>NW_024526488.1:4174538-4909372 GCF_017590135.1 Pyrgilauda ruficollis | reverse complement strand
GCCACAATCCCATGAATTTAACGGAAAAGTGCTGGGGAAAAGCCACTATTTGTTCCAAAAATGCCAAATAACATGATTTGGTCTTGTCAGACACACTAAATTACGTAAGACTAAGCTAAAACCAAATTCCCTCCAGCCTTCCTTCCTTCCTTCCTTCCTTCCCTCCCGCAGTGCGGGGCGCTCCGCAGCGCGGCTGCTCTGCAGCCGGTGTGCGCCGCAGCCCTCGGAGCGCTGCCGAACGAATCGAATCGATGGCAAGCCGTCAGTCAGCGGAACGCGGCTGCCAGCAGCGCGGCGTGGCGCCGGGCCAGCCCCGTGCCGTCCCCTCAGCCGGTGACAGGCCGTGCCTCACACCTGCCTCCAGCGGGGCCAGGCGGGGCGGGGCGGGTCGGGGCGGGCAGTGAAATTCCCCCATGCTTCCGGCTAGTGACTCAGCCCGGCTCCGCTCGGCGCTGCCATAAATACGGGATGTGCGGCAGGGGCCGGCACTTCGAGCTGCCGAGCCAGCACCGCCAGCCCAGCCCAGCCCAGCCCAGCCCAGCCATGCCGCTGCTGCCGGAGCCGGCCCCGCCAGCCCAGCCCAGCCCAGCCCAGCCCAGCCATGCCGCTGCTGCCCCTGGCCCTGCTGGCCGCGCTGCTGGCCGCCGGCCGCGCCGGTGAGTCCGCGCCGCGCTCCGGATTAACGCACGCTTTGCCTTTCTGCTTCTCCTGCTCCTCGCTCTCTTGCCATTTCTCTGCTGTGTATGGGTGCCAGGTCCCCGCTGGCCTGTGAGGGATGATCTCCCCTTCTGGGAGGTTCGCAGACAAGAGGCGAATTCCGGCGCTTTTAAAGCTGCTCCCTGGTAGCCCAGAGGTTACCGTGGATGGATGGTCGCTGTGATGCCTTCGTGATCAGCGTTAAGCTCCACGGCGTTCTCCTTCGTTGTCTGAAGTCCTGGGAAGGTGGGAGTGTATTGCAGAGATGCTAACCGGAGCTCTGGTTCTCCCACAGCCAACCCTTGCTGCTCGAACCCCTGCCAGAACAGAGGCGTCTGCATGACCACTGGGCCGGATCGCTACGAGTGCGACTGCACCAGGACAGGCTTCTACGGGCAGAACTGCAGCACACGTGAGTATCCCCCACCTCTCTCCTTGGAAATGAAACGCATGGCCCAATTCCAGCATTGAAGGTTATCCGCCATAAGCTAATTAATAATAACCTTCCCATTGTCTTTTGCAGCGGAATTCTTCACATGGCTGAAGCTAGCACTGAAACCATCACCAAACACTGTCCACTACATCCTCACCCACTTCCAAGGAGTCTGGAATATCATCAACAACATTCCCTTCCTAAGGGACACTATTATGAGATATGTACTAACATGTAAGTGTGAATTGTCTCTTCCAGTCCTCTTAAAGCTTACTCCAGAATATTGCACTGAATTATCTGTTTACAAACCAAGCAGCCTAAATTGCACTGAAGTTAAAACACCAAAATTTAAGACTTCTGCATGATGCAGACTTGTATGAAACATGCTGAAGTGCAGCTTGATTCTGCTTTCTGCAAGAGTCCAGGATTTTGCTGACATGAACTTGGCACCCTATTTCTTATGTTAATAGTGAGATCCAGCTGATCAGCCAGCATCTAGTCCTGTTATTCAGTAACTGTAATCATACTTAACATCAGTAACTGATATGTGTGGAATTTACAACTGCTGCCAAATATATGCAAAAGATCTGGCCTGTGATTTACTTTTTGAGACTAAAATGTACAGTTAAAAATAACCAAATATTTATTTGCCTTTCAGCAAGGTCACACTTGATTGACAGCCCACCAACTTACAATAGTGACTACAATTACAAAAGCTGGGAAGCTTATTCCAATCTTTCCTACTACACAAGAAGCCTTCCACCAGTAGGACTTGACTGCCCAACACCAATGGGTGTTAAAGGTGAGGAATAAACCAGACACGTAATGATTGCTTGGTCCTTTCTAAGAGGAAAAAATAAGTAGTAGTTCCTATGAGACCTGCTTGTCTGTAGCCATTTTTCAGTGTAGTTGACTTTAGAAATAACCATGTTTTCGACATATTGTTTAAAGATCTAAAAGATATTATTCTGGTTCTTGCTATTGAGTTATATGGTAAAAGCAGGGAATTTAGAAATTTCTAATAGAAGCAAGAAAGTGAGCATAGAAGAGTAGGTAATTCCCCTTGTTTGTATGCTGCTGTCATTATATTCCACTGAAAGTCTTAAGCCTTTTTGTTAGGAATAAACCTCAGTATGGCATAAAGTGTTGTCTTGAGTATCTCACTGTCTGTTTCTCCCATAGGAAAAAAAGAGCTCCCAGATTCAAAGCTGATCGTGGAGAAGTTTTTGCTGAGGAGAAAGTTTATTCCCGACCCGCAAGGCACCAACGTGATGTTCACCTTCTTTGCCCAGCACTTCACCCACCAGTTCTTCAAGACGGACCAGAAGCGGGGCCCTGCCTTCACCAGAGCTCTCGGCCACGGGGTACGGTCACAGCTGGGGACACGGCTCGTGCTCTTCGGGAGCTGCTGAGTGCCTGGAATGGCCGGAATGGCGTCCTGCGGGTTGCCAGGGAACACAAACACCTGTGCACACACTGTGCCACAATCCCATGGGATTACCCCTTCTGTAACTGCTCCTCAGGCCAAATTCCAGTGTTCGGCAGCATCTCTTCCCGGGTCGGAACCGCGTGCTCTGCACAAGTGGTTCTGTTTAAAATACCTGCCCGGTGATCTCTTATTGTTCCCAAAAATCTGCTTTCACCTAAAGCATGTTAGATGTAGTGAGTATCCAAAATTTCTCTGGACTCTGTCAGTTCCAAAGTGCTGTACCCAGCACTTAAGTATTGCTTATGTACTGCCAATAGCCTTAGTTTAAAAAGAACTTCAAAAGCAGATTTGGATTTAAGATCTTTACCTATAAGATAGGCATCCTTTGGACAAAGAGTTCTTCACTATAAGTGTCACTCTTATGTCCAAACCAAAACTATAAATTGTGTGTGTATATATAGAAAGCTGTCTGCGTAATAAAAAATTGCTGACACTTTAAACAGAGTCCTTTTATATTGCTGATGTAACAACCTCCTCTTATGCAGAGATGGCTCCAGTTGCCAGGAAATAATTTGGCTTCATCTTAAATATTGGTGCATGATACTTATAAGGTAGCGGTAATATAATTGAAAGGTAAACATCTAGGGGGTGAACTCCTATTGGTATCCATAGAAGAGGGACTTATCCTAAAATAGCAAAAAATGCAGGTTGGCTTCATGTCCCAAATGCTTTTATTTTATAGGTTGACTTGAACCACATTTATGGAGAGACTCTGGAGAGACAACTTAAACTGAGGCTTCGAAAGGATGGAAAGCTAAAATACCAGGTATGTCTTAGCTCAGAATTCCTCCCTTCTTACTGGATGGCACAGATTTCCTAAATTAGCGCTGTGTGAATGGTGTAGGTGATCTAAAGTGTGAGTCAGAGCTGAGAGAGTGGACAGAACTTAACCCAAGTATCGTAGCTCACAGCTCCTGTTGCTTCCGCCTTGCACAGATGATCAACGGAGAAATGTACCCGCCGACGGTGCGGGACACGCAGGCAGAGATGCTGTACCCGCCGCACGTGCCCGAGCACCTGCGGTTCTCCGTAGGGCAGGAGGTGTTCGGGCTGGTGCCGGGGCTGATGATGTACGCCACCATCTGGCTGCGCGAGCACAACCGCGTCTGCGACGTGCTCAAGCACCAGCACCCCGAGTGGGACGACGAGCAGCTCTTCCAGACCGCCCGGCTCGTTCTGATCGGTGAGAGCCCCGCTGCTGTGTGCAGCTCCAGCTCGAGCCTGCGTGGCTGGAGTGAGGGGGAAGCTATCCTGTAAATCGGGGTGTGAGTGGCTCCTTCGTGGCCTGTCGCTGGGGTTGTGTTGAGGTGCGGCTTCCTCCCAGCTCTGCTAAAGATGGAACTGAAGAAAACTCAGGGACAGTCAATTCCTTCATCTGAGGGAAGCAGAACTGAAAGCAGTGAAAATACAGGAAGCTCAGGTTCCTTTCTCAGAGAAAGCCTTTGAGGGTGGATGACCTCAGGCTCCCTGATCTGGGGTTTTGTTTTGGTTTTTTCCCCTAGGGTTGGGTCAGCTCAGGTATGCTTTGAAAGAAAGGCTGTGATTAAGTCTAAAAGTTCAGAAGGTTATGTAAAATGTAACTCTGCATAGTTCTCCTGTCTAATTGTGTGCCCAGTGATATTTCTTCTTATGTAAATGGTGATGTGCTCTAAGCTGGAAAAAGCCTTGCCCCAACTGAGACCAGAAACCAAGACAATTTTATTACATAGTTCAGAAGCTGAGATTTGCTTTCAGACATCAACTTTCTTTACTATCCTCTCCCTCTGTCCTAGAGATACTGTATAACTGAACATAGTGTAAATACTGGTGTGTGCTGTTCTGTGGAGGGTGCAAGGAATTGTGTTTTGGGAGGGGGAAAACAGGCTGTAGAAAATACCTCACTACCCACAGCCAAGAACTCTTGGGATCTGAAGTATTATTCCACCCCTTAGTCACATAAAATACATTAATTGCTTTCTAGGAGAGATTACAGAAAAGTGTTTGTTGTCCTGATCACTGTAGTATATTTTAGAACAGTTCAGAAATGGTGTTTTCCCTGCCACTGAGGAGAAGCAGTGCCAACATTCTCTCCTGTTCCTTTGTCCAACAGGAGAGACAATCAAGATCGTTATAGAGGACTATGTGCAGCACCTGAGTGGGTACCACTTCAAGCTGAAGTTTGACCCTGAGCTGCTGTTCAACCAGAGGTTCCAGTACCAGAACCGCATCGCAGCCGAGTTCAACACCCTGTACCACTGGCACCCGCTGCTGCCTGATACCTTCCAGATCCACGACCAGGAGTACACCTTCCAGCAGTTCCTCTACAACAACTCCATCATGCTGGAGCATGGACTATCCCATATGGTCAAATCTTTCTCCAAGCAAAGTGCTGGCAGGGTAGGTCCTTCCTCAAGTTGATGGTGAACCGACAGAGGCATGAGCCTCTGGGGGTGGGACAAGGGAATGGGATATAGCTATTTAAAACTAATCACTGGAAAGGCACAACTTCCTCATGACTCATATCAGGAGATCTTACAGCTTTTCCTCTTTCATGTACAGGTTGCTGGTGGGAAGAATGTTCCTGCTGCAGTACAGAAAGTGGCAAAGGCCTCCATTGACCAAAGCAGGCAGATGAGGTACCAGTCCTTGAACGAGTACAGGAAACGCTTCATGCTGAAACCATTCCGATCCTTCGAAGAGCTTACAGGTAACAGTCCTCATCCTTCCCAGCAAATGAGAGACATTGCCTTAAAATGCCCACAGAGTCCTGCAGTGTCATTACTGGGCTTGAGCAGGACAGTCTTGCGCAGAAAATTGGGTTTTTCCACTTACAGTTTTTACTCGTTGCAGGAGAAAAAGAGATGGCAGCGGAGCTGGAGGAGCTGTACGGGGACATCGATGCCATGGAGCTGTACCCAGGCCTGCTGGTGGAGAAGCCCCGGCCCGGGGCCATCTTTGGCGAGACCATGGTGGAGATGGGGGCTCCGTTCTCCCTGAAGGGGCTGATGGGCAACGCCATCTGCTCCCCCGAGTACTGGAAGCCCAGCACCTTCGGGGGCAAGGTGGGCTTCGACATCGTCAACACGGCCTCCCTGCAGAAGCTCATCTGCAACAACGTCAAGGGCTGTCCCTTCACTGCCTTCCACATCCTGCCTCCCGAGCCCACCGAGGCCACGATTAACGTTAGTACCTCAAAAACTGCCATGGAAGATATCAACCCCACGCTCCTGCTGAAAGAGCGCTCTGCCGAGCTGTAGAAACCCAGCTATCCCTCTATTTATTTATTTAACTGTGTTATTTATTCTATTTATGGCTTAGTATTTAAAAAACAACTTGAGCATCTTCATTGTGGGGGTTGCCTTAAATTCCTTACTGAGGTAAGGCTTCCATTTACAAAAGGGATTTTCTGTGTTTCAGCTTGACAGTGGTGAATCCCTTGTTTAAAATCTTCTGTAACAGAATGATGTATTCCAAAGTGGATAATGGTTCCAACTTCTTTTTACTATTGTTTTAATACTTGATGAAGGGGGATGGTGGTGATTGTGTCTGGCAGTTTTCATAGGTCACATAACACTGCAAAAGCAACCTTTTCTCTCAGCAAGTTGAAAGCAGCTATTGACCTAAAAGTACAAGAAAAAATATGACTTAATGAAAACTGCCAGAAGAGATTATGTATTTCATATGAGCACTCAAAAAATTAGCAGAGAAAAATACTTGAGACTTAACTTCTTTATGTAAGGTCAGAAAATGCATTGCATTTGTTGTTGATACTACCTCTCCCTCACTGCAGAGAGGGCACTTTGTATCATAACTTAATGTCTCTTATGTACAAATCCACTTCTGGATTTAGATGAAAGTAAATTTTTTACAACTTTTTAAAAATATGTTTTTAATATTTTAAATATTTAAAGTAAAATTTTTTACAAGTTTTAAAAAAATATTGTTAATGTTTTAAATATTTAAGAAAATAATACTTTTCCTGGATTCTACTTGTTTTTGAAGGAAGTGTGACAGATGTATTTGTTGTGTAAGGGGGTGAGAATGAGATACTGAGCTTAGCAGTAACCGACTCTCAGGCTGCAATACAAGGCTGCTTGCATTTGGATAGGGATGTTTTTATTATGTAACTCTGGAGAGGTCTTGAACTTGGCCCAAGGCACTGGGATTCATTTCATAGCTGTAGTTCTCTGGTCTACTTGATAATGTAATTTTAATGTCTGTTACTCTAAGGACAGAAGGGCAGTATAGCTGGAGTTAGAGTATGCTGTGGCTTTGTGCTCCCAAAAACAGGGGGCTGTAAACTGAGCAGCTCTGGAAATACACAGAGAACTGAACACAAGAGATTCAGCAGCACTTCCAGGCACAGGAGGTAGCTCTGCCTGTGTGCACAAGCTGTACATATAATTTGTACTTCTATTTATTGGGGGGGGAGGAGGGATAATGTTTTATTTATAATTTATAATTCATAATTTATAATTTATAAACGGAGTTATTTTAAGTAAGTGGCTTAAGCTTCTTTAAAACTGGCCAGCACAAAATCTCCTAGACATATTTGTCCTAATCCAGCAGTAAAATATCTAGTCTCATCTGGGCACATAGGTTGCACAGGATCTTGTGTAGGACTTCAGACTTTGCATGTAAGGGTATCTTTTTTTAATTTCTAGAGAGGAAATATAGAAGATGATCTTCCCATAAAAGCAGCTGGGGAACTATAGGGAAAAAGAAAATGTCACTTCAGACTGGAATAGAGCAGCAACCGGGTATTCTGTGCCCCTGCCCAAAATTACTTGACTACTTGTGGAAAAGGACTTGAGTTTTCTATTTCATCTGAACTCTGAAGCACTTGTAGAGGCTTGTGCATTGTACCAGCTCTGTCAGCAGTGTAGTTTGTCTGTGGCTTCTGTTTCCATGGATTTGTGTAGAGCCAGCCGTGCCTCGTGCTGGGCAGGGCTGTAGCTGTGGCCATGAACAGCAGAACCAAGCTCTCCTGCAGCCATCGATACCAGTGACTCATCTGGAGTGGTCCTTGGTATGGATGCTGTGGGAGCAAGAAGGGCATTTGTTTTCCTTTCTCTGTTGGAAGCACGAAGAAGGGAAAACCTTCTCTCCCCTTGTATCCAAAGGTGGTCAGTACTGTGCTAACGAGTGAACACTGCTCGGACACTTGTTCCTCATGCAAATTGTCCATCAGGTCCAGCTCTGGGCACCCTTAGAGCACCCTTCTGCCAGTAACCCAGGAGCAGGTTTTGGCAGAGACTCTAAGGGAGGCAAGTCTGGACAGATCGAGTTATTTTGGGGTAGGCACAGAGGAATTCCTCAGACCATCTCACTTGAGTTAAGTTACAGGCTGCTTCAGCAAGGATTCCTGTGCACTCTGCGTTCTGTACTCTGCAGCCGCTAAATGTGGATGTTTGAGATTATTTATTTAAAATTCTGTGAATTGTTTTTCACTTTATTTTTGTAGGACAACAATGTTGTTAAAATGCAATTGTTTATATAAATAAATTGAAAACAGTACCTTTATGTGTCCTTTGTTTGTGTTTTCCTTCAGCAGTATTTAGGGTGGAACAGTTCTTTAATTGATTACATGGAGAATTACAGGCCATTACCAGCAGCACTAAATTCTCTGATGTGTCAAACCCAAGATGCCTGTAGCTTAAATTGCCCAGATGGAGTAATTTTTTTCTCTTTGGCCTCAAGTGAAAAGGGATTTCACTGTTCCATCCCTGGAGGAGCCAGCTCCTTTTATCTGCATTAGAGATGCCAGCACAGCCCTTGGCAGCTTCAAAGGGAAAGTACAATACTGGAGTTGCACAACACCACCTTGGTGTAACTGACTTCCCTTCCTCTCTTCCCTTTTCCCAGGCTAGAACAGCCTAGAGCTGTTCGCTTTCATGCTTGGCATTCTCCAGAGGGGGAAACTGCTTTGGGATGCAAGTTCCAGGCTAGAACAGCCTAGAGCTGTTCATGCTTGGCATTCTCCAGAGGGGGAAACTGCTTTGGGATGCAAGTGACCACTAGGCCAGAGCAGGGCTGTGCTTCCTGAAAGTTGGAGCAGGAGCTTGGACAATGTGTCCCTCTCTTGCAGTGAGCACCTTTGAGGCCACCCAGCCTCTTCACTACATTTTCACCTCTGGTGAGAAACGAGGGAAAGCTGATAAGGAGACATCCCAGGGGATCACTGTGCTGCCTGTCAGTCACCCCCTGCACCAACCTCTGACCAAATGTCACCTCAGTCCCCCTCAATCATCCCACTGCTGACTGTCCCCAGTACTCCCCCATCCCAGTATTGGTGCCCTGTCCTCTCACAGCCTCTCCATAGAGACCAACCCCAGTGCCATAGTACTTCACCCAGAGTCACCTTCCTTCTAGCCACCCAAAGTGCTCTTTGGTCCAAGCTCATCCCAGTGTCCCACAAGTCAATATTCCCAACAACTCTCCAGCCCTGAGAGTGTGACAGTTCTGCCTCTGCTTTGGAGCTCATTTCCACCTCCACAGATGTGCAGTCCCTTTGCATTCCTCCTGTACCCAGGCACCTCAACACCTCCAGCAATTCTCCTCACCACTCACTCCTCATCACATCAGTGACCATCTTCAGTCCCAAAAATGAAACATCCTGAGGACTCTTGCAAAAGCATCACTTCAGTGCCTCTCCAGGCTGTGGGTGAATGGGTGCAGGTGCAGACCACATGTGGGGCTTTTTTCCTTTGCCATACAGTCAGCTCATTATCCCCACAAATGAATTGCCACCTCCCTGTTTGGGGGGAAGCTGAGCAAGGGAGAAGGTAAGACAAGGCTGGTGGTTTCAGTGGGAGATGACGAGCAGTGATCAGGAGACTGCAGGATCATCCATGGAGAAGGTGTTTTGGGTGACTGCCGCCCTAATTAGGGAAGGGCCAGCCCGAATGGATTCGAGCACAATGGCTGAGATAGTTTGATCGAAGAGGAGCTCCTCCTTCCCTCTGAGCAGGGGCATGTCCTGATGACACAAAAGACAAGAATGTTCCCCAGAGGAAACCTGCCCTGCCAAATTCTTGCTCCCCAGCCTGGGCTGAGGGAACTGTTGCACCCTAGGAAGTGTGATAAAGGAGGGGAGCTCAGCAGGAAGTCCATCCAGGCTCAGGAGAGCTCCGTGCTTTGGGAGCATCCATCCCTGCCAAGGGCTTTCCCCAGCATCACTCCCTCTCTACCCACTGCATAGAATTCCTTGCGTGCGCTGGGTTGGAGCCCGGCAGGCACCTGACCAGGTTGGGTTCTGCACCTGAGCTGAGCTGAGCTCCCAAAGCTGCTGCTTTTCCAGATTCCAGGAGACCTTCCTGTAACAAGTGGCCATAAGAAAATAATCCTTTGGTTTTCAGCATCAATCCAGAGAAGTCAGCAGGTGCCTTGGCTGGAGAGAGGGAATGGATCTGTCACAAGTTCCCTGCCTGTCCACAGCCACTGAAATAGGTGAACAGCTCTGGAAAGCTTATTGCAAATCTGTGCTGTTCCCTTTGGAAGACCAGGAAGGAAAACACCAAAATGTTGTAGGAATGTACATATAGGACAGAAAAGAGCAGGCTGTAGCTCTATGCTCTAAATGTGGAAAAGGAGGTGATCTGAGACATCCTACCCTCCTTGCTAAAATTCATTAAAAGGTCCATACAAGGCAGAAATGCAGTGATATCCCAAAGGAATATCATAGGGAAAAAACACCCCTTGGGAAGAGCTGAGTGCTCCTCTTCCTTTAATCTGGGATTTCAGTTTACAAATAACATACTGAGGAGCAACAGGATTGGATTCAATTAGTAATTCTTTCCTCTGATCCTCTTGGGGTTTTTTTTTCCTATTAGCATAAAATCTGGGACTTCTGTGCTAACTTACAGAGTAAGTCCAGATATTTTCATTAATATTGGCAAGACACAGATCGCAACCAAAATCAGATCCAACCATATTTTCCATTCTGTGATCTTCTTGTCTGAAAATCCTGAGTCCGCACTGAAAATCTCAGCACTCACGTGCAGCCAAAGCTCAGGAAAGCAAAGCCAGAGGTGGCCTGGGCAAGTTGGGAGCTGAGCAGCTTTGGGAGAGGGAACCTGTTAAAGCTGGTGAGATCTCACCAGTTTGGCATTGGAGAGGGCAGGGTACAGAGCACTCTGAATTTGACTCATGCTGATTACTTTTAATCCAGCGGGCATTCCCCATCGGAGAGAAAGCAAGGCAGGGAAACCCTAAACCTAGGGGAAGAAGACAAATAATGTTCAAAGAATCTGCTTTCAAACCAACCCACTGCATACCCACTGAGGATCTCCGGATCAATGCCTCATTCCAGGAAGTATCCAAGGCCAGCCTGAATGAGGCTTGGAGCAACCTGGACACCTGGAAGTGGCAGGGAGGTAGAGATGATCTTTAAGGTCCCTTCCAACCCCAGCCAACCTGGGTTTCTATGATTCTGTCTAGCCCATAGCAGGGCACATCAACAAAAACTTGAGAATACTTTGCATCTTCTAACCAACTGCAACCCTAATATATATATGTATAATTTTTATATGTTAAATTACTTAACGCTTACCAGAAGACCACTGGCAAAACAAAGTGCGACACAACCAAGAGCATCCTGCTTGCAAGTGCCTCAGATCTTTACTTAATAGAATCACAGAATCAGTAAGGCTGGAAAAGACCTCCAAGATCAAAGTAGCAGCTCATGCTTCTGTCTCAGGACAAACCCCACAATCCTTCCAAGGCACTGTGGGAGCTGCATTCCTGCTCTGTATCTTATTTTCTCACAGTAACCAGGTGTAGCCCAGGCTCACTCCATGGTGGATGTAGGTGTGTGCGAGCATCCCTGTCCAAACCTGCCCTGCTGACAGGGAACTTTAACACCCATTCGTTTGCCCCAAAAGCGCCGCGTTTGAGGTTGACTTTCCTCTGAGAGCACCTAAAACCTTTGAAACACACACACACACACACCCCAAAATTGCTAAAAGAGTGAAAGCAATGCCCAGGACACTGAGCAGCTGTGGAGGCCTTTGAGAAGGCCTTTTCCCCAAATGGTCTAATCTTCCCTTCCCCTTTAGAAGATCTACCCAAAGAAAGTATTCAATAGGCATTCATCAAGGGAACACCGTGCAAGCCACACCAGCTTCAGCTAACAGGGATATCCCCAAATTTATGCTGAAAGGTCCTTAGAGGTGGGAGGTGAAACCAAGACCACAAGAAGCACCAGGACTTTGGGGTAAAAACCCAGCAAAAGGATCTTTTAATATGATTTTAAGCACTGAAACTGTCCAGTGAGCCATGATGGAGTAACAAAGCACAGCTGTTCTCCAGCAGCTCCAAAACCCTGCCCTGAGAGCTGAGACAGCTCAGTGTCCTCGCAGTTGTGGCTTTCCAGCTTGTTGCCTAGACAAGATTAATTAATCCTGCCTAACAAATAATGGCAGAGTTTCTAAGTAGCAGTGGTGGGTACTCATTAAAGCAAATCCTGGCTGAGCTGGCGCAGAGGTGAAATAGCAGCTCTTACACAAGGCAGGGATGTTCCATGCGGTGATGCCATCACATCCAGAGCTATTACGTCCAGAGAGGCAGGGAGGGAGAAACCATTCCAACTAAATCAGGGCTGGGATTTTTATAGCATGGAGAATTTCAGTGAAGGCAGAAAAAAGAAAACATTTTAAAATTAGAAACGGACTGAGTTTTCTGAATGTCCAATTAACTGGTAGAATTTCAGGCAAACTCATGAAGAGTTTCTGGCAGTGGGACAGGGAACCAGCTTTTCACTGCTTGCTAGGTCAAGTGTTTCAGTATTTGTCATCATAACTGACCCAGGCTGGATGGGGAAAAAGATTTCCCAACCTAACCATGAAGAGGAAGACCTATTTATAAATCAAGAAAAGGATTTAGCATCATTCCAAAGGGAATATGATGTAATTGTATAGTAAGAAACCTTGTATGTCCTACATAGTCTTCACTCTGTATCAGGAATGATTTTCATTCCATTATAAATTGAATCTCCAGCTCAGTAGATGGACATGAATAAAACACTGAAGTTTCTGTGTGTTTTTCTCAGTCTGAAGAAAGAAAAAGGATCCTTATCTCATTTTGAGGAAAATTTGAGGGGCATATGAGCACCACCCATGAAGTTAATGTCTCCCATAACTGCAGAACAAATATCAGAATACTCAAGGAGAGATGAGACACTGAAAAGTGACTCTGCTTCTGCAGAGCCCAGAGGTTTGGTTTCTGCAACTCCTGGGCACTCCTGAGAGCATCTCTGGAAATTTTGTCTGACAGTGAAGTCCACAGCACCCCCAGAGCACAGGCAGGTTTTCTGGATCACTTAGGAAGGAGGTGCCAAATGTGTAAGGCTTTTCTGTTAAAATATCCCTTTAAATAGAAAAAAAAATTAGGGCAGGCAATGGTTCATAGCAAGCCATGCTTTTAAAAGCAGCAGCAAAAATAAAACCATTTCTCATGTGAATTGAGAATAAAAACCCCCAAGGTTCCTTTTTTTTTTTTAGGAAGTTGATTTCCTCTTTGAAGTCACTTCCTCATTCTCCCTTTTTTGCAAATCTTTCTCATAAATCCCTTTAAACCTTCTCTGCAAATTAGTGAACATCTACCACCATTTCCCTTAATATTTGTTTATTCAATAGCCAGGTCTCCAGTGCCTTCAGCTGGCACGTTCAGTGGCATTGGTGAAACTGCACATGATTTGCATGACACTGGGCTGTTGTAAACATAATTTGCACTTTTCACCCTCCTTCTTCAGTGAATGCAATGGCAAGAGAGATGCAAAGCTTTTTCCCTATGGAATTTGTTATAGACTGAAAATGTCAGTCTATAACAAATAGTGTTGTTCCAGTGTGATTCTACACAAACCAGCACCTTGGGATGCTCTGTGCTCTGAACCAATCTGAACAACTCTTCAGCAGCTGTGTATCAGATTTAGAACTGACTTCTGAAAAACTCAAGAGCTTGTCTGCATTTCCTGACATTGCAAAAATGGACAGGGAAACTCCCTAGAAAAGGTTCCCATGAGATTTCTTTCACTTCTGATTTCTGACAGATACTTCAAGACCAAACTCCAAAACAGAATTTTAATTATTTTTTAATTTTTTTGTCCTCTTCATTTAGAGACCAGGAACCAGAAGACAGAATGAGGAATGATTTCATAATAGTTTGGGAAAAAATACATCGAGAGAAGGATGTGCTGTTCCCCATCACATTAAATCTGTTTGCTCATCCTCAGTAACTACAAAATTTACAGGGGGAACTGGAAGTCAGGTAAATCATCTTGAGTGACTAATAAAATTTTTATTTATTTGCCTCTAGCCCCATTTTCACAGGAAGATCCATCCTTTAACAAAGAACCTACATTACTCATGAACAGCGCCTGAATGGGTAGGCAACATGGCAGGTTATGATTAAGGTTCTTTATTACTAAAGGGCCATAAATGCACACACTTTGACAGAGCAGTCCATCATTGCCTGACTTGCACAAAGCCAGCCACACCTTCCAGTTCACAGCCAGGGTCAATTCTCCACAAATCAAGTTCTTCTTACTCCACTGGTGACGTTAAATCAAAAATAATGACAGCACACTTTGAGTCCCCTAACAAGCCCCTTCCTCATTTCCCCTCCCTGCTTCTCATGACCCTGACAGGGCACAAACTACAAGGTGCTAAGAAGTAAAGTGCATTTACTTGTAAAACAAGTTCACACAAGTCAAATTTTCTGCACATTTTGTTTTGTAATTTTATTGAGCTAATTTTCACCAACCTAAAACTAAAAGCTTGAAAATATGAAAATTTGGACTTGGAGACTCTTTTTTTTTTTTTTTTTTTTTTTTTTCCCCAGTTCTATCCTCAGATCTATTATTAAAGGAGGAATAGGGGGCCATTCCAGGGGAAAGGGAGAGCTGCTTTGCATTTATTGCTTTTTCAGTAAGAGCTGGAGCATGTCTCCAAAACCAGTATTAAAAGTTATAATAAACATCTCCCAAGTTTTGATCTTCATAATGTAAAATACTCCTCTGCAGACTATGATGTTACCTCTATTAGGCTTCTTGCTAGTATTTAAACAAGAATATATGTTTAGTACTTAAGTAAGAATATATTATAACGTTTTTGATTTAGAATAAATAATAACAGAGATCTAGCAATGAATAAAAGTAAAGTTTGAAGGAAATACAGACCTACTGAGATAAGGAACTGCATGTCAGGCAATAAACAGCTTAAGGCCTACTTCACAATGATATCAGAAATCAGAAGAGGTGCAATGAAAACAATTTTAAAATAAATAAATACATAAACTATAACAGGCGAACACAATAGGAAAAATCCTTGGGAGGGCAGTGCTGGGGTTCCCCTGGCTGAGTGCAGCATTGAGAAAAACAATGTGGGATTTTACTCTCAAATTAATTTTTTCTTTTTCGTAAAAAATATATTTACAAACTCCTTACAATGTCCCCAGCATGTCTAGCCAAAATCTTAACCTTCCCATCTCTAAACAAAAAGTCATAGGATCATGGAATGATCTGGATCTTCTTGTTCCATCCCCCTGCACTGTCTGCAGACACAAGGATGGAATTGCTCTCTTCAGACGTCGTGGGCCTCTTCAGTGCTGAGGAAACTCTGGGCTCAAGCTGGGCCCTGGACTTTTCCTGATCTCCCACAAAAGCATCTTTAAGGTGAAGTTTATTTTGCTGTCTAACATTACGCATCTCGAGTGGCCTCAGGATGAGTAAGGAGCGGACGTGTGGAGCCGCATTCACCCAGAGCTGGAATCCCCTTTTGCCCCCGCCCCGCCAGAGCAAACAGGAGCTCATTTCCATCTCCTTTGTGTCCTGGGAAGCAAGGAAACCTCTCAGCTTGAGCCCATGGAAATTTTCAGACAAATCAGTCTTTTGTTGGAATGTAATACTTTGGAGAAAAGCCAAGTTCAACTAAAGTGTCCTTGGGAAGTGTTTCTCAGGTCTGGCAAGGAATGTGTTGGTCAAAACACAGCTGAGGCCTTCCCCCTCCCTCCATCTGCCAGAGAGAGCAGGGGTTTAACCTCTCTTGGGCCAGTGCTTGGGATGAGCTTTTGTGACACTTCAGTCCTCCAGGTAAGTACATTAACTCCCAATAAAATCACTGTTGCAGGGCCACTCTTTCCCCATCAATGCCTTTCTATCATTTAAAAATCCCACAGCTTTAAGTTTCCATTTCTCTTCCATCATAAAATAGGAACATTGTTGTAGGATGATAGATCTTCTCCTGCCCACCACTAATCCTGGAGCAGAGTTCTTTGGCCCAGTTGGCAGGGAGAGCATCACCTGGGCAGTGTATTCCCAGGGCCATGATGCTGTAAAAGGAAATAAAAGGAAATAAAAGGCACACCTGGATCATATTTCTTCAATTATCATAGAAAGAAAAAGATGTTTAACATGGTATGTATAAGCTGCTTGGGGTTTAAAAGCCTAGGGAAAATTAAGATATTTAATGCTGCCCTCAAATGAACTGAGACAAGGAGAAAGATTTTAAAATTCCCCCTATATGCAAAGTGGAACCATTGTCAAGCACAAAAAAGTCATGCTAGAGCACAGCAAAACTGCCTCTGGGAAGCAACCCAAATTAATTTAAATTGGATAGGGAAAACCCTACCTATTTGTTTGTTCTGACTGTGATGTCAGCCTGTGAAGGCATGTGAAGATAGAGACACCAACCCGTTCATACTTTCGAGCCCTACGTGGCGCATCTGACGCACTCCAGGAGGGCAGGACGTGAGGGGTGCAGGCTCCGCTATGGCACCATGGCTCCCTCCTCCCCTCCTTCCCAGAGCCTGGTGCAGAACAGAGCCCTGGAATGCTGGGGGGATGCAGCCAATCATGGGCCCAACCCTGGAGTCACCAAGTAGAGCCTGATCACAAAGTGGTCCCTGCACAGGGAACGAGGCAGTGTGTGGTCTGACAGGAAAGGGACACTCGAGCTGCCTGTGGGGTCAGAAAAGTCTTCAGAGTTATGAGACACTTGGGAATATTAACCAAACCCAGCCCTTTGTGTGATGCCATGGTCCCTGGGGTTCCCACCACAGGGCAGTGGGTGCTGGGAGCAGCACAGTGGGAGGGTCACCCCAGCACGTCCCAAGTGTGAGGAAATCCCTGGCACCTTCTGTGCACCTCTCAAAGGACACCCCTACAGGACACCAAGTTGAGCACATCACCCAGGGGTTCATGGACACCAGGGAAGTGGGAGAGAAGCACAGATAAGAGCTCTGCAGATGCCTAAAGTCACCGGGGTTGACCTCGGGTGTCCTGGCAGCGAGACTGGCAGTCCAACTGCTGTGGAGCTTTAAATTGAATTATTTGGGGTTTGACTACTGCTCCAAGAGCCTGGACAAAGGAGGCACGTCCTGGATGAGGGCAGAAGAGATCCCTGCTCCCTCCTGCCATTTTCACTGTTTCCTCACTTCCCTCTCCTCTAGCAGGGCTCTCTGCAGGCTGAAAGACCTGGAGAAGTTTCCTGGAAAGGCTGTGCTGATCAGACACACATTTTAATGGCCAGCATTCACTGCTTGGCTCAGTGCCTTTGGAAGAACTCCATGAGCTCACTTGGTAGAGCTCAAGACCCATCACCACAGTGTGGGGATGAACCCCAGAACTCTGGGGTGGGGATGTTCTAGAAGAAGGATACGGGAAAGGGAATTGCATTGAGAACTGCTCCACTTCAGAAGAAATATCTCAGCAGCCTTTCCTTAAGGGTCTCAAGCATCAGCCCTGTGTCATCAGTTCTTCCACCTCTTCCATGCATGCAGCGCCCCATTAATTATCATTGTTCATATTCTCATGGTGCCCAGAGGCCCCCATGGGCAGCAGCTCTTGTGGTCCAGAAACAAAAAGTAGCAACACAGACCTTCATGAAGGGCTTCCTTTTCAGAAAGACACAACTCAGCAGAGAAACAAAGCATCCAAAATGCGATGGCTTTCCTTGTATAGGAAAAAAAAATATCACAAGGAGACACAGTCGAATATGGAGCAAAGGAAGAAGAGGAACAGAGTGATTAAGAGTAAGCACAGGAAGAAAAGAAAAAAGGAGATGCTGAGAGCAAAGGAATGCGGGCAATGGAGGAAGGGGAAGGCTCAGAGAAGCGATAAACAGCAGAGGCATTTGAGAGTGGGCAAACAGTCACTGAGCAGGAACAGTCAGCAGTGGACATCACACCATGTCCACACTCCCAGCTGGGCAAGGCCATCAGGGAAGGGGGCAGAAAGGGCTGCCAGATATGATGTGGACATTCAACTGTCCCCCAGGAGCTCCAGCTGCCTCCAAGGACGGCCCCCTTGGGCCGGCTCACCCGGCACATTTGCAGGGCCACCATGGAGCTTCCCGCCCTCGCTTCATCACCTCTGCTCCTTGCTCTTTTCCTTTCCCTTTTATGGAACAGCCCTTGGTTCTGGTGGCTCTCCCAAAGAGATTTGTCTGTCAGGTCCAGCACGGCTCCTTTTGACAAATCCCAGGAATTTCTTCCCCCTGGGCAAACCCACGGACTACCTCCTGTCTGATCCTTCTCCAGTTGCTTTGCAAAGACAACTGAGCTGTGACTCAGAAGACAAAAAAAGAGCTTTTTCTCCCCAGTGTAGTCAGTGGACAGAGCTGTACACCTACAGATGATGATTCAGACCAACTTGGATGTGTAAAACCTTTCAGTTTTTGGAAAATTCTCTGAAATTGTCTGAAATCGTAAAGCTCCCTATGGCTGCCTAAATCATCTGTGACTTACACTAAAGCAGAGGGAGAAATATTGACTGGAGCACTTGGTAGTGACAGAATACGATGAAAATTTCATGGTTCCTCCTTACATTATATCAAATTACATCAAAGCTGGACTTCTATGAGCTTGTCAGCAGTGGACATCACACCATGTCCACACTCCCAGCTGGGCAAGGCCATCAGGGAAGGGGGCAGAAAGGGCTGCCAGATATGATGTGGACATTCAGCTGTCCCCCAGGAGCTCCAGCTGCCTCCAAGGACAGCCCCCTTGGGCCGGCTCACCCAGCACATTTGCAGGGCCACCATGGAGCTTCCCGCCCTCGCTTCATCGCCTCTGCTTTCCAGCTCTTCCTTGCTCTTTTCCTTTCCCTTTTATGGAACAGCCCTTGGTTCTGGTGGCTCTCCCAAAGAGATTTGTCTGTCAGGTCCAGCACGGCTCCTTTTGACAAATCCCAGGAATTTCTTCCCCCTGGGCAAACCCACGGACTACCTCCTGTCTGATCCTTCTCCAGTTGCTTTGCAAAGACAACTGAGCTGTGACTCAGAAGACAAAAAAAGAGCTTTTTCTCCCCAGTGTAGTCAGTGGACAGAGCTGTACACCTACAGATGATGATTCAGACCAACTTGGATGTGTAAAACCTTTCAGTTTTTGGAAAATTCTCTGAAATTGTCTGAAATCGTAAAGCTCCCTATGGCTGCCTAAATCATCTGTGACTTACACTAAAGCAGAGGGAGAAATATTGACTGGAGCACTTGGTAGTGACAGAATACGATGAAAATTTCATGGTTCCTCCTTACATTATATCAAATTACATCAAAGCTGGACTTCTATGAGCTTTTTGGGTCCCTTCCAACTCAGGATATTCTGCAATTCTATGATTCTATATAATGTGGAATTGTAACTTTCCTGGCTTTTAGAGAGATTTGAATTTATAAAATAACCACAAAAAGATAAAAATTATGAAGGCAGAAACTGTTTATGTGCTCTCATGCTATCACTCATGCAGGGAGAAAGTACCCAGAGTGAAATACTTTATGGGGTGAATAAAGAAGAAGAGCATAATCACCTTGTTGCAAGCCAGAAGTACTGAGAGAATCCCAATAAAGTGAAATCGCTCCAGTTTGCGGCCAAAATGCTATGAGATCGAGGTTAGGAAGACCTTGTGAAAGGCTTAAAGAGCCAGGATTTGTATCACAGTGCTTGGAAAGCCTCTCGCAGCCCCATCCCTCTTTGTCCAGCTCCGGAGGAGTGGCGTAACACCACTCTTGTTCCAGCACTTTGGAACAACACCAATGATTTCTTTTGTTGCCTTTTTATTTATAATTCCTGGACACTGACATCGCCTGGCACTGGTTGGTGAAGAAGTGTGAGTTCCTGGGAAAGGCAGGGATGCAGACGGATGGGTTTTCCATGTGCTGCTCTGCTCGCAGTGACGTGGTGCTAGCGCAACACACCCAGACCCGGCTCGCACTCCGCACAAGGATTTTCCTTCCGCCCAAGAAAACAAAAGCCTGTAGTGACCCCAGCTGATCGTAGCTGCCTGGCAAAATGTGATTTATCTGCTTTACTTTTACCCATTACCACCCCAAGTACTCTAAATGAGGAGTGCAGTAACACTATGTATCATGGAGAGTATGGACATGTTCTAAACTCTACTTAAATTCAAACAAAGAATTTCTAACAATGCCACCTGAAAGGTTTCTGAGAGCAGTGGATTATGTGTATAATGTAATTACACATGTAAATGTCATCCATTGCTACTGACCTGTTTTGAGTCAATGGATTGCGTACATCAATAGCCGGAATTAAGAGAAGCTTCACCTTCACGACTGATTTCTCTGCCTGCTGTGACTCATCAACCCCAAATCTTTCTTTGACCAGAAACAGACAGGAGGCTGTCCAGCAGACAGCTTAGGTGTGCGTAAGCAAGTTTAGCACAATGAGGCAAGTCTGGATCCAAAGCCTGAAGCCTGTTCAAACATTCCTGCTCTCATTCCTGATGGAAAACCTTATTTCACTGGTATTAGTGCAGCATCTGTGTGTTCATTTCAGGCTGAAATGAAATAATCTCTAACTGCTTCTCCATGAGCTCAAATCCCTAAAGGAAATACCAAGGACTGGCTAACTTTTGAAACTGATGGTAGAGGAGAAAAATGCCTTTCAGGATCATCAGGAGAAGTCATTAGAGACCTGAGGTAATTTACTCCCAGGCACTGGGACAAGTGTGCAGTTGTCCAGGTTCGTTGCCTTCATGAGCACTATCTATGTGAAGAAATGCTCTCAGGACAGAACAATCCTTCAGGACAAAGTTTTGGCAACTGAATTAATTTTCCTAATCAGTTTTGCCTTGCATGCCTGGCAGAAATATGACAAAAAACTCAGGCTGTCACCTGATGAGACCCAATCTCGATGTTGGCTGCTGGCCAACCTGCAGAGGTAGACAAAGATCTGTGTGGAAGACAAGTACCATGGACAAAGTCATGCCAGGACCTGAGACACTTGGATATATAGATTAGATTAAATTAGATTAGATTAGCTCAGTTGGTAGACCATGGTGCTGATTAACACCAAAGTTTTGAGGTAGATCTGTGCAGCCATTCAATGAAGAGTTGGACTTGATGATCCTTGTGGGTCCTTCCAACTCAGAATATTTGTGATAATAAAGTTAGTGGGAAATGTGCCATTCTGTTATTATATATTGTATTTTTTGGAAGAGAGCTGGAGGGAGGAACTGGCTTCTAGGAAAACCCAATCTGGAAGGGACCTCAGGAAGTCTCTGGTCCGACCTGTAGCTCAAAGCAGGTCACTTCTGGGGCCAGCCCAGAGCTTCACCCATGACACCGACATGAGCAGGTGGCATTTGGAAGGTGACTGGCACTGGAGTAGTCACTGCTTCTCCTGACCCAGCTTGAGGCCTATTCAGCTCACCTGATGCAATTCTAAAACAAAAGGCTGACATTTTCCACACAACCTGTAAAGCTGCACTACATTTTGGTGTAATGGCAAAGCCCAAAGTATGTAATAACCAGTTGGATTAATGGAAGAAGGGCCATTCATTGATTAGTAATAATAAATAAATGTAAGTCAGTATGGTCACCCTTACACTATGGGCCTGGGCTGGGGGCACAAGAAAAACCCTGCAAATAAGAATTGCTGCCACAGGTAGAGGACCAACAAATTTAAGTGTCTGCAGCCTCAGCTACTCTGGCCTCCTAAAAGCTTTTTCCAAGGCAGCGACCTGAGCACTGACACCATCAGCACACCAGTGCCATGCAGGACTTTCCTTCTGCAAGGACACTTCTCTGCTTCTGTCCAAACAGCCCCTCCTTGGATGAGAGCAGCCACAAGACTATATGAAAGTCCAATGAAATTCCATTTATGCCACCATGTTATTGCAGAACCCACATCAGCTCACACAAAACTTTCACAAATCCATATTTTTAAGGGCTTAGCATCTTCACAAAAGCTTTGTTCATGCTGGTAGGCTATGCAATAACCTGCCAAGGGAAATTTCAGAAAATTTCTCATCTGAGTCATCTCCATCAAGGGCATGAAATAGAGAAAACCTTTGAAACAAATTACTGGCTCCTGAGTTGGAAAAATCACCAACATCTCACCACACGCACACACACACACCCACCAGTGAAGTAAGATCTTTCACATCACTTGCTTTTGTTTCTCTCTTGTTGTCCACACTACTGACTCATTCCTGTTGCATGGCCGAGAAAAAAGAAAAAACCTGTCAGGCTGTCGTGGTTTAACATAGCTTGGTTTTTAGTTAAAGAGAAAACCTATCAATTAGGAAGTGATCCTCTGTGAGGACTGCTAACAGCTTCCTCCGGATCCAACAGAACCAATCAGCTGGCTGGTTCTGAATATTGACACATGGTTAAACCACTTAAGAAAGCTGGACACGCCTCTGTGAAGGCACATGTGAAAATGAACAAACCCCAGGAAGTTCTCTCCTGCTTCCAGCCTTTGGCCAGGTAACTGGGCCCTGGCCAGGCTGGCTCCGCATGGCCTGTGTGGCCCGGTGGGGCTGGGCCGGGCTCTGCTGCAGCGCTGGTCCCTTCCCTGAGAGCCTGCCGGGCCCTGTCCTGGCGGAGCGGCCAGCGCCCCTTCCCAGCAGAGCCTGCTGGTCCTTTTTTTTCCAGCCGTGCCACCTGGGGCCATCCCAATGCTGGGAGCAACCATGAGGCCAGGACCAGTGTGGGAGTGGCCCCTCAGCCGGCGCTGGAGGCAGCCTTGAGGCTGGGAGCGGCTACACGGCCTAGACTCATCGGCCGAAATTGGTGCGGCCAGGGCAGTGCCACATGGCCATGGCTATCTCAGCATGACTTGCAATGAACTTTGCTCAGCTGCTTTAAGCCATGCTGCAGACAGGACGACAAAAGCAGTGGCAGCAGCTTTTCTTTTTTCAGCACCCCACATGAAGAGAAGGCTGGGTGGTGCCGGCAGCCGGAGCGACTCGCACAGTGTCGGTGCAGACCACGGCGAGCGATTTCCCCGATGCAGAGCCTGGATGAGATCAGCCTTTCAGCAGAACTCTGTAAAAACTGTTTCAACTGATAAAGCCTGAGAACAAATGAACCTACCAACACCAATTCTCTCTTGAATCAGGAGAAAAGAAAGGGCGAAGACACATAAAGAAAACAACATGGGACACTGTCCTGTGGTGACTGTTGTCAGTAAATAATGCTAGTGGATGCACTGGCATCAGCTCTAGACCCACTACACACACATGGCACGTCAACAACAGCTCTTCCAATTTGCAGGGAATTCCAACATTTTCAGCATGGGTTTGTTGCAGTTCAAAGAAAAATAGGCTTTCAAGAGTTCTCAAAGAATAGAAATTCTCTAAAAAGAGCTTTCATAAATGCCAACATCAGGAATAATGAAATAAGGGTGGCTGGGATGGATTTCAGCAGTTGCTGATGGATTTCATCATCATCTTGCTTTGGTCATGTACCAGTGATGCAGCTCTACACTTTCTCATAACAAGACTTGTTACAAAAAATGATTCAATTTAAATTCCTATTCCCACTCATGTGCTCACTCACAAATCACAGAATCACAGACTGGTTTGAGTAGATGGGACCTTAAAGCTCTTCTAGTTCCACTCTCTGCCATGGGCAGGAATTCCGGGTTGCTCCAAGCCTTTTTCAACCCAGCCTTGAACACTTCCAGGGATGGGGCAGCCACAGCTTCTTAATTAATTAATTAATTAATTATATATATCTGAGGAGCTAATAAATATGGACTTAGAAGTATATGAAAATATATGAATCATCTCTCCAAGGGCCACATACTCAAAAACCTTAGGAACTAGAACCAAATATTTATTCCTTCTAGAGAGGGAAGGCAACAAAACACAGAAAATTCTTTAATTCTTTAATCTGTTCAGTGCTTGAGCACCTCCTTCTTAGCCAGGCTTCATTTGATGGAAATCAAACTGTTGGGCACCAAGCAGCAGTACAGGCCTGTTACTTCCTGAGAAGGAATTCAGCAAAGCCATGGACCAATATCTTGTGCTCCCCTCAGGTTTCGGTGTTTACCAGGTGGCTCACACAGCAGGTATGTAAACATGGATTAATCCATTAGACGAGAATGTATACAAATAAATGGGTCTATGTCACTAATTTCCCCTTAAACTTG
Source organism: Pyrgilauda ruficollis (assembly GCF_017590135.1). Lineage (NCBI taxonomy): Eukaryota > Metazoa > Chordata > Aves > Passeriformes > Passeridae > Pyrgilauda > Pyrgilauda ruficollis. The sequence goes on along the minus strand of NW_024526488.1, from coordinate 4,885,388 downwards.
GCATTTAAATGTCACCATGGTCACAGCAAAAATGTCCAGGGATCTGCCCAGGCCTGTAGAATATCAACAACATCATATAATGAGATCAGAGTTAAACTCTGCCTTCTAGAATAAACACTTTAAAATTTTTTTTTCATGTGTAAGCAAAGTTTCTTAGGCTTCTTCACTTCTATAAACATTCTTGGCAGCTCTAAATACTCTCACCTGGCAATTTCTGATTTAGTAGCACCACTTACAAAAGAACATTCATCCAAATACCATCTTGATTATTTGACAAGGTTAATAGCCGGGTGAGAAGCTGAAGACACAGTAGCTGAAGCTGAAGCAGTAGCTGGAGCTGAAGCTCCCCCAGCACAATGAGAAAGCAGAAATTCAAGTGCCACAATGTGCTTTTAGGTCTAAAGAGAGAAGGAAATCTCTGCCTTGAGACATTTTCTCTGTTCAAAACTGAAAGCAAGTTCTTACAAAAATAGGAAGTCTGGTCTGGGGATGTGGAAGTTCATGGCAGCCTGATCTACACTGAGGTCCAGACTGAGGAGGGAGCACACAGAGCTGGGAGCAGGGACAGTCTTCAAAGAAAGGGGCTGGGACACATGGCCCAGGCATGCTGGGGTGCCATCAGGAAAGCCACAACTCAATAGACTGGGTCAAGGGCAGCAAGAAGAGTTTCTAAAGCTACATGGGCAATGTAGCTGGACAAGGAAAATGTGTTTGAGCGGGGCAGACGATTTAGTGACTGTTGATGCTGGTGGGAATGAGGGACTCTGTCTACTTTGCATCACTGTTTTGGAAGGTCTCCAGAGCTTAGAGATGGGGCTCAAGGAGGAGGGGATCCACCAGTGCTGGAAGGGAATTGACTCAGCATCTCTGAAGGAACCTTCTCCCTTAAAGTCCATGGAATCTGATGGGTGGCATCCACTGGTGACCAGAGTGGTGGCTGGAGTCCTTGCAAGACCTGCCCATCACCTGCGAAAGGTCATGGAGATCAGGGAAGGGCCCAGGAGATGGACAAGGCAAATGTTGTTCCTGGGGTCTGTTCACTGCAAAAATATAAAGGAGGGTGGGGAAAGTAAATTGTATCACGGACTCCCAGAATGCCTTGGGATCGAAGGGACCTTAAAAAACTCATGCAGTTCTACCCCTGCCATGGACAGGGACACCTCCCACCATCCCAGGTTGCTCCAAGCCCTGTCCAGCCTGGCCTTGGACACTTCCAGGGATCCAGGGGCAGCCACAGCTTCTCTGGGCACCCTGTGCCAGGGCCTGCCCACCCTCACACGGAATAACTCCTTACATGTATTGAACCTAAATTTCCCCTCAGTCAGTTTGAACACACTCAAAGATTCAAACAGACCTGAAACTTCTCCCACCATTTCACAATTTTCTTAAGCAATGACAGCACTGTAAAAAGTTGCAATGAGAAGAATGAATTTTACTTTAATTTCGTTGCCTTTAGCAATTGCGTGTTATGTTGCAATTCATTTTACTCTGTAATGCTTCCTGTTACAGTAGCTGGTGTAAATCAACCCCATTTTGTTTATAACGTGCGTAAAAACATTCTTCATACATAGTAATTCCCCAAGCAGCATTGAAAACAGGTGGATTTCATTTAATCCCTTGACCAGTCACTGACGACAATTAAACCGGCCATAAAAAAAAAGTAAATAAAAATACTTTGGCTATCCATGGTGTAAGGAATCTGTTTTCTTTTACAGCCTGCCTGGGGCAAGGGGAAAAATATTTAATTCAAGTGATTTTCCTTTAAGGCTTTAGTAAGGACAATAGAAGTTATGCAATGCAGCCTATGAAAGTGCAGCCTCCTTAAAACAAATTGTGCAGAGTTTTGAAAAGAAACACAGAGGGGAAAAAGGAGTGTTGTCTCAATAAGAAAAAGTTCCTACAATTCCTACTGCCTGGCACAGAGAGGGAAGTCATGTCCATAAAGCAGATCCTCTTCTCACCTCAACTCCCAGCCATCTGTGAGCTCACCAGGACCTGGTTGGAATTGTCTTTGGGGGGGTTTCTTGCTATTGCTGGTCAAGCAGAGAACATTTTAGTGTAGTTTTAGTTTTGTTGGAATCTATTCACTCTGCCTAAGAGACAAGCAGAGTAACAGCAGTGCGTTTGAGGCCCAGACCTCAGATGGGTTTGAGGCTCCCCAGGCTGAGCAGGATTATCAGCTCAGGAATTGATTAGGACCAGGCATTACAGTGGCCATTTGGACATGAGGGCTGACCCTCACTGCTCATTCCAGGTAGGAGGAATGTGCTCCCAGGGCCAGTTCTATCCATGGAGGCTCTCAAGACCCAGCTGCTGCCAGCCCTGAGTGACGTGGTCTGACCCAGAGCTGTGAGGAGGGTTGGACAGGGACCTCCTGAGGTCACCTCCAGGCCAAGTGATCCTGTGACCCCATAGCACAGACAGGGTACCCCGTGTGCATCCATCACTCAGCCCTCACAGTGTGTCACCAATCTTTGATACAACTGACTTCCTGCACTTGTGCAAAGCCATTTCCCTGCAGGATATATGATCCAGGAGCAGGATCCTCGGGCTGACCACACCAGCAGCTTCCTCACACTTACACAACCGGTGACTTACGAGGAGTTACGCACCCTCCATCCTTTCAGCTTCCACAAATGAAACACCGGTTTTCGTGGATTTACAGCCCTTTCCCATGACCAAACATGGTCACTGGTTGGATGTGTTAACCTATGCTGTAATACCTAGTGCTGGTCACACAGTTATTAGTGGTCTGTTAATTGTGCATCCATTTTCGGTGCAATTGAGGGAAAAAATAGCTGTATAAAGGTCGGATTGTGCTTTTCAGCTCCAATCCAAACAGTAACCCACATTTCCATTGCTATAACTAGCTTTGTATGTGAACAGGATCTGGGAAACCCTCAAAGCCCATGAAGGAAAAAAAAAAAGAAAAAAGCTGAAACTGCAATCAAAAAAATTCCTCCAGTCTCTAAGAGTAGAAGGAGCAGCCCCATGTTGACCATTTCCAAAGGTCCCATGGCAGGGACCTGGTCTCAACATGTCCAATGATAACTTCCAGGTTGCTCTGCTCCTTTAGCCTTTGTGATTTGCTGATAGACATTGGCTTTGCAATAGCTAAATCCATGGAGAAAGAAGTAAATATTTTGGCTCAATGCTTGAGGAATCCTCATTTTCTGCACACCATCCTAAACTCTGGCACCTGTATGCAGATCCCTGACAGAAGCATGAGAGGAAAGGAATTGCAGTCGCTGGATTCCTGCAGCAATGTCTGTGTGGAAAGTTCATATGATCCACCTCAGCAGCAAACAGCAAAGGCATTTTTGACCAACAGAAGCAAAAGCCTGGAGAAATCTGCCCCAAAGAGTGATGTGGGTGTCTGAGACATCAGGTTGGTTCCAGCAGGTGTTGGAAAAGTGTTTTCACTTGCTGAGCTCCCTCACCCGCTGCAGACACATTTTGTGAGGGGCTGCCCACACTGCACCCACAAGTAATGTGGGGGCCCAGAAACTCTTGCATCCTTTTTCTTTGCTAGGAAAAGCTCCCTTGAGTGAGGTTGTAGGCTCAGAACAGACAAACCAGAAGAACTTAATGAAACTTGATTCCAGCTCCACCACGGCTCACGAGCTCTCATATCAAGTCCACATGGGGTTGTTATCAAGCTCAAGTTACTCAGGAGAACAAGCTGTTCACTGAACTGGTTTGTATCACGCCCCTCACTCTGCCTTTCCACTCAGATCCTTTCCATAAAGTGCTGGAAGTGTTTCCTTGTTGAAGAACTCGCTGTTCTGAACCTGGCAATTGCACTTATTTGGTTTTTCTAAGACTTTGATAAGATGGAAGGATTCATAAACTCCAAATCTCTCCCTTCATATGACTTAGTAAGGTCAGTGGATAAGGTTGTTCCTAGAGGCATTAAAGGCTCTCCTTCCCTAATATCTGCATTTCAATCAAGTTATTCATATCAAGTGTTGAACTTGCACAGCGAGTTCTACACACCAGTAAAAGTGCAATAAACCATTTCCTCTGGCTCTGTCCTGAACCAGAGCAGTCAGTGTAGGGAAATGCAAGTGATTTGGGTCTTTTGAGCAATTTTTGTACCTGTTTGCTGGTGCTTGACAATTACATTAATGTTTGACCAAGGCTGCGTCACTTAAATTTTTCTAATACTTTATATAGAAGGAATCAGAATAGGCTAGTTTTATTATGAAAATAATCTCTGTTTCTTAATGCAAGTTAGGGCCAGTTTTAAACATCCCCCACTGTGAATCTGGATAAAAAGGAGCCAAGCAGCCCTCTGAAAGGAAATTGCTAGATGTCCAGGAAGGTTTGAAGTCCCCCAGCCCTCCCACTGTGTTATATACCATTTGCCATTGCACAGAGTTAACATATTCTCTTCATCCAGCAGGTTATGGGAAGCAACAGCAAATATCTGCCCATTTCCTGTGTCTGAGACCATGGGACAGGCAAGGGAAAGCTTCCCAAAATCACCCAGCTGATGTAGATTTTAGTGGGATTTTAGAAGAAGAGCGGAAGCTCCACTCATCATCCCCGCTCTCTTCAAACAGGAGTTAAAGGTAGTATTTTTATTATTCAGGGAAATATAAACAGTTCCTGGACAGACTGGCTGCATGAGAGCAGTGACTAGGAAAAAGGGGAACCCCTGAGTTTCCTGGAGAGGGTGTTTTAGGCAGCCAAGGGGCTGATGCAAGATGCCTGAACCTTGCACACACTGCCAGTGCACGATCACTGCTCCGCCAACCACTGCTCTGTGCCTGCACACCCACAGGGGCACTTCCTGGGCTGCCTGGCTGTTCCAAGCCTTCCCGACTCCCAGTAAGGAGAGAAAACAGCTGTTTTCATTCACCCTTTAACCTGCTCTGGGGGGAGAGGAGTCAGGAGTGTGGGGGCTGTCAGGCTTAGCCAGGCAGGGAGCACTGTGGTGAGACAGAGGGAACAGCACTGACACCAACACTAACCAGCCCGGAGAGAGGAGACAGGGCTGAGCTCACTGGGGGCTGCAGATTCTCCCAAGGGACAGCTCCAGTCTCCCTGGGACAGGGACAGGACCCAGGGAATGGCTGCAGCTGTGCCAGGGAGATTTAGGCTGGTGCTCAGGAAAAGGTTCTTTCCCAGAGGGTGCTGGGCACTGCCCAGGCTCCCCAGGGAATGGGCACAGCGCCAAGGCTGCCAGAGCTCCAGGAGCATTTGGACAATGGCCCCAGGGATGCACAGGCTGGGATTGTTGGGGTGTCTGTGCAGGGTCAGGAGCTGGATCCATGATCCTGGTGGGTCCCTTCCCTCTCAGGATATTCTGTTATTCCACAACTGCGAATCTGACTTACATATGGTCCATGTCACAGCATCCATGTCTAACAAACAGAGGGGCCTCCAGGACAGCATCCTGCATGGATCCTGGCAGAAAAAGCTACAGACTAACAGTGAGAGACCAATGGAGAGCTGGTTTTGACACAAATCCTGGGAGACCAGTGGAGGGCTTTTTCTGACACATCAACCTCCTACAGCTCCCTTAAAGTTGAAATTATCGCATATTTCCTGGAAAAGTGAACACCAAGACATGTTACAAATGTTATTTGGTGGGTGAGACTTCACAGAAAAATCTCCTTTACCTTTTGTTTGAGAGATCACCAAGGTAAAGCATGTCCGAAGGACAAGCCTGCTGGACACCTCTGGCATGGCTGAGCTGGACAGGCAGTGACCCTATGGCCCAGCTGGCCACAGTAGGAGCTGCTGTGCTGAGACCCTGGATGCACCCTGGAAATTTTCCAAGCTTCAGAGAATCATCCCCCGAAGGCTGATGCAGCTGAAGTGGTGCTTTTTGTGCATCAATCAAAAAGCTTTTGGCACTGGCTTGCTGGAAGTTACCAAGAGGAGATGTGCTGATCCCCTTCCTCTCCCACTGGGAACGGGAATCTCCAAACTGCTCATCCCCTCATCCCCTTGTACGGGCAGCACCGGAACAGTCCTTGCTGGGAACATGAAGTTCCTCCCTTTTCTCCCTAATTTGCAAACACTTTTCACAGGAGAAAAATTCTTGCACATGACTGTCACCACAAAACCTCATGCAAGACACTGATGTCACAATCCTCGAGTGTACCCCAAACTCCTGGAAGTTTGCTGTAAATACCATGGTGGGGACATGGATACACCTTGGCTGACGTGTTGTCAAGGAGAAGGGGAAAACCATTGTCTGCAAGTGGAGGATAATTGTTGAGAACTGCTGCAGTTCATGCAAATCTTTTCCAATAAGAAGAAAGTCCCTTTATAAGAAAGGTCTTTAAAAACCTTCGCTGAGGCTGAATTCTGAAACAGAAATTATGCTGTGGTGTGGTGTTTGGGCTGCTGCCCTGAGCGCAACTTCAGATTGAGAACTTTTTAAAATCAAAATGTAATTTGAGGGCTGGAGCCCCTCTGCTCTGGAGCCAGGCTGGAGAACTGGGGGTGGGTGTTCAGTGTGGAGAAAAGAAGACTCCAGGGAGACCTCAGTGACAGGACACAGGGAATGGCTTCCCACTGCCAGAGAGCAGGGTTAGATGGGATATTGGGAAGGAATTGTTCCCTGTGAGGGTGGGGAGGCCCTGGCACAGGGTGCCCAGAGAAGCTGTGGCTGCCTCTGGATCCCTGGAAGTGCCCAAGGCCAGATTGGACAGTGCTTGGAGAAACCTGGGCTAGTGGAAGGTGTCCCTGCCCATGGCAGGGGGTGGAATAGGATGAGTTTTTAGATCCTTTCCAACTCAAGCTAGTCTGGATTCTATGATATGCTGAATCATTGTGGGTTTTTTAGAGGTTTTTTGGCTGTGATCTCTGACAAGTAGGATTTTAACCTCCAATCTGAGCATGGAGCATACTCAAATACACACACACACATCAACAAGTGACAACTCATTAAACACATTAATGAAGAATTTGGCTCAAAAATTAACAGCCAAATATGGATTTCGACCATCAGCAGTTCCCTGTTTCTGACACTACAGTGGCTGGGGAAGGAAGTTAGTAAATAAATGAACGATCTTTGGGTTCTCTCTTCAATTTGAAACAGTTTGAAATAGAGAGCTTGAAGGCAAAGTCAGAGAATATGAACCAACCAAAGCAAAAGAGCATTTACATATTTATGAAGTGCAATATAGAAATTTGTACTTCTAGCTCTGGAATGGGACCATTGCACTGCCAGTCCTCCACGGCAAGTGCAGCACAGGATTCTGCACCTCCGGGACGAGACATTCACATTCCTTTCAGGACTGGAAGCATGGGAGGAGGAAACTCACCTTTTCATGACTTTTACTTTCCAAATCCACCAGCAATCTGGGTTGTCTGCTTTTGTCACTGTACATCTGAAACAGCCTCAGCTCCTCAAGCAAATGCTCTTACAGCTCAAACCTATTTCTACTCATTTTTACCCACTCAGAGAAGAGAAAAAACTTCTCTTTTTGGTGCTTCTATAACGAGCAGCTACCAATTAATTTATTTTTCATTGCAATTATTTGTAGAGTGAAGATTTTTATGCACATAGGTCTAGTTGACTATTAGTAATTATTTAAAAATAATCTTTTCAATTCAGTCCTTCATTGTAAAGGTCAAATATGAAAGCATGGACACATATGGAAAATCCCCAGTATTTATAGTAAAAGTATTTGCACACCCAGACTGCTCTGAGTGGAATTCATGGTCAATAATTTTTCTCAATGAGACTGAGCAGCTGAAGTCCTGAACTCCTTTTCACAGTATTGGTTTGGGGGTAGAATGATCAGGTGCAGTGATCACACTCACCCTTGAGATCCACCCTGCAACTCCTATCCTCCAGCTGCAGACACCAGCATCTCCCATTGTGCTGGAAGAGATACCATAAATATCAGGAGGATGACCCAATCTCTCAGTGGCCAGGGCAATGGAACCCTGCAGACCTGTCCAATTCTGTGATTTGATTCACATACTCCATGAGCTGTGTGTGCTGAGGGAAAGACTCCAGTGCTTCTGAGAAATGCAGCTGTTAATCCAGACAGGATTGTCTGCTGTTCCAACAGCACCTCCTCAGCCCTGCATTGTTCAACCTGTCCTGGATTTACACAGTGACTCAAAGTGGTTTCTGGGATGCTAAAAAATGGGGAAGGTCAAAAGATCCCATCCCTGAGTGGTCTTTCCTGGCTCAGCCTGGAAAAGCCTCAAATCCACAAGGTCGTCTAGGTGGGGAGAGCATGGAAAAGGCTCGTGGGACATAAAACACATGTCACACCTGCATGGATACTGACTTGTCACACACCTTCATTGTCCAAATCCATACAAAGCTCCCTGCACCAAAATTTCAGGGCCTCTCTGATCTCTGGTCTTGGAAAGCCACAGATGGGAACTAGACCACACAATTATTTTCAGGCACCAACATGAGCTCTTTTCTGGCAGCTGGACACCCTGACTGGCCCAGTTCTGACTCTTGTCCAAGAACTGGGCACTCTGACTTGTCCAGTTCTGGCTCTCTTCTGAGAACTGGGTGCTCTAACCTGCCCAGTTCTGGCTCTCTTCTGAGAACTGGACACCCAGCTGGTCAGACTGGAAGGCAGGATTGTTCCCAGCCTCCCAGCCAGCCCCAAGACAGCTTTCCCAAAGCCTGCTCTGGTCACTGGGATTCCCAGTGGCTCCCTCTCCCAAGGGCAGGTAACCAGGTGGGTTTATACCAAAATCCTGGCTGCTTTAGCCTTGAGTCCCTCAGAACTGACATATTTTCCTGAATTCTTTTGGGTATGAGGAGCTCAACATCATGTCTCCCTTCTCCATTATGGATTCCTTTGGTTGGGATCATCCTGGATGCCTTCCTTGTTTCTTCAACTGCAGTCTTCAAAAATTTTCTATGTTTTCTTCCAAATCTGAAAGTGAACATGCCACTTCTGCAGATCTAGATAAAAGGGTTTGTTTCCACAACTGCCGTGTGCTGAATGAAAACCAGAATCAGAGAGGAGGGAGCTGCATGCCCTGTGATAGGAAATCTGTGTTGAACAGCTCTGCAGAATCCAAAAGCAGCTGGGAACAGCCCAACTTGTATTTCTGATGGATAAGAAAGAAAACAGGATGTGGTTTCTTTTCAAATCCTCTCAGAAGATACAAACTTTTAAAAACATAACTCAGAACACAGATACTAAGGAAAACATGCAAAAGTCCCAGGAAATTTAAAGAAAACCCTAAAGAAACAAACAGACAAAAGATTAACTTTTTTCTTAATGAAACAATTGATTAGAAAGTTGTGTGTAACATTCCTGCTTTATCTATGCCTGACTCACAGGCACTGAAATTTATGGAGCATTAAGATCTGCCTGCCCTCAGAAAAGTGAAAGAGAGAGGTTTGCTTCACTGTTCATCATGTATTTGAATAAAAAAAAAATATATGGAATAAGTCTAGGTGCCAGCAGGTGCTAAAATGCTCTTTCATATGACCTCAAATCTGTCATGGGAAAGCAGCAAAACAATGTGAACTATAACCTCCTTTATTTACCTGTCACCTTTCCTTCTGTAACTCAGGGCAGGGTTAAGCTTCTCACCTGTATTTATTTAACAAGCTGGATGGATCCAAATCTGACCAAGAAGTGATGTAACCCAGGTCAAAAAATATTTGTACTGATAGATAATTTTACATTTTACACCCATAATCATAACTTCAATCCAGTACAGCTAAACCATGCCAAAAGCCAACACCAAAACCCAAATTTGTAGCCTGGTCAGTGCTGTATCTCTGCTTTCCTTTTCCTAGGATTTTAGAGAGTTCTGCAAACAAGTAATTATAAAATTATGAACAAATTATTTACAGTCTCATTCAACTTCAAAGTGACAATAAAAAAACAGCAGGGAGGAAAATTACAGGTCATCTCCTTCTTGAAATTTTCCATCACATCTAACAGTTTTAGGATTGTCTTGTTGCAAAATAGAAGTTTGGGTTTTTTCTTACTGAAACCACTTTTTTCTACCATAGTGCCGACATCTGTTTGCTGAGAGTGATTTTACCAATTAAACCAAGGGGTAAAATGATGGGGGATAGAGGAGCAAGAAAGATGCTGAAACAGGCACAAGGAACGTGAGAAATTTCCAATTATTTAATATAATTGGAAGAGGATTTTTTTTAAACCCACAATTTATTCTTAAATATTTCCAGCTAGCCTAATAATAACTTCAGACAAATAAATCAGCTTCCTCTCCTAGAAAAATCTGAGGTCAAGCACCATTTGCCATTTTATATTTCCCTGACATCCCTAACTTTACACAGAAGAGTTCAGACAAAAGAAAAATGAAAGTTCATGAAATATACAGCACACAGAAGGGGGAAACTATTTTGCAATGCTCATCAAATTAAGTACCTTAATAACATGTGCAGAAGAGGAATTTTGGGAGCTGGAAATGCACTTTAGTGTTTCAAACTATTATACTTTAAGTTTCTGTTTTACTTGGGGGATTCTACTCCCCCTTCCCCCAGCTGAAGGTAGAAGTTATGGAGTCTGCTTTATTTGTGGTTTTGGGTTAATTTTAAAGTGAGTACTTAAATATAATTATGGACCAAAACAAGCTGATGCAAGAGGAGGTGACTTGCGTAGATCCATAAATAGATTTTACTTTTATTTTCTGTAGCTACCAGGACAGTGGAATCCAACCCACTCAACCTGACTTTAAAAAAGCACACAAAGGAAAAGTAAAAAAACCAAAAAGCTTCAAACTGTTGAGGCTGCCTCAATGTAATGTAGAGCAGGGCTATGGAAGCAAGCTGTTTTTCTTGTACAGGTGCAGAAGCTTTGGGGTTTGAGAACACAGGGAAACCTCTCCAAACCCTATAAAAATACAATCACTATAGAAACACAAGATATACCAACCTTACAAAGTTCAGACTTACTGATTTGGTGGTAATTCAATGGCTTGGCTTCCTAGCTACCAAGGGAACACATACTTTGCAGAGTCACATGAGACAGTCCTTGCATCCCTGTCAGGTTGAAAAAGGACCTTCCCTCGCTCCCACAACGCCACCAAAAGTACCTGAAACTTTGTATTTTTACTCATTAAAAACTCATTCCATTTTTATTTCTAGCCTGTGATTGCAGACTCCACCTACAACACACATCCAGGGAGCTAGCAGAGGTGTGATCCACATGCTGGGAATGCAGAACCATAGAATGGGACAGAGCTGGTGGCATGAGCTGCACGTGGGGCTTCCCCCCAGCATCCCACAGGAACGTCATCCCAGGGACACTCTCCACTGGCCACAGCTGGCATGAGGAAGGGTCAGAGCAGCAGGAAATAATTAATTAGCTATTACTTCTAATTTATGTGTCTGCACTTGAAACCATTAAGCACGAAGCACCTTGGGCTAGCTGTGTGCCTCGAGCAGTGCTTCCTGCTGAGAAAGTTAATTAAAAAGCAGCTTAAGTGGTAGGGAGAAGAGAGAGCTCATTTAACCCACCACAGAGTCACCCTGAGCCCACAGAAGAGGAAGGGCTCAGAGTCAGATGTTGAGCCTGGCTCTGGAGTTCCAGCCCACACGTGAAATGAGAGAAGTCTGTGTCCCTGTTTCCCAGAAGCATGGGCAATGCACTCCCAGCATCTCCCTGATATTCAACATGTGCTTTTCCTACTGTCCCTTTCCCCTTTCTTCCTGCAGTTTCAAACAGAACCATCCCAAGCCAGCTGCACCCCTGCATGTCCCCTGGCCAGAGAGGCAAAAAGCACAGGACTCCCACCAGTGTGGAATTCAAAGCACTGAGCTCCTCTCCTGGAGGAGCCCCACAGACAGGGAGAGGGATTTCGGCAGAGAGAAAGAGAAGTTCAAGCCCTGGTCAAAACAGATGTTTTTGTTCCAGTGAGCCAAGTTTAGTTATTCCAGGCTGCCTTAAATCAATAAGTGCAGCTCTGTAACCACTGCCTGAGACGCTTTGCAGAGACCTCAGATCAACTCCCTGGCAGCAGAAGTGGCACCTGGAGATACCAAACACGTGGAAGAAACATACTCAGCAAACACTGTGGGTGTGAGTCAGCTCCCCAGACCTTATCAGTGCCAAAGTTCACCAGTTTGGTCAGCCAGGCTCCATCCCTGGGCTGTAGATGAAGGATGGATGTGCTCCCAGGTGAGTCACCCCACACACTGACAGATGTTCGTGATGTGTGGTACCAGCCCCGTTTAGACAAGACTCCCAGATGGCTAAATATAGACTAAATTCATTCTCTCCAACCGTGATCTCACCCCAGACCTGTGAAGTCTTGCCCCTCTTAAGGCTGCAGTAGATGTGCTGATGTACAGATATTGGCATTCCAGCATCACTGAATAGCCTGTTCAAAACCCAGGGTTAATTCCATTTGTGCCACGTGCTGGTTACCAGTGGTGGATTAATCATCCTCAAGATTTCTGAGGCAAATACCAAATTCCCCTTTTCTACACCAGCATGCATGAGCTGTTGTTGATTTCCAGCAATATTGGCCATCTAAATGACTCCAAATTAAGATCTCTAGGAAGCATAAAATGTACTCAATTCTGCAATTATCACATCTGTTTAAACCGCCCAAATATACAAGCTGGGCTACGTAGGACCCACCATTGCCTTCCTCTGATCAAAAAGCTCCTGGAGGAGCAGATCCTTTTCAAGACCAAAGATGGTTGAATAATTTCCTCTCAGTTCCTGGACCAGTAAACAGTGATAAGGGTACAGTATTCTCCTCATTATCTCAGTAATCAAAGTATCCTATTTTGTGAAATAGGATATTTGTGAATCCAATTGTAAGTGGTTAATTTCAGTGAATTGCTGTAAAGCCCACCACGGGGCTCTGAGGGTACACAACTGAGGATCCCCTTCAAAATGAAAAAGAAGAGGAACGACTTGGGGTGGGAGGACATTTTACTATTTCCTAGTCTGTATTTGAAAATAATGTATTTTCCAAAGGGCTCAAGGTTTTCATGGGAGAGAAGGGCTGAGTTTCTAATCTCATGGACACTTAGATGTGCAAGTGGATGAGGAGCTCCAGCTCAGCCAGGCACTCCTCTGGCACCCACTGCTTGAGGGGATGTGAGGGATCACTTCACTTCATTATAAAATTGAGTTTCTTCAATGCAATGGATTTCACGGAGCACCAAGAAGACACCAGAGCTTGCCTTTTGTTTTAGCCACTGCCTGCTTTAGAGGAGGCCTCCCAGGAGATGAAAGAAAGTCTCCCGTGAGAAGTGACAGAGTTCTTTCTTTCAGTTCCTTTGGGACCCATTGCCAAGTTTCATGTTTGCGGTAGGAAATGCTGCTGAGGAGAGAGGGGCCTGTTGAGCAGAGGCTCCTACAAACTGACATAAAAGGAGGGTGGTTTCCCCCTGTTACAGGCTGATTCCCAGCAGTGAAGGGATGAACTGCAGTGCCACACGCAGAAAACCAGAATTCAAGCTCTTCTTGCATGGCTTACACCTATCCCTTCCCTCCTGAGCTATCCAGCAGGATTTTTGGAATGTGAAGACACCTCACATTTTTGGATGTCTGTCACCAGGAAGCACCAGCTGAGAGCTGAGCTGAGGCCACGACACCGAGAAAGGCAGAGCCGTGTATGGGATCCAGGAAGGATGGCACTGAGCATTGCCAGGAGAGCACTGGCAGCTCCTGCCCCTCCCTGGGTGCAGCTGGGGCAAACACACAGCTCCACGTGGAGAGCAAACCCATTTCAGTTGGTTTTGTCTGTATTTAGCCCCAAAGTGCTGCTGACTCAGGTGCTCAGCCCGCGCCAGCTCAAATCTGCCCGGTGGCCAAGGCTGAGATTTCACATCTGAGCACGTACAAAGCTCTGGCTGGTAACTGGGAAATTGTGTCAGTGAACAGACAGCAAAGTCATGTTCTAATTTTGCTCTGAATAATTAGCTAAATGGGTTAATTGTATAAAATTAATTGCTAGTGTTTGAATAATCATGATCCACGTTGGGATCGTCAGTTCAGCTAAGAGCTGTATTGTATTTCACAGCCTTTCACTGCTTCCCTCTCCAGGGAAAGAAGGGAAATTAAAGTATGATACAAAGAGCCAAAAAAGAGAAATTATCCATGGCCAGAAAAACTCAATTCCAGCACTGGTTGGGAGGGAAGTCAGCTGAGGAAAGTCAGCTTGTCTTGGGTCCACTTTTGACAATAAGAATAAGCAGTCACAGGAAGGTGCTGCTCTTCCAGACTTCAGGGTTAGTCCAACTTTCCCAGCTCTGTTCTTTGCTCAAATTACAGCCCTGCTGAAACCAAAACACACTTGTGTCAATGCTTCCATCTGTACCTTTTCAGATTAATGTATTTCCTTCTCTCTTTCCCTTTATTTTTCCACAGACTCAAGCTCCAAGAGACACACTTTTGTTTCTGGCTTTCCTCCACTCCCTTTCATTTTTAGGTTTTTTCCCCTTAAAAGAATGCATTCAAACTTAAAAATGGGTTTTCTAGGATGAGCTTTAGAGAGCCCAGCCTCTCTGCTGAGGGCTGGATGCTGCCAGCTTTAGAGGCAGTTTCTCCTACTCATTTTGCCCACAGATGCTCACATGTGACTCCATGACCAAACATTCCCCATTCAGCCAGAGGAATCCAGGGGAGAACTTTATCACCTCCCTCGTCAACACAACCAACCCAACACATCATGGATGAGCTGTAGGGTGGAACTGGCCAGCCCCAGGTGCTTCCTCCATCAGCCCAGAGCTGCTGCAGTCACAGGGTTCCTGCATGGGCAGCAGTGCACGTACAACATTCCTGTTCTGCCTTCCCCAAACCACTCCTGCTCTGCCTTCCCCAAACCAAAGGGATGACAACTTTCTCCTAGGTACATTTCCCCTTAAGAGAACAGTTTTGTGCTAGGGTGCTCAGATCTACAAGGCTCACCTGAGCACCCAGGTATTTGCTAATTCCCTCAATGCAGATGGGGCCCCCAGGCTGGGGGCTCTGAAGTTCACTGACTCTTCTGTTCTCACAAAGATCCTTAGGGCTTGCCTAGGGTGAGGGAACCCTCACCCTCACAGAACCATAAAATCATTAAATTTGGAAAAGCCCTCCAGATCATCCAGTCCAAGCTGTGCCCAATCCCCAGCTTGTCCCCAGCCCAGAGCTCTGAGTGCCACATCCAGGTGTTCCTGGGACACCTCCATGGATGGGGACTCCAACACCTTCCTAGGCACCCCCTTCCAAGGCCTAACCACACTTTCCATGAAAAATTTGCTCCCAATGTCCAACCTGACTGTCACCTGGCACAGCCTGAGGCCCTCTCCTCTCATCCTGTCCCTTTTTACCTGGGAGATTCTGACCCCCATTTGGCTGCACCCTCCTGTCCGGGAGTTGTGGAGCATGAGTTCTCCATGAACTCCATACCCATGAATTCCCATGATTTGGTTCAAGTGTTTAAAAAACTCATTGTGTACTTTAAAAAAAAAAATTGCATTTAGAAGCCAGGGGGTTTATGCTATTGCAGCCATAATCATAGGGAAATGTCCTATTGTAGGGCCTGTGGTTGCTAATAAAAGGGTTTCTGATGAGGGGCAAGAACAGATGAAATAAAATACCCAAGATGGGTGGAATCTGTCAAATTTTTATGCATGGAGGAGAGCAAGAGGCTGGCAAGAGCTGTCCTGGCTGGAAGTGAGGAAGGATGCCCAAGGAAAGGGAATGGTGCTTATTCCCTCAGTGACACTCAGCTCCAAGGAGTCTCGACGTGCTCCCTCCCACAACCCCAAGCCATGATCAATTTGACCCAAATAATTTGACAGATGCTGGTCCAACCTATTCATAAAAACCTCAAAGATACCACACCCTCAGACCCATGCTTTGCTTCCATCAGAGACAGGCACTGGAGTTTCCTACTGGAAATTAAACCACAGCTTCTTGCTGTGTTGCCTGTGGCCAGGAAGGAACAGCTCATTCCCTTAATCCCTCCCAGAGACCATTCCCTTAATCCCTCCCAGAGACCTTTCCCAGCTAGAGGATGTGCTTCTTTCCTCCAGGATCCAGAAGCCTATCCCCCATAAAACACAACTTGAAACTAAGGATACAGAGTAAAGTCTATAAAATATGGTGTAGAGAAACAGAACTGTAGTTACAGGAGTCAGGATCTCCCATATCCATTCTTGGTTCAAAGAACTATAAAAGCTGTGCATAAACTCATCTGTTTTTCCATTTTTATTTGGTGATCAAAGTTCTCCAGACATTGCTCATTCTTGCCAGTTTCCTCTCCACTTTAACTGAGCCAGAGCTCGTTAGAATCCCCCAGCCACCACATCCTGAGCACCCCAAACACAAAGGGCCTTATCCGCCCGCCATCCCTCAGGAATCTGCCCAGGAGCCACTTTGGGAGCAACGCAGGAAATCAGCCAGCAGTGCCAGGAAAGGGGTTTGACAGTGCCACAACTGGGCTTCATAATCTTTCTTTCCCTCCAGCCATTTCCCAGAAACCCAGGAATCTTTGGGTCTCAATCAAGTTGCAACCCTGGGATCAAACTCAAACTGGGCCTGGAGCTTCATGGCTGAGCCGAAATGGCAGCCTGGGGCCATGGGCAGGGGTGAGGAAACCCCAGCTGAAGCCAACGCACATTTCCTGTGAACGCATTTATTAGTTCTTAAATTCACCTTTTAAAGGTATTTCCATCCATCTCAGTATCTGGGGTTTATTAACTTAAATATCCATCTGCATTATTTATCACAGCACCTATAAAATCTTTCTCTTCCTGAAAGTATCAGCTGCACCCACAAACATACTTTTAATTTTATTTGGTCTGTCTATTAAAATTCACCAATGTTGATATGCCTAAACCATAAAATAGCAAAGAACTGTACTTCAGCTGAGACAAAACTCCCAGGAGACAAAATGTTTCAATTTAAGAAATGTTTAAAAAAAGAGCACCAGGAACAGCAAAATTAATAATATGCTTTGCTGTAGGATTATTTACTGTGCCTTAGTCTCACAGGGATTTTTACCAGATGACTTGCCTTCAAAGCCTGAACTCACCCTGTGCTTCTAATGGGCTCATAAAAGTTCAAGGCAGCCGGCTGATAATCAATAAAAGTGAAGCTGCCTTTGAAGCACTGCAGGAGCGTGTCCTCCTTATCCCTCACCTGCTCATGTCCCGGGCTGGCAGCTGCCATCCTGAGCATCCTGCTGGAACAGGTACTCCAAAAACTCCTCTTGATAGATGGGATAAATGGAGAGCTGCAGCTCTGGCAGGAACCTCAGTAAATCCCGTCTGTGCAGTGGAGTTCCCTGGAGGAAACATCCAAAGCCATGATCAGGGTCGTTCACCTTGACTACAGAGGAACAAAGTGACATCCATGGAAACATCACGGCTGGTGGGACATCCTGAATGAGAAGGAGACCTTGGTGGGCGTTTCTGAGCACCCCACAGCTGGGTCAGGCTGCTGAGAGCCTTTCCAGGGAAGCTCTGACACCTCCACGTGAGGAGAGCATGTGGTCACCAGTGCCAAACCGCTTTCCCTATGAATTCCTATTCCCCCTTACACTGGGTTCCCGCTTCCTTCTCCTGAGGAGCTTGTCCAAACAGCCTCTTTGTCATGGCCCTCTGCACCCCTGAGACTCCTCCTGCTCCCAGATGGATGAGGCTCCACCACAGAAAAGGTCCAGGACCAAAGTGTCTGAGACAAGAGGAATGTGCTGAGCTGCACTGGAACAGACACTGGCAGCTCTTCCCATGCCCAGACAAAGGAGGAATATTTTCAAAATTTTTCCTCTGTGTGTCATCTTTCTCCTCTGGTCAGCCAGGGCATTTTCCTGCTCTTCTGCACCATCAGAATATTGTGTGGTCTAATCTGATCCATGGAGTTGGTGTACACGCCTGACTCTGGCCACATCTTCAGCAGCCTTTACACTTTTTCTTTTTTTTTTTTTTTTTTTTTTTTTTTAAAAAAAAAAAAAAAAAAAAAAAAAAAAAAAAAAAAAAAAAAAAAAAAAAAAATTTCCCTTTTTTTTTTTTTTTTTTTTTTTTTTTTGCCTTTCTTGTGCTCTTCTGCTCTTCACCCAGGAAATCTCTCCAAAGTATCCAGAAGCTTGCTAAGAAGTGCAGGTCCAAAGGTGTGGCCTCACCATAAGGCACAACCACAAAAGGAAGGCTCCACAAGTCTGTGTCCCATCTAAACTGAGATTTTGGCTTGTACAGCTGACAACAAGATTTTAGCATCTCTTATTTTCTACATCCTGCAAGAGAACAGGACTGGGCAGACTGAATTTGCAGTAGAGTCCAGTGCCTGTGCAGCATTTGCCCAGCATTTTCTGGCCTTGAATCCACCAAACAAACACGTTTGTGTTCTTTAAAGATCCATTTCAAACCAAACAAACAAACAAACAAACAAACAAAAAAAAAAAAAAAAACCAGAGAATTCATCAGCAGGAAAATAAATTCTCTTTCAAACAAGGAAAAAAAACCCCCATAAATATTCTTTCACTTATTCTTTCACTATTTGAGCAGCTATTTTTTAAAAATCAAATGCAAAAATTACTTTGAAGCTCAAGCTTTGTTTAGCTTCATGAAACAACTCCATCTTTAAACCTGCAATGCAGCACTGGGCAGAACACTCATCTTTAAATATTTACAGTCTTACTTAGCTAAACACTTGAATTACTTCAAAAATGGATTCAAACTGTGCTTCATAAGGAGAATCAGACAGGTCTACCTGGAATATCAAATGACTCTTTAGAGATTTAGTAAATATTTTAATTTTCTTTAATTCCGTGTTAGATTCAGCTACATTCAAGACAAACATGTTGGAACACTGATGACCCTTGACATCAGAAAAATAAACAGAATGCTGAAAAATTTGGGTAGCTGGTTGTGTAGGGGTCAAGAAAAAAACTGGCCTAAAATTGAGTCTTTGTAAGACAGCATGATCCAGCATTTGGACTAGGTAGGCTTCAGAAAGGAAAGGGAAAATCTGAGCTCCAATTAAATCACCTTGTTAATTAGCCAATGTCAGTCATGGATCTAAACCAGCACTGTGTGCTCAGGGCAGGCAAAGCAGAGTAAGCTCAGGGATTGCCCAGAGGAACAGCTGCTGGAGGAGAACAAAGCTGGAGCACAGGGGTTTGTGTCTGGAAACCATGCGGGGTTTGGATGCTCTCCATGGACATTCCTGCGTGTGTCCAGGTGCTTGTACACTCCCGTGGCTTGGGGAGCTCTCCCAAAGGGGCAGCACACCCACAATGGTGGCATGTTCATGCTGAGATGCTCCATTGGCTTATTGGGAGGTCACTCTACCTTTTCACTGGGAGCAGGGATAGGAATCTTGGTCTCTTCTCCTCTATGTGCCAAGGGAAGTAAATGCACATTCCAGTTGCTGGCAATTGCATGTTGTTGAAAATAGTGGGTTTTTTCTATTCCTACATGAACTTTCCACACACTCTAGCCTGGAGGATTCCTCAGGAGCCACACTGGCTCCTCCCTGTCCGTGCACACATTTTCTCTTGGAGAAAAACTTCCCCAGCCTCTCCTGGCTGTTCCCAGAGAAGGACAGTGCACATTCCCTGGGAGCAGAGCTGGATCTCACCTGCAAACTCACTGCCCCTCTCCCCCCAGGTGTGACCACAGGGCTCTTCAACTTTTGAGGCACTTTCTGAGGGTGTTTTTGAGAACACATTTGCAAGAGCTGAGCACCACTGAAAAAAGTTTGCCCCAGTTTCTGTTCTCCAGAAGCCAAGTGCTGCCACTCAGTCACGAGGACATGGACAGTGACTCAGGCAAAAGATGAGGAAACACGAAGCTCTCCAGCCTGAGCACAGAGATTGTGTGGAAAAGGTGCATTTCATGGGAAATGGAAAAGTCTTAAAGCTTAAGTTCTGAGAAGGGTTTCTCAGAGAGATTTCCAGAGCAGCTCAGCCTTCTGGAGAAGCCAGGGGCAGTTCTGGGGTACGTAACAAGATGTGTGACACAAAACTTCCCCAAAGCCCCAGAAGCCAGCATTGCTTTCCTGGCCTTACAACTGCTCTGTAAACTCCCAAAATCACTTCCTCTCTTTTCCTCAACCCTCACGTTGTAGCATGGAATGACACCAGACCCACAGGTCGCACCAGTTCTATCCCAGGGACACCACACAAAGATGGATGGATGGATGGATGGATTGAAATAACTTGCATTTTCTCTGGACCATGACAATGTTACACCACTTAGAAGATCTTAGGAGGGGAAAAAAACCTCAAAAAAATCCATTTTCCACGAATAACTCCTTTGGAGTTGTTTCACTATTGTAAAAATACTAGGGTTAAATAAACGTTAAACAAAGAGAAACTCAACGTATCTTCCACAGCCAGAGCTGTTTCAGAAGAGCTTAATTCCAGGGTTTTTTCCCCTCAAAATCCTCCATCTGAAGCACAGGTGATCTGCCACAGCTTTATTCTGCTTTGTCAGCCCCTTCTCCTAGAGGGAACAGCACAGGATATTGCTCTGATTAAACCAATTCCACTTTGGTATGAGACTCTGGAGGTTATAGCTGAAGGGATAGCCTTCAACTGTATTTTCAGCCTTCTGGAGAAAAGTTATTCCACAGATATATTTAACTTAAGTCTGTTCTACAGATTTATTTAATGTAAGTTTGGTTTTAACCAGAGCTTTACCTGATGTTTTTAATGTTCCCCATCAGCCCTTCCATTGTGGTGTTGTCCAATCTCTCCATCACTTACACCAGTCATGTTGATCAGAGGAACACACATTATACAAAAGGGGCTTTTAATCAACAGAATTAAAATTCTGGAAGTCAGATTGCAGAGTTACTCTTCATCCTGTTAGAATTATGGCACCTCTCATCCCATGCTGGCTCTCCTCTACTAGAATCACTGGCTAACCACTCATTTCTTCCAGAAAAAAAACACATTGTTTTGCTCTCTCCAATTCAGAATAACAAAGAGACCCAATAAATACGGGCATTATGTGGTTTGCTGTGCTCTGTGTTTCAATATCTTATTATTTTTACCTCAGTGATGCATCCTGAGCAGTGTGTGATGGACCAGATCAGCCAGAGACCAAGCTCTTCAGGCAGCAAAAATGCTCCAGTCTGTGAAATCAGCTGCCTTTCTTTGCAAAACCTGCTTCAGTGAGAAAGAAGACCATTAAAATACATGGTCATGATAATGAGAAAAATAAAATGTAATTGCTGTTACTAACTCATCATACAGAAAATAAAACATGTGAATGTGGAGAATGAATAAAGTGAACTTGACCTTTTCAGTCTTACATGCAAGTTATCTAAAACCTCTTTTTCCTTTGCAAAGATTCTTGTCAGAGAAAAATTGCACAAAAATTGCAATTTCATAGGAAAAAAACAAAACAAAACAAAACAAAAAAAACCAAAAAATAAAGTAATGTAAAAAATGAAGCAAGGCAGCTTTGCAGAAGAGTGTGAGGCCAATCACACTTGCACCTAGGTTTCCTACATTTACCTTTGTGTTTCTTGTGGCTTCCTGGTTTTGTTACACCTCCTGGAACATACAGGGCTAGGGGGATGCAGCCCTTTGGACGTGCAGCACAAGGACAATGCCAGGCTTTGGAGGATATAAATAGAAGTCTGAGCTGGGCTTTGGTGTTTCTGAAGCTCATCTGAAACAGTAGGAGCGGGGAAAAGGCATCTGTCACCACATTTCAGTCATGAAAGGCTCTTTTCTGGAAAGGGATGGCAGAGGAGTGGAGGTTTGTGTATCAGTGTGAGTTTCTTCACTTCCACATATCAAAGATGTTTCATGCCTTGCCCTGTTTTGGCCTATTTCTAGTGCTTCTCTGAGCCCACACAGTTCTTCCTGGTCAGCCTGAACCAACCAGGAAATCCTGTTCAGAAATACCCATCCCCTGCCAGGGTTCAGCATTTCCCATGTTCAGCGGACAAACATCATCCCACCCAGGTGCTCCAGCAAGAAGAGACCTGGGAAAATGCAAATAAGGCCATCAGGAAAGACATTTTAGTTTCAGGTCATGTTCTGGGTGAAGTTTGCCATTTAAATCTATCCCATTTCTTCCTCTTTTATGTGCAGAAATTTGACAATGATTAATGTGCAGTCATTTGTACAGCAAATAGGAATCACACACAGAGGAGATGCTTTTAGCAATGAAAATGAGACAGAGGCAGAGGAGAAGGTATCCATGAGGAAAAAAAGAAACATCTCAGTGGTTATTTTTGGGGTTGAGATGGTTTAATGCCAGCCCAAGTGGGCACAGGGTGTGGGCAATTCAGCACCAGAAACAAAGACTGCACTGTGCCTGCTGTGCCCCACTGACACCATTGGTACCCCCCTGGTGCCCAGCACACCATCCCCCCGAGGAAGGCACCTTCCCTGGGATCCCTGTGGCCACACCTGGCTTTGGGAAGGTGGGAATGGGCGGGACAGACGGACGTGCCGTGGTGCCCTGGGCTGGGTGCCCGCGGGTTTCTCCGCATGGGGCAGTGGCTGCTCCCTCAAACCACTGGCTGGACTCTGAGGGGACAGCTGGGAAAACGTTCTGTCATCTGCAGCTCTGCCCCAGGCAGGAATAGCCCACATTACAGAATACCAAGTGGGTAAGGAAAAACCACATTTTCTCATTCTTAGCAGGGAAACTGTATTTTCCAAACAGCCCATTCCCCCTGGCACTTGAGGCTCAGACTGAATAATTCCTGGGATGGTTTACCTCATCCCACCCCGATGGTTTTGACCTCAGGCTGCCTGCAGGACACAGCAGGACCGAGGCAAGCAGACAAACCAGCAGCTGCCATGCATTAACCAGTCTAGAGACCTGGAAAAGCTGGCAGTGGGATGAGAAATTTTCTACTTTATTTTTTGTTAACTTCTCTGTAGGGCAATTCACACTCTGCCAAGCAGCACAAACTGATCAGAGGAGACAGAAATTTCAAGCCAGTTTCCTAGAAATCAGGTGAATGTGGATCCTTTTTATGTAGTGAATACAGAAGAGAGAATACAACTTTTTAGGGGGAAAAAAATGCCTCTGACTGCGCCAGCCCCATAAGGCATTGGAGAGAAACTGGAAAGGTGTATTTTTCCACTACACTACCCAATTCTGGTTGTCATGTTCCACCTGTCCCCTTTTGTTCCTTCTTGTCCACACTTCAGAGACCACCATCTCCACCTCATCTCCTGCCTTTCTCTCACTGAGGACACACCAGCTCTTGGACTGGCTCATAGCTTCCCTCGGGCAGCCTGAACACACATCCAGGAAACCAGGAAAACCAGCCCTGGAACAGACCAGGAAGCTTCAGAAATCCCTGTTTCTAGATGATTCTAGAATCTGTAGCAAAAGAGGGGACTTGCTGCTAAGGTGACCTAATTCTGCATTTGCTCCTCCTTGTGCCTGTGGAACAGATTTCCAGGATCAGCTCCAGGTAGGTGCAGGAAGTCCACCTGGGCAGGAAACATGGATGAACGAAGATCCACGTGTCTCACGGGCCTCTGTGGAAGGTAACTGTGCCTCAGACTCCAGCTGACTCCTCCCTGCATCAATGTTCTTGCTCCCAAATAAACAGGAAAGCACACAGAAATACTTTCTGTTTGGAGCTTTCCCTGCTTTCCCTCCTTGCTCCAAAGTGTCTGTGCAGAATCTGGGATCCATTCCCTTGGAAGGCAGGGAGCCTTTGGCTCAGAGCCTCCCAACACTGACTGTCAAACACCAGAATGCCAATCATGAATCACTCTGGATGAGGCAAAACAATCTCTTGCACAAATGAAGAAAGTCCAGAGCACGAGCTAGCGTGAGTAGAGAGTAAACTTCCTTGCTGAGCAGCTTGCCACACTCTAGAAAGAAAACCTTTGAAAAGGCAGCAGAATGATCCTATTTCCTGTTGATTTACTCTCTCCAGCCACAGAAGAAATGATGGTGACACAGACCACTCTGGCTTGCAAAGCAGCTCTAGGGAATGGCTGTGGCTGGATCATGTCACCAGCAGAGGCATTTCATACATGCACTCAGTCACATTCAGCCGTGGCAACACCAATTTCTTGTGTCACCATTTCACACCTTTCCCTTTCCTCCTCACAGATAACTGAATTACTGCACTTCTTTTCGATCCCAAGCAAGGTGCATTGCTTGCACACCTCTCAGCAAGCCCTGCAGAACATCCCCTCTCCAGGGCAGCATTGTGTGAGGAGGAAAGTCCCTTTCCAAAGCTCACTGAGTGCCAGGGCACAGCCAGCACCCCCACACTAAGTGCCAAAACCAGACCATGAGCTCAGGGTGAGGGGTTTTCCTCTCAGGGCAGGAATTGTGAGGACAGCCTGTCCTGCTCCCCAGGTGCTGCCTGAGCAGTGCCTGGGAGCCTCTTCCCTGCCTCTGCTGAGTTCCCAGCCACACGTTCAGCCTCTAATTTGGGAAAGGAAAAACCCAGTCTGGCCCAGCACCACCCTGGAAATCCAGCCCACCTGTGTGTAAACACCACCCAAGCTGGTGTTTACAGCTTCCCTCGGAGCAGGTCAGCGGGTTCTCCCCAGCCCTGCATGGGATGTGCACCCACGGGGATGCCAAAACACTCACTGAGCTCTGCACGCTGCACTTCTGCACCTCACAAAACCTTCCCTGAGGCTGTGGATTTCCTCCTTCTCCCATCAGGAGACCATAGGAGAAACCATCCAAATCTCCTGGGATGTCATCTACAACCCAGCCCCCCTACAGAACCCCTCACAACAAAGCCAAATGAAGCCCTGGGGATGGAGTGACTGAAAACAGCTACATGAAGAGAGAATTTTCTAACACCACTTCAAGTGGAAAACACCTTGCCTTGCTATTTCAGTACAGCACAACCACAGCTGGAAACACACAGATTGCAGGCAACAGGCATGGTGTTACCAGCTAGCTAAAAAAAAAAGAAAAATGTTTAATATGAAAAATTTAAATTTAAAAATTAACAAAAATTAATTTTAAGGGGTGAAAATGGCACCAATATTTTGCTAAAGCCGTTCAAAACTTCAATTTGGAAAATGTAGCTGGCCCTTTGGAGGTACTTCTCTTTAAGGCTTTAATCACTGTGCAAAATATTCATCACTGTCATCTTCACTTTTCATCTTTCACATTTTCACTTTTTTCTTTTTCACTTCAGTTTTCTTTCTGCAGCAAGTTAAGGCAGAAAGTTAAGACACTGTGTTCCTCTCCAGCCAGAGAGCCTAGACAGGGCTTCCCCATTCAAATCTTTGGTCCAACCCACTGAGTGAAGTTCTGCCCCAGAGGAGGTAGCAGTGAAGTTCTGCCCCAGACCATTTTGTATTGTCCATACACCAAATGAGAACTGGCCTTGGACCAGAGAACAGGAACGGGGATAAGACCCCAGCTCACTTCCTGCAACATCTGAGCTTTGTTGGGATCATGGTGGAGCTCAGCCTCTCATTCCTGAGCTCTTAAGGGGACAGAAATGACAAGGACTGTCTGTGCTGAAGTTTTCCAGACGTTCCCCAACTCCTGCAGAGCTTTTTCCCCTCTGTCCCCACACTTGTGACCAGCCCTACAAGGGTCATTTCCCACCTCACCTTGCTCAGAATCCCTTTCCACTGAACGTTGGGGGGCTTTTTTCAGTCCCTGGCATCAATCAGAGCCTTTTACTTTGAGAGAGGAGACCCAGGGAGGAGAAGGGCTCCCAGGCACATTTCTGACGATGGTTCACTGTTTTCTGGGCTCCTCAGTGCCTCTGGCAGAAAATCACTGTAATTAAGTGTTAAACGTTTGATGAGGAAACCTTTCCTCACACTGGAGGCTTCACCAGCCTCTTTCTGACAATGCACAAAAGTCACAAAATAAAAAGCTTTGGAATTTTCCAGCATTTCTCTTTCCTTTAAATCTTAAAAAAGAGCTTTTCAGGGAATAAAAAAAAACAAACCAAACAACCAAACCATCACCAAATTCAGTCCCCAGACATGGGAAACACAGCTGAAGGAAAAATTTTTACAACTTTCCCCTCCCAAGAGCAGCTGGTGTCAATGGCATTCTTGAAGGAGCACAGAAGATCAAAGAGATATTAATTGGGATTCAATAAATATGGGGTGCTGGAACACAGGAAGCCCAGCCTTAGGTTGCTGCTGTTTATCACACTTATTTAGGCCACTGAAGAGAACACTTCCTACAGCCTCTGACACCTCTGCTATCCTTCAGCCAAAATCTTCCTACGAATTTGAAGGTCCAACAAAAATTCATAAATCTGCAGATGTAAATAACTAGGATGTGGTTAAAATTTCCCAGCAGAAAAGCAACTTATCAAAAGCAGTCTTTTCACCAAAATGTGTGAGTCTTGGAGACAAAAAAAAAAAACAAAAACCCAAAGGGTTCTAAGTTAGTATTTATGGTCAAAATAGCCTCCCCACAGGGTTACTGCTCCTAGCACCAGCTGGCTTCCAGGTATTTTCCTGGCAGACTATTCCAAGTTGGCCGTAGGAGCTGTTCCAAAATGTTTCAATAATTAATCATTCTGTGAAGCAAGGATTTATACTTTCTTTAGAAATTGTAAATGTAAGGACTGTAACTGTCCATGTAATCAAACCCACTCACCAACCTTTTCTTTAGTCCTTCTCCCACAGCACAGGCAGAGCCACAATAAAAGCAGGAATGACTCAAAATCTGGAGCACATGCTTAGGACACAGATTTGACATTCAAACCGACAGAACACAGGAAAACTCCAGAAATGTTTACTGCATCCTTAGATGGAAGATGAAAATTTTCACATGCAAAAATTTGCAAGAGACTGGGCACAAGGAAACCTCCCTGGTGTATTTTTATGACCTTTTGTTTATAAAGGCTCAGTCACGTCCTGCATCTGAAATACAACACACACACCTGAAAAGCCCGAGAGAGCAAAACCTGGGTGTTCCCACCCTCGGATCAGAGCTCAGATTGCTAATTAGCACAATGGCAGTGCCCAGGGATTCTCCTCACACTGCAGCCTTTCTGGAGGGATAAATTACCCCATAGGAGTGGCAGTTTCTTTAAGGTCCTTATTTTACTGTGAAATATTGTGCCTTTACTTGTGTACTGATTGCAAATTGGGCTGTAATTAATAGCCAAGCAAATATTTGGGTTTGATGAAATGCAATGAGCTACCAGCCCCATCGGTGGGTGTGGGAGAGGTGACTTAAGTGACATATAACAGGTGGCATAAAAGACTGAGAATAGGAATGAATATGAGAAATGAATTCTGAGAATGGAATAACTCATTAGAAAGGAACATATGATCAGCTCTGCAATGGTCTCCATAATTCCCCAAACTGAGCAAAATGTTGCCATCAAATGAAATCATGAGAATTGTGGTGTGGTTTGGGGGAGAACAGAGAGGAAAGGAGGACTTTTGGTTGGGTGTTTATGGCCAAAGATGTTCCCAAGCCAACATCTGTCCCAAATTCTAAATCTCCAGGTTTTAGATGTAAAGGGAACACAGATGAGGGGGAGAGGACCCAGAGAAATTCACAGGAAGGAGAAGGGCACCAGGCTGAGCAGGAGTGGCTCCTGCAGGAAATTAGGGGAAAATACACCAAAAAACTCTATCTGCCTCTTCAGCTGATGAAATCAGGAACCTGCTTCAATGGGGCTTTTGTAAGAAGCCACATGTAACACTGAGTTACCTTCAAGTGTTGTTTGCTTGTTCAAATTTTCTCTTTTTTTGAAGTGAAACAGAAAATTTAATGAATTTATGGAAAAGAAAGTTTCGGAAAAAAAGGTGCACCCAAACACCTTTTACAACTGAAAATTCAAAGGTTCTCATGAGCAAATATTTTACTCCTCTTTCATAAAGGTGGAGAACAGGCAAGAGAAGCACAAGAGGCATTTTAAGATTTTCCTGGAGTCCAAAAGTGACAAAACAGAAGAATTAACACAACTCAGTACAAACTTTAAAGTCCATTGAAATAAATTTGTCCTGTGGAAGGTCTTACATTATATTTATCCTCTAAACATCCACCTGAAAGCAGAAGTTCTGCCCTCGACTTACTGACTTAATTCCATCCACTTCAGTGCTGCGTTTCCAAAGCAGCAGTTCACCTCAATGGAACCTAAAAGTTCTTCAGGGGAAACTCCTGAAAGCAACTTCTCCTTTGCAAAAGGACCTGCCCAAGATTTAATCTTCCCCTGAACAATTACTTCTGTTTGATGAGGAAAAAAAACCCTCATAAAGTTGTTATAATTGGTGTCAGCTTAAACCACACACGAACTAAGAAATTAAAGAATATCTCTATTAATACTGCTTTTGTAATGCAGTGTCTGTCTCCCAAAATGAACTGCAAGCACCTAAAAATAGCCACAAAAAACCTTTGGGGCAATATTACCTCTGAAGAATAAACAGCTCCAGAATTCTATTCAGCGCACAAAATTCCTCTGCTCCACCCCCCTCCCGTTCACAGGCAAGGAGCCAATAAAATAGATTTGTAATTAAAATCCCTGGAATTTGTGCAGTCAAGCTCTTTATTAACATTATAATTTTTAGATGTTGAGTTAGCACAAGAACACCACTGTTCAGGATTTATCACTGCAGCTTTTGATTCTTCTTTCTACATTTAGCTCTTCCCACCATCTCCAAAGTTCTAAGCTAACCACAGTTGTTTTATTAATGGAAAATTAAAGTGCCCACACAGATACTTTTTCTTAAAGAGTCTAAATTTTTTCCTGCTCCTGAAGAGTTTTTTCTTTTTCTTTTCCATTTATTTTCTGTGTGGCAATTACACAATTGCATGTTCAGTTTATTGTTTTATTTCTCTTGGAATTCTTCTAAAAACGACAGCCTTTCTCAGTAATGGCTTTAGTTTACTTTTCCTTTTCAAGAGATTTCCAGCCAATTTGGATTAAATATAGCAATATATTGTTAAAAAAGAAGAACCTGTTTCCAGCTGCCAACAGTAGCTGGGAATGCACACCAAGAACTCTGCTCAAATGAAAAGAGAAAGTCATCAAATAAAAAACTTCTCACATCGGGTAAAAATTCCTTTGAAAGGGTGTTAAAGCTGATATTCCAAAATCATAACTTTGTATGAGAGATCCTACCCCAAAAGTAAGCAACATAAAATAAATATAAACTAAATAAACTAAGTAAATAACATTATTTTTTTCATTTTAAATAAATAAAGAAATTTAAAGCTCATTTTAACACAAAACGAACACCCAATAAGGTATTAAAAAAAGAATATATGTAGTCAGCAATTATACTGCTGTCTGTGTTTGAGGCACAAAAGCTCAGAGTCAAATCTCATAGACATGGATAAAGTATTTTTCCATATTTTCTCCTTTTACAGCATCCTTCCAAGGCAGCTTTGGATTGTTTTGGTGTTCAGACTTCCCTTCCTGGGAACAAGACATGAAGAAGATAAGTTCTCTGAGAGTTTCACAGAGCACAGGGAACAGCTGTTGGTTTATGAAGGATCGTGGCTAGAAAAGCATAATTTAAAATCTGTTTTTAAGCTGAAGGTAGGGAAAGGATTGTCATAAATTGAACAGGCAATTTGTATCTTCATTACTCCACAAAAAACTTGGCCTGAGATCAGGAACTGAATTTCACAATGAACTTGATTTTTAATTAGCTGAACAGAGAAAAATGGGCTTTGCTCTGAACATGTGGCAAACTGAATAAACTGCGAAAGAAGAAATCTGTAATTTTGATCACAATGCTCCCTCTCCCTTTGTGAAAAATGAGTTTTTCTCATGCCTGAGCAGAACCAGCATGACCCCAGCACTTGGTCAGGATTAACCTCCTCTGATGAGTAAGGTCAGTGTGAGTCCATCCAAAATACTTAAGCAACCAAGTGCAGCACACAACATGAAAGTGAAGGGATAATATCAGTTTCTGCTGAGTGATGAGCACAGTCCACCCCGAGTGCGTGGATGCATTCTCAGAGTGTGAATTCACACGTACTCAGCCCAGCGGGATCCCACCAGGGAAAACTTGCCAGATGCTTGATTCAAGAGGAAAGATTTTCAATTAGCACAGTTAAATACCATTCTCTTCTCTTTCTGGGTAAAACAACGAAATGAAAAGCTTCTTGCAGCAGATTGTGCTAAGAAAGGTCATAATGAATCACGTCAAGAGTCCTTCAGACAATTTTAGAACAATTATTGCTGAGGAAGTTGATTCCTAATTTCCTCCATTAAAACCTTCCAGCCTCAGTCTAATAGTGAAGCACTAATAACCACCCAGCTTTCAAGTGTTCATTTCCAGCAAAATTCCATCTGTCTCAATGAAGAAGACAAGAACTGTGCTACCAAAGAAGCTAATTTGAAAGTTCCACTTGGTAAATGCCCAAGGTGTCATTGATACCTTACACAGACACTCTACAAGGATGGAAAAAACTCATTAGAAAAAAAAAAAAAAAGGCAAAAACCTAATATTAAAAATGTTCCACAATTTGAGACAGCCACAACAGCAGCAGGTGAATCAAAACTGGATTCTCTCTGCTTTCCAAAGGAAGGACAAGTGGCATGAAAGGCTGCACACCGAACCCAAGCAGCTGCAGTGGAACTGCTGCTGTCTGCACCCAGGGACAGCCCTGGGGCAGGGGCTTGAGAGGAAAATCATCTCATTGCTCTCCAGACTTCCTTCAAAGCCAATTTCCTCATGTCCCAGGGAGCACATGAATAATCTTCCTCTGGAATTTTATCAGGAGATTATCCAAACAAATGGGAAACTATCAAAACAAGTGGGATGTTGTTGTCTCCATGGTGTCCCCAGGCAAAGTAAAGATGCTGGAGGTGGCCTCAGCAGCAGCTGCTTCTGGGCTGGGAGGTCTTTACAGGGGCTGTAAGGATGGAAGAAAGTCCTGGAGCAAGGACTGGTGGAATACAGAGCAGCCAGGTCATTTTAAGTTACACTGCCAGGAGACAGGATTAATTATATCTGGATTATGATGGGAGGAGGTCCTCACTCAGGAGAATTGGTATCTCCAGGTCACCAGACCTTTAGGACATGGCAGATTTGCTGCTTTCCAAGAGGGATCTGCCACATACAGGTGTCTCAAATACCTAGAAAATAAATAAATACCCACCCCAAAAAGCAGCAAACACAGGACAGTGGATCTCTTAACACCTGAAAAAAAAATTGTGACCACAATATTAAATATCTATAGCAAGATAGACATTAAAATATTTGGGGCAGCAAGTCAGCAGCCAGAGCAGCATAAATGCACTTTGCAACTTTTCCTCACTGAAGGAAAAAAAGAAAAGGAGATATTTGGTCTCATACTAAAATAGGATTTGCTACATTTCAGGGAAGAGATCAGAGTATAAACCCTTCCAACTCACAGAGAGGAACACTGAATTCCTCACATGCTGTATTCATGCCTTCTCCTGCATTCCCTCTTTCAAGTCCTTCTAATTTGAGTCTCAGATTCAAATAGCTGCAATTATGGAACAATTCAATCACAGGGTAAGGGAAAGGAAAAATAAAACCTTCACCAGAGCACAGTTTGGCAGGGTGTGTTCTGCTTTAAACAAGGATTAAAATTAGAAGGATTGTTCAAAACCAAGTAAATTCATGCAAATTCCTAGAATATTGGATTATTTCTCTTTGTTCCTCCTCAGCTGCAATAGGTTAGTCAGAACAGGAATTTGCCTTTCTGTGGGTGTTATTCAAAGCTTCTGTGCAGACACCTAGAAAATTCACCAGTTACCAAGGCTATGTTGGGATTTTAAGAACAATTAAAGCTAAATTTGTTATACTGGCTGAAGAGCTGAGAACAAAGCTAACAACCAGAAAGAAGCCTCTTTTACAAGCTCCCTTTTGCAAAGTTGAGCTGAGATCAGAAGAATCTCAATCTGATTTAGACTGAAATTATTGGGAGAAGCAAATTTGTCTTCATTTTATTGTCATAATAGCAACCAGCCCTTTGGCTGACGTTCCAGACTATTCAACCCCTATTCTGTTGTAAGGAATTTGAGACACACTGTGGAAAACTGTGATTAAATCCAGGTTTCTCAAGAGAGTAGGACCCACTCCACCAGCACAGGCATTTCCAGGCATGGCCCACTCAGTGCAGAAATGCTTCCCACTGGATTATGCACCTTGGGTAAAATGTCAGGGGGACAGTACAATCTGGAGAGCCCATACAGAGCTTGTTACCTGCAGGAGATCCCTGGAGATGCCCCCAGCAGGTTCCCTGCAGGCAGGAAGGGGCAGCAGGACATTTACACATCACCCACGTACCAACACCGAGGCGAAGTGACAGGTGGTGTAATTTGGGGATTTTCCAGCCTCAGAACAGAAAACTGGAAACTGAAAGAGGGTCATTGCAGCAACTGTGTTTTCTGAGTCAGGCACAGACACCCCAGCAGCAATGAAGAATTCTCATTTTGTTTGGTTTCAGAGGTATTGCCTTTGATGAAGGGTAGTCAAAGGTAAGTTTGGGCAGTTAATTATTTGTTTGGAAGTAGTCTGTCAATTTTTTCAAACACTCAAAATGCCTAAAATGCATCAATACAGAACAGGCAGTGGGTGACAAAAGGGAACCCAAAACCCTGAGTTTATCTTTTCTTTTGCTGATGTTGTTCCTGAAAGAGGGACTGAGGTCAGGTTTCGAGTGAGGAACATGGTGCTACAAAAGAACCTGCATTATGTCCGTACACATCACCCACGTACCAACACCGAGGCGAAGTGACAGGTGGTGTAATTTGGGGATTTTCCAGCCTCAGAACAGAAAACTGGAAACTGAAAGAGGGTCATTGCAGCAACTGTGTTTTCTGAGTCAGGCACAGACACCCCAGCAGCAATGAAGAATTCTCATTTTGTTTGGTTTCAGAGGTATTGCCTTTGATGAAGGGTAGTCAAAGGTAAGTTTGGGCAGTTAATTATTTGTTTGGAAGTAGTCTGTCTAATTAGTGTCAATTTTTTCAAACAGGTCACACTCAAAATGCCTAAAATGCATCAATACAGAACAGGCAGTGGGTGACAAAAGGGAACCCAAAACCCTGAGTTTATCTTTTCTTTTGCTGATGTTGTTCCTGAAAGAGGGACTGATGACAAAAGGGAACCCAAAACCCTGAGTTTATATTTTCTTTTGCTGATGTTCCTGAAAGAGTGACTGAGGTCAGGTTTTGAGTGAGGAACATGGTGCTACAAAAGAACCTGCATTATGTCCGTGACCCTCCTGGTCACAGCTGTGCTGTCCAAAATCAAAATAAATAAATAATCTAAGTTTAATGGATAAATTCAGTTTTAGTAAGGTGAGGCTCACTGAGCTGTGCTTAATGCCAAGACAAAAGTTGGACACGGGAGTCCTAAGGGACCTCGGTCTGTCACTGAGCTTTACATTGAAAAGCCAGAAAAGTATTGGGCCACAAGAAACAACCAGAAAGCAAAGACATCCCTGAGTGATTAAGGAGTGTGAAACACCTCTTGAGGCAGTTAGCTGACCATGACAGTATTAAAAGTGGTAGCATGAACATTTCATGAGAGATTTCCCCCTGCCTCTACCTTAGTTACCCTTCTGCTACCACGTATTTAGAAACATTTTTTTGTAATCACATCTCTTGCCAGGTGATTTATAAAGCAGAATGAGCAACAGCCAAACATTTACTAGAACTGTTGCTGAGCAGTGAACAAATTACCTGCTGTGCCACAGTAGGACAAACAAGCTGGGCTGCGTGGTCCATACATAAACACTAATGATCTCATTAACTCAATCCATTTCATTAATCACTACCAAAGTAAAGGCCACGCTTCTACCCTCTTCTGTCCCTGGGTACACTGCTCCTCTCAAATGAATGAGTTCAAAGTCATCCTCTTAAAACCTATCTGTGGTCACCACCTGGCTTGCTCACACTGAATCCTTGTGAAAATGTGGAGAGGTACTTTGCATATTCCCCTGCTAATTCCAAGAATTCAAATAAGTCCCCATTCTCTGAAAGTGACTCATTAGTTTTGAGTCCACCATCATCATTGTTTCCAGTCAAAACATCTCAAAAAGGAAATTGCAGCAGCCAAGACAATCAAGCATTTGGAGAGATATTTTGACACCTTAGATCTTACCATGGAAATTTGCTCAGAAATTTCAATGAATCAGTAACCTGGAAAAATAACAAAATGAGTAAAACACAAACTACAATAGGTCGTGATTCATTTTTTTTCACTATGAAGGGGCTACGTGCACTCACCCCATGCTGAAGGACACGCTGGAGGAGGAGCAGGGCAGTGAGCAAGGAGAAACCCAAGGCAGCATCTGCACCAGCAAATGTCTGTGACACATCCCAGGTCCAGGGCCCCGTGACTGAAGGGGTGCTTTGACACTGGAATGATGAATCCAGTCGGAAAATAAGTGGACAAAGGAAGAGAGCTCAGCTGATGGAGTCATCTCCTCACAGCAGGGATCTCTTCCGAGGCATTGGGCAATGTGTTTTGCTCTTCAGGGTGATGTTGAATGTTAAACCCAGTGAATAACAGGCTCTGCACTCATTGCCAGCCCCAGCAGGCATTGAAAATGGTGAATCCTTTCCTTCCGAGCCTGGAAAAGAGGTCAGGCGGGGAATATCACTGAGGGGAAACCTTTTGGGTTTGTTTGCTGATTATTTCTGCTTGGTGGGGGAGAGGAGTTAGAAGCCATCTGGACAATTTTAAGTGAAAATTGCCAGGCAGGCAGGGCTCGTGTGGGCAGCCCCGAGATGGTGTCGGCCGCGGTGCATCGCCACCCCAACAGGGACGGCCCCCAACGGTGCTTTGCCAGCCCTGGAAAAAACTGTGTGCTGTTTTGATTTTCTTCTTCAATATGTCACCACAACCTCTCTAACTGGGCCATGTCCATCTCCAGAGCCATCAGAGATTGGCTCTGTGGGCCATAGTGGAAGCTTCTAGAAGCTTCTCACAGAAGTTACCCCTGTGCCCACCCCCGCTACCAAAACCCAGGCTGTGCCAAATCAACACAATGGATCAGATCAGAGGCTCCAGCAGGAAAAAAAAAAGGTGGTTTTCTGATTCAGAAGTTCACAATTGGCCTAATAGAAAGGGGAGAGGAAAGAGAATTAAATATGCTTATGCTTATTTTAAAAAATTTTATGTACATAACATGTCCTCAAGAATCCATCTAGTGTGCCAGACAGCTCCATAGCTGGCATGGCTGAAGTAAATTTTCTGAACCTAATTTTATCTACTCACACAATGGATCAGATCAGAGGTTCCAGCAGGAAAAAAAAAGGTGGTTTTCTGATTCAGAAGTTCACAATTGGCCTAATAGAAAGGGGAGAGGAAAGAGAATTAAATATGCTTATGCTTATTTTAAAAAAATTTATGTACATAACATGTCCTCAAGAATCCATCTAGTGTGCCAGACAGCTCCATAGCTGGCATGGCTGAAGTAAATTTTCTGAACCTAATTTTATCTACACTCAGGTAACTTCAGAGAATAAAGTACTTTTTCTTCAAGAAGAAAACAAAAACAAAATATATTTTCAGAGCACAAGCATTTCTTTAATTTCAGAAACTGAAGTCATAGCAGGTCAATGTGAAGAAAAACAAAACCAGAAATATCCATTTTTCCTTGCACTGGTTCCCTAAAACCCTGTGCTGAGGCCTCTTGAGCTAGGAAAGCAGAAAGTTTCTTTGGCTGTAAGTATTAAATCAGAATCCTTATGGTTGGAAAAGACCTCCCAGACCATTGAAAATCAATCAAGTTATGTGACCGCCCTTTATTGATCATTGGCAGTATCTGCTCCAGTGTTTGTGTACAGGGATTACAGGACTGTTTCTAATTTTTCTTTGGGAAGCAGCTCTGGAAAGCAGCCCTTCTCCACAGGGTTTGCAATAGCTCAGACACTTTTAATCCTGGGGAGATGCTGCTGCTGAGTCCGTGGCGCTCCTGCCCTGCATGGGCTGCGTTCCCACCCCGTGCTGTGCTCCCGGGGACTCCCCACATGTGTGCACAGCTGCAGGGGCTCAGGACAGTGGGAAAACCACTCTGGCATTTTGAGGAGTAGGAAGGAAGGAGGGAGGCCTGGTGGCTTTCCTCCCAGCCCCCTACAGTCTGACACCAGCCTGATTTCCTGCTGTCTGGAGATCAGGGTGGGAGTGCCAGGGTGGGCTGTGACTTTGCCTAGCAATTATCTCCCATCTTTTGGTAACATGCTCTACCCTCCTCCTTCGCAGTCAAGAGCTGTCCTGACACAGATGTTCTCTGAAGTGGCTCTGGAGCTGCTCTCCACTTCAGTTGGGGATTTCTGTTGTTTTTCTTTAAATATTTATATTGGAGCAACCCACTGAAATATCCAAATGTATACACAAAGAACCCCAAAGCAGGAGGAGACAGCCAGTCCTACCTCCTTCATCTCCTTGTTTTCTTGCTGCAGCAGAGAGAAGCCAAAATACATGTCTGGAAGGGGTCAACACCCAAACCACTGGAACATGGGAATGAGGTTTTTCCATTACTAGACAGAGCCTTATCTACCACTTTGGAAAAGATTCTCAAGCCTTACCAGTGAGAGATTAAGGGAAAGTCAGCAAAAATGAGAAAATGTCTCCTTCCAACAGCTCCTGCTTCACCTATTTCAGTTTATGAAACTACACAAAAAACCCTATAGGCAGAAAAAATATAGGAGACACAACCTTCGGTAACAGCTGTGGGATGTATTTGACTTGGAGAGGGGTTACGATGTTAAGGAAGCTTTAAGCCGTCTTTGTGGTCCCCTAAGCCCAGGCCAGATGTGTCTGCTCAGCCATGGAACATAAATTACAGCATCCTGCTGGAATTTAAGCCAGTTATCCATAACCCCAGGGGCTGCTGAAAGCGTGTGAGCAGCAAGTGCTTCTTGCAGGATCACTCTCCACCTGTTGCCAAGGAGAGAAGGGAGGAAGAAGATGATATCTTTTTAAAGTGTTTAGTCTATTTTCAATTGCCTGTAAAACTGTGATTATTAAACCTGGAAAGAGCAAGATACATTCATTTCACCTTAAGCCTTCACTTTGCTCATCCTCCTTTCAGGTACTTGCATCATCCACAGTTTCCTCATCGCTGCCTGTCATTGCTACTTAGAAGTCCCACTACTTGTAAAGGGGTACATTTCTGCAGAGCAATTCAGTGGTATTTGCCTTGAGAGAAAAATGAACTCTGTGCCATAAAAACCAAACGTTTGCGCACAGTTTTCTCTCTCTCTGCAGTTCCCCCAGTAAATCATGTGCTGGCCCAGCACACCCAGTCCGAGGTGGTGCTGACACTGCTGTGCAGGCTCTTCAGAAGTCCTTTGATTACAACTGTGAAAACAGCTGAATTCTCACTTGCCTCTTTCCTCTTGCTCCTGTTACAAGGGCAATAGAGGAAAGGTGTGACATTAACCCCGCACACAGCTCCATGGATTTCTCCACTGGGAACACCCCAGCACAGCTGTACAGTATTTTACCATCCCAGAATGGTTTGGGATGGAAAGCACCACAGAGCTGATATTGTTTCACCTCCTTCCATGGGCAGGGACACCTTCCACTAGCCCAGGTTGCTCCAAGCCCTGTCCAGCCTGGCCTTGGACACTTCCAGGGATCCAGGGGCAGCCACAGCTTCTCTGGGCACCCTGTGCCAGGGCCTGCCCACCCTCATACTCAGCTTCTTCCTCACACACAAAGTTTCACATGCGTGTCCTGGTGAGACTTCCCTGGATGGATTTCTTTTATTCAGGACACCCTGGAGTTCAGCTGCACTTCATGAATCACTGCTGACAATGAGAGATGGTGATGCATCGAGCACGTTCCTCTCTCGACCGACAGCTGATGACGGTGAAGTTTTAATTCCCCCCCCTGGATTCCATGGCCTGGGATTTCTCAGAGGAGGCTAAGGGGGTTAGGTGGTGAGACCAGGGGGTTTCAGTGGGCACTCAGCCACAATATTACACACACATCCTATATGCTCTGGTATGTCCTGGCCAGATGCTGGTTTACAAGCAAATTCCTATTGCTCATGTCACAGGCTTTGGGCTCCTGACTTATAAACAACATGGGACAGCTGCAGGGATCACACACAGCACAGGAGTTTCAAAAGGCCACTCCTAAATCTCAAGGTGGGCAGGGCTTCAAGTTTTCCTGAGTGAGTTGCTGTCAGATGAAAAATTGCCAGAAGAGACAATGCCATCACACTGGAGGGTTCTACTCCAGCTAAATGAGAGTCTTGACCATGGATGTCCTTCTGCCTTTCCATCTTTATATTAAACTCTTTGGGCAAAAGAACTGGTGAGCTCATCCAACCTGACAATATCAGATCCACAGAAAGATAAGAAAAAAAATGTAACTACATATGAAAACTAAAGCCCTGCAGACCTTTTCCTTCTGCTGGATAGTGATCATCTTCTCATGTGGAAAAGAACTTGAAGTTTAAATACTCACAGTGATTAGCCAGGCAATCATTACTGACAAAATAAGGACCAAGCAATAATTGTCAGCATTTCCCTGGATGCTTTATGATGCAGTTGGTAAAGGAAGAAATAGTGCCAAGACTGATTCCTGTGTGCATTTCTACAACCTCTTCATGAGCCAAGTTAAAAGGGCCTCCGTTAGATATTGACAGTTCCATTTATAATAATCTGCAAAAGATTATTTGTTCAGAAATTACCTTCAGATCATCCTCTTTCCTGAGAGCCAGCCTTTAAACATGCATCTAAATAACCATATTTTGATATATTCTGCAGCTGCACATTTCTGAGCAGAGGAACATGCCACTCCCAGCATTCCCACTGCTCAGGAAATAAAACTTGGGAGAGATGTTCACAAACATTAATTCTCACATCTAAAATCTAACTGCTCTGGATTTCCACAGCCAATGAAAATAAAGTAGCTGCTTATGAATTATTTTACAGAAGTTTTTAGAACTGCAAGATTTTGAGGCAAGATTTTGATTAGGCTGCAGTGCTGGTAAATAAAAGATCCAAACTCTTGGAGGCTTATGGAAAAAGGAAAGAGCCTTCAGCACAGACATGTTAACACATAAATCAGGCAAAAATGGGAGCCAACACAAGTATGATTTAAGAAATACATTAGTTTAAGTAAGAGAGAAAGTAAAAGCCCCAGGAAACAGAGAAAGCAATCTCTTTCCCTTAAAATCTGGGATCTGCCAGATTACAGAGTTGTTGTGCATGGTGCCATTAACACTGTGCCAAGATAAGGCAGAAATCCTCCCCCTCAGGTAGTGGCTGGCAGGTTGCACAAAGCAATTCTTTGAATAGGCAGATGAGGCAACAGAAATGCCCAAGGACAGCAGAAAAGGCCAAGGGCCTATTTGTAGTCCGTTCCTATCTTTTTGAGTTTGGGAATCTGACATGCCAGTGAGCCAAAGGAAGCAATTAGCCCATTTTTGTGGTGGTACCTGAGCAAAGGCAGAGACTTGAAAGAGAGCTAAAGACTATGAAATAGGAATATCCATGAAAAGGACTGGTAAAGAAAGATTCAAGAGTCTTGTGAAGAGCAAAAACTACAAGAAGGGACAACAGAACATAAATGTAGGAAACATTTCAAGCTGAAGTTTGTAACATGGAACCTCAGGATCTGTCCTTGTCCCTTAAAAAGCAGAGTTAGCACATCATCCCACTCCAGATTTTTACTAAGTCACATGCATGAAAAAGAAATTGGAATCTCAAATACCCAAGGCAAAGAGTTCACAAAAGACCTGAAATCTCAACAATTCTTTACAAACTTTATTTAGGATCACACATGGATAAGACAGAGTCTGTTTAGATAACTCACTGCACTAAAAAGGCAACTCTTGATTGAAAAAGTAATTTTCAATTCATTAAACTTCTGTAATTTTTCATTTCCTCCAAGGAAGCAGAAGCAATAAGTCAAATTCTGCCAGGTCTAAATGTATGTGGAACACAAACATAGATCTCACACACACATATATATACACACACATATGGTTTATGCTGTTCTATGTATAGAACAACATAAACCAGCACATGCACCTGAGCCCCAGATTCTTTAGCAAAAACTCAGACAGAAAAAGCCCCGAACTTTAGCTCCCGGGGAACATGTTCCATGACTCCAGCTCAGAAGACAAAATGACAAGTTTACTTCTCCACTGAAAACACTGGGCTGGAAGTTCCTGGGAAGCAGTAACCATGGAGCCCATGCTATCCCATTTTTTACTGTCACTTCCCAGAGTTCAACAGCACTATGCTGCAGTCCTTTTTTTTTTTTTTTCTGTACGAGCTGGACAGTGCAGGAGCTGCCAAGAAACCTCTTTGCTGTCCATAATGACCCTGGGCCTCCCTGGCCGGAGGGGCGGCTCGGCGCTGTTAAACTCTTCCATGACGCAAGGGATGGGCCCGATGAACAACAGAGAGCTCCTTCCAAAGACCTCTCTGTGATTATGTGCTGATTAAATACCTGCGTGTACTGCTGCCTTATTTCCCCATTTTGCTCCAA
This sequence comes from Pyrgilauda ruficollis, assembly GCF_017590135.1. Taxonomy (NCBI): domain Eukaryota; kingdom Metazoa; phylum Chordata; class Aves; order Passeriformes; family Passeridae; genus Pyrgilauda; species Pyrgilauda ruficollis. Next base: position 4,845,116 of record NW_024526488.1, on the reverse strand, counting down.
ATTCATCAGGCTTGGCCCTGCATCACTTTGTGACGTGCAGTGTTATGTCAGGACCTATGAATAATTGTCCCTCTCCCCTGTGTGTCTGCCCTGGGAAGTTCTGCCCTTTTTTTTTTTTTTTTGTCCATCCCCTGGTTTTATAATAGTTTTCTCCCTGTGTTGTAACCACAGACCTCCCACCAGACCTTGCACACAGAGAACCAGCACAAGCAGCCTGACATTCGGATTCTCCAAAGAGCTGCTGAAAAGATACCCTTGATAAACTGCACAAACCCCATATTAGCACAAGCAGTTAGAGCTTCACTGCTGCCCATTTCAACTTTAAATAAACTTTGGAGGAGCAGCTGGACATTGGAGAGAAATCTGAGAAGGAGCTTAAGGAGACCAGCAAGGCCTGCACTCCTCAGCTGTTAAGAAATGGTTTGTTTGAGTTTGCTTCAAAACAGGCAAATAGGAGAGAGATGCAAAAGGCCCTTGCTGGGCTCTCAGAGCCTGCCAGAGCTCCAGGAGCATTTGGACAATGCACAGGGTGGGACTCTTGGGGACCCCTGTACACGGCCAGGGGTTGAAGTCCATGATCCCTGTGGGTCCCTTCCCACTCAGGATATTCTGTGAATCCACAGCTGTGCAGAGGTGACTTACCACACACAGAGTGGCTCTCCCCATCACCCATGTGTACTCTGATCTTTGGAATCATCATCCAAAGCAGGGAGGGCTGGGTGTGTTCCTGGCTCTGGGAAACAGCAGGCTCAACTCCAAGCTCTTTGTACCAGGAACAGTGACATCCTGGATGCAGACATCCACCTACTGCAGGGTGCAGCTGCCTGTCATCCTGACAGAGGTCTGTGTGACAAATTAATATCTACAGGAGATTACCTGGACCCTGCCAGGGGAAAACTTCCCATTTGCTTTCAAAACCTTCACTGAACCATGTATGGAGCTCTGGATAATCCTGGGAAAGATGAAAGCTGTCCCCACTTTATTATCACAGCTTTTGAATAATGGGGTGACTGATGGGTCAGTTTACTCTGTTCACTTTTGAACCTGATGCTTTTCTCTGTGAAAATACTTTCATTTTGTTACACACGTTCACAATAGATTTCTGCAATGCATCTTTACACCTCACCCATGGCAGTGAGGTGCCACATTGTTGACATCCTAGGTGACACTGTCTGCATGATGCCAAATTGAGACTGAAGGTCAGCATGCCCAGGAATTGGGGATGCTGGTAGGGTGGCAAATGGGACATCCCTGGCCATGAGTGCTGGCACACAGAAAGACAGTGGTGTCCAAGACAGCATTTCCAGAGTGTGGGCAGCAGGAAAGGGGGGATTCTGCCCCACTCAGGTGAGACTCCACCTGCAGAGCTGCCCCAGCCCTGGGGCCCAGCACAGGAGGACATGGATCTGTTACAGCTGATCCAGAGGGACCACAAAAATTTTCAGAGGGCTGGAGCACCTCCCCTATAAAGAACAGTTGAGAGAGCTGGGTTTGTTCAACCTGGAGAAGAAAATGCTCTGGGGAGAACTTACTACAGCCTTTCAGTGCCAAAAGGGAGCTTAAAAGAAAGGTGGAGAGAGGTTTTTACTATGGTCTGTAGTCGTTTTAGGATGAAAGGAGAAATTTAGATTAGATTTTAGGAGGAAATTCTTTGATATGAAGGTGAGGAGGCCCTGGCACAGGATGCTGTGGCTGCTCCTGCATCCCTGGAAGTGTCCAAGGCCAGGTTGGATGGGCTTGGAACAACCTGGGCTGGTGGAAGGTGTCCCTGCCTATGGCAGGGGTGGCACTGGATGGGCTTTAAGGTCTCTTCCAGTATGAAGAACGCTATGATCTTATTGAGGAGTGGCAAAATGAAGGTCATACATCACGGTTGTGGAACCACATCATGGCAAACCCCTAGGGAAAGACAAAGGGAGAATTGCTTCATCTCACTCCAAGCTGCCATTAATGTTAGTAAGCAGAGGCTATCAGCAGTAGTGAAAGAGGCATAAAAGTCTCATTACGTGGCAACAAATCAGTGTAGAAACTGCATCATTTAACAGCTCCCAGCCTCACCCTTTACCCATTGTTCTGGTGAAAGAATTTGCTGCCTAAACACACCAAGCCAGCAGAAACTGAGGTGTAAGGGGAACATTTCAGTGCCTTAGGTAACAGTGCTCCTTTTCAGCTTCAGATTCCAAAGAAAATCTGAAAGAAAGCGATCTTCATTTTTGTAGATGTAAATTGAGAAAGCCATACATCATGCTGCCCTATGCACCTATTTAAAAATTAAAAAAAAAACCAAAAAAAACATTAAGAAGTAAGATTGGGAAGTTAACTTAATAAAAAGTTAGGGGGAGCACATCTGGGTGCAAACAGGATTTCAACACTCAGAATCCCTCAGCCACTGCCAAGATGCTTTAGGAGGAGACAACCTTTAAGGAGGGAAAATGAATATTAGAAATTATGTATAACTGCTTTTAGCTGAAGATTTCCACAAATACATTTCCAAAAGCTCTGGGTGCACCACACTTTCCACAATAATTTCATTGATAACCTACCCTCCACAGAAACTTCCCAATGATTGGAGTCCCAAGAACTATTCAATTACATCAATTGGTTTGATTCTTGTAGAATAACGGTCAGTCTTCAAAGAGGGATTAGGCCAATTTAATTACAGGAATATAGAGAACTACTAATTAATGTACTATTAATTCTCACCTCACTTGCCTTGTGAAAGCACACAGAAATTAATTTAAAATAACATATTTAACTGTGTTTAGGAACATTACCTGTGGTTCGTGTAAAGGACATTTGAGGAGACAATTCCTTACAAAACACAGCCTGGTTGTTGAGTGACGGCTCTTACACTTTCCTCACTCAAAACCACTCCACAGACTTTATTTCCCCAAATATCTTCCATAATTTCTGGTAGACAGTTTGTGTAATTGCTCTCATGCTGTTACTACCCCTGACAGATCACGGGGGTGGGTGTCAGGAAAAAGAGGGAGCGCTTCGTTCCAAAGCACATCACTGAAAACATTTCATGTGCTCAGCCAGCAAAAGACTGCATAAAATATATGTAAGATGATAACTACAGACACAGTTATCACTCTGAATTATCCTCTACTCCTCTTTAAGATATGCAAATATTTTACAAAATGTCAAGTTCTTGGGAGTTTTTTAAAATACCATGTTTGATCTTCTAAAATCTGTTAAAGGTAGCAAAGCTTATTGCTGTACCAATATACAAACCAGCACCTTCCTGCTCAGGGACGTCTTTAGAAGCTCAGAAGAGATGAATGTAACGTTTTTATCCCAGGGAAGGGGGGGAAGCTCCTCTGAAGCAAAAAGGACAGAGTAAGGACAGAGACGGCAGAGCTCCAGCACCCGGCTCTGCTTTCCCAGGGAAACACCGACCTCTATGGGCAACACGGAATGGTGCAAAAGAAAGGACTGAAGAAAGGCCAAATGTTGGAGAAAAAAAGGAACATCAAAAGCTCGGCGAACCTGTCTGGAAGACAAAGTCATTATACTGAAGGAGGATATGGATAGGGATCGTCCCTGTGGATGCAGCGATGGGCTGCAGGAGCAGTTACACCCTTCCCCAAACGCTTTCAGCAGTTTTGCATTGCCCGTTGCTGGAACAGATTTTGGAGGCAAACAGCTCAATGTACAAAGCACTCCTGAAACCAAGGGGATGACTCCCTAAAGGCACCTTCCAGTGCCTGAGCCCCTCTGGCTCCCAGTCTGGCGCACCTGAGGCGTTCCTGAGCCCACAAGGGAGCGCAGACGTCTCCGCTGCACACCAACTCTGGAACCCAGCCTTGCCAAGGCATCGCTCGGGGCACGCAGGCTGGGCAGCCAGGACGAAGCAGCAGAAGTCCCACGCCAGAGGATGGCCAGTTTGGAATATGGCTTCTCCTCATCCCTCCTGAAAGGCAGGAAGGTCAGCCGGAACAGAGCCATCGTCTGTGGTTGTGTTTGAGGGTCCAAGGACAAGGGAAGAGATGAGAATATTGACTCCATGTTTCAGAAGGCGGATTTATTATATTATGATATTACATTAAAGTGCTATACTAAAACTGTACTAAAAGAAATAGAAAGAAAGGTTCCATCAGAAAGCCGGAAAGGCAAGGAAGGAATGATAACAAAATGTTGTGACTGCTCACAGCCTCGACACAGGTGGCTATGGTTGGCCATCAGGTGAAAACAATCCACATGGACCCATGGAAGATGCACCTGTTGCATTCCACAGCAGCAGATAGTTATCATTTACATTTCTTTCCTGAGGCTCCTCAGCTTCTCAGGAGAAAATCCTGTTGAAAGGGTTTTTCATAAAATATCACGGCGACAATCGTCCTGGGTGATGGAGACTGGGCCACAGTGGGAGCGAAACCAACACACCAATTATGGCACAAACTGCAAAAATACAGCTGGGCCGTGGATGGCTGGGCAGTGGGGAGGTGTCAGTCTCTCCCTGACAGCAGGAGACTGCTCTGACCTCTTCAGTGCAAAAACAACTAAATTGGCCACAATTTTAAGCCTTGTTTTGCCTCAGACCTGCAACAGGGCAGGATGCTGCAGCTCCTTGACAAATTGGGACAAATTGGGAAACACAGTGCATCCCTTCCTGCTCTGCATCTTAATCTTCCTTAACTTAATGACAAGGATGCAAACAAATGGAGTTTTGCTAATTGGTTTAGGATCAGTTTCTATGTCAAGATTTAATCCATCTTTTTGCAACAAAGGGGCTTTTTGAGCCAGTGATGAACAACTGTAATTTTGTAGATATTCTTGCAAGTGCAAATTCTTCATAATTAGATATACAACTATCACAAAATAACACCAGTAATCAATTTTTTGGACATATATTTTGTCTGAAATTGTGGCATGTACAGTGCAGTCGGTAGCAGTGAAAATGTAATCTAAATTAAAAACATTAAGGGCATTAAGGATTTTAACCTAAAGCTGTAGAAGCAAGGAAGCAAGAAGCAAGGAAGAAAGAAAAATATATGAAAATAATAATAATATTCCCTTCTAACCCAAACCATTCTGAGATTCCATGATATTCTTGACTGCAGAGCATCCAACTACATGTCACAGCCACAGATATGGGTATTTAAATGCAAGCCTTCCATTTAAAACTGCTTAGAATTGAATGTTCCTTAATGCCACATAAGACATTCATAGTCTTCCACAGAACAAAATTCTCCCTCACCCTTTTTTCATTTGGGCCCTGTCAGTGCTTAATGAGTAACTGGGTATGACTGGGTGATTTCTTTAAATATTAGCACAATTTCTGTAATTTCTGTAAATACTTTTATCCTTTTTATAAACTGGAGTCTCAGAAAAAAGTGAAAACGCCATTATGAGTGTAAGGGCAGCTTTCCTGCACCCAGTAATGGGTTCTTACCCCATTCCTATAATCCATCAGTACATTTCCAGCATTTTTAATACACCTGGCTCTGCAATAGCAAGGTGCCATCTGTGATGGCTCTTGGAGCACAGTTGTTTTTCTCCCTGCCCAATTATATTTATGCACCAAATCCTTTAAACCTCTCTCCAGTCTGCAGCTTCATTGGCTCAAACTAATGAACAGAATTTTCTAATTCCCCCCTGATAATCCTATTACCTGTCCAAAGCTATTTCTGCAAGGGTCATCATTGCAGAGGGATGTAAATCTGGGGCCAGGTCTCACTGTGGTCAGTTGTAATCCAGCTTCTCTCCTGGAAACTCCAAGGACATTGGTCAGCACCTGGGAACGGCAGAGCTGAGTGACTGAGCCTCTCAGGTACCATGATTTGTGTGATCAAACCTTGCCTCTCAAGTTTGATTTCAGTGGGGGAAAAATAGAGTGTTTTGAAGATGTATTAGTGGTGTATGAAAAGTTCTGATAAAGAAATGGAAGTGATGGGGTCTCTCAGAAGAGCCTCACATTTGGCAGCTTGAATGAAATGGGGCTGGTGACATAAGAACTGCTGCCAGGTTCCCAGCTGTGAATTTGGCAGGCTGCTTTCATTAAGCTGCGAACAACGAGCTGCCATTATTTGTGCTTTAAATGAATGCATGGGCAGTGAGTGGTGCTTCACTCCAGCTGGGGTCATCTGGGGGAAATGGAAATGTGTTAGAAATCACATCCTGGACCTGCTGACAGTGTGTGCCCAGACTATTGGAAATGACACCTGTATCTAATTTGACAGGGCTTTTATATTCCTTGCATGGAATCCCATCTCTCTTTATTTGATTTTGGCATTGATGTGATTCAAAAATGGGATTTCTACTCTTTTGTAACCTACCTTTGCATACTAACCTGTATATAAGGATCTGCAAGAGAATATAAAGACACCATTCCTTCTGCCTCTGCTGGGATGGAGTCATGTGCCCTGGGGAAGGGTGAGTGAAGGACTCAAATCTCTGGAAAAATCTCCAGAAAATGTTCATGTCTGGGTCCACTTTGGAGCTTCCAAGGAACTTCAAATGCTAACTTTAGAATGAATCCTTCTTATTCAGGTATCTAATCTCAGCTTTGTTTTGCAAGAATTGTTTTCTTGCAAAAGAATGTTTTGGTGTGAAAGAATAATAACCCACATGTACCCTAGACAAGACAATTCCCTCTGTAGTTTCTGTGACAGAACTAGTTTTAGGCAGGTATGTAACTAAAGGTATAAATTATGCATTACATAAAAAGATGGAGGAAAACCCCTTTTGTTGGCCCTGAGAGATTGCTTTGGACAGCTGAGATCCCCAGAAGAAGAGCATGTTTTTAATAGGGCAGGTCTGAGAGGTTAAGAAACCTTGGGGCAAAATTACACCTTGGGTTCTTGCTTCCACCCCCTTACACCAACAGTATCATCTGCACAATCAATGGCTTTACAGGCTTCCTGCAAGTATTTGGTATTTTTTTGACAGGAGGGAATAATTTCAACCTAACCAATTCTTCTGCAGCTGATCTGTACCAGATTGCTAGAATTAGATGGAAGCGCTTCATCTTGTTTCAGAGAGGGATTTTAAGCCGATCTTTGTTATAAATATAAAAGTCTAATCCTAGCAATTATAATTAGAGCAGAATTAAAAGATGGGGAAATGCATTAGGGCATGACAGATAATCACTAAAATATTACAGCTTCTGAGCAAATAACAGAGTTAAAGATGATTCCTATACACCAGGATGTTCAACTTCAGGTTTCCAGTGAAAAGGGAAATTCCTCTCTAGCAGCAGTGGATCTCAAAGCCATCACAGGGCTCCCATATTCCTCATTTATCACAGGATTCCTATAGTCCTCATTTACAAAGTTCAAAAACCCTACAGGTGTTTGACACCTTCAAAATGCTCATGGTGTCATCAGGTCCTACCCTCAGCTCCACTGCAAAGGTTTTTCCTGGGTGAATCACAGCACCAAAGGGCATTTCCTGCCCCCTTCCAGCCCTCCAAAGCAAAAACCAGAGCATGACCAATGCAATCAGTGGAGAAATAATTCTCCATAAATATTGCACTGGATTCCAGGATTAGGCAGCTCTGGGAGGTTGTGACTCTCACACAGCACCAGCTCTGCAACTTCAGAAGACTCTTAAAGGCAGAACTACAGGAACTTAGTAAAATCCACATAATCCTTAGCTTCCCATCCTATCTTTTAGACCTATTGTGTTCTTTCACATAGCCAGTGATATGACACCAGATTAACCCCACAAGGCACCTGTGGACAGAAAACCCTCCAGAGACTGTACTGCCCACTTAGTCAGGCACTGGCAAGCAAGGAGAGGAAACAAAATCAGCTTTCCCCTGAGATTTGGTGTGTGTAAGGTGGCCAAAGGGCATGGGGAACTCAGCTGAAGACTCTGGTAACCAGCTTTCAGCACTATCCCATCTTAAACTCCATAAGAGGCTCACTCTAGGGCACATGGCCAGCCACAGTGAGACTGAATTACACCCTGAACTGCTTGAATGAGCACAGTCTTCAGCCTCAGTCCAAATACAGAGAAATGTCTCCTGGATTTAAATGCTATAAACCAACATGTTATTGTGTTGAGCAGAATGCACTCCACAGCTCCTTCCTTTAATGCTCAGTGCCTACAGAATTCCAGGCAAAGCTGTAGGGCATCTCCACAGTCACCATCCCCATCCAGAGAAATTCCTATTTTGCTGCTTACTGGAATGAGGATATCAGAGGGCTATGAGTAGAAGAAAATAAAGTGAAAGTGAGAAATGGCATCTACCCCAACACCAGGTATGAGCAGAGCTGGTCAAAATTATGGGATTTGAACTTCCTGACAAAAAACAAAACAACCCCACCCCTTCCAACTTCAAGTGAAAGGTTTGGTGAATTCATGTCATCTCATGTAATTTTTTTTTTTTTAATCTAAAATTAAAAATTTCAAATTTTTATTGGCATTTTTGTTATGGACATTCATGGAAAATGAAGGCAACAACATGCAGAGAAAAAATGATGAGCCTGACAAATTGCTCCATATATTTGCCTGCCAAAACAAGGAGCTCTTTTTTGATGACCCAGAACCCTTTCCCACCTATCAGCCAGAGATCAGACAAATAAGAAAAATTCAGGAAATTGCAGTGAGCAAATACCATTTAGTTTTTCTTGCTGCATTCTATCAGAGGAAAGGATGGCAGGAGCGGTGATTCCTGCAGACTGAACTGATCTTCCACAAAAGCAATCTCTTTGTTTTGAAAACATTAAAGGAATGCATTCAAATGGCATCTGGAAATGACATTTGTTTTTATTTGCATATCCTTGCCATTTTAGCAGTGTAAATCATGCAGGTTGTGACATAATTGAAATATTCCTGAACTATTCCATTTGTGAAATACTTTACAAAGTTGCTTTAAATGGAATTAAAGTTTACCATAACTTGAGATGAAAATATGTTATAATAAAGGCTTGGCATTCTGGCACAAAGTACCAAATAAAACAACCAGGGCACTGATTCCTGTCCTTCTGAATTGCTGGGGTCCCATGAAAACAGTTACCTCCTGCAGAAGCCAAGGATAGCTATTCATTCCCATTCCTCCTGGGAGCTGTCCAGGCTTAAAGCAGTGGCAGCACAGGGATCCCATAAGGAAGGCCTTAAAGCAAATGGAGGGTGTCTTAAAGGAAGTTACAAGAGAAATCCTTGGACCTCACCTCTCTGCAAGCACACAATGATGAACCACCTTCCCTGGCAGCTCCAAGTTAACTCCAGGTCTATGGTCACTGCTGGGCACTGGTTCAGAGGTGGGTCCTGTGAACACTCAATGTCACTCACAACCAGCCTCAGGGAGGCCTCAATTCTGTCCTCAGATCCCAGGCAGCAGCACCTGCCAGCTGCTCACCTTTGCCCCCTTCCACACTGGATGTGCCCAGGTTTCTTTTGTGACACTCCACATTTGGTCACAGCCAAGAGGCACATTTGGAAATACGGCCTAGCTACAAATAGCTAGGCTAAGCCTTAAGCCAAACAGGATGAAGTAAGTGCTCAGAAAGGGTTAGGAGAAGTCAGGCTCTGCCAGAGGAGGAAACAAGCCAGACATGGATGGTGTGAGACCTAAACATAGTGCCTTCAGACCCTCGGGGCTTCCTCAGCACGCACAGCACAGCCACTCCAGCCCTTTGCTTCCAGGGATCGTCTCTGCCAAGGACAGCGAATTTTGGTCCCCATTATCCACGCCTGCATCCTCTCAAGATGAGTCAAATTCTGTAGCTCATCCAAAAAAGGGTTTCAGGCCACTGAACCAAGTTGTCTCAGCAATGTCAGTAACCCAGAGCCCATGGCAAACCTCACACCAGAACGTGTTTATCCACATCTGCCTTAGGGGACCAGTGGAAGGTGTCCCTGCCCATGCCAGGGGGCCAGAACAAGATGACCTTCAACGTTCCTTCCAAGCCAAGCCATTCTATGATTCCATAACTTAATTAATTTTAGAAAGTATCTGTTTATTTAAAGCAGAGTAACAATCATTTTAGGACTTTAAAATTTGATTATACCCTTCTGTTCAGTATGAATACTGATGCATCACCCAAGACTCTCCTACAATGTTTAAAGTAAAGGGATTAATACACATTTGCTGCCATATAGCCTAATCTGGTGCTGTTAAATAGTTAAATGACTTGTGATTTGATTTTTTTAAGGGACCTTGCTGGAACACATCAATAAATGAGGCTCTCACAAACTGATTCATAGCTGAGCTGTTCCATTGGGACAGCTAATGCTGCAACAGTCATTTAGCAAGTAAATCCAAAAAAAATTGGACAAATTTCTGACATCATGGCAATCTGAAATATCATGGTTTTTCTCTGTTGTATGATACTGTCTGGGTTTGTATCTGAGTCTGATTCTCCTAGAGGGAGAGGGAATTCTCTCACTTGCATTCACTTCTTATTCTTTGACACTGAAGACTCCACAAACAGAGCACCATTTAGTGCTGAAGACTCAGCAAAAAAGCTTTTAGGTGCCAAAATAATTAGAAAATGAATCCTAGGGGGGAAAAAACAAAAACAAAAACAAACCAGCCAGATTTCATTACTTCTAATGCTCATGGAGTTCCTCTCCTTTCCCAAGCACAGCACACTGCTAGGGCTGCACCTCCATCCACTTCCCACATCTGCCACAGCCTCCACATCTGGAGTCAGGCTTGGGCTTAACCAAACATCACACCAGGCTCCATGAACAAATGTGCAGGGAGGAGAAAACCCACCATGAGAACACCTCCAGTGTCTCCTGTCCTCACTCCTGCTGATCCCATGGCCACCTGCTGCCAACAGAAGGAGTCAGGACCTGGCTTATCTTACCACGTCAGCCCCAGGGGCAGCAGAGCTGGGGCTGCTCTGGGCTGCTGCAGAAGGTAACTAAATCAGGAACACCCTGCTCAGGCACCTCTGCTGAGCATATTTCCCATTCACCCTCAAGGCTGTCACGGGAACCCCAGGAACTGGGGCCTTTTTCCTCTCCTAGAGCCACAGTACCAGTGATGCTGTCATTCCTTGGGTTGGCAGGAGCATGTTCCCAGCAGCTGGGCAATCAGAGTGCTGCCCCTGGGCTCAGCTCCAAATCCCCTCCCTGGGAGGGGTAAGTTGGCATTGGGGTGCTGCTGTGCACCCATGAAGTGGATGAAATTAATCAGAGGGGCTTATAGCAAGGTCTTTTCCAATCAGATAATTTTGTTTCCTTTATTTTCCCTTTTCCTTCTTTTCCTCTTCAATGACCTCCTGGTCTCTCCTCCTGCTTGTTACAACATGCTTTGGTGCTGATGCTCTTGCACTTAGTGAATGTCAGAAGCCATAAAGAATGTCAGATGGCTTCTCAGGAGGTGACACAACTATAGCCTGAGCACAGAGGAGGCTAAAATATTTGGAATTAATTTTTGCATAGAGCCATGGCAGTTCCTGTGAAGAGGTCTTAGAACCAACCAAGTGTGCACAGAGAAACTGGCCCAGCATTTGTGCTCCAGTTTCTACATAAATAAAAGCAAATCCCTGGGAAAGGATTTGCTCTGCTGTTTATCTGAGCTGTGTTTTGGAGCAGGAGAGGCAACATATGTGTTTTAAGCCATCAGCCTGTTCTTCAAATCATGACATTTGTTTACATGCTCAGAGAAATGCATGTACATGCCTCAGCTGCTGCATAAGTGCAACCCCAGCTTGCCTCACTTGGGTTTGAAAGAAGCATAGTAATTCTAATTTTGTGCAGTTTTACAAGCCACACATAAAGATATTTACAAATTAGCTGATGAAACTCACCAATTATAACTACAAGTCAATCACAGGATGCAAAGGAAAGCATGAAGCCTCTGGAATGGCATGAATAGTATGAAAGCGCTCTGCAGGAAAGGAATAAACTTTTCTGTGAGGGTGACTGAGCACTGAAACAGGCTGCCCAGAGAGGCTGTGCAGTCTCCTCCTCTGGAGATATTCAAACCCACCTGGATAAGACCCATCTGCTCTAGCTGGGGCTGGACTGGATGATCTCCAGGTCCTTTCTAACCCCAACCAGGACATGATTCTGGGATATAAGGAAGTTACAGACCTGATATAAGCACTCAAGGGCTTTCAGTATCCACACAATCCTGTCTGCTTTGGCCTTCATCTTCTGATTAATAAAGGTAGTAAGAGGAATACATTCCTATTATCACTGACTTCATGCAATCGTAGCTGCCACAGGGATGTCAGGATCATTCAGTGGAGACAATGTTAGCTCTGGTATTGGAAGCAAATGAGCAGCTGGTTGGAGCAGGACCTGGGCAACCATCATTTAATCAATTACATGGTAACTCCATTTTTTGGTAAATGGTCAAGTAAATTTAAAAAAAAAACCAAACCAAAACCACATCCAGCTGACCACAGCTTTACAGTTCAATAGAGGAATTTTTTTTCTCTCTTGGATATACTGAATCCAGCTCCAGACTGGCAGCATCTCCACTGCCTTTGATAAATACAGATAGATCACTTTTACCTCTGGATCTTCCCATTTAAGAGAAATGAGGAAATTATTCTGTCAGATCTTCTAAGATGTGGAGATGCACTCAGAATGCTTTAGCAGAAGAATAAAAAAGGGAATGGAGGAAGAGGAAGCACCTGGCAGTCACAAGCCAGCACTACTGCTCGGCTCTGCCAGTCCTACAGGAAGAGTTCTGAGGAAGCAGGGTGGAAAACACAAGAAATTCCTGAGAGCACAAGCTGAATCACAGAATTTAGGTTGGGAAAGTTCTCCAAGATCATTAGGTCCAACCATTTACCCAGCATTGCCAAGGCCAAAACATGTCCCCAGGTGCCACATCCAGGGGCAGCCACAGTTGAATCCCTGCAGGGATGGGGACTCCACCACTGCCTGACCACCCAAGGTCCCCTGTCCTTTCCCTGCCACAGCAAGGTCCTGCTCTTCTGTCACTCACCTTACACCCAAATCTGCATCACAAGGTGTGTAAATCTAATGCCACAAAGTCAATAAATATCCCTGGTCAAGGGTGTTTGCCCAGCGCCCAAAGCAGGAGATGGTTCACTCTTCTCCCTTCACACAGGGACTTTCTCTGGAGAAAGGCACTAATTCAGAGAGGGAGGGTCAGAATTACAAGATGATCTAAATTTTTAATGATGGGAAAGCAGCAAACCTGAGATCCTCATACATCTCAGAGGATGGATGTTAATGCTCAGAGAAAGCCAGGAATAAAAAAACACATCAATATGAAAGCTGCTGTGAAGAATTTCATTTTTTTTAAATTGCTTAGCTCTCAAGTTTGAGATAATGACTATTCAGACCCTTCTTTAGAGGAAGCCTGTTGGCTAAGTCAGGCCTGCTTTTTCCAAATGATGGTAAAAAAGCGTAGATATGAAAAAAGTAAAAGCAAATATTCCTACTGATTTACATATACAAATACACATTTGAAAAGAACATCAAGCAGCTAAGGAGAAAAGAAAAAAAAATGTTAGAGAAAAAAACCCCACCAGAAATAAATGCTATAATTCCAAAAATATATTTTTAACTTTTTATTGTGGGCAATTCTTTGCATGTCTAGAGCCTTAGGAGGCATTCTTGGTCAAATCCATCCCAAAAGAGACAGTGAATGCTCTTCCAGCTTCACAAGTGTTGGCTCCTCTCAGCCCTGCCTCACAGGCATCTTTTAGTTTTTGGTGGAAAGGAGCAGTAAGAGTCAAAGTCCTCACAGTGTGACTACTTCTAGACCTTTAATTAACCTCACAACAAACTCAAGTTCCTTCCCTTTTCCAGAAGACACCAGCCATCAACACCTTCAAGTGCCTGTCTCCAGTCACTACCAGAGTTACAGCCCTGACACAAGAGATTTTGGACAAATTTCAGGGATTATACACATTGCAAACATCTGTTCAGCTTGGGGAAAAAATATGCACAATCTCTCCCCCTGGGCTTCTGCCATCTATCATGACTTTGCTAAATACAGCAATAAACTCCAACCAAGGCTCTGAAGGATGTGCCAACTTTAGCAAACATGAACATGGAGCTCAGAGAGAAACACACACTTAAATATAAACTGAAAACTCTGCCCAGACTGCCAGAGCACTGTGGTGAACTGTCCAATCCATCTGACAAATCGGGCCAGGCATTGAGGTTAAACACGGATTGAGGTTCGTGCCCTGAAATAATCTGCATTTGAAAACATTGGCTGTTCCCGCTTGCTTCAAATAGACATTTTCTCAGTATCCAGCCACCCTCCTCTTCCACCCTGCTTGATACAGCCAAGTTTGTTTAAAAAGAAGAAAAATCAATAATAGGTTTCCTGGCAAAATAATTTTTTTAAAAAGGATTAATTCATCACAACAGTAACAATAATGGAGCTGATCCAACAAATATGTAACATGCCTCAATATTTGAATCCCAGGTTTCAAAAGATATTCACCACTTCGTATACAAAATTAAGCTTTTCCACATAAAAATTTTTGGTTAATGCTAAATGAAATTTGACATAGCAGCTACTGGCAATACTAATGCTATTACCATAATAATGACAACTGTAATTTTTCTTTGAAAAATAAAACAAGTTCTGTTTTAAAATATCTGCATTCTACCTTTCCAGACAAAACTGTGGTACTCTGGTAGAACTGAATCAGAGAACCACAGAATCATGGAATGCCTTGGGATGGGAGGGACCTTAAAACCCATCCACTGCCACCCCCTGCCATGGGCAGGGACACCTTCCATGATCCCAGGTTGCTCCAAGCCCTGTTCAACCTGGCCTTGGATACTTCCTGGGCACCCTGTGCCAGGGCCTCACCACCCCCCCAGGGAACAGTTTCTCCCCAGTATCCCATCTAAAGCTACTCTCTGGCAGTTTGAAGCCATTTGCTCTTGTCTTGTCACTGATTGCTGTGAAGGCATTGAACTAATTTCCTGTTTTGGAGTAATATCCATAAATAACTGTGCAATCCAGAAAAGATGAATAATTCCTGGTGCATAATTATAGGCCAGATTTCGAAAGACTAAAATAAAGAGGAAGAGAAAGGGATATTTATTAATCCTATGACCTTGCAGCACAACACAATGTTGAAGACAGGGGTAGTCACATAAAGCATTTCCTAATTGGCAAAGCCTTAAGGATAAATGAAACATTGGACTCATCTATTTAAAATGTTTCGACCTCACAAATAGAGAACAGAGTAACTCTGCTAAAGCGGATAGAGGCAATAATCCAGTCCCATAACCCTCTCATCAGTGCCAGTGACGTGCTCCCTGCATCAGCCCAGCCTGCTTTATGTTTTATTCCCGTCATGTGACCTCTTCTCTAGCAAATCAAGCCCTGGCCTGGTGTTTTGAAATTATGTTTTTTCCCAGCCACGGTGACCTGATCACCCCATGATGCACCACATTTTTTCCTTGAGGTGAGCCCAGGACGTTTCCATTTTGCCCCACAATCAGCCTGTCTTTGCACCTTGGGATGACAAAAGCAGGCTGGCTCTTAAGCCTGTCTTTAGCCGCTTTCCTGTAAGGGATCTGACTGCCCGTGGAGCAAGGGGAGCTGCAGGTGCTCCACGTTTGCTGCTCCATGGTGCAGGGCCCAGGAGCAGAGCATGGAAGGTGCTGCAGGGCCTTGAGCAAAGGGCTGGAGCTCCAGCCTTGGCATTGGTCTTGATTACATAATGCTGCTAGTGCCTCCTGCGAACCTCAGCACATCTGTGACCAAGGGTTCTTGGAAACCTGTTCCTGCTGCAGGCACAGGGGGATGCTGGCCCTCTCAAGGGTACATGAAGAGTGGAGGACTCACTCCATTCCACTGCCCAGGCAGGGGGAATGATGCCTTCTCCAGCTCCTTGTTATTTTTCCCAATTCCCCTAAATTTCAGGAGCCTGAACACTTAAATCCTTGGCTGCTCCTTCTCTTGTCTTGCTTGCTTCAGAAGCTGTCCATGTGCCAGGTAATTTGCAACTGGGGACCAGGGAAAAAAGGCAGAGAAGCAAAATTCAAATTAGCCCTTGGGAGAGAGGAGCGCTGCAGGAGGTCACTCGTTCCAAGAGCCAAGGGAACACCTGGAGCACATCCCAGCTGAGCACCCACCCACAGAGAGATCAACACAGAGATGTGCGACCACATCTCACTGCCAGGCACCCCTCAGTTTTCACTGTCCCCCTCAAGGGTCCCTAAAATACTTCCCAGCTCACCAGCAATATCCCACTGACCACAGATCAGCCTGCTGCTGATCTGCTTACTAAACCCTGACACAAACAGCATTTTCAGCAGGACTTGCACAGATGGAAAGCAGCAAAGTTGTGACTAGGATATGTTTATATTTTAATAAAAATATTACTCATGTTTATGTACTGGATTAGCAGCAAAAACTTTTATATTG
The DNA here is from genome assembly GCF_017590135.1 of Pyrgilauda ruficollis. Classification (NCBI taxonomy): domain Eukaryota; kingdom Metazoa; phylum Chordata; class Aves; order Passeriformes; family Passeridae; genus Pyrgilauda; species Pyrgilauda ruficollis. Next base: position 4,828,828 of record NW_024526488.1, on the reverse strand, counting down.
GAAAGCAAGTTTTATTTGTTGGCTTTGTCATTTGTAGAATGCATCTTGCCTTTTACAGTTTGTTTAGAGATATTTTTCTTTTATTTTCCTTCTCTTCTGTAACTATAACTCAATTACAAGACACTATTTTCGTATTTACAGCTGCAGTCCTCTTACAAGGATTAAATAAGGCTTCATTACAAGTACACAGCTACAGTGCTTTCTTCCTGAGCTATACCTCAGAAGATAAGAGCAGGAGAAAATAGTAACATTGTCATTTTGGGTAAAATCATGCCCCATCCCTGGAAGTGTTCAAGGCCAGGTTGGATGGGGCTTGGAGGAACCTGGATAGGGGAAGGTGTCCCTGCCCATGGCAGGGGGTGGCTGGATGGGCTTTAAGGTCCCATCCATCCCAAACCATTCCATGTTTCTGTGCTTTGTTATTAAGCAGTAAACCTTCTTCCATATTGGGTAAAAAGGAACTTCATTAAATGGTTATTTCCACCCTGTAGTGAGGCTGGCCCATCCAGTTTAATGGCACCAGGGGAATGAGCAGCAGTAACAGGGATTCTGCTTCTGATCTACAACAGCTCACAGAGATTACACGGCAGCATCAGGCCTATACTGTGCAATTGGGTTTTTTCCTACTGAAGAAATTTTTTGAACACAAAAACCTTCTCCATTTCTTCACTCAGAAAATCTGTCAGGAAGACAGGAAAGTAAAGAATTTGTAGAATGATCAGTCTCTTAAAATATATATGTAAAGCCACCATATGCATGACAAAATAGGGCCTAGTGCATTGATGACCCACAGACCTGAAAAGGAGAAGTTGTTACACCCATTTGAACTTTTCAGGAGCCACTTTCAGTCATCAAAACCAATGAGAAAAGCTAATGAAAATACAAAAGATTTTCTAAATTAGCAATTTCCCCCTCCCCAGAGACTGCTGGTTATCTGGAATGTCAGAATGGTACAAAGGGAATGGTTGGGATCAGTGCCAATGGCAGCTGATGGGCTGGAAGGTCTGTGGATGCTTCCTTAGAACTAGGAGACATAATTAACTCCAGTGATGACATTAATTATCATGTAACCATCACTGCACATCTTCCTGCTGTGTGAAGCAACACCCTCTCAGGGGACTGTGCTCCTACCTTGAGCCAGTTATGTACTGGGATTGAGAGACTGCACATTACTAAAAAATAAAAAGGAAAATAATCAGCTGTAAAGCAGTAAGGAATCCATAAGAGGAGGTTGGGATGGCCAGGGATGGTCATTCTCCAGGACACAAGGCCATTCCTGCTGAATCAAATCATCCCCATGCAGTGAATCCCTGCCTCTGAGTCCTGGGCCTAACAATGCTCTCAGGCCAGCTCAGGCTGATGATCTTACTTAGGTGACCTTAAAGGAATTTCTGAAAGACAACACTATCAGTCAACAAATGATGACCCACTTGCACCCACACGAGCCTCTCCGTGGGGCTGCTGCTCTTGCAAGAGCTGCCATGTGATGCAGAGGAAGGTTCCAGCCACCGCCATGCCGGGCACAGCAGGCCCCAGCACACCTGTAGAGGCAAGCAGGTGACACCTTTTCATCAGAGACACTCGTGATGGGCCATCCTGACCTACTCTGTGACACTCTCGGCCTCTGTGCTGACTCAGCCTTACACACGGACATTTCCTCACAGGGGCACTTGCATAACAACAACCCCCACAGCTGGCAGCACCCACACTTCCCCGTTTATTGGGAAGCTCGTTTTTAACTTTGGAAAATGCCGCTTGCCTGGCACATAAAAGAACACCTCCTCACCACCCCAAAAAAAAACCCCAGCCAGCCACAACAGCTCCACCTCAAGCCTTGAGGGGGATGTGGGAGAGTTCCCTGCCCAGTGATTGCCTGACTTTGCCCACACACGACACGCAAGAGCTTCCTCTGCGCTTTCCTTGAGGAGAGCCAGCTCAGCCTGGAACACCCTCCCATGGACCTCCTTGTCCTCAGCTGCTTGCTTGGGAAACCCTTGGCTCAGCCACCCCCATTCTCCCGGGGCTGAGATAAGGATGACAAGGATTTACAGCCCCACTGAGTTGAAAGGGGAAGGGTTTGCATGCCTGGCTCCCAGCCCCACTCAGTCACAGGGACAGGACTGAGCTTTAGGAGTTCCCACTCCCAGCCCGTGCACAGTCAGGATTGTTGCCTCGTGCCACACTGCAGAAGAATGGTGAAACGCAGCCTTTATGCTGTTATGATTCATGTAATCTTCACAGATTTATGGGGCACAATAGATCAGTAACATAAATTTTACAGAGACCTTTCATTTGTTAAGCAATCCCTTCCCACCTCTGGGAAGAGAGAGATGTTTCACCAAAGCACAGACAAGTTTTCTGGTTTGAGCCTGCAAATGAGTTCCTTGAATTTCATAGCCTGTGCTTTTCAGTTAAAAGCTCTGAAACAGCAAAGCACACAGAGAATCAAATCCTCTTGTTCCCCCCATGAAAAGAAAATCCACAGCAGCAGCCAGAAGAGCCTATTGTAGATGTCCGTGTAAGCCAAGGGAATGACTTAAGGGTTTGACCCAGCATTTATATCTGTTCATCCCTGACATGGCAAAGATTCTTAGTTTTGTCTAGTGAGAAGGGATTACTTCAGATTTCTATTTCAGAACTGAGGGAACAGCAAGTGATCTGATAATCTGGATCTATGCCATGACAACAGCCTATCTATAGAGCAACCTAGAGAATCTATACTAATGGAGCTTGATTAGTTACCTGCTTTTCTTCCAAGCTTACTTGCAATGTTTCCCACAAGTTTTGATTAATTGTCATGAGTACCTGCACGGAACAACTTTTTTGCACCTTTGCTAATCAGCTTTAGTCCCAATACATACAAGAATCAGATACCTTGTGTCCTGCTCAGATGTTATTCCACATTATCTCATGATGATTCTATGGAAAAATGAAGGCACATGCATCCAGGCACACACATTTATCATTCCAGTCTAATATCCCAGCAGCTTTTAAAGAAGGCAGTCATGGTATGAGAACATCTTTGTTACTGTGAAGTCAAACAAAGCTTAGCTTAGCACCTGAACAGCTGAAACTAATCTAGACTTAAGGGGAACATTCAAATCACCTGCCTTAAGGCTTCTTGCTGCTCTGTAGTGCTCTGGCACCACTGGTCTGGGATCATGTCCTCGGCGGGAACACTCAAAATAAATGTGGTTCTCCATCAAAAACTCTACTGTAAGAGACAAAAATGGTGTTGGTCAATCACAGTGCCCTGCGAGTGTCATCTGGCTCTTTGGGTTGCCTGGTCTATGGAAAGGGTGGAACAAGAAAGTGATTTTGATTTATAACCACCATCAGTTTGCTGTTTTGCAACAAACATGGCCCAGCCAGCTCCAGGATGTTCAGAGGTCTCTTGCCTAACAGGTTCATATATTTGGCTCCATTTTCTGTATGTGAAATGAGCAATTTTGGCAACCCTTAAAAATAAATGCTTGCAGCACTTGGGAAATTAATAGGCTCCAGTTCCAAGAGAGATTTAAAAAAAAATGAAGTAAGAAAATACTCAGTACACATTTTCATTGCAGGAAGTTTTACACCCACTATTTCCCATGACCATGTCCCTGATATTCTCCAGTGACTGGGAAGGAACCCTCACCTGAGAATCTGGCCAGGCCCATTTTTAAGGAGACTGACATATATCCCAATTGCTTTCTGTGGGTCAATGACAAGCTCCATAATTACCATGTGTATTTTGATCTTCACTGATACTCACCAGCTACAGGAAATTACACACTGTGCTGTACCTGCTGCAAGCTTTGCTATCCTGTTATTAACTGTTCTCCCTTTGGGACTTGCAGCATCTCCTACTCCAGCCACTGAAATGGAAGAAAATGCGAACACCAGCTTGGAAGAAGACTTTGAAGGACAGGCAACACACACAGGCAAGGAAACCAACTGGGGTTTTTCCCCAAAAATAAGTTAAACTGTCAGTGTTCACTGGGGAAGCCCAGAATTCCAGTGGCCAAACCTCTTGCACAACAACCCAGGTTCCAAAGGCAATGAGAAGGTATTTTGGGGCAAGTGACAGCCCCCATGGAAGGCAGGTAACACCAAACTACAGAAATTGTAATTTACAAAATTGTGCTGCTCTTCCTCAAACCTGAAGCAAAGGGCAAACACAGGGGACATTTGACAAAGCCACCAAGAGCCATGGCCCAACATGGCTCCTGTTGGTTTATTGCCTCACTCCTGTGGTTTATTGCTTCAGTTTGCTCTCCAGGAGAGGAGAGAAAACAACAAAAACAAAAAAAGAGCAACAAAACCCACATTAGAACTAGGTGGTAACATTTCACTAGAAAGGCAAAATTATCTTTTCCTTCTTACAGAAGGAACACTGGGTGCTAAAAATGCCCCTTGTGGCAAACACAGCACAGCATTTAGAAGCTTTAAAAAGAGGCCTTGCTCAAAACCATCATTCTTTTTAATCCAGTGCTCAATCACCAGGATTTTTATAAGTACTGACATTGTGTTCAGCTCTACAGCTCCTCCACCCCACTGCCAGGTAACAGGATACAATCATTCCCTCCCTCTGCTCCAAGAGCTTCTTTTCCTTGGAGCTATAATGAATGCAGCTCTTGTAATAACTCCAGGGTTCTTTCCCAACCAGCCTTGCTGCTGTTGGCCAAGATTATGATATATGCACAGGCTGGATGGGGCTCTGAGCAGCAGAGCTAGTGGAAGGTGTCCCTGCCCATGGCAGGGGGTGGAAAGAAATGAGCTTCTAACCCAAACCATTCTATGAAAAAACCCCATATATATTTTTTTTAATATATATATACATATATATATATATATTTATATATATATATACACATACCACATCTCACTTTCATCACATCTTCCTTGTGAAAATGAGAGTTGCTTACCCAGCCTTTTCTAAATTTTCCATAGGAAACTCCACCTCTGAAAACACTGAAAGATTCTTTGCTTTTACTTTATAATCTAAGATGCAGATTAAATGTTTTCATTTTGAAAAACAGCACTGGAATTTTGATTTTTTTTTTCACAATTTCAAAACTTAAGCAGTTTAATCAAGCAGCTCCAAAGACCAAGATGTGAATTACAATCAGAGTTATCATTTGCCTTATGGGTTACTCTTCCAGTGCAACAGGTAGTGTTAGGGATTTTTAAAAATAATTTCAGATGTCCTGCATTCTTAGTTTTACTCCAAGTTCTTATGCACATTTAATATTTAAATTTTATTAAATATTTAAATTAATATTTAAATAACCTGTTTATCAATAAATCAAATATTTGTCTACAAAACACCACCTTTGGCCAACATGGCAGTTTTATCATGTTTCAACATCCTCATCCATGTTAACTGCTCATGTAGTTCAAAATCCTTCCAAAGTATCCTGATGGGAACCAGATCACCAAAGTGATCCAGGTGAGAAAAACCCTCTTTCTTTCTTTTTTCTTTCTTTCTTCTTTCATCTTTCATTGATCCAAAAGCTCTGGCTCTCAGTGCTCCTGGAGAGTGCTTTGGAAGGAGTAGGGACAGATAAACTGAGACACAGAAGGACAAACTAGCAAAGAACACAAACTTCTCAGGAAACCTCTTGTTGCAGCCATTTCCTCACCCAACTTAATCTCTCTTAGGGCCCAAAGGTGTGATCAACGACTGGAGGAAATTCAAATTAGAGAGTGAAGACAGAGACTCCTTGCCCCTGAGTAAGAAAGAAATGCTTAGACAAATGTCTTCACCACACAGGTCTTTCAGCAGAGACGACAAAGACACCAGAGAGAGATTCTGCCGTAAGGTAAGATAAGCAAAAGGAATTAACTTTGGCTCTATCTAAAACATGTCTGTTACAAGGTAGAAAATCTTGAATTTTCCACTCAATTTCCGTGTAATTTAGCAGAGCTCTCACAATGCAGACAGAACACGTGCAAAACAATGGAGCTGGGGAGGGGGCTGGAGCACCAGGAGTGGCTGAGGGAGCCAGGGAGGCTCAGCCTGGAGAAAAGGAGGCTCAGGGGGGAAATTCTGGCTCTGCACAACTCCCTGACAGGAGGGGACAGCCAGGGGTTGGCCTCTGCTCCCAGGAACAGGGACAGGGTGAGAGGAAACGGTCACAAGTTGTTCCAGGAGAGGCTTAGATTGGATATCAGGAAAATTTCTTCCCCATAAAGGTGATCAAACACTGGAAGGGGCTGCCCAGGCATTGATGGCATCACCAGTCCTGAAAGAATCCAAAAAAATAGGAATGTGGTGCTCAGCGACACGAGCTAGAGGTGGATTTGGCAGTGCTGGGTTAATTGTTGGACTCAATGATCTTAGAAAGCTCTTCCAATCTTAATTAGTGGCTCTGTGATTCTCTTTATTCAGTTCTCTCTCAAGCAAAGGGTAATTTCAGCAAAACAAGCAGTGTATTTCACATCTATCACAGCACAGCTCCTCCCTTCCCTGCCACAATGCTCTATCCTTGGTTAATGCAATGGAAAATTTTTAGCAGATTTAAAAACCTATAAATCAGGATAGTAAAAATGCAGGTGTTAAAATGGTAGGTGCTTCTGCCTATCTCTTGTCCCCAGCAAACCTCTCCTGTTGAAAAGCAAGCTGAGTTAACATTCAGGCAATGCAGGCAAACCCCCACTCAGCACTCACCGCAGCTGGCTCAGTGTTAGAGGCAAGAAAGGATCTTTTACAAGGTTTTATTCCAGCAGGGTCTCATGGAGCTGAAGGATAGACCCAGTGGGAAAGAGAGCAACCAGTGGAGCAGGCAGCTTAAAAAGGGGAAGGGGTGGGAGCTAAGGGTTGGGCAGAGGGGTTTGGTCTCCAGAGGAAGAGGGTGGCCAGCAGGGATACCAGCCCAGTGAGGGGACAAGGAAAGGGGAAACCAGGGGAAGTTGTGACACAGAAGTCCATTTGGGAGTGTGTCCTTTTCCCCCCAGGAGGACCTGCTCTATGCTAAGTAGTTACTGCCATTTCCAGGGCCGAGGGCTTGGCAATTGGCTGAGGTGGGAGAGTTCATGGGATGCTGCAGGATATAGCTCTGAGACTGAGCATCACTCATGGCCATGTACTAATTCTGAAACAGAGGGGAACCAAACCCCCAGTAACACAGGAATTTAAGCCCGCCTCACTACTGGCAAAATTCCCATCAACTCTGAGACCCATAAATTTTTGCCAGATGTGGCCACTGCCATCGTGCTGACAGGCAAGTGTTGAGACAGGATCTTCACCTGTGTCTCCACAAAACCTCCCAGAGCCACTGCAGGGGGTGATGGCTCTTCTAGCTCAGCTTTTGGTGCTCTCCAGACAGCAGGTGGGTCTGTCCCCATTCCAGCTCCAAGGGGCCCTCACCTCCCTGTCTGGATATCCACAGATGAGCATGCAGGAGTACGAGCTGATCCACGCGGCGCAGGAGGACGAGAGCTGTCTACAGCAGTACCGCAAGCGCTGCATGCAGGACATGCACCAGCGGCTCAGCTTCGGGCCCAAGTTCGGCTTCCTGTGCGAGCTGCAGAACGGGGAACAGTTCCTGGAGGCCGTGGAGAAGGAGCACAAAACCACCACGGTCATCGTGCACATTTACGAGGACGGCGTCAAGGGCTGCGAGGCCCTCAACAGCAGCCTGACCTGCCTGGCGGCCGAGTACCCCACCGTCAAGTTCTGCAAGATCAAGGCCTCCAGCACGGGCGCCGGGGATCGCTTCTCCAGCGAGGTGCTTCCCTCCCTGCTGGTCTACAAGGCCGGGGAGCTCCTGAGCAATTTCATTAGTGTTTCTGAACAGTTCAGTGAGGAGTTTTTTGCTGTGGATGTGGAGGCTTTCCTAAACGAGTATGGGCTGCTACCTGAGAGGGAGCTTCCGGCGCTGGGAAATGGCACGGATGAGCCAGATGTTGAATAATTAGAGCCAGAGTCCTCACTGCCTCCCTTTCCTCTTCAGAGAGCTGTAAATCAATGTCAGTAACACCCATCCCACTTAGAGAAGGCTGTCCTTGCTGGTTTACTTGTAAACAAATAAAGATATAAAATAAAGATATAAAGATATAACAAATAAAGATATAAAATCTGTTTAACTGTTAGCATACGAATTCCACTTACAACACATACAGCTGGCAGTCCTGTACATACTTCAGTGCCAGCCACAAGTAATAGGAAGAACAGCAGTGATATTTAAGAAATATAGGAAAAACAAATTAAAAATTGAGGGCCCATGCCTGTCTCCACAAAGCACAAGTCCCTCATCTCAGTGGGGATAGGAGTGGTCCATCCCTCTGTGCACACAAAAAGCCATTTCCATGTTCTGGAGTTACAGCAAGTCCTGGCTCCTGATTCACTTCTACCAACTTCAGCAGGAACAAGCAATTTTAAGGGCAGACAAATAGCCCAAAGTCCTTGCATTCCTAAATGGCTCAAGTATCTAGGTCATTATTTTATTCCACATTAAATACTCAATACTGATGCAAAGGGAGAAGTTAGCTCAGTGCTCCTGTAAGGTTTTCACCCAAACAGCTGACACAGACACAGCATCAGCTGATTTCAGTTCATCAATGCTCCCTGTGCTGAGCAGAAGCATTTAAAATGCCTGTGAGTTTCTGGAAAAGTCTGTTATGCTTATGTAATGACTCTGAATAAAGTTTATCAGCTCTCAAAACCTGCCATTGGAAGTGTGGAATATATTGGTAGTACATAACCTTACCCTTAAAAACATGTGAAATATTAGTAAGTACTCACTAGATATTTACTAAACTCAAAGTTTAAAGTTTTGTTAAAGGGAAGCTGTTGAGAACTACAATTTAATTATCTGATTGAGAGGAAGATATGGGATAAAGTCATTATAGACATTATCTGTATCTTACTAAAGATCTTAACAGCACAGATTAGTTTATAATATATGAGATTATCAAAATGTTAAAGACTATTTGTCCTTTGTTTGTTTATTTTTCTTTTGTTCTATCAAAATGCTACTGAATTGCTACTTTTACATTCTTTTGCCATGGATGACTATTGTAACAGAGCTCCAGAAACGTCATGTCATGTACACTAAGCAGTGCAAATGAAGTTCCTTATCATCTCTTGTACAATCTTCTCTAACCTGTAAAACAATTCATGACTTTATTACACCAAAAATTCAAATAGCATGTTCCCAAAATGTCATGATTTCCATGTTGTAAATTGCTGAGTGAGAGACTGTCCCAAGTCTTTCTGATGGAACTCCAGGGGGAATAAAGCTTTTTCCTTGGAGCAGTCCTCTTCCCCTTACTGAAGCATGAAGTTGATCCCTCAGGTAAAGCCACTTCCATCCCAATATTTCATTTGTCTCTTCAGAATATTTGCAGATCTACCACTTGCAGATACACCCAACAGCATGAAAATCCAATGATCTTACAGGAGTTTAGGTAGAAAATACTGAATTATCTTTGTCCATCACAAAAGTAACCGGTTACATGAGTAGCAGAACAATATTTCTCTTGCGTTTAATGATACGTTTTGAAGAAGAGGCATGAAAAATTTCAATCCTCTACACACCAAAAAAATCTCCATGTAAGCTGTGGGAACTTAACTGCCATGAGAACTTTCCCTCTTTATCCAACTTGGTTTAAAAGCTATTAGGGTGTACATCAGCAGCCTCATCACATAAGCTTCATTTTTTTGAAAACAAGGCTGAAACCACAAAACCCCAACAAAACCACCACAGAAGCTCCACCTACAGCTACTGTATGAAATAAGTTGACACTCTAATTTAAGAGACAGATTAAACATGCTTAAGCAGGATTTTCTTCTACCTGTCATTTAAAAAACAAAAACCAAAGAGCAAATACAAATGTGGCACCAAGCCTCAACAGAAGCTGATGACTAATGAAGTTGCAAATAAAACTTTGATCACGGCAGTTATCAGTTTCTCCAGGAAAAACCCCCAACCTTAAAAACAAAAAGCAAGATTTGACTCAAACATTTATTACTGTATGAAGGGTTTTGAGTATCAAACAGTAAATGCTTCAACAAGCACATGGGAACAGCCTTCTTGCTACCCTGGGCTGTGGTTACTCTTCCTTTTGACTTAAAGCCACAGAAACCCCAAGTCCCCAGATATTCTGATGGAGCAGAGTGGGGAACAAATTATCACTGGTGTCACCGCTGCTCAGACTGAGAGCAAAGCCTCTGGTGGGTGTCAGTGTCCTGCTGTCAGCTGGGACAGTTATTTTTCCTCCCAGCAGCTGGACAGGGCTGTGTTTTGGGTTCAGTACAGAATAATTTTGATAACACACTGATGCTTCAGCTGCTGCTGAGCAGAGCTTGCCCCAAGTCCAGGACTCTGCAGTGCCCCAACTGTGCCAGTGAGGAGCTGCAGCAGAGCTGGGATGGAGCATGGCCAGCAGAGCTGATCCCCCTGGGCACAGGACATTCCACACCAGGGGATGCCATGGCAGGGTGGGACCTGGGGCAGCTGGCCAGGAGGGGCTGGCCAGGCTGGCAGCAGTGGGTGGGTGCTGAGGGACTGCACTGTGAGCACTCATCTGTCTGGACTGTACTCCCCTCTCTCTTTTTGTTATCTCCGTTTTCATTATTATAATTACTACTACTATTATTATATTGTACTTTATTTCAATTATTACACTGTTCTTATTGCAACCCAAGAGTTTTATCTTTGTTCCAACCTTCCTGCCCCTGCCCTGGGGAAGCGAATTAGCCCTGTGTGGTCCTTAGTTGCCAGCTGGGGTCAAGCCATCATAACCTGTCACAATTTACCACACCAACTGCTGCCCTCAGATGTGAGGAATTATAAACCTCCAAGACCAAGTAGCCAAGACCACTGAGGCTTTTAAAACCACATTTTAAAACCCAATGGCACAGAAAATAATGATTCTGTAAAACTATAAATTTTAGAACTGTACTTAGAAGAGCCTGATTTTCAGATGTGGAAGTCCAAACCATTCCTTTGAACTCTTACATTATTAAAACAAATATATATCTGCAATCATGGACATGAGTTAACAAAGCTCAGTATCAGTCACAGTGGAGTATTCTCAGACTGAAAGCTTTGGAGTATTATACAGGTAGGAAAAGGATAAACCTACAATGGAAGCTGAGCTAGAGTTATGCAGTAGTCAGGAAACAGATTTTTAAAAGGTTGTTTTCCTTTTCTCTTACACACACATTTTAATTTATCCTAAACCCTCATTATCTTACACTATCAACAGTACAAAATGGTACAAGAAAGGATGGGACAATGAAATCCCCTCTTGGTTAGTCCTGTAATTCTTAGACAAGTGAGAACCTGCTTTCATCTACATCCACGATTTCCTCATGGCAGGATGACTGGAAGGCTCAATGTGTAGGTACAAGTCAAATTACTCATTTTTTCTTTGACAGGGTTGATTAATTTATTATTGCACAGATGGTACTTCAACTGTCTCTTATATTATACCTGAAATCTCCATCAAAGCAATTTCTTTCTTTGCCTTTCCAGCCCAAACTGGAAAATTAGATCCCTGATACCTAGTTAGCTCTAAACTGAAGGACAATTTGACCATGACCACAAAGAAAAGGATCATTTACTAATAACTGAATAAGCTCCAGAGAAGAAATAAAAAGAGGAAGAGTTCTTTGCAAGGGGATCCCTGGAATAATATATCCCAACGAGCTCTATTTTTGACACCACAAGTACAAACAAGAACAACTACAGAAAGAGTGTTTCAGGACAATTTCCTTCTCTGGTGTCAGAGATGCTGTACTTCACTTCTGTGGCTGAGTTTTGTGTTACAGGCAACCAAAGAATAATTATTTTGTATTTTACCTCCAAAAGCACACCCTGTTCTCCTTAAAAACAAAAAAAGAAAAAAAAAGAGAGAGACAAAAGACAGCGCTTTTCTTCTCATTACACCCCTGTTCCTCCTTCTAACAGAGACTGTAGCAGAGCAATTTTTAAACCAACCATATTCTGAATCACGTTACAAAATTACTCCCATTTTCTGGATAACCCTCAACCTCCCCTGGATGTCATCCTACCTCCTGATTCCTGCCCATTGATTCCACTGACTGGCACAGAATAAGAAGCAATTCTAAAACCCAGAGCAGGTGAACCCAGTGCCTCCATTACAGCACTCACCACCTTCCTCCAGGAGGTCCCCCTTGAGCAATGCTGAGTACACAAGGTCAACACTGTCTTTCAAAAAAGCAGCTCTTTTTTCCAAACATGTAAAAACAGAATACACAAGTGAGGCAACAGTACTCAACACAACTTTCTCAGAGTTGCCTTTATTAAAGGTATCCCAGTACATACTTGATTATGCTTTAGAATCAAAGGGTTTATTTTTCTTCTTTGTGTTCCACTGCCTTCAAACAAAAAAAGAAATTTGCATTGGTATTAAAACCCTGTTAATTCTTTTCTGTTGTAGCTCAGGTCCAAGTAAACAGTACATTTCATATACAAATTATCTTTATTAGCCTTACTAGAGTTCATTCCTTGTGTCCACCTTCCTCATGTCAAGTAAACATCTAACTGGCCAACATCCCCAGGAGAATCTCTCATAATGGAAAGCTCTCTGTTTATAATCTAAAAATCCTGATTAGCAATAATTTTGATAACTTATCTGTCTCTACAGGATAACCCACAAGGCCTGCCTAGGTGTAACTATTGCTGAAATAGTTCAAATTCCAAGATAACAGTGATTGCATTGGAGCTGGACAGAGAAATCCTCATCAGGAGGCACTGAGTCAAAGGCAGCAGCACACACACGGCTCAGCAGTGCCATGCATTTCATTGATTTCTGAGTTCTCCACTCTTGAACCAAGCTATTTACAGGCTGCCTTGGTCTAGTCTTGAAACTTTTAGAAACTATTTGTATGCATTTTATGCTAGCTAGCCAGTATAATCTAAAACAATACCTATGGTGAAATGCTGGCTTTACTAAAACTAATTTTTCCCCAATTAACTGTAATTAAATAAGATTTCTCTTAGCAAAGGAACCCTTAAAGCAGGAATTGTTATACCAGGTCATTATGCAGGTTTTACCAATACCCTGAGAAACACCAGGAGTAGCATTTTATATTAAAGGAGCCAGGAGGAAGAAAATTAAGGTTCTGTATTGGTTCCAGGGACCTGTCCAGAAAATAATATTGCCATTCATTTATACAGAGTGACAGGGTTAGTTTCTTGTAAACCTGATTCACCCTCTACTTGATTCTGTAAGTGCATAACTCTATGTAATTTAGGAAGGGTATGATGGAACAAGGTAACCGAAGGTATTACAGTTTACATTGCACATCTACCTGGTGAGATTTAGACAACAATTCTTAATTACTAATATATTAACCCCAGCTATTTTCATCTTCTGAATGGCCAGCGTTTCCCAGGAGTTGTGGTGGCTGGAGTTCAATCACTGGAGATCAATCACTGAAGTAGTTGAAGGAGAAAATTGACGCCAGGACTGCGACAGCAGCTGCCACGACCAGCCCTAAATCCAGAGAGAAGAGCAGTGAGGGAAGGGCAGCACAACCAGTCCTAAATCTAGAGAGAACAGGGGCAGCACAACCAGCCCTAAATCCAGAGAGAACACAGGCAGCGAGGGAAGGGCAGCACAACCAGCTCTAAATCCACAGAGAACACAGGCAGCGAGGGAAGGGCAGCACAGGCAGCAGCAGGCAGGGAGGGGAGGGTGGGTCAGGGGGAATGAGCACAAGGAGAAACAAAAAGAGCTACCCCATGCTACTTTTATTAGCATGCCCATTACTGATGCAGCTGAGGAGACACACAGAAAACCCCAAAAACACTTCAGTGATGATTTGCTTCGAATGTAAAATTTTTTTACATTCAAAGCAAACACATATTTACTGCTCCTATTTAATATTCTGGTTGCTATATTCTATTTCTAATAATTAACAGAAACCAGAAGTAAGTGCTTTGTTGACTAAAGTGTAACTATTTCAATACAAGCAGCCCCACAGCAAAGAGAGCTGTACTAAGTGCAGACAGATCTCTGAGAGCTAAATGAGGCAGCATCATGGAGAAGTTGCAATGGAAAGGAGAGCTCTGTGGCTGGTGTTCCCTGAATTCCTGAGCTGACAATTAGGATGCTGTGGGAGCTAACAGTCCTGAAAGGGGCCACTGCAGCTTCTGGAGTGCCAGAGCAAAAATCTGGGAAGGAACATACCCATATTTTGTTGGAGCTTCAACAGCAACGTTGCTTTTGTCAGCTGTGCCTGTTGTGTGTCACTCGGGCTGTCAGTCACTGGGCAAATATCAACTGCGTGGAAATCAAGGGAAGAAGGGGAAAATTAACAGTTGTATTTTATAGTGAATTAATGCAAAAGGCCAAGAACTTCACATCAACTTTATAAAGTGTATTTATGGTAGAAAAAAAGCCCCAGTTTGTTGCAGAAGAAGTGGTACAACAACAATAGCACTGTGCTGAACTATGCTGTATGGCTGGAAGGGTAAAACTAAAGAGACAAAATACATTTCAGGGGGAGCTCCTCTTCCAAAACTCATTTTCCACACCCTGCTTCCAGAGTAACATTCCCAACCCTCTTTGCATAGCCTGGGGAGAATCTGACTACGTGAGAGGGAACCACCAAAAAGTACCATTAAGCACCTTCCAAGATCAAAGGTTCCCACCAGAGCCATCTGTCCCAAGTTCAGAGTACGTGCAAATCCCACACCAGGAGAGGATGATCCCAGCAGCACTTCCCTACCCGACAGGCAGAGATGCATTTTTTCCAGCCACAGAAATTTCTTGTTGAAGATCCCCTAAAAATACCCCTTCACAGCAAGCATTGAGGACTCATTCCTCTTTGGAAGAATTACTAAATCCTTAGTCTGCCCAGCCAGGATGTGAGAGAGCTTGAGTCTATTTCCAGGTGGATGGGACTCAAACCTGTATCTATTTCCTTTGCAAATATTTATTCTATTTCCTTGGCTATATCCAGCTTGTTAGAGGGGCAGGAGAGAAAGAAGTGGATTAATCCCCAGTCCTTCAACCCAACTTGTTTGAGCCACATAGAGCCAGCATGGAATACACCATACACCCCCCAGTGACAAGGCTTGATGGTTGTGGGCCAAAGGCCTTCAATTTGAAGCATTCCCATTTTCAGGCGTTTGCTAACACTTGCCAAAAATTTGGATTACAGTTCAGAATCTGCAACCACAGGCACCTTCTGCACAAAGCAAAGGGTAAGACAAAGTGTTTGTCACGGCAGTGGGAGCTGGATGTGTCTAGGAAGAATGAGACAAGCAGGCTCAGATAAGAGAAGGAGCCTAACAGACTGTTCTGGAGACAAGGGAACCCCCAGCAGAACCAGATATCAGGGTTTAGAAGGCCATGGGACACTGATCTGAATAAAAACACATCTCCATTTCCACAGAGGGGTTGACCATCAGCAATAAATCACAAATTACATGCTTGAGTAATAAGGCACATCCTTTGTGTGATTCATATGCAAATGTTTCATGAAGTACTTTCTCTGTCATTAACTATGGTGGAAATGGATAATCTAGATGATCAGAAAGGTCGTTTCTGTTGAGTCATGTGGATAATTGTCTTCAAAATATCCTTAAGTCAAGCTTGCACAAGACTTGTTACACAAAAACACCCAAACTAGCTTTTAAAACCTGTCTTTAGGGTTTTTATCCCTAAACCCACTGCACTGGTACAGGATGTACAGCAGCAGAGAAATCACTGCCAGATATGAAACTCAACAGGACAGTGAGATATACAGATATACAGACATTGCTTGGAGATCTCCCTGCAAGCAGCACAGCCATGTAAACTCAAGATAACAATATTTCACTGCAAAGTGTGTTTTTTGAAGAGAAATGATCAAATATTCCTGAATCCCACTAGTCTTCAATGAGACTGCGGCTAGATCATTATTTTTTTTGTGCCAAGAAAAACACTCCCTCAGCTGCCTAAAATATGAGCAGACGTCTTCAGCTAGAGGAGTTATTAATTCAGTAAGTATCTTTAACAAGCACAGTAAGAGAACTTCTGTCCAGAGTTTTGAATTCTGTGAAACATCCCACTTTGGGACAATCTGACTGCATTTTTTGGGCCATGTCTGGACTCTAGCTCCAGCAGGTTCCTTCCTGCTGTATATTTGATGAGCAAGTAGGATGGTCTGTGTCCTCTAACTTGAGGTTTCTCGGTGCCTCCCTGTGTTGAGGGGACTTTTGGAAGCTGCACATCAAGGCAGCTGCACATTTCTCACCTGTTCAGAGGGGGAAAAATAAGAAGTCAAAGGGAAAAAGAAAAAAGAACCACCCTTGAGCTATTTAGTTACCACAAGACTTTATGCCATCACATTCTGGAAGGTTTGCATGTAGAGTAGAAAAATCACACAAAAGAGTTTTCAGAGCAGATGCCTTCTAGTACCAGTTAGATGAATCCTTAATTTTTCAGTTTCCTAACCAAGATGGGGAAGTGATTACCACTGCTGAAGTCTTATTTCTGTCTATCCACTCAGGGTATTTAACAGCCCACCCCCTGCACCAAGGAGGAGCAGGGATTTAGCAAAGCCAATCAGAAATGCAGAGCTTTCAGTTGCCTGTATTAGAGCACTGAAGACCTTGAAATTACAGTGTTAGAGCTATTTAAGGCTTTCACTTATAAATAGCTTGGGGTTTACTTTCTATTTTCTACACAGCAATTTTAAAGCATGACCCAGTGGTCTCCCCACGGGAGAGCTGTACAAGAGTCAAGAGACTAAAACTGCAGGAGATAGCAGGAGAGCCCCAAGTTCAGTAAACACATAAAACTGGCCTCAAAAATTCATGTTTTTACTAGAAGCAGCTTAAAAAATAAATCTTTTGCCTATACTGATTCAATCCTCTTCTTCTAAAGTGCATCTTTTAAAGAGGAACAAAACCCCAAATTATTTCAAAAGCCCGCTCGTGTTCTTGAATTTTAGAGAATTCTTTTTATCAGCAAACTTTCCCCAGAACCTCAGTATGAACAGCATTTCCAGTTAATTCGAGGTAGGTGCCTCAGACCACAGGAACTGTGACACAAACAGAAAGGCTGATGACAAAATTCCCTACAAACCCATTACTGAATAGTGACTGTTATTAACAAAGCTAGAGCTAGGCTTAGAGAAACAACACATGCTTCCCAAGTCAAAATGATGCACTGGAAAAGCCTTTGCACAGGAGAAACCACAAACTCTCATTATAACACAAAAAACATGTTCACAGCAATACTTAGACATTTCATACCAAAGCAACAATAAAAATCAAATCCCATAATTAATGGGATTTTTTTGGGCTTTTTTTTTTTTTTAGAATGCAGAACACTTTGTATGCATTTAACAGGACTCCTTCTAAAATGACCTTCCTGCTATGATAAAAGTGTATAAATAACTTGTGATTTTAATAAAGTGACAGATGCCTCAACTTTAATTATCAGAATGAACAGTGCTGTGCTGATAGCATTATCAATACTACTGCAATTAACAAAGCCCATTCCATGGACAAACTTTATGGTGGTCACCAGGACAAGGCTAAGCTTTCCCAAAATCTCCTTGCATGTTTTTTCCTCCCCTCTTCTATGCACTTATTTTAATTTGTGGCTTTGGGGTTGTTTTTTTTGTTTGTTTTTTGTTTTTTTTTGTTTTTTTTTTTTTTTAAGAAAATACACACCTCCTTTAATTTGCTTTTCTTTCAAAGCAAAGGAATATAAATCCCCCCCAGTTAACTCTACGAGTAGCAGACTACAAGAACACCCAAGCTCCTTTTGTGGCCATCACTTCACACCTATTGTTGGCATTAATCTTTGGGATGCCCTGCTGTGAGTGGAAAGGTGTTTCCTTCCTACCAGCAGCTCCCCACAGCCTTACATAAGCAATAAAACTGAACTGAATCATCACCTCTCTCCTCCCACACCTCTCTCCACTGCTACAACAATACTCATTTGCTTCTCTAAGCTACACTGATTCCTTAAAGCTCAGTAGTAATTAGTTTTAAGAGTATTAAAGTTACTCTAATAATGCCAGAGAGATTTTTATTGGCTTTCCTGTTTTCCTTGAGGTTCCTGTACACCTCTTACTCTTCAAAAGGATGAGTCAGTTCACAGCTAACAGGTCTAGTTAAAGCCTGGGGGGAGCTGATTCATTCAGAAAGACAAGAATTTATGGTTAACTTTGAAATGAGGAAACTCAAAACCCACTTCAAGTTAACATGCAAGTCAAGGTGAATATCAATACTCATAGTTCACCTTGCACAGCAAGTCATGGGTACATTGCCCAGTTTTTTGCCCCTAAATACCAACATCAAAAAGTGTTCATAGTTTTAATGTGAGAATTAGTGTTGGATTTTTTATTTACTTAAATTATAAAACTGCAACCTGCAGCTCATATGCATTTTGATGGGAAAAAAAAAAAAGGGAGTAAAATATCTTCCAGAAGGCCACAGGAAATGTTATTAGGTGCATTTCAATGTCATATTTGAAATCTACATTGAAATCAACATTGCAAGGGAAAAAACCCAACAGGGAACAATATAGACCAGAAATATTCAGAAAGAGGAATCCAGTAACTATATTATGTCAAAATATCTGTATTAAAGGGAATATAGCAGTCTCATAATCAGACCACAAACTTGTAAGACATTCAGTAGAAAATGAAAAGTGCTCTTTTTTGTTTTCATTCTGGGTGAGCCTCAAATCTTCAGGTTTGGGCACTGCATTTGGTACCTAAATTAAAACACTCCGAATAAAGAAGGGTATTTGGCAATTTTTAAAACATCAGGTTTAGCATGAAAACTTCCTGAAAGACACATTAGACTATATGAATGTTTTGCTAGAAGAATTTTTAAAGTGTTTTTAATTCTGTTGTGAAAAAACAGTAGATTTGACTAAATCACTCAACTTATTCTAGCTTGTCTCAAAACCACTTAGCACTAAAAAGATGAACTACTGTCAGTGTAAATACAGATATTCATGTGAAAAACAAAGCTTTGCAAGGTGTTTTTTAAGAGTTTATTTATCAATAAAGGATCCCCTCTAATTCATGAGCACAGTGGCACATGCAAACCTTGGTTAACCATCTCTGCATGTTTCTACAGCAGCTCAAGGGCTGCAGCCATGGCTGCACTGAAAAACCAAAATACTTGAGAGGGGAAAGAGAAGTCTGTTCCAAGAAACACAAACTCTAAGAAACTGGACCATTTTCCACAATATATTTACGCTGTAATGAATTGTTATAAATCCTTAGAGTTGCATATGAAGTAAGTTGACTTTAGGCACATCCATATCTAGGTAAAATTTGCCTATGCCATTAATCAGCATTTTCCTAGCCCCTGAGCCAGCCTGCCCTGGCTCTCAGATATTTACCTGTGCTAATGTCCTCAGCTATGTGCATATCTTCAGCTTGCACAGGCTGATCCAACATCTCCACAAAACGGTCCTGGATTTCTCCAGCAGCCTCATCACCAAACTTATAATCACTGAGCATCACACTGGATCCAGCAACTGGGACAAACAGTCTCTGAGGCAAGACATGATATTCCCTCACAAAATCTAAAAGGAAAGAGGGAGAAATACCATCCAAATAAAAGCCTTGACAGTTATGATAAGATCCCTCCATAATCTCTGAGTATAAGATAAAAGTCATTGCAAAAGAGGGGCTCAAGGTCTCTGTGTGGAAACGCTGCTTTCAGACATGCCTGGCTCAGTGGGCTGCTATTCCATGGATTTATGTCCTTACATTATTAGTCTCTCCAGAAATACCCACGGCAGCTCCAAAAGAGAGCATAAACGCAAAGCAGAGCTTTTCTCCTGTTCAGAATGACTCGCAGGAGGGCTCTGGCAGAGCCTGCAGGTGAGAGCTCCCCGAGGAGCAGATTTCACCAGCACAAAGCACTGCAGAGGGGTCACTCAGAGCCACAAAGCTCGGGTGCCACCTAGAGAGGGGACTCAGAACGACGTGCAATGGAAAAGGCTCGCTCTGCCAAGACGTTCCCATTGATTTGTCAATTAACTCCTTTTTGGTTTAAGGCAACGACACCACTGCACCGACTTAAAGGAGTTTAAAGAGTCCCAGCATGAGCTCAGACATCTGGTCACTATCAAGTTTTAACACACATCAATATTAATAGGAACACCATACACGGATTAGAAGAAAATAGAAATAAAAATTTAAAGCGTGCAAGGTACAGTTGGAACTTCAGAGACAAAAGTTTCAACTGCAGAAGTTTGAAAAATCACAAAATTTCTGATGAGCGAGGAAGAAGCTGGGACTGCATTTTGTGGTCACGGGAACTGTGATGCCAAAGGAGACAATCTTGACAAAAAAATTTCCAGATTTAAGAAAAAGTCAAGGCTGACAAGCAATATCTTTCCCTTTTTATTCTGCTCTAAACATACTGGAACTTCACTATAACAGAATTTTCTACAACTACCAAAATTCACTGTGCTAATATAAGCTAGTGGGTTGCGTTTTTTAATTTCTTACTTTTTTTCTGAGGTCCTTCATTTAAAATCAGATCTTCAAACAGTATTTCACAACGATCACTCAATGTGTTTATTATGTCTCTTTTCAAAGCCTGCAAGGACACAGTGAAATCATCAGGAATATCAAAACTATTTGCAAAAGCAAAACTATTTGTAAAGTTTTTAGCCAGGAAGAAATAACCAAAGAAGCCCCACGTGTTAAACCCGTGATGAAAGAATAATTTTTTCCCAGAAAATAAAAACTAGTGTGAATTTTCAACTTCATAAATAATAATTTATTAATAAAGAAAAGATAACATTAAAATAATTGGTATCAAGAAGGAAAACCACAAAACAAAAATGAAAAGCTGAGGAAAATTTTAGGATTGCTAGGATAAGAAATGACAACTTCTAGATATTTATCAATAAAACCAAACAAAAATAATCATGGGGTAATGACTCAGTGAGGGGAAAAAAATAAAATACTGAGCAAGTAAATCTGAATTTTACCTCTACAAATATAAAAATATAGTCTGCAACCTTTTTTAAAGAAAATTCTTCAAAGCCTAATCTCTTTGACAATTTGTGCAAAGACTCCCCAGAGCCCAGCCTTACCCACAGCACACATATCCTCTAGAAGAGAAAAACTAACTAACCCCAAATGGATGGTTTCTAAAATAACTTTGACCCCAGTTCTGGCAAAGGAAAACCAGTATGCCAAGCCCCCTGTGTTTCAGGAGACTGTTTCTGATGGACCAAGAGCCTGCTGAGTACCTGAATGGCTTCTTTAACCTTGGGCTTGTTGCTGTGGATGTAAGCCCTGCATTTCACAGCTCCCCGCAGGTTTATGGAGCCACTGCACACCTGCACCGTCGCCGTGGACCTGGGGCTGGCACCCTGGCACTGAGGAACAAACACATCCACTTTTAGCCCAGGCCCTTGCAGCAGAGTCACTAAAACCAGAACCAGCAGAGTCACTAAAACCAGAACCAGAAAACCAACAGCAGGTGCTCACACACAAGCTGTTTCCTTCATCATGTATAACTAATTTTATGTTTATTTTATTTTTAAGTTATTAATTTGGTTAGGTAAGACTGAAAATCTCTTTGCTATTATGGAAAATGTGTTTATCTCTCCAGGTATTTCAAACACTTGTGGCTATGAGATTTTAAAACTTTCCAGGCTTGTGGCAAATAACAGCATTGCAACTGTTAAGTCTTTTACAGACTTTTTTAAAGCAATGACGTTTTCATGTTTGCTATAATCAGTGTAACCCAGGGTGTGCTGGGAGTCATCCCATCAGTCAGTACCAAATTATACACGTGGTCACACTGAGAGCTGCATCAAACTGTTGCCTAGAAATGCTCTCCCTAATTACCACAACAATGAGTGTGAGCATGAAGCACTCCAGGACAACACCTGGAAACACAACTTCCACACCAACTGCACAAACCACTTCTGCCAAAAAAAGTTTTCCTCTCCCTGCAGCAATTAAACTCATTACAATAGACAGTAACAACAAAAGAAGCTGAGATACTCATGGACTTTAAAATGGCATTGGAAACACTTCTAGTTTTGCTGAACATAACTTTGAGAATCCAGGAGCCACCTGACAAAACACAGGAGGCTACAAACAAGGCCTGGACACATTTGGACTTTAGGACCTAGACTGGAGCACTAAATTCATGGCTCTTCACAACTCAGGTAGGGAGGAAACTCCTGACAAAGATCCAGCAGTTCCAGATGATGATTCAGCTCACGGGATCTACGCCTTAATCCAGAGCTGGCAGCTGAGCTTCTGACAAAAGCATCCAAGTGAATGTCCAAGCTAGCCAGGGCAAGCTGTGGATTGAAGTGTGGGGGTGACTCTGAACTTCACATGCAAAGTCACCTGAAATCAATGTACACAGGTACCCACAGGTATCCTACTAGCAAAGAAATTAGTCACAGGACTATTTTTCCATAGCTGTTTTCCAATATTTCAGCTATCCTATGCAATTCATGGACAACATGGTTACCTCACCACAAGAATTTCTCAAGGCACAAAATATGCAGATCTGTTGACCATCAGTTTCATATTCAATATCCAGGTGGGGGAAAAAAGTCTTAGGAATAAGTGAGCAAGATTTCTAGACAATAATTCAGAACCTTGTTATTTTATTTTTTGCTCTATTTTATAATTTAAAGGCAAGCTTATACTTTGCAAACCACTAAAAACTTACCAGCTGTGTCAGAACCTTGACATCAGAAAACTGAGTGCCAGGCTGAGTATTTCCTCTGAACTTTTTCTGAGGGGAAAAAAATTCTTTGTGTCATGAAACAGGAAAAAAAAAGTGCCCGAAGCAGTCTCCTCACTATGACATAGAGTATTCCCTAGTTTATAGCCTTTGAGAGGGAAAAATAGCACTTAGAAACCAACCAAGAGAATAGAAGTACAAAACTAAAAGGAGAGATGAATGCATCAGCCAACGAGGTGACCGAAGTAGGTCTTTGAAATGTCATCACCCACATCCACACCTCACTCTGTAATAGAAACATTTCAGTCATTTCACACATAATTACTGCACTCACACTGCCCCAGGAGGGAGAGGCAAGCTGCAGGAATGGCAGCTCTGTGTGTTGGTTGCCTGGAACAGCCAATCAGATCAACAAACTGCACAAGAGATGTCTCAGTCAATGCTTCGTCACACAGAGGTTCCAACCACACATCTATTAGAGCTCAATTGCTCCTTGTTTGGTACTCACCTGCCCTTCCAGCAGTTCTGTATCCTCATCTTTAACTTGGCCATTGATCAGAAAAACACTGTCTTCTATCTGTTTTGACCATCGGTTTAACCCATTCTTTAAAATAAGTGAAAACAAAACAAAAAAAAAAACAACATAAGAAAGAGGAAAGAATTTCACTGAAGGGTTGGACAGTCCCATGCTGAAACTTACAGCAGAATGTGTTGTAATAGTTACTCTGACAGAGTTATAAAGTCTGTGAAAAACCTGTTTTCCCAAAGGTAAACCTTAAATGGACCACATTCAGAATAAATTCAGAAACAAGCATTGCAAAATACTGAAGTGCCACCCCAGGGATTTGGGGGCTGCAGAGAGGGTTGCAGCCCATTGAAAGCCAACTCATGGCAAAAGCACCCCACAGTCCTGCACAAACTGGGTGCAACCTTTCACCAGGTGAGGCAGCAGAGAGGTTACCTGGGATACTCATGACAATTATTACATAATTTTGAACAAGGGAAACTTCTCACTGAGCACAGCAGAAGAGTTACATTTAAACGAGGAACAATTGCTAAACATTCTCCACTGATTAGTCCTACTCCTCTCTTGCACTGTTCAACTCTTTTTCTCTTATTTAATTTTCAGCAGAGAAATGAGTGTGGTCACTGGTGTGTAGGAAATGGTGCAGGCAGTGAGTTACCTTGGTATTCTTCTCCAGGTCATGGTTGGGGGAAGTAGCAAGCAGTGGAATGTGGATGTTCACATTTACTGTGCAGCCCAAAGCCACCCAGGAGGCAGTCAGAGCACTCTGGTACTTCCAGTCTGCTGGTTTAGCTGAACTCTGAGAGCAGAAAAGAAAAGCCATAAAGCATCTACCCAAAGCACTGTATTGAGGCTTTTTGGGGGGTTAGCATGACTTGCCATGCATGAAAAGCTGGGTGTGGCACAGCAGGATGAGCTTACCTTTGGGTCCTGCACATCGTAGGTTCGGCAAACTACTCTGTGCTACTTAAAGAAAAAGACCCAGTGAAAAGCAAGGGAACAGCTAAGAACAATCCACAGTTCACTTAGTCCTCTACTAAACTTCCTTGTCGAGCTAATTTATGCTCTGGAGCAAGTTCTCACCTTTCATCAGTGTAAAAAAGTGGGAAAACATTTGCCTGCAATCTCCAGCTACCACAGTGATGCTGTGCCATCTCTTACAAACAAATTAAGATCAATATGTATTGACATGAGAAGCACCAAGGCACCAATTTGTAATTTATCCTCATCTCTCTCTCCCCTCAGGGAAAAATCCTTGCTTTCTCTCCTTGTATCATGTCATTACCAACAGCTCCTGCATTCTGCTGCAGCTCTAGTATTGATCCCACAGGATTGCTGTTCCCCCAGTTCCATGCAAGCACCACTGGCAACAGCTATTCAAAAAGCCAAACAGTAATTTAGATTTTTTTAATTTCAGTTTATGCAAGTCAACACTGACTGGGAAAGGTGCCATTTG
The DNA here is from genome assembly GCF_017590135.1 of Pyrgilauda ruficollis. Classification (NCBI taxonomy): domain Eukaryota; kingdom Metazoa; phylum Chordata; class Aves; order Passeriformes; family Passeridae; genus Pyrgilauda; species Pyrgilauda ruficollis. The sequence goes on along the minus strand of NW_024526488.1, from coordinate 4,804,194 downwards.
ATGCTGCCACACAGACAGACCTCATCAGAAAGGATGGAAATTTTGCAAGGACAAGAGGGGTCAATAGTCTCAACCACGGCTTATCAGAAAACTTCATAATTTCAACTTATACATGTCTAGCTGAACTTAAAACAGCCTCCTCCTCCCTAATTCTTATTTATTCAGCTGTAACTGGATCTTGGTTGGGACAGCAGTCCCAGTCAATAAACCTTGCTCATAAAGGATACTTTTTTGTAGCAGAACAGATTTGAAGAGCTGCTCTGTCTGAGACCTCCTCTTCAGCAGGTTTCCAGAGCCTTCTTTTACTCAAGGACTTTTCCACTGAGAAGATTAGCTAAAGACCAAAAATATATTGCAAAAATATTAATTATAATTCCTGGAAAATCGTCTTGTACTGAAATTTTAAGTCCAAACAATATCAAAATTATGTATGAGCAAGAAACACAGCTTACACACCACCAAAATGTCACAGTACAAGAACATTCAACAGGGATTCAGAGGCACTTCTCCCCAAAGTGAAAGAGGCTTGTTAAACTTTAATTTAGCTCCCTTATAAACCAAAGCAAGCAGCACACATTCACATGTCCAACCTGTATGCTTTCGTCCTTACAGACATATTACAGTTTTGTGCCTACCAGCTGGGTCAGAAAAGCTGTGAAAAATAGCTACTAATTATAAAAAACAAATCCCCCCCAATTTTTAATTCAGCCATCACTGGTCACCTGGACACAGCTCACCTTTTTTAGCCAGCTATCAGTTTCTTTAAGCACAACTTAGATGCAATTACACTGAACTGCCAAAATTGACTTCTGGATCTCAGGCTGCCAAACCTGCTCATGCTTAAATCACTGACCATGATTATGTTAGAAAAATGATTAAATGAATGCACACTTTCAGAACAGAAACCAAATATGGCAGTAGATACTGTAACAAAAATGCATTTTAAGTCTACCAGATAGTTCTGAGTATGTTTTAAATTTAATCCCACACTCCTAACTGCACACATTCTAGACAAGATGCTTCTCTTAAAGGAATCAGAATTATAGATCTTTCACTACTGTAAACACCCCTAAACTGAGTGATTCATTCAGACAAGGAAAGATAACACGTTAACATCACTAGCACCTTTATGTGGCTTTATATTAAGCAACAAGGATTTAGCATAATACAAACCTTGAGGATGTTTTCCCTAAGCCAGAATGTCCACATCCAGTAAATACAGACAAACCCAGTAAATAGAAATTCAGATTTCCTATTGCAGTAACAAACAGGAGGTTAAATAATGTCTCACAGGACAGGGATTTCTGAGGTTCCAGTCTCAAACCCACACATCAAAGCACAACACTTGTGACATAAAGCAACAAAACAACTTAATTTTAGCCAAGCCAATGACAGGAAATTCCTCACACACAAGCCAAGGGTGTTGCTGTCCTCCCAGCAGGAACTCTGCTTACCTTGCGCAGAGCATTTTGACCGTCTTTAGCCAGCTCTGGAGTTGCAATCATAAACACACCAAGAACCAGCAACCCTCCAGGGAGCATTCTGGACACCTTGAAAATGAACATTTATTAATAGGATTGGCAATGTAGAAACCATGTAACTCAAGATATCAAAAACCACTGGTGAGACGAGTCTGCACCAAGAGCAGAAGTGAACTAAGGGAAACTGGTTTTCACTTACAGGACCCTCTCCATGCAGGAACACACCCTGCAAGTGTTTTCCCTTCAGTGATATCAAGTGTCCTTTCATCAAAAAACCTGAAAACATTAAGGGTATTTCTGGCTTAAAACACCTGTGCCCAGCGTGGTTAGGAAGGCTCTGTCACTTTGAGATGATACAAGTGCTGAGATCCTTTGTGTCCATCTTATTTTCTTACTTCCCTCCTGTTCTTCCCACCCCTTTGTCACCTCCCAGGGTGAGTTCTCACCTGACTGGCGTGTGTGGTGATCCACTCCTCATCCAGGGATGCCAGCTTGGGAGGGCCCAGGCTCTCCTCCTGCTGCTGCTCCTTGGGAGGGGTTCGCACAGCCCGGATGACATAGTCCCGTTGTGGGGAACACTTGCCGGAACATCAACAGAAGCAAACACAGCTTCAGGCTGGTGAACAGGGGTTTCCCCAGTTCACAGCAAGGAATGGAAGGACAATCCCACACTTACCTGCCCTATCAACAGGCCAGTGACATATGGCTTCACCTTCGTGCTGAGCTCTGTCAGGTACTGCCCAATTCCTTCCTCGACGAGGTAAGTTCTACCCATGGCTCCAGGTTTAAGCGAGGTGTTGTAGCTCCAGCCTACAAAACACACAATGCACTAAGTGAAAGAAGGTACACACACTGCAATGGGTACAGGAGAACAAGTCTCACACAAAGACCCTTTACAACTGTTTGACTGAAACTCCCTGCAAGGTCATCGAGTCCAACCATTCCCCCAAGGCCATGTACCCATGTCCCCAAATGCTACAATGCTCATATAGATTTAAAATCCCTCCAGGGATGGGGACTCTACCCCTGCCCAGAGCAGCTGGGCCAGGGCTGGACAGCCTCTTCAGTGAAGAAACTTTCCCAATATCCAAGCTGAGCCTGCCCTGGCCCAGCCTGAGGCCATTCCCTCTCCTCCTGTCCCTGTTCCTGGGAGCACATCCCGACCCCCCGGCTGTCCCCTCCTGTCAGGGAGTTGTGCAGAGCCAAAAGGTCCCCCTTCAGCCTCCTTTTCTCCAGGCTGAGCCCCTTTCCCAGCTCCCTCAGCCACTCCTGGTGCTCCAGATCCTTCCCCAGCTCTGTTCCCTTCCCTGGACACGCTCCAGCCCCTCCACATCTTTCTTGTCACGAGAGACCCAAAACTGAACCCAGGATTTGAATTCTGAAATGCCTTCAAGAAAAAGCATCTTGCTGCATGATACTTCTAAAGGATGCACTGTTCCATTCACACGGTGACTTGATGAATTCCACACGTGTCCTTGAACATGCTCTACATCACTTCCATTCCAATTCCCAAGCATTCAAAGCACAGCATCTGTGGACATTCCAATGAGCCTGGGCTGCCACAGACTCCCCTCCCTTCCCCGTAGGGCTGGGGACCTGAAAACCCCTTCATGCCTGGAGAGCTCTCCCAGAGAATTAGGCATCAAAAAGCTGAAGGCCAAGAGCACAGGGTGAGAAAGCCAGGAGCGTCCTGAATATCCACAGGGAAGGTGCTCACACACCTCAACTCATATCCCCACAGCCAGGCTCAGCACTTCCAGACCCCATGGAACAGCCCCTGCACATCTCCATGGATCAGCACCCCACATCCCCATGGATCAGCACCTGCACATTCCCAGTTCCTGCAGCCTCCCCGGTCCCAGCCGAGCACTGATGTGGCCGGTTACGTCATCGGGAAGCGCGGCGGCGCAGGGCGATGGCGCACACCAATGCCGAGCGGAGCGCGGGAAAAGGGCGCGCGAGGGGGCGCACTGCCCTCGCCCTCCATGCTGGGAGTGGCGGAAGCGGCCGCGCTTCCCCGGCAGCTCTCGGGCGCACGGGGCACCCTGGAAGCACAAACAGCTCGTGTCATGTAGCAGGGATGAAGCTCCTGTATCCGTCATGGCGACGAGGCCGTGCGGTCTGCTATCCCGGCTGTGGGGCTCCGCCACACCCATGATGGCGGGGGCGCGGCCGTGGCGGAAGCGGAAGCGCGGCCGGCGGCGGGCGGCGCTGTGCCGGAGCCATGGCGGCCGTGCTGCAGCAGCTCCTGGAGCGGGCCGAGCTCGCCAAGCTGCCCCGCGCCGTGCAGGGCAAGCTGGAGCGCTTCTTGGGCGATCAGCAGGGCGAGATCGACGGGCTGCGGGCCCGCCATGAGCGCTTCAAGGTGGACAGCGGTGAGCGCGGGCGGCGGGCCCTCTGCTCGGGGGAGGCGGCGCGGGCTCAGCGCGGAGCGCGGTTCTGCCTTCCAGAGGCTCTCGGGGCTGCCCTGGGGCTGGGAGGCCGGGAGAGGGCTGGGAACGGGCCTGCAGTGGGACCTGATCGGTGTTTGTCTCGCTTTGGCTCCTGGAGTATATATATATATATATTTTATTATTATTATTATTTGTCTTGCTGGTGTTTTTTTTTTTTTTTCGTCTTGCTAAGGGACGTTCAGGGTTAAAACTGCGTTTGGAGTGGGCTTAAAGAACAGCTTTTCGCCAGGTTTTGAACTACCATTGATGCACACAGGTCTGATGAGGAGTGGCTGAGGGAGCTGGGAATTTGGGGCTCAGCCTGGAGAAAAGGAGGCTCAGGGGGGAAATTCTGGCTCTGCACAACTCCCTGACAGGAGGGGACAGCCGGGGGGTCGGGCTGTGCTCCCAGGAACAGGGACAGGAGGAGAGGGAATGGCCTCCAGTTGCATCAGGGAAGGTTCAGGTTCGATTTTGGGGAAAAATCCTTTACTGAAGGGTGTGTCCATCCCTGGCCCGGCTGCTCGGGACAGGTGTGGAATCCCCACCTCTGGAGGGATTTTAAAGCTGTGTGGATGTAGCATTTGGGGACATGGGTCAGTGGTGGCCTTGGCAGTGCTGGGCCATGGTTGGACTCTGATCTTAGGTGTCTCTTCCAACCCAAACAGTTCTGTGCTTCAGTCTGCTTTGGTCCTCGTTGTGGAGGAGAGATACAGCTTTGTTCACAGAGCTCTCAAACAGCCTTAGGTTTATACTTTACTGTTCAATTCCATTCTGTAAAATGGCCCTGATGGAATCAATATTTTTATATTCATTTGGAGATGAGTGGATAACAGAACAGTAACACCAGCAGAGAGCAGGAGACAAGAGTGTGAAGTTGTGAATATGAGTTAATTTGTAGAGGATGGGACATACTTCTGATACTTCATACTTCTTTATTTCTGCCTTTCAGTTTTTCAGTCTCTCTCATGGTTGACATCTTGGTAAACATATTACTAAAGTGTGGTGTAAATTAAGGTAACCCACAGATTTTAGCAAGTTACTCTCTTCCAGATCCATTCTTCTCATGTGTGGCAGGAGGAGCAGCATTATTTGAAACTGTAATGTGTGAGAGGAAGAAGATAAACAGACATCCCTCAGTGCTTCCTTAAAGCCCATCCTGCTCAAGAGTGGGATTTGTTCTGCTTTCATTGAGTATATTACACTGAAGCTCCATGACACAGTTACTGGTTTAGATCACAAAAATTCACATCTAATTTTTTTTTTTTTTTCACTGCTAAGGGAATAGAGCCCAGGAATTAATTTTAAGATGTCTTCATTAAAAGTTTCTCCAGATCAAATCCCTTGATACCTGGGGATATTGAGATTTTATTGCATATCTATAGAAATACTCCAGAAATAAAAGAAGTTTTAAGCTAATGAGCCCACACTGCATAATTGGGCTGATACAACATCTGTGCTTACATCAAAAATGTTAAGGAACTATTCAGATTAATTAGGTTCTTATTTGATGGGTCATTTCACAGAATCATGGAATGACTTGGGTTGGAAGGGACCTTAAAGCTCATCTCATTCCAACCCCTGCCATCAGCAGGGACACTTTCCACTAGAGCAGGCTGAAACATATCACAGTTTCTGGAAAGATACCACTTGTCATACTAGCAAAACAGCATTCACTATCTGGAAATGCAGGTTTTTGCCTTCCAAAGTGTTCTGGGTTTTTGGGGTTTTTTTTGCTTCCTTCACATTCTGTACAGTCTTAGTATTTTTATATATTCTTTTTAGAATGCTCCTTGGTAAAGGTGAGAAAGAAAAAAAATGTTTATTTTGTAAAATAAGATGATTTTGTTGTTTTGCAGAACAACAGTACTTTGAAGTGGAAAAGCGACTGGCTCAGAGTCAGGAGAGACTTGTAAATGAGACCCAGGAATGTCAAACTCTGCGGGAGGAGCTTAAAAAGCTTCGTAAGTGTAACTGTGTAACATCCTTAAGTGTTGGGCAGGACGTTCTCCCTCCAGCCCAGTGTTGTGGGCACTGCCTCAGGTTTTACACGGGAGCTGAAAATCTCCCATCAGCTGCATTTGCAGAGATGTGATTTGGTGGTGTGTTCAAGTCAGCCTTTTTAAACTGAATCTTTTGTTCTCATGGCAAAACAGCCCCTTGCTGGCTGGTAGCAGTTCAGTGGGCTGTGTGTGGATCCTCACTAAAGGTGCTTCTGCTCTAAGCATTGCCTTGGTCTGCCCCAGCACCCCTGCTGCATCCAGGGCAGGGTCAGGCATTCTTCTCTTTTGCTAAAAATGTTTGTCAGGGAAATTGTGACTCCGTTGCATTTGGAGGGTGAGTTCTGTCCCATCCTAGTGGAGATCCCTGACTGCTGTTCCTTCCCCCCAGATGAGCAGCTGAAGGTGCTCAATGAGAAGAACAAGGACCTCGAGGCTGCCCAGGACCGGAACGCGGCCGTGCAGGTACTGCTGGGCCTTGGCCAGGGGCTGACATCCTGGGGGCTCCCTGGCCCTTTGCAGCACAGAATGCACTCAGTTCCCAACGGAGAGATCAGGATCAGCTCAGTATGAGCTCAGGGAGGTGTTTACATGTCCGTGGGGCGTGTGTGCAGCACAGAGTGCAGCACAGAATGCACTCAGTTCCCAACGGAGAGTATCAGGGTCAGCACCAGTATGAGCTCAGGGAGATGTTTACACGTCCATGGGGACATGTGTGCAGGAAAATTGCAGGAACTTTTAAAGTAAAAGGTGGTGTTTTAGCAAACTGAATGACAGGTGAGCAGGAGCTTTTGTTACAGTTTGGATGGATTGTTCCATTCCAGCTGAAACCTGTTGTGAAGTGACTTTAAACCAAACCCTCATAATTCAGACAGAGGTATAAATAAGAGTTCTGTTTTCCCCATCCTTTCCCACACTCTGGCAGTTTTTCTTGTGTTATGCCCAAAATCACTGGTTTGCAGGATGAGTCACTTGAGCTGGCTGATCCAGCAGAACAGTAATTTTGAAGCAGGAAGCTAAAACAAGTTTATTAGATTGGTTTTTTTCCAAAATGAGAGATGGATCTCGCTCTCCAGAGGAGCTTATCTGGGCCTGACTGAGGTGCTTTGTAGTGATACCTCGAGGGCAGAAACAGTGTAGCCTGTAAATGATCCAGGATTGTTGACTTTGTTTTGATTTTTATATTGGTGCATGTAAATTGCATTGTTTGGTTGTTTATGTTGGTGCATTGTTTATATTGGTGCGTGTAAATTGCATTGTCATTCCTTGTTTACACTGTTACCCCGTTTATTTAACCAAACAAAGCTGTTTCAGGAAATTCTTGTCTATTACAGCTGTCTTTCCAGGAATATTAAAATGAAATACAGTTTTGAACAGCTCCATTGTGATTTCCCTGCTCACTGTAAGCCTCTTATCTCAGTGTTCAGTTGGCTGGGGCAACTCACTGAGGTTTAGCTGGCTGCTGTGTGGTTCTGAGTGTAAGCAGAGGCTATAAACTGTTCCAGAGAGCTGATCACTTTTCTTTATTGCCCTTCTGCAATCTTTTTCAGAGCCAGTTAATTCGAGAGAAGGAAGAACTGGAAGCTGAGAAGAGAGACTTGGTCCGAACAACTGAAAGACGATCCCAGGAAGTTGAACATTTAAATGGTACAGCCAGGAGCACAGTAAATTAATACCAGGAAATAACACAGACATTGCAGAAAGACAGCAGTTTGGTGCTTGTTTTTGTCCATTTAAAAATGTGCCTTATACAGTATCTTAGTGCTCAACATACAATTACAGACAAAGTATCTTGTCTGTTGTCATTCTTTACAGTTTAGTAATTAAAGCTGTTACACAACAGGTTTTGCTAACACTGATTTCCCTCCTCCAGAGGATGTTAAACGCTTAAATGAAAAGCTCACAGAGGCAAACACAGAAAAGGCAAAACTTCAGCTGAAATTGGATGAGCTTCAAACATCAGATGTTTCCATGAAGGTGAGTAGGGCTGTATAAGCACAGTGTGTTCTGCATTGTTTGTGTGTGATGTAATCACCATTTTGTTATGATTCCTTGGAAAGTAGGTCAGGTGAGTGCCTGTTATTTATAGCAAATTCTTTTATTATAAAATTGGTGGCTGTGACTAGAAGTGAGATCTATATTCCTGGAAGGCAGGGGGTATCAGGCTGGGCAAGCATGTCCAGGCCTTCTTGGTGGCAGTGGAAGGAAGGACTAGCAGTCCTAGAAAGGACTTCACCTCCATGAAGGGAGGTAGAAAGGAGAAAAATAATGAGCTGTGGACATGTACCATTACTTTGTGGGCAGAATAAACTCCATAAAGGGAGGAGGAAAGGACAAAAACCTCAATATCATAATTCATTTCCTCTAAAAGGCTGCTAATCTTGTTCACGTTCCCAACTAATTTAAACTTGGAGGAAACTAACTCAAATGGCAGGAACCACTACAATCACACTGCAATTCTCTTTTCAGTACCGGGAGAAAAGGCTGGAGCAAGAGAAAGAGCTGCTGCTGAACCAGAACACGTGGCTGAATGCTGAGCTGAAAGCCAAAACAGATGAACTGCTCCATACTGCCAGGGAGAAAGGCAATGAAATCCTGGAGCTCAAATGCAGTCTGGAGAACAAAAAGGAGGAGGTAGTGTAATTACTGAATTTTCATTTCTTAAAAATTATACCACCTGATTAACTGTATTAAAGCCAATACTTTAATGACTGTATTTGAGTGACCCTGTATGCTCTTTCAGCAACTTTTGGGTTTATATTTATTTTTAAGTTAAAAACAATGAGACAAGTATTTTCCAAAATAAACTGGACTAGGAGCTAAAAATCTTATTTAGTGTCCTTATTTCTTCTCTGAATAGGTTTCCAGAATGGAGGAACAGGTGAACAGCTTGAAACAGTCCAATGAAAACCTCCAGAAGCATGTTGAAGAACTTTTGAATAAATTGAAGGAGGTGAGACAGCTTGAAATATGTTAAACAGCATTACAGTTGCTCCTACAAATCAAACAATAAAATGAGTGAAATAGAAATAGTGGAATGCTCCCACTCCACTGTCTCCTCTTTCATTTGCCAGGCAAAAGAGCAGCAGACAAGCATGGAAGAGAGATTCCACAATGAACTGAATGCCCACATGAAATTATCCAATTTGTATAAGGTGAGTTTGTTAATTCTGTTATAACTGTAGTAAGGTCTGAATCTTACATAATGCAGGCCAATTTGGAGTTTTTTTCCCCACAAAATTTGGATGTGGAAAGGCTAACTTCCATTACAGGACTTTGTGAAACATGCAGAATATTGTTTTCTTTGCTGCTGTCTTTGTCAGCATTTAGACCCTTACATTGTTTGGATTATCGTGGAGAATAAGCAAAACTGGGGTTGAAATAGTAATTTTATGCCAACTGTTTTGAGGCTTCGTGTTGTAAAAATGTGGTTATGTGTTAGGATCTATTGGAAGGTAAAAGTTTATGTGGAAAGTATGACTGTGCAAGAGATTTTTCTGAGTTAGAAGTTCATTTCTGAGCACTGCAAGTGTTGGTGATTTGGTTAGAACCCAGCTGAATGTCCTGTACTGTGTCAAAGACACACCATCTAAACAAGTAATGTTTGTTCTGTTTGCTCAAAGAGTGAAAAAATACCCTGTAACCTTCTGACTAAGTCAGCTGAAATGTACAACTGCTTGCTCTTTGGTTTGCACATTTTAGTGCACAGGTTACTGAGCCCTGCTTTGTGAGCTTTCTTGCACAGATAGATACCCAAACAAACATTGTACAGCTCTGCATTTGTGACATCTCAAGCTGGAAGCAAAGAAATATAAGCTGTTATATAATAAGAATCCCTAAAAATACTATTTTTTCAGACTGTTTGAAATAGAGTACTGACAATTCCCAGTTTTCTTTAGTCAGAAGAAGGAAAGAGCCAGCAGCAGCTGTAAACAACTGAAGGCCATACATTGTATTGGGAATTGCCACATCAAATCAGTGTCTGATGCTTCTTACTCTCAAGCAGTTTGCATCAAAGTGAGACAATCCACATGGAAAGGATTGGCCACCTTGGGTGACTCAGTATTTTTTGCAGAAAACTGTGTTCATGATTTGTGGTCAGTTTAGGCTTTGTTGTAAACATGGGGCTGCTGTTGCTGTTACTAAAGGTGAACTAAAATGCTTTCTTCAGAGTGCTGCTGATGACTCAGAAGCAAAGAGCAATGAGCTGACAGGAGCAGTGGAAGAGCTGCACAAGCTCCTGAAGGAAGCAGGTGAAGGTAAGCTGGCAAAGGGAGGAGAGCAGCTGGGCTCCTTGGAGTACCTTGATGCTCTGAAAAATGGGGTTTTTGTGTTCCTGAAAGGAATTTCATAGGGCTTTTGGGGTGATGGAAATATCAGTCTCTTTGTAACAAAAACTGCACCTGACTAGTTGAATTTACTGATGGTTGGGGAACTATTTTCAAATACACCTGGAATTTTACTATGGATTTTGATGAAAGGGTATAATTTTGCAAGATGTGTCTTCAGTTTAGCTTTTTGGTTTAGGTTCCTTTTCACTGCTAAGGACAGTTCATATTTTTGCCTTTTTCTGAGCAAGGGTGATAGGCAGTGCTTCATGCTTTTCTCACACTGCTCAGTTTTCTTATTAGCATGAACTTCTGCAGTTCATATAAAGTAAATGTAAGGTACACAGCTAAATTCTGATACTTTTAAAATAGAAATCAATTGTGGTGTTCACATTTTCTGAAAAATCCCTTTGTTTAGAATTTTTCTCTTGGGAAGCTGAGAAGCTTCAGAGAAAAAGGAAAACAATAATTATTTCATTGTTTTTCTTGTGTTTTGCTGTTTTGGAATGTGTTTAGATATTGTTTACTAATAGGTGGTTGTTTTATTAGTTTTTGTTGAGGGTTGTTTTAACTTATTGGCCAACTAGTGCCAATTGCCAAGTGTTGGGACTCTGCAAAGAGAGTCACGAGATTTATTATTATCTTTTTAGCCTTTTGTATTTTTTCTAGATTCTTTAGTATAATAGAGTTTAGTATTATTTAATATAATACAGTATAATAAATAATAAATTAGCCTTCTAAGAACATAAAGTCAAATTCATCATTCCTTCCTGCCACGAGAACACCCCACTAATGCAATAATAGGCAGTGGTTCATGCTTTTCTCACACTGAGTTTTCTTATCAGCATGAACTTCTGCAGATTATACAAAGTAAAATTTAAGTTAAACAACTAAATTCTGATACTTTTAAAATAAAAATCAATCACAATACACAATCTGCTTGTCTGAATTTTAGCTAATAAAGCAGCCCAGGAGCATTTGGCTGAGGTGGAGGAGTCAAAAGCCACCATGGAAAAGGAGCTGAGAGAGAAGATCAGTAAGCTGGAGAAGGAGCTGGAGAATGCCAATGATTTACTGTCAGCTACAAAGCGCAAAGGTGGGATAAGCTGGCACCTGAAATACAGAAACTCTGGGGCTTTTATGACCTTTCAAGGATATTGTGCTGAATTTCTCTAAGAACCAGCTGCATTAATGTAATGTCATCTTTGGTAATTATTAATAATTCATTTTAGAAGCTTTTTCATATATATACATGTGCTTATATATGTATATAAATATGCTCCCCTCAGCAGAAAGTGCATTTCTGTCATAGTTTTTTGAAGTTCTTTTGTTAATCTGTTATCTTTTCAAAGAAAATGGAGAGGAAACTTTTCTTCAAGGCTGAATCAGCATGCTTTTAGTGGTTTTCTGGAGAGAGAAGTTGAGATGATTAACTAGTGTTATTTTTCTCTTTAAAAAAAGGCAGCATTGAACAAACGTCTTGTCCTTAAATTTCTCTTTAATATTAAATTTTGCTCAGTATTCACTGTTTTAGCTGTGTCCTTTTTGTTGTTTGCTACATATCCATAGTTTCTAAAGGATAGAGAGCAGGAAGGAACAGAGGCATGGAGTACATTTGCTCTATCCCTGTGTTAATTTAATGAAAATTAACTAGTGCTGTGCTCCTTCAAACCTCTGACAGTGTGATAAAAGCTCTGAGGTTAAACCTTGCTCCAGCTATTTCAACTGGTCATGTTCTGAAATTAATTAAATGTTAGGAGTCCTAGTAGCAACAGCTTTTCAGCAATTCAAATAAAGCCAGTCAGATTGATATTTAAGAGTGTTTCTGGTGGGGATTATTGCAGCTTTTGGATGGTAATTTTGGGGTTGTGTCTCCAGGAGCCATCCTGTCCGAGGAGGAGCTGGCAGCCATGTCTCCCACTGCTGCAGCAGTGGCCAAAGTGGTCAAGCCTGGCATGAAGTTAACTGAGGTGAGTGAGCACAACCTCTCTAGCAGCAAAGCCCTTGCATGCCATCAGTGACACTCTGAGAACAGAAAGGTTCAGGCTTGGGGAACTCTTTGGGTTTGGGGTCATGCCTGATGAAGGCAAGGAAGTCTTACTTGGGGCAGACTTCTCTTGCTAAGTTACTGGGATTTTTTTCAACGTGCCTTACAGTTTCTGTGTAGTAGATCAAATTCAGAAGTAGGTGGGTTTTGTTAGTATAAACTTACTTTCTATGTGCATTTTTGGCAGGAGCAGCCTTTTTTGCTTACTTACATAATCTTTTAATCTGTACTGCTGTGCTTTTGGCCTCTACTTGCAAACAATTAACATAGCAATAGGTCATACAGGTTCTAGGGGGTTTTCCACTCCTGTTTATGCAATTTGTGTTGTTACTATTTGTTACTGATTGTTTTGTCCAGCCATTAAATTCCTTTATGCTGTTACTGGTTTTGATATTTCTGTTGTCTTAAATGTACTTTAAACTTATACCTTTTACATAGACTTCTTTTATTGCAGACAGTTGCCCTATACAGTTTGCCATTTTAAAATTAATATGTGTAACTTCTGTGATATGAGTTCTAGAACCATATTTTGAAAGTCCAGCTTGTTTTTCTGAATTAACTAGTTCAGTTGTATAAAATTGCAGTGACTTCAGGTATGAACTGTATCCTTACCAGTGGTTCTTTTTAAAGAGATCTGTACAGGCGTATCAAAACCAAACCAAAACCTTTTTGTTGCAGCTGTACAATGCCTACGTAGAAACTCAGGATCAGTTGCATATGGAGAAGCTGGAGAATAGGAGAATCAATAAATACTTGGATGAAATAGTGCAGGAAGTAGAAGCCAAAGCCCCAATCCTAAAACGTCAGCGTGAAGAATTTGAGCGTTCCCAAAAAGCTGTTGCGAGTCTGTCTGCAAAGCTTGAACAAGCTATGAAGGTCAGTATAAAATAAAATATTTATTTGGAATTTATAGTTTCAAAATAGAATTTTAGAAAACAATTTAAAATTCTTTAAACCTAATTGCTGTTGTAAGTGTATGAAATGGATCTTTCAGTCGACTTTTATTATGGGAAAAGACGTGTTGGACTTTCTGGCTTGCGATTTCTGGAACTGTGCAGAGTGTTTTACAGAACCAATGTATTTTGTAGTTTTTTATAGTGGTGATTTGGTCTCTGATTTTCTGGGAGAGTAGATTCTCTGTAAACAAAGTTTAGTGTTTATTTGACATAAAATTAGACTTCAGTGCTCCCTTCCGACTGGTTTTAAAGCATACACCAATGCATTACAAAGGAACATGACTTTTGATTCCGGAACGCCTGGAGTTTAACCTTGGGAGTGTAACTTTAAGGAGAAGTTTGGTTCCCCAGGCATGTCTGCACATGCTGTTATCTCTCTGGAAAGGAATGTGTCCAGTTGAGGTGTGATGTTTACTCCTGCTGGTGTGCTTACAGGAGATCCATCGCCTGCAGGACAGCGCTGACCAAGCCAACAAACACGCCTCCTTCTTTGAGAGGGAGAGCCAGAGACTGGAAGTGCGAGTGAAGGATCTCTCCCAGCAGGTAGAGGAAATGTTGCTCTGGTTAAATGTGCTGTTTGCAGTTGTGTATTCATGTGCTGCTGCATTTCAGATGTTTACTTGGAAGTTGCTTTCAGCCACAGTGTTGGAGACTTTGGTTGTCCTAAATATGCTGGTGACATTAAAGCTTCTCAGGACAGCATGGTACTTCTGCTTTCAACACTGGAATAAGTTTAGCTGGATAGAAGTGATGCTGCTTTAGGATAATATTGTTTAGCATTTAACATGGAAAACTCATCTATATAATTTCTTTGTTAGATTGCACTGTCCCGTGATCTGTTCAAAGAATTGAACAGTTTGTGTGCTTTCGATTTGTTGCCTTTTGTCAAGCTTTTTTTTCTGTCATATAATTATCTTACAAGGATTTATTGATTATAATTGTTTGCACATTGTAGGGAAAACCCTTAATTTCCAAGTCCTTTATTCCCAATATATTGGTTTTCACAGCAAACTTTAGAGTCCATGCAGGCGCTACATGAGGAGCGTTCTCTTTCAGATCTGTGTGCTGTTAATGGAACTGGAAGAAGCCAGAGGCAACCATGTGATCCGTGATGAAGCAGTGAGCTCTGCTGACATCAGCAGCTCTTCTGAAGTGATCACTCAACACCTGGTCTCCTACAGAAATATCCAAGAGCTTCAGCAGCAGAATCAGCGTCTCCTGGTGGCTCTTCGGGAGCTGGGGGAGGCAAGAGAAAAAGAGGAGCAAGAAACAACATCATCTAAGTAGGTCACCTCTTCCTTTTCATTAACTTTGTACTAATTAGTAACAGGGATTCATTCAAGCATTTTTCATTGTTTTTACTTCTGTTATTAGTTGTGTGCAGCAGCTATGTAACTCATAAAAGCAAGTTCTTATTAAGCTATAGGACCTTCAGGTTTCTATTAAAATGGCTTTATAGCTTTATATCTTATAATAGGTCCTGCCATCAAAATCTGAAGTAAAAATAATTGTCAGTCTTCTAGTGACTGATTTCACACAGCAGAGCTGTTTTTCAGAAAAATAAGTTTTTATTCCTGTCAGCTGAACAAAAAACTGCATGTATGCTTATCTGAATCACTACTGTAAAGGCCACAGGTGTGAATTCTGTGTGAGAGGTTCTTAGCCTGACTCTCTGCTCATGCTACTGACATTTTTGAAGTTATTCAAATTGATAGAATTCTGCTGTTCAGGAAACAGGCCTGCTTTCTTTTTCACTGTAAATGGCAGCCCAAAGGCTTGTCTCCTGGAACTTTGCAGGATTCTGTCATAGGTTCACAGAATCATTAAGTTTGGGAAAGATGTCCAGGGTCGAGTCCAAGCTATGCCCGAAATGTCACCAGCCCAGAGCACTGAGTGCCGCATCCAGGCCTTCCTTGGACACCTCCAGGGATGGGGACTCCACCACCTCCCTGGGCAGCCCTTTCCAATGCTTAACAACCCCTTCTACCCCTTCTGTGAAAAAAATTCTTCTTGATGTCCAACTGGAATCTCCCTTGCCACAGCTTGAGTCCATTTCCTCTTGTCTTGTCCCTGTTCCCTGGGTGCAGAGCCCTACTCCCCCCAGCTGCCCCCTCTTGTCAGGGAGTTGTGCAGAGCCAGAATTTTCCCCCCTGAGCCTCCTTTTCTCCAGGCTGAGCCCCTTTCCCAGCTCCCTCAGCCGCTCTTGGTGCTCCCAGACCCTTCCTCAGGTCTGTTCTCTTCCCTGGACACTCTCCAGCCCCTCACCATCCTTGTAGGAGGAAGGAGCCCAGAACACCTGGACGTGCCTCTCTGTGAGATGTTGAAGGCTGTTGTTGTTTCAGGATCTCTGAGCTGCAGAGCCAGCTGGATGAGGCTGTCAGTGAGCTGCAGCAGCTGCGGGAGTCGCGGCAGCACCAGCTGCAGCTCGTGGAGTCCATCATCCGCCAGCGGGACATGTTCCGCATCCTGCTCACCCAGACCACGGGGGCCATCATTCCTCTGCAAGGTACGCAGGCTGCAGGGGCTGTATGATCTGCTGTGGAAAGCGGAAGTGTTGCTTTAAAACCTCCTTTACCTTCCTGTAGCTTCAGGTATGTTACCAGAGGAGATCTGTCTTACATCTACTCCAAAGCGCCCGAGTTTACCTCAGTCCATGGCAACTCCTGCTCCAGTGTCCATGAGTGAGTCTGTGGAGACTGTGGAGGCCAAGGCTGCTCTTAAACAGGTACATTTTTCAGTAGACACTGCACAAAGCTGTCCCTATTTCTTTTTACTTGCTTTTGGTAAGCACTTTTATGTCTGTTCTTTCCTGCAGTTGCAGGAAGTTTTTGAGAACTATAAAAAAGAAAAGGCAGAGAACGACAAGCTTCTGAATGAACAGAATGAAAAGCTTCAGGAGCAGGTCACAGACTTGAGGTCACAAAATGCCAAGATATCCACACAGCTGGAATTTGCCTCCAAACGGTAATTCAGATACATAATACCATTGTCTTACATATTCTCTGCTTGATATTGTTTGTTCACTTAAATATTGATACTGCCTATTCTGTGTAAGAACATAAAGGAAATAGTGCGAGTGAGATCTAGAGCAGAAGCTGTACTTGAGTGAGGCACATATGTGCAAACAGAAGCGTAAAACCATGAAAGACGCAGCAGTGTGCTTGCCCCTGTTGAGTTGGACAGTGCACTGTGACAGACTTGCTTTGCTGTGTTCCTGGAAGGTACGAGATGCTGCAGGATAATGTGGAAGGCTATCGCCGGGAAATCACCTCGCTGCACGAGAGAACCCAGAAGCTCACAGCTACCACTCAGAAGCAGGAGCAGATCATTAACACCATGACTCAGGACCTGAGGGGAGCTAATGAAAAACTGGCAGTGGCAGAGGTCAGTAACAGTGTGTGGCACTGTGGAGTATTCCAAGGTAGCACGAGAGTTTTCCTTATGTCTGAAGTGAAGAGGGGAGATGTAAGAACAAGGTGTTTCAGTTTGCAGGGAAAGCAGAATGTCTAGTAGTTCTGTTCTTACTATTCTTGGCTTAATTCACACGGATTTTATAATAATACTAAATTCAATGGATGTATTTGGGATTGACAACAAAGCTTTTATTATTTGCTGTCTTAAAGGTGAGAGCAGAAAACTTGAAAAAAGAGAAGGATATCCTGAAGATGTCAGATGTGCGCCTGACTCAGCAACGTGACTCTCTGCTGGTTGAACAAAGAGGACAGAACTTGCTGCTCACCAATCTGAGAACAATTCAGGTATGTGGTACTATTCTTATGCCCATGTTGGGTCTGTCTGTCAGGCTTTTCAATAAATACCCATGAAAATCAAATGAAGGACTCATGGGATTTGGTTTTGATGTGCATTTTTTTTGTGGTTACAAATCAACACAATATAAAATACTTCAGCAACTTGTTTCAGCAAGTTTAGGATTCCTGTCCTATATATGATACTCTGTTATTTACCTGGGCAAAGTCCTGAGAATTCTGAATTGATGAGAAGGATTTTCACAATCAAATGGAAACAAAACACATGAAACTAAGTGAAAGGAAAAAATTTGTAATGGCAATTTTTATGGCAGCAAAATTTAACAGTGCCTGCCGTGGTAGCTGATTTTGCTGTTACATTATAGTTACTTTTATACGTTTATATAACTTATTGTAATATATACTGACACTTAGAATGTATTTAAGGATGTACACTTTATCATGTGACTGAATTCTGTTTCTCCAGTAGATATTTTGGAGGTTTTTAATCCATGGCATTAGAGTGCATGAATAATATATATTCTTCTAATAATATTTATTGTATTATCATTATTAATAAAAACTTTCAAAGCTAAGTCAAACATTGTAAGCACTACTTTTCATCATTTTCTGTATCTATCTATTATTTAATTATTCTTGGGGTGGGAGAAGTGTTGTGACAACTTTTTATGAAGTGCTGCAGTAATTCAGAAGAAAATTATTGAGGTATGTTGTAAATAAAATGCATTGTGCTCTTTTTTTCAGGGAATACTCGAGAGATCTGAGACAGAAACAAAGCAGAGACTCAATAATCAGATAGAGAAGCTTGAACGTGAGATATCTCAGCTGAAGAAGAAACTGGAAAGTGAGGTGGAACAAAGACATTCCCTTACCAAGAATCAAGAGGTGAGTGTAAATGTGCTGCACTTGTTTGGAGGAAAATAAAGCCCCAGGTGCTTCTGCCAGAGTGCAGCTTGTTCTTCTCCATACCTGACATGTAGAGCCACACTTGGCCTCTGTGCCATTGGGGAATAATTGCAAACTGAAGAACCCTGTGCTTGCAGGTTCATATCCTGGACCTGAAGAGGCAGCTGGAGACAGAGACCAACCGTCACATCAACACAAAGGAGCTCCTGAAGAACGCCCAGAAGGAAAGTGCCATGCTGAAACAGCAGCTGAACAACACTGAGGCCCAGCTCACATCCCAGTCCTCACAAAGGCCTCCAGGGAAAGGTAAAATCTTCCTCTACAGTTAATTTCTCTTTATGCTAAGCATTGCCGTCTGCAGAATGGTAACATTCACAGTCCATAATAATTAGAATTGGGCCAACAGTACACTAAATAATAAATCACTTTGCCACTGCAATCACATATTCAGACAGATGCTAACCAGCACGATTTGTTAATGTAAAATTCACATCCAAGCAGTCTTTGACAAAGGGGGAAAATAATGCAAAACTTGTTAAAGGATTCCTTTCATTATTTGAAGGAGCTTAAATGTATTAGACTACATAGTTTTTAAATAGTCAACAGTGTTTATTGTAAGCCTTTATTTTGGTGAGGGCTTACAGTTTTATGTAGGGAAGCTTTGTGAAAGTAATTGTTTTTATCATATTATTATCCAAAAATTACTTCAGTTTTCAAGAGAGCAGTGGTTTTAAGACTAAGTTAAACTTCAGTTAATGAATGTGTTCTAACATTGCAGGTCAGCCTAGTACAAATGAAGATATGGATGATCTTGTAAGTCGTCTGAGACAAGCTGAGGAGCAAGTCAATGACCTGAGAGAGAGGCTCAAGACTAGTTCCAGCAATGTGGAGCAGTACAGGGCCATGGTCCTTAGCCTGGAGGAATCCCTCAATAAGGAAAAACAAGTAATTAATTACTTATTTTTATTTACTTTGTGGTTTAGAGCAAAAAGTCTCTGCTGTTTGTGATTTTCCACATTTTCAGTGTTGTTGCTCTAAATTAGATGCTGAGAATACCTATTCTGGCTTTAAATTGTTAAAAAAATTCCAGTTTTGTATCAGAATAATGTGTTTAACTGGATAAAAAATGATGGATTTTAATGAAGGTGACAGAGGAAGTTCGTACAACAGTTGAAGCTCGTCTGAAGGAGTCTTCAGAATATCAGGCACAGCTGGAAAAGAAGTTGATGGAGTCAGAAAAAGAAAAACAAGAACTGCAGGAGGAGAAGCGTAAAGCTGTGGAGAACATGGAGCAGCAGGTATGCTCTGACCCTCCCTGAGAGTCCCCAGGAATGGGCTTTCACAAAGCTTCCTCAGCTTCATCTGGGTTTCACACTATAGCAGTGACCTGAAGCAGGTCTCTTACAGTGTACACAGAGTGCCTGAATTTGTGAGAGGTTTCCAAACACGAGCTGTACATTGACAGTGTCACTTCATGGCAGTGATTGTGTGTTTAAAGCTATCTCTGCCTGAATTTTGAGCAGGAAAACATAAGTAACAGCCTTTGTGAGAGGTTTCAGAAGGAAACAAAATGACTGTAACTAGAATTACTTCAGGCCCAACTCTGAAAGTAAAGGATTATATTTTTTCTGGGAAAGATCTCTGTATATTAATAAGTCAAAATATAGAAAGTATTTGTCTCTTTTGATACTAATTTTAATCTGTAAGTACCAGCTGAGAGTACTGAAAATAATCACCATTATGAATGACTGTGTTCAGTACTCTGCAAATACTTTGCCACTTAGTCCTGGGTTTGTTCTTACTTTGTGTTTGTTGTTCCCATGTCACTGCAGCTTTCAGAACTGAAGAAGAGTCTGTCAGCTGTGCAGTCAGAAGTTCAGGAAGCTCTTCAGAGAGCCAGCACAGCTCTGAATAATGAACAGCAGGCCAGGAGGGACTGCCAGGAACAAGTATGTTTGTGGTGTTTGCCTGTTTTAGCCAGGGTCAGCAGAATTCCTGTTAGCTTTCAGTTGAACTCAGAACTAAACTTGTTACTCAGGGACTGCTGGAGGCAGGAAAAGCGCTGGGAGAGCACAGTCTCTATTTTGGGAGTAGCTGCTTATTGAATACAATAGATTTCTGTTTCTAAGGTCTGTTTCATTATGTAAAAAGATTGGCTTGGGAATGTAATTAACTGGTTTTAGTGAACTGCTGCCTTCATGCCCTGAGGAGGGGGCTGAAAATGCTCCCAACATGACAATGGGGAAAGTATTTTTATAACCCAAAAGATAATTGTCATCTTTTATGACTGTGGGGCAGTGTGATATTTAGCAGGAGCTGATAAGATTGTCTTGTTACCTACTGTTTTTTAAAGGGAATTTTCTTTTCTGCAGATGAGAATTCCAGCAGCACTAATTGCTAGGATATCAAAAAACTTTTGGCCCCAAATGTAGTAGATGGGCATTTCCATGTTTCCTGTGCTTGAGAATAGCAGGGATTTTGGAGAGTGGTTTTCTTCTCGCTTTGTGGTCACTTGCTTTTGTCTCTTTGTACACATCAAACACACAAAATAAGGGTAGCAGAGTTCATTTATTGTGGTTTTGTGCAGGCAATGATGGCTTCTGAAGCTCAGAACAAATATGAGCGGGAGTTGATGCTTCATGCTGCTGATGTGGAGGCACTGCAGGCCATCAAAGAGCAAGTCGCCAAGAACGCAGCAGTGAGGCAGCAGCTGGAGGAGGCTGCTCAGAAAGCAGAGTCTGAGCTCTTGGAATCCAAAGCCTCCTGGGAAGAGAGAGAGAGAATGATCAAGGTGTGATGGGCTTTGTTGTTTCAGTGGGTTTTTTCAGTTAACAGAAGTTCAGCCACAGAAATTACACTCAGTGAATGATTTTGTTGTAGGATGAAGCTTCAAAACTTGCATCCCGCTGTGAGGATCTGGAGAAACAAAATCGATTATTACATGAGCAGCTGGAGAGCATGAGCAATAAGATGGTGACTTCCATGAAAGAAGCCATCCCAACTGCAGCAAATGTTTCTCTTAGTGAGGAAGGCAAATCCCAGGAACAAATCTTGGAAATTCTTAGGTAACCTTAGCTCTGGGTTCCTTCTCCTGGGATTATAAATTAGATTTGAATTTAAATTATTCTGTATTACTTTATACTTGAAGGATAATGTTAAAAATTAAGTGCTTTTTTGCTGCTTTTTTGCTGATGGGAGGTGGTTCTCCTACCTGAGAACATTTTCCTGGTGTGATGTGGTGTTGAACTCCTCCCTGCAGGTTTATCCGTCGGGAGAAGGAGATTGCGGAGACGAGGTTCGAGGTGGCGCAGGTGGAGAGCCTGCGCTACCGCCAGAGAGTGGAGCACCTGGAGAGGGAGCTCCAGGAGCTGCAGGACAGCCTCAACGCTGAGAGGGAGAAGGTGCAGGTATGGCTGGGGGTTAATGCTTGTGGTTTCAATGAGTACAGGGCTGTTCTGGGGCTGCCTGTGCCCAAAAAGGAATTTTTGAAAGAATGTGGGGTTTTTTTTTAACTGGGATTGCTTATAACCAAATGGAGTATCTTGTTCTGAGTCTTGTGAGAGAGTGTGGCAATTCTAAAAATCTCGTAATTAGGGAAAAAAGATAATTTATCCTTTTTTTTTCCCATCTCCTGCTTCCCCATGTCTTGAATGTAGATGTAAAATAATCAATGCCATGATAACTTTCCAAGGTGGTGTTATACCAGATCCAGGTGGAGTATATGTGCATGTGCAAGCAAAACAAATGCTTGAGTTGACTCTTTCCACAGGTAACAGCAAAAACCATTGCACAGCATGAAGAATTAATGAAGAAAACTGAGACCATGAACATACTCATAGAAACCAACAAGATGTTAAGGGAAGAGAAGGAGAGGCTGGAGCAAGAGCTACAGCAGATACAAGCAAAGGTTAGTACTGAACTTCACGTAAACCTTTCAGATATTCAGCGTATGAGTTAAATGTCAGGATATACCATTGCTAATTACAGTAAATATGTGATTTACATTATAATTATTCCTTGAAGTCATACACTGATGAGGAAACTTTCCATTTCCAATTTTAAAAGACTGGTCCATCTACACTATTGGAAAGCTTGAAGTTCAGTTCCATTTAGATGAACCTGAAAGTCAGTGTTTATCCTTGGCTAGAGGTATACCAAGAACAAGGATATTATCAGCAGTTACATTAAAAATGGCACAAGAATGCATATAAAACACACCACAGCTTTACTAAGAGTTTAAAAGTGAGATACTGCTTGTTTTGATGGTAGCCAATGCATTGGATTTTAACGTGAGCATCTAAGATTGGGAAGTCACACCAATATTTTTTTCTCTGTAGGATCATCCTCTGCTGTTGTCTTTGTCCTTTTTTCTTTCTCCAACTGGCCACTGGAAGGCAGAGAGTTAGGAAAGAAGCTCTGTCATGACTTTTTCCTGAGGGTTTCCTTCAGTCCCCTGAGATGCAGAGTGTAACCCCTTACTGTGAAGTTCAGCCACAGAAATTACACTCAGTGAATGATTTTGTTGTAGGATGAAGCTTCAAAACTTGCATCCCGCTGTGAGGATCTGGAGAAACAAAATCGATTATTACATGAGCAGCTGGAGAGCATGAGCAATAAGATGGTGACTTCCATGAAAGAAGCCATCCCAACTGCAGCAAATGTTTCTCTTAGTGAGGAAGGCAAATCCCAGGAACAAATCTTGGAAATTCTTAGGTAACCTTAGCTCTGGGTTCCTTCTCCTGGGATTATAAATTAGATTTGAATTTAAATTATTCTGTATTACTTTATACTTGAAGGATAATGTTAAAAATTAAGTGCTTTTTTGCTGCTTTTTTGCTGATGGGAGGTGGTTCTCCTACCTGAGAACATTTTCCTGGTGTGATGTGGTGTTGAACTCCTCCCTGCAGGTTTATCCGTCGGGAGAAGGAGATTGCGGAGACGAGGTTCGAGGTGGCGCAGGTGGAGAGCCTGCGCTACCGCCAGAGAGTGGAGCACCTGGAGAGGGAGCTCCAGGAGCTGCAGGACAGCCTCAACGCTGAGAGGGAGAAGGTGCAGGTATGGCTGGGGGGTAATGCTTGTGGTTTCAATGAGTACAGGGCTGTTCTGGGGCTGCCTGTGCCCAAAAAGGAATTTTTGAAAGAATGTGGGGTTTTTTTTTAACTGGGATTGCTTATAACCAAATGGAGTATCTTGTTCTGAGTCTTGTGAGAGAGTGTGGCAATTCTAAAAATCTCGTAATTAGGGAAAAAAGATAATTTATCCTTTTTTTTTCCCATCTCCTGCTTCCCCATGTCTTGAATGTAGATGTAAAATAATCAATGCCATGATAGCTTTCCAAGGTGGTGTTATACCAGATCCAGGTGGAGTATATGTGCATGTGCAAGCAAAACAAATGCTTGAGTTGACTCTTTCCACAGGTAACAGCAAAAACCATTGCACAGCATGAAGAATTAATGAAGAAAACTGAGACCATGAACATACTCATAGAAACCAACAAGATGTTAAGGGAAGAGAAGGAGAGGCTGGAGCAAGAGCTACAGCAGATACAAGCAAAGGTTAGTACTGAACTTCACGTAAACCTTTCAGATATTCAGCGTATGAGTTAAATGTCAGGATATACCATTGCTAATTACAGTAAATATGTGATTTACATTATAATTATTCCTTGAAGTCATACACTGATGAGGAAACTTTCCATTTCCAATTTTAAAAGACTTTGGTCCATCTACACTATTGGAAAGCTTGAAGTTCAGTTCCATTTAGATGAACCTGAAAGTCAGTGTTTATCCTTGGCTAGAGGTATACCAAGAACAAGGATATTATCAGCAGTTACATTAAAAATGGCACAAGAATGCATATAAAACACACCACAGCTTTACTAAGAGTTTAAAAGTGAGATACTGCTTGTTTTGATGGTAGCCAATGCATTGGATTTTAACGTGAGCATCTAAGATTGGGAAGTCACACCAATATTTTTTTCTCTGTAGGATCATCCTCTGCTGTTGTCTTTGTCCTTTTTTCTTTCTCCAACTGGCCACTGGAAGGCAGAGAGTTAGGAAAGAAGCTCTGTCATGACTTTTTCCTGAGGGTTTCCTTCAGTCCCCTGAGATGCAGAGTGTAACCCCTTACTGTGCTTTCTCAGGTACGCAAGCTCGAGGCAGACATCCTGCCCCTGCAAGAGTCGAATGCTGAGCTCAGTGAGAAGAGTGGGATGCTGCAGGCAGAGAAGAAGCTCTTGGAAGAGGATGTTAAACGCTGGAAAGCCCGGACTCAGGTGGGGATATTCCTTCTTTCAAAGAACATAATGTGGAAAAAAAGGGCCACCAGTCAAACAACTAAAAAAAAGTGCTACATTTTCTTACAAAGAATAAAAAACTAAGAAATATGTTTGAATTATGAAGCGTTGTGCAGCTTCAAAGGTGGCTATTCCTTATCAAAATGCAAAAGCAGTGGCTCTAATGCAAAGAGATTTTCTGGCTATAACTGTGTAGTTAATTTACAAAAATGCCCCTGTTTTCTTCCCCTTCCAGCACTTACTGAGCCAGCAGAAGGACACCGATCTTGAAGAGTATCGAAAGCTGCTCTCTGAGAAGGAGGCAAATGCCAAGCGTGTCCAACAGATGAGTGAAGAAACAGGCAGGCTTAAAGCAGAAGTTGCCAGGTGTGGTAATGGTCAATTTGTAAAAAGTTTGGTGCAAAGCAAAATATTCTAATTATAGCTGTATCTGGAAGTGTAATTTCTAAAGTGTCTCTGTGTAACTGTAAAACTTTTGGTATTCTTTCTGTGGCTTGATAACAAGCAGGTAAGGTGAAGTGAGAGTTGTTTTGCAAGCTGTCTATTAGCTGAAATTATTCCAAAGTAATATATTGTGGAATAATTTCTATTCTGTATTGCAAAAACCTAGAAGATATAGTCCACTACAGATAATGCCTGTGATGTCACATAAATAAGGGGTATTGAAATGTATATATGTTTTCAAGCATCTCATTTACATCTCCCTCTGATCTCTTGTCATTTAGAACTAATGCATCCTTGACTACTAGCCAGAATCTTGTTCAGAGCCTGAAGGATGAAGTAACTAAAATAAGAACAGAAAAGGACACTTTGCAGAAAGAACTGGATGCTAAAGTGGCTGACATACAGGAAAAAGTGAAAACTATAACACAGGTCAAGAAAATCGGTCGCAGGTACAAGACCCAGTATGAGGAGCTGAAAGCACAGCATGATAAGGTAGGTAGAACTGAAATGGAGCGTTCCTTAGAGCTCCTGGGGTTTGCCCAGAACTTTTAAACCAATCACTTGGCACACAAAAGCGTTTGTGAAAGTAATGACATTGTGATCAGATAGTCCCCTTCAGCCCTGTACCCCCTAATGCCTTTCAGATGGTTGCTGAATCGTCAACTCTGCCTTTGGCAGAAGCACAGGAAGACCAAGTTTCTGCCCAGGAAGTACAAGAGCTAAAAGACACTCTCAGTCAAGCTGAAGTGAAGACAAAGAATTTGGAGACTCAGGTTGAAAGCTTACAAAAGGTAAGAACAGTGAGTAATTTTGGAGTACTGTTCTCCGCTGCAGTCCTAAGTGTGTAACAGTGAAGAATGGGAGGGTGTTTTAATGTGTGTCACAGAAATATGGGAAGTTACCAATTGTGCCTCTGCTTTCTTGGGAAAGAGGAATCTTAAGTCTGGCATAAATCTTAGTGTGTCTCGTATTATTTCCTGGAATAAATGGGAAAGAGAATGCTGTTTCCAGCTCTTGCATTCAGAGAGGACTGAACTCCTGTTGTTCATAAGAAGCCTTTTAACCTTAATCCAGTGGCCAGCTAATACCAGCTCCTTGGAACTTGGGCCCTATATTTGCCAAAGAAGTTGGTTGTGGCCAACAAGTGCAATCTTTCTCCCTCCCTAGACAATAACAGAAAAGGAAACTGAAGTTAGAAATCTCCAGGAGCAGATAATGCAGCTACAGGCAGAACTGGCCCGTTTCCATCAAGATCTGCAAGAGAAGACTACACAGGAAGAACAGCTCAGGCAGCAGATCACAGAGAAGGAGGAGAAAACGAGGAAGACCTTGCTTGCAGCCAAGCAGAAAATTGCACAGTTAGCTGGTATTGTAATGCTTTTTTTTCTGTCCTCAGAGATTTTTGATTATTTCTGTGGAAAAACCTTTAGACAGGATGCTTGAATATGGCCTGCTTCATATTTTACTGAAAAGTGTGTTCTAGACTAAATGCTACAAGGATTGTTCTCACATAAAAATTTAATTCCTCCAGGGGATGATATAAGTACATAAGTAGTTGCACACTGGACATAGAAAATTTTTATTTACTTTTGGCCAGCCAACATGACAATGTTTTTGATCCTTCTGTTGATTAGAGCAGATTGGCTCTACTAACAACTTGGGTAATTCTCCCCTAAATATAGAGTTGCAAAACACATTGTCTCCTCTGTTTTAAATGTCACTGAGAGGAGTGGTGGTGTAAGAGCTTGCTGAAAACATCCTGTTCTTTTGGGACTGCTTCTTTAAGTTTTTATTTATCTATATTTATTACATATTTTTCTATCTTTAGTTTCTTTTTATTTAATTGCAGTTAAGAAGGGAACTGTCTATATTGCCTCCCAGATCTCCTTTTATAGCTTAACATTTTTAGGATTTCAGAATTGATAAAACACCCAGGTGTTCAGTGTGCAGATTAAGCGAGGCTGGACCCTTTCTCCTTCCACCAGGTACAAAAGAGCAGCTGACAAAGGAAAATGAGGAGTGGAAGCAGAAGAGCAGCTCCCTGGAGGAGCAGAAGACAGAGCTGGAGGTGCGGATGAGCGCCCTGAAGTCCCAGTACGAGGGGCGGATCTGCCGCCTGGAGAGGGAGCTCCGGGAGCAGCAGGAGCGGCACCACGAGCAGAGGGATGAGCCCCCAGAGTCCACAAACAAGGTACAGCATGTACACAATCCTGCCAGGCAGCCCTGGGCCACCACTGCTCAGCCTGGACTCAGGTGTGCCACCATGCCCTGCTCTTGGAAATCCACAGATTGGCCTCAGTAAGGGTTCAGAACTTAATTTAAATTTCCTGCCCTAATCAGAATTCCCAGCGCCAGCAAGGAGGCAGTTCTGCCATTCACTGTGAATCAGCCAAGGAGCTGTTCATGCTATGCCCTCTGTTTTTGTATTTTACTCATGCATTCAGTATAATGGGTTCATGTCTCAAAGCTTCAGAAAATACCTGAGCAGTTACCAAATTGTTTTCCAGCCTTGGTATGGCTGGTATGATTTGGTTCAGGAAATTTGCCATAATTACAGAGTCTGCCCAAGTAAATACCCAAGAAGTATTTCTTTCACAGAGGTGTTAGCAAAGTGCTGAAGTGTTTTCCATGTTCCTTGCTCTGTATCATGTGTACCTTCTGTTTTGATCCTTCTGTTGATGATCCTTCTGATGACATGATATTTCTGGTTTTTACCTAATAGGTCCCAGAACAGCAGAGGCAAATCTCACTCAAGTCTACTCCAGCTTCAGGTGAAAGAGGAATGTGAGTTCAAGGGGTTTGCAGAGTTTCTGTGGTTGATACTTCTTGGGTTTATCATTATGTAGTTGCTCTTCTTTTTAGCAAACCACTGGCTTTTCATAATTTTTTTTTAACAACTGTGAAGATGCTGACATAATGCATTTGTCCTGTTTTCTCAGCTATGTCTAATCAATAGGACTTTTAAGCTGCAAGATGGCATATTACCCACCAAGAACATGGTATCTGGGAAACATGGAAGGTTTTTAAAAGTGTTTTCAGACTTCAAGGTTTTTGAAGTTGTGTAATTTTGATTGTTAATTTTAACTTTTTTGGTTTTGGGAAGGATCTTCCTTGTGCAAGAATAAGAAATGGACTGAACAGATAACTCTAATGACAGATAAAATAGTTATTTGCCTAAGCTCTGAAATGGGAAATATTGCTGTACTACTGAGCTGGAATAACAAATTCCCTCTTAGCTATTATGAAATGCATCCTTTAGGCAGCAAGACTTTAAAAAATGTCTCTTAAAATTTGGCTGTCCCTTGTCTCAGCCAAGAGATGATGTCACTCTGTATTGAGTGAATCACTTTTGATGTAAGATGTGTTACTCACTGTAATAAAGTCCCAGCACAGCCAACAGTACAAACATTTTGATCTGTTACTAGATTCCCACTTGATTACCTTAGAAGAAACCTGTCAGTTCTCCAAGCTGGATAAAATACTATTGATGGTGTAGTATGTTTCTCTTCTTCAACTATAAAAAGTTTTGAAGACAATTCCTTAAGCTGTTGTCAGGCTTTTTAAATTTAAAAGCTTTTAAAAAACAGTGTTTCTGGCTATGAAAATATACTTGTTTGTTATTTTTAAAGTCTGCTTTCTGTACCATGATGAAACCAATCTCCTGTTTTTCAGTGCCAGTACTTCAGATCCCCCAACAGCAAACATTAAACCAACTCCTGTTGTGTCAACTCCCAGTAAAGTGACTGCTGCTGCAATGGCTGGGAATAAGTCTACTCCAAGAGCCAGCATCCGTCCCATGGTGACTCCTGCCACAGTCACCAATCCCACCACTACCCCCACAGCCACAGTTATGCCAACAACACAGGTGGAGACTCAGGAAGGTGAGCTTTTTAGTGTAGTATAAGGATCCTCAGTACTCAGAAGTGCTGCCTTTGCCTTGAAATGTTGCAGTCAGTTTGGAAAGGCCTCAGACCATGTCACTGTCCCTGCAACTCTTGGAGTGTCACACTTCCGTGACCATTCTACTTGCAGCAAAGTTCATGGTTCCTCAGCTGGAGATGTGCATAACCTGAATTCATCTGCAGAACACTGAGTGTGCTTGTTCAGGGCATCCTGAGAGGGAGAAGGTGAGCTGTGCTGGATGAATGAAGAGCCTGACTGTGCTGCTGTTTGCCTTCCAGCCATGCAGTCGGAAGGACCCGTGGAGCATGTGCCAGTGTTTGGGAGTGCCAGTGGCTCCGTGCGCTCCACCAGCCCCAACGTGCAGACATCCCTGCCCCAGCCCATCCTGACTGTGCAGCAGCAGACACAGGCCACTGCCTTCGTGCAGCCCACCCAGCAAAGCCACGCTCAGATCGAGCCTGCAGCTCAGGAGCCAGCCCCTGCCATCGTGGAGGTGGTGCAGAGCTCCCAGATAGAGAGGCCCTCCACCTCCACAGCCGTGTTTGGCACAGGTTGGTGTCATTTTGTAGCCCTGCCTTGCTCAAGAGTTCCTTGTAGGTAGCTCCACTTGGACCCTTGGCCAACCAGGCCTCACATCAGTTCAGATCTTTTTCACCTCCTTTAGTTTACTGTACATTTTAAGAATTTCTGAAGTTAGGCTTCCTTCTTGAGCTGTCAGAAATAGTGCCTCTGAAATGCTGTTGGCACTGCATTCCTTAAAGTAAAAAGAAAATAAAAGTGTGTTTGTCTTTTTCAGAGCAGCTTTGTAGTTTAATATATTAAACCTTGCTGGCTCTGTTTCTATGGCACTATGAGCAAGGTTAATTTTAGGAGCCTTGAGTAAGCTACTTTACCTTGAATTTAAAATACAGGAAGTACTCTAAAGCTATTCACTGTAATACACTCTTCCACATCTGTTTGCCCTACACAGTGCAAGTAGAACATTTGTTTCCCAAAAAAACCATTTCTGCAGACTGCTGGGGTTCTCTTTTTCCAGCTGATACTCTCTTAAAAATTTTGGGTGCACTTGTCCAAAGCAAAGGTGTTGGAAGAAATATTTGGGTTGTATCCTGGGGCTTATACTTAGGGTCAGTTAAGTTGTGAATAAAGGCCTGAGAGCTTAAAATTGTAACTGAAGGAGTTGATGTTTTCCTGGCCTAGAAAACAGCTTGGTGCAATTCTGATTGTTTGTCATTCAGTGCAAAAATGGAGGTGATCTTCGGAGGAAAATACCAAAGCTTTTGATTTCTGGTTTGCACATGTGCTCTTCTGAAAATAACAGAGGTCTTTGCAGTTTCAGCTACCCCCAGTTCCTCACTGTCTAAACGCTCCCGAGAGGAAGAGGAGGACAACACTGTGGAGAATTCAGACCAGATCTCTGAGGAAACAGTGGATGCACCTACTTCAAAGAAACTGAGAATCATGCAGAGAGTTGGGCCTGAGGTTTGCACAAGCATAAAGTGCTACTACTTAATCTTTGTAGGATTTGAATGGGAAGAAAAAATGTGTTACTTCAAAGCAAATCAGTGAATTCTTAAATGACTTTCTAATCTGTTGGGGAGGAAGCAATTCTATTTGGGTATCCAAAAAGGCAGAGGATAAACCAATTAGAATGAATGATGTAAATCTTAACCTGCAGAGAGGGTAAGATTAGAAAGGAAGAGAGAGGGCCATATCCTAGGATTGAGGAGGAAGAAGTTCAGACTTCTTTCAGCAGGGTTCGGAAGGTTATCTACAGTAATTCTGGACAAAAATACAGGGATTTAGGAGATGGGAAGCAAAGATGAGTTGCTGGAAAAGCCTACAGAAGATGCTTGTGAATGTTGGTGTGAGGGATTTGGGGTATGCTGTGAAAAAGGGATAAAATTGATGAGACAGAACCTCACAGTGTTAAGGAAGCCAAAGATATTTTATTAACCTTGTGCAAGAGGGATGTTCATAAGGGAAAAAGGGCAGGATTGTGTAAGAACATTACCACTTAAGGAGGTAGAATGGGAAGCTTTGATGATTTGGTTTTAGTCCTGAAAAGACAGGTATGCTGAGGTCCAGTGAGCTGGGAAAGTTGTATTTCTCCAGGGCAGGGAAGTGAGATTTTTGATAAAAGCATTGCTAAGGAAGCAGGAGAAAATGTTGCCCATAATCTTTGTGGTAAAAGGTAGTTTTTATTGAAGAAGTAAAAAAAAAAATAAATCTCAAGTATGTTTAATGCTAATGGTATGTTTTAAATGAGAAAAATAATTGTTCTTCCAGGAGGAAGTGACAGCAGAAGAGAGCACGGATGGAGAGGTGGAGGCACAGACATACAATCAAGACTCACAAGACTCCATTGGAGAAGTAAGCATATTTGAAGAGCAAAAATCTTCAGCAGAAATAGCCATTTGCCCCAAAAACTCTCAGTACGTTTAGAAGTGAAATCTCAAATGGAATCCTGCAGGCTTCCCATGGAAACGATTTAAAATGTTTTAAAGTTTAGACTTGAACTGTTCAGTCACTGACAGTCACCTGTCACATTCTCTTTTGTCCTCTCCTCTGGTCAGTTTTTAAGGAACAGCAATAGCTGTCCTCTAAGCATCAGAGTCTGGTTCTCTTGCTGTTGATTATGGTGCATTGAGTTTTGTTTGTTCTGGTGATTGGCAGGGTGTGACACAGGGGGAGTACGCGGCCATGGAGGACAGCGAGGAGACTTCCCAGTCCATCCCAATAGATCTGGGATCCCTTCAGTCAGACCAACAAAACACTTCCTCATCTCAGGATGGCCAGTCCAAGAGAGATGATGTGATTGTAATTGATAGTGATGATGAAGATGACGATGATGAAGAAAATGAAGGGGAGCAGGAAGTATGTATATCATGGAATTCCTTTATGATTTTGTCTTTCATCAGATGTAAAACTCGCCAGGCAGGATGAATTTAATCAAAATATTTTTGACTGAGTAAGTGGTCTGTATTTATGTTGCCTGAACTTATAGTGTTTTAAAGTTACCTACTAATTCACCTTGCATTTTTCTTCTACCTTCCTTTATCTGAACCCTCAGGCTTTTCCATCTTCCTTCCTACCCTTGTCCTGTTGAAGAGGGAGAGAGGGAGTGTCTGGGTGGGTGTTGATCTGTGCACCACATCCAGCCTATTCCACTTCCCTTTCTGCATTTCCCTAAGGCTCTTTTATTGTCTCATCACAGGATTATGATGATGAGGAAGAGGAAGATGAGGATGATGATGAAGACACAGGAATGGGAGATGAAGGTGATGACAGCAACGAAGGAACTGGTAGTGCTGATGGCAATGATGGATATGAAGCAGATGATGCTGAGGTGAGATTTATACCTTTCTTTTGTAGCCTGGTAAATTTCAACAAATTTCAACAAATCAGTGTTGTAATGCACAAATGTGAATGCTTGGAAGAGAAAATCCTGGTATGAATTCATCACCAGAAGTTGAAGGATGATACTGGGTGATGGTAACTTCTTACAACTGGTGTTTTCACAAGAAAAATCAACTAGGAATGTTTAAGAGGGCTGAATGAAAATACAAAGTACAGGAGCCAACAGCAAATACTGTAGTTGCAAAGTTGGTGAGGCTTTTGAAGAACTGGATATTCTGTCTGTTATTAAATGACGGTGGCTACATTGTTCAGGTTTGTATATGCACAGGTACTCAAAACTTCTGAAATCTCATACAATTGAATATATTAACCTAATGCTGTGGATACTTATAGAAATCTTTTAAGATTGTCATATATTTGACTTTTTTTTACTTTCTGAATACTTTTCTACTGCTTTTGTATTCTCTTTACAACCTGTAATTTGTTTAGTCATACTCTGTTTATGTGGGATTTCAGGGTGCTGATGGTACAGATCCTGGGACAGAGACTGAAGAGAGCATGGGAGGAGCTGAAAGCAACCAGAGGGCAGCAGATTCCCAAAACAGTGGTATAGTTATTCCATGTTACTTCACAGTCTGTGTATGTAGGGGGAAGGAAACGTAGAAGCTCTTTTCCATGTGTTAAAATCTGCACTTAAAAGTAAAAATATCAGTGAAATACTGAAGGTCATTTCAATGTGCAGTGTGCATTCTTTTGAAATGATCTTTTCTGGATTTATTCTAAATTCCTTCGAAAATCCTGCAAGCTCTGGTTGCTGTGGAAACTTAATGGCTCAGTGGATTAATCTGACTCTAAATCAGCATCTGAATAATTAATACTTTGTTTCAGTGCTGGAGTTGTAGCTGGCACAAGTCCTCTTCAAGTGATTTTACGTAACAATACTGGGCTGTCCACAGGCTTGCAAGGGAAAAATGAGTTAATTCGTGGCAGAACTGGAAAATTTCCCTTCATGTATCCAACTTGGTTCCTAGGGTTTTCCCCCTGTGTATTTGTGTTGTAGGAGAAGGGAGCACGAGTGCTGCAGAGTCCACGTTTGCCCATGAGAGCCTGAGGGAGCAGCAGCCGTCATCGGCGTCCGAGCGCCAGGGCCCGCGGCCGCCGCAGTCCCCAAGGAGGCCACCGCACCCTCTGCCCCCACGGCTCACCATCCACGCCCCTCCCCAGGAGCTGGGGCCCCCAGTGCAGGTACAAAGCAGCTCCAGCGCCTCAGAAGACTAGGAAATAAATTGCTGTACGATTTCTTAGCGATAAAATCCATTAGGAAAAGTGTTGCCAGCTGTTGGGCATGATAGAAATGGTAGCTGAGCAAAGGGGTTTAGTGGGTGTGGTCCTGCAGATGATGGCTGGACAGGGAATGTAAAAATCCATCCCCAGTGCCTTACTGCTTTTTATCTTGAAATTATTATGTTATACCAGTACTATGTCAGTCAGTAGCTGATGATATTTCCACTCAAAAAGCTTTTCTTAGCCACATTGTAGCTCAGATTTGAAAGATTTTTATGAGTTGCCCCAGTGTAGGTGGGAAAATAAATGGTAGCATTCCTTTGCCCAAGTTAAACCTTTCACAGTCAGTGCCTGACCCATGATTATACTTCGTTGAAGACCTGTTGATTTTGTAAATTAAAACATCACAACAGGAATTCTTCAAAAATATCCTGACTGAAATGATCCTTTACCATTAACTTGTGCTGAGGCTTGGAATCACAATATTTCTGTGTGCAAGTTTTCTGTATTCAGTAGAGACTTGAGTTAAATATTATTGTCACTTCCCCAGAATATACACATTGTCCCCCAGAGAGTGTGCTGGGGCACTGCCCAGGCTCCCCAGGGAATAGGCAGAGCACCAAGGCTGCCAGAGCTCCAAGAGTGATTGGACAATGCTCTCAGGCTCTTCCTGGGTTTCTTGGGTCTATCCTTCATGCAGGGGTTGGACTTGATGATCCTCGTGGATCCATTCCAGCTCCACACATTCTGATTCCATGATGATTGCCATACTTACCCATTTAGCTGCTGTCCTTGGCTCTGACTGAACACTTGTATGTTGTTAGAATTCCAGGACCACATTCACACAACTTCCCCCATTTCTTTCCCGTAAAGAGAATCCAGATGACTCGGAGACAGTCGGTGGGGAGAGGGCTTCAGCTGACCCCTGGGATAGGTGGAATGGTGAGTGTATCAGAATCTATTACTAAAGACCTGCTTTGAGGGAACATTTCTAACTCTTGGGGTTACTTTGGTTTTTAAAGAAGCCTGGCTGCTGATTTCTCTGGGGGGATGGTCTCTGTAGTCATGCAGAAAATATTCTACTCCTGTTAATTCCTCTATTAATGGAAGGCAAAGACTAGAAAACTCACAGGAAACAAAGGGGGTTCAAAAAAGACTCAGTTGGTTTTGTCTAAGGTGATTTTATTTACTTATTTTTAGAGTCTGTCAAAGTGACTGTGTTGCTGGAAAAAATAATACTAGGTTCAGCCTCATCCTAAAGGAACAAGGCTAATTTATGCTGTCTCCATCAGCTAATTTTGATCCCTTTATTCAGCTGTATTTGGCAGAACAAGTGCAGGTTCAGTGACAGAAAAGAGACTGACTGGGTAAAGTACCTTCTGTGAGACCAAAGGCATCAGCTTTAGATGTCTGAAATTAAACAAAAATTTTGTTAGAGCTAAATCTGTCTTTGTTTTGCTGGACTATGTGGAAAAATCAACCTTTAACTCAGCTGGTAAAAACTGGAAATACATTGTAGGCTCTCATATCAGTCTCTTTTTTTCCAGCAGCAGCACTTCTTTGATGATGAGGACAGAACAGTTCCAAGCACACCAACTCTTGTAGTTCCACATCGTACAGATGGATTTGCAGAAGCCATTCAGTAAGTAGATGTGAAAAGAAAAAGGAAAAAAAGGCTTTTCTTTATTCTATTTCTTTCTATTTTTCAGTGAAATTAAAATAAATGTAAATTAAATGAACTTGTGATTGAAGTAACATGTTAGGATAGATAACTGCATGTGCAGATGAGTAATTATTGTTTGAATTGTGTGTCATATAACTGATCAGCAAATTAGGAAGTGAATATTCTCCAGTGTATTGTAACCTGGTGATTTAAGAAGAGATTAAACAAACAAAAAAGTTCTATCAAATTTCCTTCCTTCTTCTTCCTCCCTCCCCATTGGTATTGCCAATGAAAGTAGGAAAAGTTACCTCCATTTTTGCTTTTGGGATGTTCTGGACATGTCCAGCAATCTACTTAAAATTGTGAAAGTTCATAGAATGGATAAGTAAAGAATATTCTCTTCAGGACTGTTGTACTGATTTTGAATGCATTCCTAATAATTTGAGAGCTAATTGCTGTTTATTTAGCAGTAGCTCAGCTGATTTTTATGGTCAGTATTAGCTCATTTTGTGTCATGCTTGATTTGTTCTCTTGGTCAGAAAGTTCTCCCCCCTGCCCCGATCTTTGGGGAGGTTGCAGAATTCCTGAAGTCTGTATTTTCCAGTTCCCCCCAGGTAGCTGGAGTTCCTCGGTTCAGATTTGGGCCCCCTGAAGATATGCCACAAACCAGCTCCAGTCACTCTGATCTTGGGCAGCTGGCATCACAAGGAGGTAAAGCAGTTCTGGGCTCTCTTTTCTGTGAGTCTTGGAGTGAAAAAGAGAGAATTCAGTCAACAAAACACAATTCTTCACACAATGCTTCAGGAAATTGTTAAAGTGTGGAAACCTGCAACTCTTCAATAATTGTCAGCAGGGAGAGAATAACAGAAATTGACAAGGTGTTATCTTCAAGCTGCTACATTTATAGTCGTGTTAGGTTTTGGAAATTGAATGAAATACTGAAGGAATGGTTTTTAACTTCAATTTTACTATTGGTTGTAGCTTCCCTGTAGTGAAACGTTAGGGGAAAATATCAAATGCAAAGAAATCTTTGGGCTATATCCTTATCTGCTCAGAGATGGCCAGGCTGTTGTGTTTATTGGTGGTCTGAATCTGTCCCTTTCCCTGGCATACCTGTTGGCATGGAACACAGGCTGTTCTCTGAAGAAAGCTCACAGCAAAATAATGGCATAATACAATTATGAATGTTAAAAAAAACAAGCAGTAATATTTTCATCAAGGTTTTACCTTCCAATAAATCGTGATCAGCTCTGGCAGTGAGTCAAAACAAAATAACAAAAATCTGCTTAAATACAAGTGACTGGATTTTATCAGGTGGCCAGAGGGAAGACATTGGTTAATCCTTTTTATAGCCACTCATTTGGATGGATTGTCACTGGAACTTTGTGTTGCAGGTTTAGGGATGTATGAAACCCCACTATTCCTTGCCCACGAGGAGGAATCAGGGGGTCGTAGTGTCCCCACAACACCGTTACAAGTGGCAGCACCGGGTAAGTGGCAGAGGTCTGCAGAGCGAAGCAGGGAATGATTCCCTGTGATCAGTGCAGTGCTGCTGCTCCTCAGGAGCGCTGGGCAGCCTGTCCCCGAGCTGCCTGTGCTGTCACAGGGCTCTGTGGGCAGGGCCTGAGGGTGTCTGTGCTCCGCAGTGACGGTGTTCACGGAGAGCGCCTCAGCCGACGCCTCGGAGCACGCGTCGCAGTCTGTGCCCATGGTCACCACCTCCACCGGCAGCCTGTCCACCACCACCGAGCCCGGCGCCGGCGACGACGCCGACGAGGTCTTCGCAGAGGCAGAGTCTGAAGGGTAAAGCACCACTGCTGCTTTGGTTCACTAGCACTGCTGACACGTCCATTGTCACCCAGGGGCAGCTCAGACAGCGTTTTGTAGTGCTGTGGGGCAGGACAATCTGACTCTTCATCCAAAACCAATGATCTGCTGATCTTCTCCTTGGGGTTTAACAAAGTTAATATAAAAGTCACCAAAAAAAATTACTATTTTTTAAGAATGCAAAGCACTCTGCAGGAGTCAAATACTGGCACGGGTTGAAGGATCAGTTTGTAGAATAAAGACTAAGGCACTCCTGTGTAATACAGAAAATCACTCCTCATGCAAAGCACACATCTATGATTAAGTCACCCAGTTAAGACAGTGCATGTACAAAAGATGAGGCACAGGGCTGGAATAAGCAGTTCTTAGTGAATTTTGTAGACAAATAATTTTGTCTTTTGCTTTACAAGTGCAACTCACAATATTTATAATAATTGCTATGTTTTGTAGTATGGTGAAGTTAAGATCTAAAAGGGGAGAGTTTATAATTTTATGCTATATTTTACTTTTGATTTTCATTGAATCTTTGTGTTCCAAGACAGAGGTTGTTTTTTTCTGGACCTTTCTGAAGCTATGCAAGTATACTTACATGGTTCTCCTCCTCCACCTTCCCTTCTAGCATTACTTCAGAAGCAGGCCTAGAAATCGATAGCCAGCAAGAAGAAGAATCTGTTCAACCATCTGATGAGTCAGATCTTCCTTCAACTAGTCAGGATCCTCCTTCCAGTTCATCTGCAGGTACAGAATAATCACAATAATAGTTCGTACCTTTTCATTAAGGGAAAGTATGGTGAAGTTAAGATCTAAAAGGGGAGAGTTTATAATTTTATGCTATATTTTACTTTTGATTTTCATTGAATCTTTGTGTTCCAAGACAGAGGTTGTTTTTTTCTGGACCTTTCTGAAGCTATGCAAGTATACTTACATGGTTCTCCTCCTCCACCTTCCCTTCTAGCATTACTTCAGAAGCAGGCCTAGAAATCGATAGCCAGCAAGAAGAAGAATCTGTTCAACCATCTGATGAGTCAGATCTTCCTTCAACTAGTCAGGATCCTCCTTCCAGTTCATCTGCAGGTACAGAATAATCACAATAATAGTTCGTACCTTTTCATTAAGAGTGGGAATTCCTTTGTCCAACATTGTGGCTGGTAGCCAGGGTTACACAAAATAAGATAAAACTCTTAGAATCACAGACTCATAGAATGGTGGAATGGGTCTTAAAGCCCATGCAGTACCACCCCTGCCATGGGCAGGGACACCTTCCACTAGACCAGGTTGTTTCAAGCTTTGTCCAGCCTGGCCTTGGACACTTCCAAGGACCCACATCTTCTCTGGGCACCCTGTGCCAGGGCTTCCCCACCCGCACAGAGAACAATTCTTTCCCAGTACCCCATCTGACCCTGCCCTCTGGCAATGGGAAGCCATTCCTTTTTGTCCTGTCCCTCCATCACTTGTCCCAAGTCCTTCTCCAGCTTTTCTGGAGCCCAGATCTTCCCCGATTATCTTAGAGCAAGATGATAATTTGATGCCTATGCATTCTTTGGTAAACCATTTTTTCTTGGACCACAGTAACTGGAGTAGGCCAAAAAAGAATAACACTTCATTGAGCAAACGTTACTGGTACTTCGGTGATTTGGCATATTTGATGTCAGTTTTAAAATATTTTTAATTAAATTGTCAAACAACAATAAGTTAATCTCTATTGAGTTATCAATTAACCTCCTTGTATAGAGAGCAAAAGAAGTCCCAGACTTGTTTTGGAGCTTTTATTTATTTTTGAGGAGAGGTCAATGAAATTGAAGGAGGCACCTTCGTCATTCTAAAGTAAAGAAAGCATAACACATACGAAAACATGTAAAGATGAGAACCTGGCAGGCACAGCCACCCTTTCTTTCTGCACTGCCTCTCCCACAGACACGAGCAGCACTCAGCCCAAGTCCCTGCGCCGTGTCCGGCTGCAGCCCCCGACGCTGAGGACGGGCGTGCGCGGCCGGCAGTTCAACAGGCAGAGGGGTAAGTGCTCCTGGCTGCTCCCAGCCAGGCAGGGAGGGAGTGACACAGCAGCCCTGCCCTCGAGTTTGGTGTGTGACCCTAAGAGCTCTAGTCTGGGTTTAGTGTGTTAGGCTGAGCAGGTTTTGGACAGGCAAACTTCCTTCTGCCGTAGCACCTGGCTCTTATCAGTAGAGAGAATGTAAAAGGGCATTAGATCTTCAAAGTTTTAAAGTAAGGTTTCAGAAGTCTATTAGGACAGCGGTTTAGAAACTTCTAATTTTAGCATTAGAGGAATTTCCATTTGGTACATTAAGGATTCCAGTTATATCAATGTGTACTCATTGAAAAAAGCTTTATTGGTAGTATTACAGGTTTTTCAGTGTAATAGAGTTAAACCATGGCAAGAAATTATTTTTGCAACTTCTGTATTTAAAAAAAAAAAAAGCCTTTGATGGAATTTGTTCTGTTTTGCACTATTTTAACATTGTAGAAGACTCAATATTAACTTGCAACTTCTGTATTTAAAAAAAAAAAGCCTTTGATGGATTTTGTTCTGTTTTGCACTATTTTAAAACTGTAGAATACTCAATATTAACATTGAAATATAGATTAGCTGGTATTAAGGGGAAAAAATAAGGAGGTGGGACTAGGATAGATTTTCTTCCATCTGTCACCATTTTTTTAAATAACAAAAAGAGGGACTAACTTATTTCAGATGTTGTAAGAGTCTTCTGCTCATTGGTTTGGTTCAGGATCACAAGTCACCCCCAGCCTTTTGCATGACACAGGTGACATGTGCATGTGTCACCAGGCTTAGGGGCCAGAGGGGGAACTTGAACTGTATCAGAAGGGAACCACTCCACTGCCCTGACAATTCTTTAGGGAAAGATGAAGTATCACCTGTGCAATGGTTGATTAGAAGGGTTTATACTAATGCACTTGTTTTTTTTTCCCTGCACAGGTGTAACTCATGCCATGGGAGGCAGAGGAGGCCTGAACAGAGGGAACATTAGTTAAATGAAATGTAAAGGACTTTCAGCTGTGTATACAAAATGCCAGTTTGCCTGTGGTTGCTTAGTGTAATGAAGCCAGAGCTTGAAGCAGCATTTTAATACTTAGAGTTGTGTGCACATATTTCAATGTCTTTTATTAATAAAATTAGAAAAAACATTGACATCCAAATGGCATCTTGATTTAAACTCCTCTGCTGTGCCTCACTTGCTGGGACAGTTGTACCAGTCTTTGGTTACAGTCTTTCCTGTGAGAGCAGTAACAGGTCGTGCTATTCTTTTGCCAACATCCAAACTGTAGTACCGATCTGAAAGGAAGAGAGGTCACGATTAAATTCCAGAGACTGTATTAAATTCATGGGAAGAATTCACAAACTCAAGCCTTCATTTAATGTCACTTAGGCCTGGATAACAGATTTACTGTTCCATGTGCATACAGGGAGCTGAGAGGCTTCAACAATAAATTTCTGTCCTCAGCTTTATTTTTCAGGTGTCCTTGGTTGCAGTAAGTTTTATGGCATTGCTAATAATTAAATCTGTCCCAAGAGCAGGAGCAGGGAAGAATGTTCTTGTGTTGCTAGAACACAGAAATAGTCTTAAGAATTTGGAAATCAAAGTAACTACATCCACAACAATCCTGCACTCACTACAGAAGTGGGAAGTCCATGGTCCCTGAGTGTGAATGAGCCTGTGAGGCTGATTCCTCCAAGGTGAGGAATTGGATCTTACTGACAGGGCCTTTAATGGCCTGTATTTGTGTATAGCTTGTCCTTAGAGCTATTTAGTTTTTTGAAAACTGAGGAATGCTTATACGGGATCCTGGCTGGGGGAATGAGTCTGCCTAGGATCACAAATAATTTTTTTGAGCTGTGTCAAGTGGTTCATCTCTCTCCTTTTTGTGTTGTGTCAGAAACATAAGTTCCATAGAAGCCATCTAATAACTTTCTGTGTTGTGATCCAAAGACTTCAGTCTATCATTAACATAATCTGTCATTTAAGGTTTGTCCCTTTACAAGGCTGAACTCACTGGCAATGCATTCCCCAACTGGCTGCTTTGAACCTCTGTATTTCATTGCTGCACATTGTCCTATAACTACTGATTTTTAATAGAAACATCTCTTGATTATGGGCAACACTTTAATTCTCAGGACTTTTTAGTAGTGCTGAAAGTAGGACCACAAATAATAACAGGAGCTTCTTTCTTCCCCACCCCCATATCTTTTGAGGTCTATAGTGATGTGCTTTAGTTTTACTTACTGTAAGAGAAGGCATAGTAGTCGTAGCCATCGGGCTTGTTCTGGTTGGGCACGGAGAGAGTTGAGTGGACGACTTTGGGGAGCCCTCTCCAGTACGTTGTCATTTGGATTTCCTTGCGCAGAACTCCTGCAAGCAAAAGGAACTCTCCTTGAGGAGCTGTGGCACTGCTGTGGCACTGTGTCCCCTACAGCCGTTGAAACCTTCCAAACACAATGTTGTGTCAGAGGTGAAAGCATCTGTGTAAGAGAGCCTTAGTGCCACTTACCAGAGGGGTGGGAGTTGATCCTGACGGTGCGGATGACGGTCGGCATTCGCACAGCACGCTGGAAGCGCCGCCTGATGACAACTCTGGGGACAAAGGCTGGGTATCTGATGGTGACCCGGGCTCTTCTTTGACACTTCTTGGCTGGCTCTTGTCTGTAGACATACTGCTGCATGTTCCCATCTAAAACACGTTTGTTTTGTTAGTTTAAAAAAATAAATCCCCCCCCAAAAAAACACCTAACTACCAGCTTGATCAGGTATGAAAATGTCATATTGCTATCACACACAGGGAATCAATAACAACGTTCTTGTGGTGGCGGTATGGCATTCATGTAAGATAAGGAAAATACTTTAAAATAGGAAATCAGAAATAGAGATGGAAATTTCCACACATAGTTATGAACTAGCAAGATTGAAGCCTTCCCTTCTCTAATTAACTTGAGACTAAAATAGCTTTACCACCAGATGAAACTTACTTCAATGTCCAGCCACTACAGTGCTAGATTCCTGGATTCTCACCCTTACAGACCTGGTTTAAAATGCACTGAAAGACCTCCAAGTTCTAATACAAATTTTTTAAAGCTTCAGGCTATTTTTGAGCACCTGGAACACTGGCATCATTTATGTTTTTGTGTTTGAAAGAAATAGGTCTCGGATCAAGAGAAACAGTGAATTCCTGACTAAGGCAATTCAAGCACCTTTTGATGTTCCCTGAACTTCAGGAATACAAGAC
The DNA here is from genome assembly GCF_017590135.1 of Pyrgilauda ruficollis. Classification (NCBI taxonomy): domain Eukaryota; kingdom Metazoa; phylum Chordata; class Aves; order Passeriformes; family Passeridae; genus Pyrgilauda; species Pyrgilauda ruficollis. The sequence continues at coordinate 4,762,245 of NW_024526488.1, read as the reverse complement.
ATACCTCTTTTGATAAAATAAACAGATTCTGGTCTGCTGTTGTATCTTGCCACAGGGAGGGTTGCTACTATTCTCCCACTTAACCCTGCAAATCCAGTTGCGAGAGGTTTGGGATAGCCATTATCCATAACACCATTAGTGAAGCGCCAGTACAGGGGACCCTGAGCATTTAAGGAGGAGAAAAAAAGAAAGAAAGAAAAAAAGTGCTTTAGAGGAAATTAATTCCTGGTTATTCAACTGCAAAACAAACATGAAGAATAATCCATAAATCCATAAAAAAGCAGTAGCACTTTGATAGCTACATTGTAAATCTGACTGGAATCACTCCTACATCCATACAAATGGGATAAAACTACTACAACTTTTAAGTACCTCTTGCAGCCTTTTAACCTTTGAGTAGGGTTGGAGGATCTTAGAAGCTAATTTTTAAGAGGGGTTACTGAACAAAGGGGTTTCCTTTCTAAAGCCCTTAAATTTTCATAGATATAACAAGCAGCTTGAATTCCAGGACTGCGTGATTTATTGGGAAGTAACTGCATGACAGCTTTAATGAGACACGTGCATTTCGTTAGCATTTTATTTCAGGTTGGGAAACACACTAGGAATAAGTTTAGGCAATCTTTTTTCCCCAGTATCCAATCTGAACCTCCCTGGTGCAACCTAAGGCCCGTTCCCTCTCATCCTGTTGCTGTTCCCTGGGAGCAGAGCCCAACCCTCCCAGCTGTCCCCTCCTGTCAGGGAGTTGTGCAGAGCCACAGGGATCCCCCTGCTCCTCCTTGTCCCCCGGCTGAGCCTCCCCAGCTGCTCCTCATCAGCCTCGCCCCACCCTGCCGGCCGGGACCGCTCCCACCTTGATGAAGAAGGTTTTCCCATCGCAGTTGCACCTGGAGAAGACGGAGTCGATGGGCGAGGGAATGCCCCAGCCGTCGCTGATCCGGCGGGGGTTGGTGGTCGGAGGGGTCCGGCCGTTCAGCAGCCAGTAATAGTGACCTGGAGGGGGGACAGGCGTGAGGGGCGGCGGGGACAGCGCCGTCCTGCCCCGGGGGACAAGGCTGAGCCGGCCCCATGAGGGATCGGGGGACTCGGACTCTGGGCTCGGGAGAGTTTCCTGAGGGGTGAGGGGCACCGGGGCGAGTGAAGGAGGCAAAAGAGGAGGAAGAGCGACGGGGCAGGAGGAGGAGGAGGTGAAGGTGAAGGATTGGGTTCGGGAAAGATGAGGGAGAAGGAGGAGGCTGGGGCAGGTGAGGGAGGAGCTCCGGCGCTGTGCGGGGAAAGAGGAGGGCCGGGGCCGGAGCAGGAGCAGGTGCAGGTGAAGGAGGGCTGGGGCTGGTGAAGGTGAAACGGGGCCACGCCGGAGCCCGTGGAGGATGTTCGGAGCAGTCTCACCTCGGAAGACGGCCAGGGTGCCATTGGGCAGGGCCACCATGCCGTCCGCTGGCTTGCCGCTGCACAGGTCCTTCTCGTCGTTCTTCTCTGCAAAACACAGCCAGGTGGGTTTGTTTAAGGTTCCACAGGAACCGCCTTAGCTTTCCCCTCGGTCCCGCCGGTGGGCCAGGGATTAATTCCTCATCGGGGACGTGTTCTCGGGAAGTTCGGCTCTGGTGCAGCAGTGCCGAGTGACCAGGTGTGGGTGTCTTTGCTTATTGCCACCTAAGTGCCTGTAATTCAGGAAAACACCTACAAACACCTCGTATTCTACATGCTCTAGGATTTTATTGTTCCTTTAAGCTGGTTTAGCAGCTTCTCTTCCCTTTTGTTATTTCTTTAAAAAAAAAATAAAAAAATAAAAGGCATTTATGCTTATTTTCAGTTAAACAATTTTGTGCAGTTAAATATAAAGGAACGATGAATCGCTTTTAAATTGAAATTGAAGTATTTTGCATCTAAAGCCCTAATTTTTCCCCCCAAAATATCTTTCAGTATCTGATTCAAAAATTGCCCAAGAACCTGCAGACTGATTAAAATAAAGAAAGGGTGAAAAAGGCTGTGGCAGAAAGCAAGGCAAGAGACTTCTTGTCTCTTTTATATGATATTTTTAGTAGGTGGCTACAAAACACCAGGTTAAGTACCATGAGGGAGGGTGGATATGCAGCCTGACTTCTAGCAATTTTTTTCAGGGGATTTTGAAATTTGTCATCTTTTTCCTTGACTTTTTGTCTGTTTGCATCTTCAATGATAGCAAACAGAAGGAGGAGAAACTGATAGCGAACAATTTTCAGTAGGACTAATTACTGAAACAAATTAATTTAGATCATGTTCTGAACTACCTGGAGGATTTAATTAACTCCACAGCTGCTGATGCTTTCATACCTGCTGGAATGCACTTACCTTGTGTTTCTCCAGGGAACATTGGCAGGTCCCCAACTTGTATTAAAGGCTTGTTTATCTCCGGTTCTTCTTTCGCTGGCAGAGTTTCAGGTTCAGTTGGATGAGGCTCTTCTGTGGCCTCAGTGACCTCCTGGAAATGTATTGTTGGCTTGGATGTCCCATTAAACACAAGATACATTTCCTCTATTGTGTCCTTTTTATCCCTTGTTGTGGTTTCTTTGGGAACTGTAGTTACCTCTTCTTTGGCAATACCAGGGGCCTTTTCAGTGACATCTTCCATTTCTTTTTCAGGTGTGGTGCCCATTTCTTTAATGGTTGTTACCTCTTTTTTACCAGGTGTCATCTCCACAATAACACAAGCAGCACCTGGGCTCTCTTTGTCTGCTGCTGGCCCAGCCTGCTCAGTGTCTGTAGTTGTCTCTTCTTCATTTGGTGTTACAGCCTCACCAGGCTGAGGAGTTGAATCTTCTTTGATGGTTGTTACCAGCACAGTGGGATTGGGCAAGGGAGCTGTGGCTGCTGTTGTTGCAGTCTTGGTGTCTGTAGAAGTTGTTTCTGATTCAGCTGCTGCAGTGACAGGTTCCTCGGCCGTAGGAGCTGTGTTTGGAAGGTCATCCATACCTTTAGGAGAATCACCTGGTTTAGCTGTTGTCACCATAGCTACAGTAACTGTGTCTTTCCCAGTTGCAGCTGTGAAAATGTCTTTAAGCAGAGTAGTTCTGTCTTTCTTTGGTGTTGTTGTCTCCTTGTTCTCAACTGTGGTATCTGAAAGCATTGTCCCTGCCCCAGCTGTGGGGGAGTCCTTGCCAACAGTTGTGGGTTCAGCACTGCCTGGAGAAGCTGTGGCTTTACTGGCCTCAGGGGCTGCAGGGATGGTCGGAGAGTCAGCATCCTCTGCTTTAGGGGTGGTGGGAGAGTCTGCCTTGGTTGTTTCTTCTGGGGTTGTTTCTTCAGCTTTGGGGGTGGTGGCAGGAGAGTCTGCCTTGGTTGTTGGCTCCTCTGGGGTTGTTTTTTCAGGTTTGGGGGTAGTGGGAGAGTCTGCCAAGGTGGTCGGCTCCTCTGGGGTTGGCTCTTTGGGTTTGGGAGTTGTCAGCTCCTCTGGGGTTGTCTCCTCTGGTTTAGGAGTTGTCGGCTCCTCTGGGGTCAGGTCCTCTGGTTTAGGAGTTGTCGGCTCCTCTGGGGTTGGCTCCTCTGGTTTAGGATTTGTCGGCTCCTCTGGGGTTGTTTCCTCTGGTTTAGGGGTTGTCGGTTCCTCTGGTTTAGGAGCTGTCTGCTCCTCTGGGGTTGTCTCCTGTGGTGCTGGTGTTGTCGGCTCCTCTGGAGTTATCTCCTCTGGTTTAGGAGTTGTAGGCTCCTCTGATTTAGGAGTTGTTGGCTCCTCTGGAGTTGTCTCCTCTGGTTTTGGAGTTGTCGACTCCTCTGGTGGGGGGGTTGTCTCCTCTGGTGCTGGTGTTGTCGGCTCCTCTGGGGTTGTCTCCTCTGGTGCTGGTGTTGTTGGCTCCTCTGGGGTTGTCTCCTCTGGTGCTGGTGTTGTCGGCTCCTCTGGGGTTGTCTCCTCTGGTGCTGGTGTTGTTGGCTCCTCTGGGGTTGTCTCCTCTGGTGCTGGTGTTGTTGGCTCCTCTGGGGTTGTCTCTTCAGGCGTGGGGCTGGTGGGGGGCTCGGAATCAGTTGCTGCTGCCTCGGTGGCGTCGGGCGTTGGGTCTTGTGTTGGGGGCAGGTCAGTTGGGTCCATTTCAGTCAGTGGCTCCTCTGTGGCATCAGGGGTCACATCTTCTGTACCCGGAGTGGGAGGGTCGGCTTCGGTGGCTGGTTCCTCTGTGGCTGGAGCAGGAGTGGTCACTTGGATTTCAGGATCTACAGAACGAGTACAAATTTGGTTCAGCCATTTGAATTGCCATGCGGGTATGTATTGTCTGTAATTGCATTACACCCGTTAGCTGTAGGTGCTTCCTTTGAAATAGCAAGTCCTTTTTTAATGGCCAGACTAACCTGGACCAGGTGGAATGGGAGTTTCTTTTGTCTGCAAGGGACTTTGCAGCAGCTCAGCTCAGTTTTAGATGATACCTTTTGGCCAATCTGGCGCTGCCCCAGGTTCAGGGTTTAGTTTGTTGCCTGTAAGCACAGCTGCCTAGGGTTTCTTGCTGCTTTCATGGAAAGGAAGACACTTTAAAAATAGTCCTTCTAACAGAACACTTCCCTTCTCAGTCTGTTATTTTTATTTATTCCACTGCCGTGCTTTATAACTTAGTCTACACCAACAACCTGGAATCGGCGGAGTGAGGTAGGGAAGCAGGATGAAAATAATTCCTGAACACAGAGCCCTGACTGCATCTCCTGCTGTATCTTTGTTCCTTGGGTTGTTTTCCTCATTGTGGTGTATGGATTTAAGGCTCTCTTTACTTGTATTTATAGTTTTATTGATATGAGTCAAATTGTTATTCAGTAAGAGGAAGAGCAAATGCTTCTTCATTTCAATCTCTCCCAAAGTATTCTCTGTCTGAGATTTTGCAGATTAGTTCTGCTTTCACAAATGTTTGTGTTTAGTATGAGCAGAATATTACAGAATAGTTTTCACTCCCGTCCCATGTATTGAAATACCATAAGCTAGCTGGGATCCTGTTAATGGGTATTTGAATTTCCTTAATTTTCTTTCATTTAACCTACTATATGGTTTTTAGGGTTGGTTTTTTTGGGGGGTTGGTTTGTTGTTTTTTTTTTTTTTTTGGGGGGGGGTTGTTGGTTTTTGGTTTGGTTTGTTTTTTGGGTTTTTTTGTAATAGGAAATTGGAACAGCAGAAAATAAGTACTCCAAATCTAAAACAAAAAGAAGAAGGGGGAGAGGATTAAAATAGTGACTGACTTGTAGTGTCTTTTCAATTGTGCTTCAAGTTCAAACTGGTCTCCTGAGTTATCACTTCAAATGCTGTAACACAGTACCAAAGAACACAGGAAAGCAGCATATTTTCCAGTCAGAATAAATAAATGTGTTCACTGAAGCAGCATAAGGCCTGGCTTGATTGAAGCTAAAGGAACCTCCTAGGACATTTTCCTGTGCTGCCAGTTCATCACTGTCCCACCCTTCCTGTTCTAGCCACGGACGCTGTCCAAGACTGACAATGGTCCGTACCCTGTTTTTGGAGGATGTGTGTGACAATCCAGTAGAGACACAGGAGGCATCACCTCTCTGCACCGTCTGTGCTGAGTGAACTCTCCAAAGTCCTGAGGGCTTGGTGAGGTAATCAGTTTATAAACCAAGTGCTTCCAAGCTTGCTAACTGTCTGGTAATGTCTAGGATCAGCTTTCTATTTCTAGAGCAGGAAAATGGTCTTTAATTTTCCTTTAGGTAACACCCATCCTGGTGCATACATGCATACTTGCCTACCTTCCAGAGCTTCCTCTGGTGACTCTTCCTCATCTGTGGAGGACCTTTTAGATGTTGATTTGTTGTCTGGAGGAGTCTCCGGGGTTGGCTTTTCTGTGTGTGCTGAAAGAGAGAGGTGCTTCCATTAACAGGTTATTTTATCTTTATGGGTACTTGGTGTCAACTGTATAAGAGTGATTACAAAATTTCAGTGACCATCTTCCATTTAAAACTAAGTTTCTTTTCATTTATGGGATTCTTTACACAAATATTTGTGTGAAAAACAGCATAAATACCCTTTTGATCCTGAAGTATTTAGTCACAGATGGGAGCAATATTTTTTCCTGAAGTTTGAGGTGAGGCATTATTAGCTAATGGAAATTTTGAGGTGGGAAAAGAAATTAATTCTGAGCAGAGCTCTAGTTCTGAAAATTTGCCTTATTTTTTTTCACTACAGATGACTTTTCACTACTTGACTTTCACTACAGATAACTAACTCTAGTGGAAATAGGAGAGCTGTCATATTAACCAAGAATTTACTTTGATAATCCCCTTGCAGCTCTTCAGATGTGATAATTCTACACAAGTGATTGTTTTGGGGAGACATTTTGAAATAAATGGTTTCCTTGAAGGCGACAGGAGCTACAAAGCAGGCATGGACCAACATAGGTTTAAGCTAACTTCTAGTAGGCTGAGTTTTTGGAGAAGTGGGTGGTTGTGTTCAGATTTTTCAGCTCTGAAGAGTGAATGGAAATTCAGTTGCATCCAGTAAGAGCCAGATAATATTTTGTAATTAATTGTTGGCCAAATTGTACAATTGGAAATTAGCTGCTTGCATAGCCTTGTAGAAGGAACTTGTTAATTGTGAAGGAAATGTGATGAAGCTCAGGGAACTGGCCAAATTATTTTGATCCAACCAAGGGAGCTGGTAACTGCTAGAGGTGTGTGTAATCAGCTTTTTACAAAAGGAATGGGATTTTTGTCTCCAAGGGATGACCATGGTGTCAAAATATTTACTTTCACAGCGAGCTAGTGCTCAAAACAAGAAAGGTTGGGTATTGCACTATATCCTGAAACCTTTATTGAGGAAGAGAGAGACATTGAAGTTGAATGACTCCTTTGAAAGCCAGTTGTTGGAGAGGGAAACGTTTTGCTTATGTGTGTGTACATGTATTCAGGGAATAAAGAGCTTCTGGAGGATAGGGAAGATAACAGTGAGCTCTGGGTATGCATTGTACACTTGGCTTTACTGTAGAGAAGAAAATGTTCAGAGGATGCTAAGCCAGCAAATTTATTCCAAGAGGTTTAACAGATTTCTTAGTTATTCACACATAGTATAAGTAGTAAAATACTGAGTACAGTGGTTTGGGGGATTTCTGCTTGATCTTTTGACCAAAACTGATAGCAAAGCTTAGTACAGTACAGAAGAAACTCTAATCTTGGGAACGGTTGATTAATTCTTCATTACATTTTAACTGAAGAAATGAAATGTTTTAACAGCATTTTGTGAGTGTTTGGGTGTGATTCCTCAGCAGAAAGAGGGAAATACTAAGCAGCCTCATAAGCAGCAAATTCACCTCAATATGCTTCCAAGACACTTCTCTAGACATTCAGTCAAAAATGCTGGATACAGACTCTATTTCAGTCTAAATTACTGGGCAGCTGTGTGGCAAAGCCAAGCCACTATCCCAGCACTTGGGGACCAAATGGGTGAAGAGAACCAAATCATAATTGTAACTTGTGTTGTGTGTCATGCTGTGGGCTTTGGGAATTGGCTGCCTTGAGGTGGGCTGCTCTGTGGATGCAGCGATCCTGTACCAGGCCACATTTGTCAAGTGTGTTGACAGAAATTAATTTAGGTCTGTAGGTACCATAAAATTTAAGGACATTATGAAATTGAACATATTCTGTTGTTGTTTTTTAGAGTTCATTTGATGGTGTCCTGAAAGCTACATGAGGGTGGGACTGCACCTCCAGGTCTGTGCCTTTGTGCTCAGCTGAAACCCCACCAGGCTCTGCAGAAAAGGACAGAACAAAAGAAGTGACTGCAGGTCAGTTTGATTCTGCCCTGGACTGAACTTGCAGCCTAAAGGTAAAATATGTCTTTTCTTAAATTTTTTCTTGCTACACTGTGAACATGTGGCATTCAGTTCCTCCCTCCTGCCCCACAGGCTGGGTTTCTGTGTCAGGCTGCTCTTCCCACATTGGATTTGAGATGGGGAGAATCTAGGATGTGCATCTCTAATATGCTGCCAGTGACTGTGGTGACCACAAGCAAGTGGTCTGGAGGTCCAGGTAGTGTTATCCAAAGGCACAGAGTAGCCATTCCCCACTTTTGGATGGGTGGGGATTTTAAGGGAGTTGTTTTTAGAAGATGAACTCACCTTTTTATTGCAATTTATTTATTCATCTGCTTAGTGGAAAAAGCCCTGGGCGTGCAGGAGACAGTGGCTAAATGTGTGCCCAGGTGGGCAGGAGGCCGGTGGCCCCTGGGCTGTGCCAGCCCTGGTGTGGGCACAGGCCCGGGGCAGTGGCTGTGCCCTGTGCTGGCCCTGCTGAGGGACCTCGAGTGCTGTGCCCAGTGCTGGGCCCTCGTGCCCAGAGAGACCTTGAGGGGCTGGAGCGTGTCCAGGGAAGGGAACGGAGCTGGGGAAGGGGCTGGAGCACCAGGAGGGGCTGAGGGAGCTGGGAGAAAAGGAGGCTCAGGGGGGAAATTCTGGCTCTGCACAACTCCCTGACAGGAGGGGACAGCCGGGGGGTCGGGCTGTGCTCCCAAGAACATGGGATAGGACAAGAGGAAATGACCCCTAGGAGCACCAGGGGAGCTTTAAGTTCTCAGGCTGCCCAGGGCAGGGGTGGAGTCCCAATTCCTAGAGGGATTTAAAAGCTATGTGAATGTGGCACTTGGGACATGTTTTAGTGGTGGCCTTCACAGTGCTGGGGGAACGGTTGGATACAATGATCTCAAAAGGTCTTTTCCAAACTAATCTGTTCTGATTCCCCAGCTTCTCTCATTGAATTCTATTACTGATGTGGAGACCTTATCTTTACAGACAATATTCTGAATAAGGGCTCTGACAGAGCATGGCTAATGGCAAAAGAGCCTAATGTAAAATACGACTTTAACCTCAGAATTCACATCTTGGTGATGGCTTCCAGGATATCTACCTGTATGTTTCCATAAAGTGTTCATGCTTGAGAAGCTGGCCAATTTGTTTGTGAAATTAGGTTTTGTTATTTTTGTTTTGTTTTGTCTTGTTTTATTTGTTTTGTTCTGTTTCCTGTTTTTCAGTTGTTACCCACACTGTTTTGTTTATGGTAAAGCACCTCTGCTTAAATATGACTTTGTGAAACAGACAGAGAAATGTCTTACCCTCTTTACAGTACTTGACGTAGTCTGGGCAGCATTTTCCGTATCGCTCGCAGTCGGCGTCGCAGTCACACTCCCTTCCCCTCTCGAAGGCTTCGAAGCAGCGTCCCTCGCAGGAGGCGGCTGTGGAGGCAGAGCAGCACAGTCAGGCTTTGGGCCAGCTCGTGTGCAACGCTGGGACCTCTCTACAGTGAAGTCGTTGGCTCGAGCTGGTGCCAAGAGCAGCTCCATAAAATCAGGCTCTTATCCCGGTCTGATCCAGGATTTGTCTGTAATGTGGGGTTTGGGTCAGGCAGTGCCATAAAGGGCACTGTGCCACGGCAGTGACCATTGGATTGACAGTGCAATAAAACCTGACCGCCGCGTTCACTTTAGCCAGGTCCCACCGTAGGAGGGTTCTGCTTCCCCAGCCACAGAGCGGTGATCTCAAGAGTGATATTTAAATTCTGGGCTGGGTTTGCAGGAAGGTGTTCACCAGGGTATCCCTTTACAACAAGAATGATTGATACCAAAGCATTTCTGAAACATAATTCACCTAATTAGGTCACAACCGAGTGGTTATGACCTGGTGTGTCCAGGCAAACACTGCAACCTAGTGTGAACAGGTTAGCCAAGTTACCCCAAGAGACCAGTTTGGAACTGTTTAATACAGTTCTTTAATTATTAGTACTAAAGGACTATATACCATATTTTGACATGACTTTAATATTTCATGTTTGGTTAACTTCTGAAACTTCACTGACCAAACTGCTATTTCATATCAAATAATGACCATGTTGTGTTAGAAAGAGTGTGCACAGCTATTAGACTTCAGAAAAAGCACTTTCTCTACGTAGGTTTCTATTGAAGTCATTGTCTCTGGGGCACACAAGGCATAAAATCATGTTTTACAGTTAAATCACTATCAAGAAAAATTAGGATTGCTGTGTAGGCAGATTCTGAACATCTTTGGATTAATGCAGTTGTGGAATTAAGTGTTGAGCCAGTGGATCCATCCCACATGCACAGGTGAGAATTATTTTTATTATCTTAGGGAAAAAAATTTATTCAGAAATAATGTCTGGCATTTCTGTCACTTAGTCAGTGTTGATTCCACACTCACTGGGCAACAGTCCTTAAGCAGACTGCCTGCATCCTTTCAGGATGGCACTTATTGTGCTTGCCTGGACTCACTGATTTAGAGTAGAAAAGGGAAGACTTCCTCTAGTCTTAAACTTTTGGTTAAATGTTGTGCAGAAGCCAGAATACCTTTAGAATCTGACCCACAATGAATAAATAACCTCCATAATTAAAATGCCTCACTTTGCATCTTCAGCTGTGAGAGATGCTGATGTCCCCCCGCAAAGCCAAATGAAGATAGGGAAGACTGAAGGGCAAAGTGTCCCCAGTGTGTGTCAGGGCAGCAGAACTGGAATTTCAGGGAATGCTAGGTCTGCATTTTGAACAACACTCAGTGGTGTAGCTGATTCTGAGAAGTATTTGTTACTCCTGTAATTCTACTGGAACCACAGTATAGCGTAACAAACTACTGTTATCCAAATCACTGACATTTCTGACACTGGTGATTGCTAAGAAAATGCTTTTAATGGTCAGTAAAGCAATAATCTGTTTTTATTTACATTGTACAGTTTTGCCTATAAATAAGGCATAAATTAATACTCATCCAAACACATTTTCCAGCAGACTCTGGACATGGTTCTGATCCAGAGTCAATTTCTGTCCATGGAAGGACACCCTGGCTTTGGATTAGACCCCACAGCATCCACACTTCTTAAATTTGAGTTGGAATATGTCAGAATTTCTTTCTGCAAAACCCTAAATTGGCTTTTAACCTTTTTTTTTTTTTTTTTTTTTTTTTTTTTTTTTTTTTTTGTATAAGAGACAGACGCATGCAGTACAAATACACTAAGGAGTAGAAAACAAACAGTTTTTGCTGATCTTGCCTAGTTCTGCTTTTGTAAAAAGCAAAATTCTTTGCTTGGCAATAACCTGTGGATACACAATTTTCTTTGGATTGCAGGAGGTTACCCTGAATATTTGAGGGGAGCAACAATACATGTATGAGAGGGAACAGGGACACAGCAAACCAACAGACATTTAAGCATTCAGAGAGGAGACACTGGTGTGGTAGGGAGCTGGGAGTGGAATTTGAGGAGAGGAACTGGCTGTGTTTGGGAACTTACCCACTATGCAGACTTTCCTGAAGTCAGGGCAGCACTCCATGTAGTGGTGACAGTTAAAATCACACTGGCAGTCATGCTCTCTAGAATACCCTGACCCACATCTCCCTGTACAGCTCGATACATCTAAAATCACACAACACTGGTGTAAGCATTGCCCAACCACAACGGTCCTTAAGGTAATGCTGAATGGAAAAGAACTAAAGTTTCTCTCATCTTTTCCTACAGAATGTGGTTTCCTCACTCAGTACTGCAGAAGCTGAGAGCCTGGTGTGACCCCTCCTGAAGGTGTGGGGAGCAGAGGTTTGCTCTGAGCCAGCCTGAGGACCACCAGTAGCACATGTTCAGGTTAGAGGGGTCTTCCACTCAGATAACTTAACCCTTTTCTTCTGAAAACTAAGGAATCCTTGAGTATTGGTTCTGTAGTATGACCACAGGCTTCCAAACTAACCCCTTAGACAGTATATCAGCTTTGCTGATTTACTCTCCAATTTGATTCACCCTCTGTATGATAACAGGTGTGCATCTGCACACCCATACCTGACAGACCCCCTAGGTGTTTGATTTTTACTGTTGGTAATGCAGTTCCTAATAACCCGTCTAATCAGGTTAGCTTGCAAACTGGAGAGCACTCATAATAAATACAGGTCCCTGAAACCATTTTTACTGGAAGTTTCCAAATCTGCCTACTCCCTACACTATATTTTTTCCCTAATGTCAAGGAAGAATTTGGTATCAGCTCAAAGGGTAAGAACAGTTGGTATCTAGCCCTGTAACTCCTATGAAGTACATTTTGTTAATTAGAAGATTATGTACTAGCACACTAACAGAAAAGTTCATCCCCACAATGACTTTACTGCCAGACTGCTGGGAAATGCTGGATAACAAGAAATGGTGCAGATAACAGGTGATAAAACAAGACATCAGGAGGTGTCTTGCTTTAACCTATGAGCATTCCAGCTTGGCAGTGCCTTGCTGCCTTCTTCTGCCAAATCAGATATTCACCCTGCAACCCTCCCCTTCCTCTGTGAAATCTCTGCTAACACAACCAGCTAACAGCTTCTTCTGGAAATGAAACATGCAGGACCACAAGTGAAGCGTCCCTAAATACAAACAAAGAAGCTGAACAATCAGCAAGCCCAAACAGATAATCAGCTGAAACATTGAGAAACAACAAGGAAATAACATGTAACACAACACAACACCAAAGACAATTTCTAACAGCACACACTCCATGTGTGTGTGTCTGAAGGAAAAGCATGGGATAACAAATATTATATCTATTACATATACTGTGATTTTCAAACAGTACTTGTAATGCTTGTTACCACTTTGCCACAAATAGAAAAGTGGAACGAAGGGATAACTGCAGACATTAATGAACTTGAGTTACTGGGCTATTAATACAGCAGTTGAAAAGACAAAATAGACATCTTCCTTTATGGATGTATGCCCAATATATTGAACCCTTCTTCCTTTATGGAAAGAAAATAAGTCCAGTAGTTATATGGATAATATGTAGTAGTCCAATAGTTGCACCTCTTCATTAATTTCTTTTATGGCTTGCAAGTTATGGAGTTACTTGTAAGGAAAATGCCTGAATGGTCCTGGTTGCTGTTGGCAAAAATCTTTTTTGCTGAAACTGGTGGAAAGGCATCAGTTATCAAGGGGTCAGTGTAAGGTCATATCTGGCATGGGGTGTGCCCTGAGGAACTTCTCAGATACATGACGTTGTGCCTTCTGCTATCAAGTAGTAATAATTTTCTACCAGCAAGTAATACCTAGTGTCATCCCCCTGAAAATTTGAGAGCTATTAGAGAACTGCAACAGCACAGGATTTGCTAGAGGCATGTTCTGCTTCACCACAACAGTGTTACTTTAGTAAGGAATCAATTATAGAGCTTGAAGTATTATTAGACAAATAATTCCCCTAATTTGCCTCACTGGTGTAACAATGGTGCATTTAACGGGAAAGCACTTAGCAAGGTAGAGACATTTCTTTCCCTGAACTTATTGAAATATTTCTAGCCAACCTTTGTGGATATTCTCATGTTAGATTCTTCCTAAATCAAACTGCAAATCACTAGGGCTAAATACATTAGTATGGGGGCAAGAGGCTCTGTAAACTGTCTACAGAAAAAGTAATCGATTCATACACCTTTTGCATTACATTTATATTTTTATGTTATTCCTCAAACAAAGAGGACTATGCTGCACTAAAATGTATTTATGAAAATATTCAGTGATGATAAAACTGAATCATATTTCCTATCTGAATAAAGTTCTAGGACTTAGTATTTTTATTATATTTTTGAAATATTCTTAATGTGTATCAGGCACACACTGCTTAGACACCCTCTCTTCAGCTTTGTGTGTTACAGTACCTTGAGAAGACACTTCTGGAATCAAGGACAGTGAAAGGACCACCAGGGATAAGCAAAGTATGTTCCATATGATCATAACTTTCAGGTACGACATCATTCCTAAAAAGAAATAATCTCACATCACTACCTGCCATTCACTTAATTCATAATTTTAAAAATGCTGTGCATATCTTTATATATGAGTAGTTTGATAAAAACATAAAATAAATAATAAAACTGTTAAAGGAAAAATTTAGAATTACTCTATAAATTCCCTCGTGATTATTAGTCAATTAGCCTTTAAATTCTGTAATAAGATTATAGAAATTCATTATTAACAAGTAATAGAAATAAATTTTTGCAGAATTCTATTACATGAAGACTACAGTCACAGTCGTCTTCTAACATGGGTACACTTCAGCACAACAATGTTGAAAGTTATAATACTGATAAATGAAAATCTATAATAAAACCAAATACTGACAGAACATTAGTTATGCAGCAACATAATTTTATAAACCATAACCTAACATTGAAATATGTCAAATGGAAATTAGACTAAAAGTAAATCTTCTTTCAAAATGAAAACTTTGGATTTTCTGTCCCAGTTCCTTGTTCTCCTATTGAAGAAGAGCTTTGAGTAGAGACAGGTGTAGCACTTACCTAGCAGAGAGTGTGTCTGCTCCCAGGGCTGTTCCAGAGTCCTTATATATTGCTTTGGAGCTGTGCTGGGGTCAGGTAATTAGGCAGCTTGTTAAACACACCACCAATGACAGCTCATGACAGCAAACTTTCCACAGGGCTTGGAAGAGGGCCCGGATGACTAGACTAACACAACGTCTGGAAAATACTCCCATTAAGAAAAACGATTACAGAAAAACTAAATAGGGACTTACTAGTCAAAACACATTTTGATTACTGAGAGAAATGAACAAATTGTCCTCAATGCAGCTGGAAGGCATTAGAGAGTATTGCAGAGCAATAAAAAATCATCAGAAGCAAATGCTGAGTGTATTTTCTTTCCTGTCAAATGGAGCTTAGGTGACAGTAGCCTGAAATGATGCAGTTTTATCTGCTACTGATGGTGTATCTTCTCCAAAAAGTTGAGAGCTAATTCATACAGACATAAGTAATTTACCACTTGCACTGAATATTTTGTACTTTCCCCTGAACTAAATGGAAAAGCTGCCAAGGCATTGGCTAGAAATCAAAGAATTGAGTCAAATCACAAAGTTATTGAACATATGATATGTAAGACATCAAAAATGAATGAAAGAGGCCTTAATTGTTTTAATGGTCTTTGTGTTCATTGGTTCCAGATTTGGGATAGTGGAAATGGTCATTTGTAACTCTCAGAGACAAAGGAGGTTTTAACTGAAACTTTTACAGTCCTGACTGTTGGTCTTTAGGAGGGATCTTTTATTCAGAAATTATCCTACAGGTCAGGGAACTTTAATACGCCTCCTTTATGATATTACCTGAGTCTCAAAGTGGTTCTGTTAACCCCAAAAATAAATATGGTATAGTACACATTGATCCCAGTTGAGGAAAGCACTTCAAATGAGAATGAGTCTCTTAAGGAAAATAATGCAGAGCAGGAGTGGGTTTAAACATGTGTTTGAATGTTTCCCTCACTTGGTTCATTGACTGAACAGCTTTAGTAATTTTATGCTAGAATTTCTAATTTCTGTATTATCACAATAGAGAGATTTCCATTCAGTCTTTCTGCATTGTGTGCAGATGGAATAACTATTTACTTCAATTAAATGGAATAACTATTACTTCACTTTGTGGGAAAGGGGAGACTGAGTTTTTATGGAGGTTATTCAAGGTCATACAAAAGAAATGTATATTGCATGTCTTATTATAAGAGTTTCAGGGCTCTCTTTAGTGGACTATAAGCTTGATAAAGAAGCCCTGGCTGGGGTAGAATGGTGCCTGTCTATGATTATTTGAATCCTGGGGAAGAAGTACTTATTAGAGTAGCCAAATAGTATCAACAAGATGAGAAGTTTCCTAGAAAAGTACTAAAATACTTGTAACTTAATTTATAATTTGATCAAGCAAAACATCTAAGACTGAATTAATGAGTGTATCCTTACTTTGAGATCCATGACATTGAGTAGATTTGTTGTCTTTTCCTGGTGCAGCTGTGAGTCCCAGTAAATACTGGCTGGCTACCTGAGGTGAATATATGTATATGTGTGTGTGTGTATGACTCAATTAAAAAAAAAAAAACAAACCAGAAGATCA
This sequence comes from Pyrgilauda ruficollis, assembly GCF_017590135.1. NCBI lineage: Eukaryota > Metazoa > Chordata > Aves > Passeriformes > Passeridae > Pyrgilauda > Pyrgilauda ruficollis. The sequence goes on along the minus strand of NW_024526488.1, from coordinate 4,746,391 downwards.
AAATTATTATCATTATTCTGTTAACATGCCAGGGCTCAACTGAGTCATACAGTTGGGTACAGACACACTTGAAAAATGGGTAGTTGTGACTGGCTGCTACATTGTGTTATGGATGTTCCTTTTGGTAGGATTGTGTTTTTAATTTCTCTTCTGAATTGAACTTTTGGGCTGTTAGACGTCACATGGGAGTTGCAAAGTTTGAGTGAACAGAATTTCATAAGCGGATCAACAGGCTGTGAAGAGCACTTAAGAACCTTTAAATTGTGGTGTCACTGTGTCATTGAGATGGGTGGGCAGACAACAGGTGGGGGCTGATCCTGACCAGCTTTTGCTGGTTTTCCCTTTGTTTTTAGGCATGGATTTTGGAATCCTGCTTTTAATTATAGTTATGGATTCTCATAGATGGCAAGAAAAGCATTCAGGACACATGTGCTGGGCAGGGTGTGCTCCTGCTGCTGTACCCAGGCTGGAGTGCCAGGGAGAAGGGCCCAGAGAGGAGTGGGGAGCTGCATGGGCAGGGGAGGGAGACCTCCGTCCCAAACACAGATATAACATAGGGAAAGTACAAAATGTTCCATTTCCTTCTTTTGATTTCAGCTGCCTTTAGGGAAACAAGACTCATTACATTTAGTCATCATTCCTGATGAGTAAATAAGGATACATGGCTTCACCAGCATTTTAATTTGTCCTAAAGAAGCACATGGGACCTAATATTGTGGTTAGTCACTCCAATCAAAAAGAGAGAACCTTATTTTTTATCTGATTTTTATTGCTTCACTTAATATCAACTGGCCAGTCATTTAATTTGGCAAGGCTTTCAGGCAAACGTAAACCCTTCATCAAACCTTGGCATGTGTATCCAAAATCTTATCTGTACTTCAAACTTCCTTAGTAGATTGCATTTTGAAAAAAAGAAGAGGTAAAAAAAATCCCTTCCTTTGCCTAGGTACTGCAATGATTCCAATTACAGCACAATTGCTGTTATTTTTTATTTCTGGATGAACAGATTCCTTATGCTGGTGCCTGTGACCTGGCAGTGCCTTTTCAGGCCTTGGCTTTTCCAGAAGCTCATCAGTCAGTCACATTTATGATAGTGGTTTGGGGATGTGATCATATCCACTGGGATCACATGGAATGTATAAGTCAGTGAATCCCAGACAACAGTTGTTGGGATGATCTGAGCCTGGTTTGACAGAAGCTTTACTGCTTTTTTAGTTCCATCCCTTTGTAAACCCATCAGGATCCTCAAAATATCCTGTGAGTTTCGGATGGACACCTTGAGTGCTCTGAGTCCCTGGAGGACTCAGGAAGAGCTGCTGGGCAATCCCAGCAGAAGTGATACAAACTGAGCGGACAAAGAGGAAAGGGAAAAGGTATTTGAAGTAGTGTTGGCCTATTAAATATTCACTGATTAGTGAACCCTTATTTCACATAAAAGGAATCGTAGAAGGAATGCAATTGTAAGTTAAATGAGAATGCTGGAGGTCTCACTGACGTTACTAAGAAAAATTATCAAGAATCACAGAAAACTTTTGGTCTTGCAGGAAGGACTGACAGACTTTTAGGGTTGGGGTCTTGGGTGGGGCAAGGAAGGGGATGGTGTAGAGGAGGTAGAAGCCTCCATGTGGGAAACTCATGGGGTTACAGTTCTGGGACAACTAATAATTGATCAAAGGTGTTTCCTTGTCTTGCCTTCTACAGTCTGTTACTTTCTTCCTTGTACAACTGTCTACCTTTCACTGGCATTTTATCTGATTGTGGGGAAAAGAAAAAAAAAAACAAAAAAGAGTTAATTTGAAAAAGCACCTCTGGCTTTTAAAAAAAAGGAATATTAACACCCTAGTTTTTCCACAGTTTACGAGTAGCAGTAGTAGTGCAATGAATTCTGCTGCACCAAGGCTCAAAATGTTCACATACATCATCCAGCTGATGTAAATACAGATTTATTGTATTTCCAATTCTGAGAAAGATGAGAAATTTTTTTAAAGGTAAGAAGTGGAGAATCATATCTAAATATTACTTAGATATTATGTTTGTTTTCACAGAAATCTCAGGTGAGCCCATAATGATAGGTGGAAGACTGGTAGAATCCGCAGGTCTGTGTTATTTTTATAGTACTGCCAATATCAGTAGCAGAAATCTTTTTATTTCAGAAAAGCCTTTAAACTCAGTGTAGCTGCAGACATTATGGAACATCTTGAAGAGCAGGAGGAGGAGAAGCAGATTTGCTGCCTGGTTACATCTGTGGATTTAATGGACTTCTCTGGAATTTTGGCCGTAAGTACATCATTTTATAGATGTCATGATATTTCTCAGTGGGTCCTCACAAGTTTCCCTAAAATAATTTTAAAGGTTTTTATCCCAAAGCTAGAGCATGGATTTATCTGAGCTAGACTGGGATCTCATTTTATGTGGAATCTGTGCTCTGATTCATACAACAGGGCAGACTTAGTGGCAGAAAATTACTGGGTGAAATCTTTTGGGGAATGTCTGGCAGAACAGGACCTCGTTAAATAGGAAATATTGAACTTCTCTTTCTTTTCCCTTACAGGAATTATTTCTCTCTGAACGTGGGCCTAGTGAAATCGTTATAGATTTGAATACACATAGCTGATAAAAGTGAGTTCTGTTTCATAAAAAATGTCTCACAAAATGAAATATATTTCGTATTGTTTGTTCTTTTTTATTCATACAGTGTATGGACTTTCTACTGAATCATAACTGCAAGAAAACAAGAGATTTAAGAATAGGAAGAAAAAAAGTCAAGCAGCATTTCAACATGAAGAATGGCTCAGGATAAGAAGAATGAAGAAAATTAACATGCAAAAGGTAAATCTAGGAGAGTAAGACATTATATATGTCTGTCTGTAATGTAGAAAATTATGTTTAGCAGTTAAACCAGAATTCTCAGTTCAACAGTAGGAGCTGAATTAGCACTGGCTCCTGGAAATCTTGGGAATGAAAGATGCAGACAATTCTTTCAGTTACTTATGTCATTACCCCTTCAGGACAGATGGTAGAGACTCCCAGAAACAGTCACCATTTTTCATATGGCTGACAAATAACACCCTCAGTTTGGCAAAAGAGTAGTGAAAAGGTGTCAGACGGGATTTTTCAGACTTGGTATGAAGTAATTTTCTTGTAACATGAAGAATCATCTTTCTTAGACATCACACTCACGCTACCATAAATAATTCTTTTAACACATATTCAAGCTTTCACTTCTTAGGTACTCATGCAAAAATAATCTGTTTGAATGTGTATATGCAAGGGGGGAAATCTTCCTGGATCAGCATAATTGTACAGAAGAGTGATGAGTAGATTTTAATGTATATGGCTCTGAGAAGAGGGTTTTCTTTCTTTTTTGGAACTTTTCTGCTGTTGTTTGACTTCAGAGTGAGAACTGAATAGTAAATTCTGATGCACATTCAACAGGAAGCTCTCAAGTGTCAAATATCAAGCTCCTGTACAAAAAATTCTCCTGGCATTATTTAATACTGTATATTAATGGTAGTGGAGGAAACTTTGGTTAAAGCTGCCAGAGGCTTGTGGAACCTGCTTGCTTTCTTACTGTAAACATTGTTTTACAGGAATCTGAATTATTTCTGTGAAATGTTCAGTGCTTCTGTCTATTCAGATTCTGTTGTTTAAAAGACACCTACAGTGAACAAGGGTTGCCTGGGTGTTTGGCAGAGTGAATTGTCTCAGCATGATAAATCCCCTTTTCTTTGGCAGAGGTAAAGGTATTTAAAACATGAGAAAATGTTCATTTCCCCTTCAGTTTCAATGACCTTTGAAATTGTTGTATTCTCTTTTAAATGCTTTCAACATGAACTCTGCCTCTAAAAAATCAGTTTTCTTCTCAGACCTCCTGCAAGAGTTGCACAAACACAGCATAATTGCAGCAGCTGCAAACAGGGCACTGAGGCTCAGCAGCTCTGAGTTTGTACTTCAAATATAACAGGAATTTTCTGTCTACAAATGAAACTATTACAAATATATAAATTATTCAGCAAGGGTATGTTATATCAGAGGCTGTGCAGTGCTGATTTGAAGCAGGAATGATCTGTAGCAAAGTCAAAATTCTTAACCTTAACTGATGAGGGAAAACAAAATTCAAAAACCCCCAAGCTGTAGTTATTATCAAGGTATCTTTCTGATATATCAGGAAATTTCTAGGCATTGGCTTCTGTTTGCCTATAATTAAGTCTGGGGTTAGAGCTGAGTATTAGGTTTTAGAAAGCTAAAGCTGAAAGCCCCTGTAATTACCTGTTTCTCAAGAGCACCAGCATGGGTGGCAGGAGCACCTTTCTGGCAGGGAGTTCCTTACTTGTCCCAAACAGTTCTCCTTCACAGCATGGACTGCCAGCACTCACAGCTGTTGGGGATATGAATTAGTCCCCATATCCTTCCTGAGGGGTGACTATGCAGGAGGTTGGGGTCAAGGTCAAGCTTTGGAAAGATGAGCCTCTGTGGATTTTAAAAGCCCAAGGAGTTAAGAGGGCTGGCAGCTTTTCTCTTTAAATGATTCATCCTCCTTCTAGACTTCAAATTAATTTTATGGTTTGAATTAAAGTTAGATTATAAGTCAGTGATTCAACCTTGTGGTGTTCAGTTTTAGGGAGGTGCCTGGCACGGCCCTGCTGCTCTCATTTACTGTAGGGATTGATCAATACACTGATATTACTGAGCATTTATTTGGGCTCACAGCCAGGGCTTCTGGTGTTGGAGCTCTGGCACTAGGAGGTTAAAAGGAGGGCTGAGAGCTGACAAAGGTCAGGTTTCTGCATTATCATAGGAATTGAGCTCCACAGTAAAACTCAATTTGGGGTTTTCATGATAGTAAAATTTATGGCTGACATTCAGTATATGCTTAGTAATAGCATTTCAGTGTGTTTCATTAAAGTTCAATTTATATATTTCAGTTTTGGTCTAAATTTTCAAAGATTTGTGTATTTCAGTTGCTTCGCCTGTTACTGTAGGGATTGCCGTAACTGAGGTTAGCCTAAGGAGGTGGGCTGGAGTCAATATTTAGGCTTCTACAGCCCAAAAGATGTCAGCAGACATAGCCCACAACCATGTATTTTACTTTTATAGAGGGACTAATCTCTGCATATAAGGAAGACTGGATTTTACAATTCAGCACATCGATATATACATTATCTGGGGATTGCAGAGATTGGATTAGAGTTAGGAGAAATCTAATCTGGTACTTAAGATCAGGGTTAGAGGATTTCAGATTAGGATTATGAAATTTGGAGCCCTCTGTGGTATAGGTTTTTGGCCATTGACATGTCTATGTTTTAATTGGGGATTGGCTTTGTGTTTAAAGTCTGGAGTCCCAGAACTGCTTTTCTGGTGTACTTTACAGAGCTGTAATTTGTGCTGATGTCAGCCTTTGGCTGTAAATATGTGATATTTAAATATGTAGTAACATTTTTTACTGCATAGAGGGGTATGTTATAGTCTGGTTTACCATTTAGGAAACTACAGTGTGAGAAACCCATTGTATTCATTGCTGTTATTGGTATTACTTATCCTGCCAGGGCTTATACTAAACCCATCACAAAGTGTAGCCTTAAGAACAGCCAGGGAGCAAATCCTTGTTATGTTCCCAGAGAGAGAATACAGAAGCATCTCTCCATCCCAGCTCACTCACCCCCACACAGAGTATATGAACATGATGCATGTCCAGAAGAATGTGGGCTGTCAACTGCTGTGCTCTGGGACATGTTTCATCACCTGTCAGCAACAGGAAAAGGCACCTTTCCCTTCCCCAAGGCACAGCATGGGAGTGCAGGTGTATCTGACAGGCTTTTGTACCTTGATTGGCACCACTGTCAAGGGGAAAGGAACACCAAAGTCTAGCAACAGTTTTCTGTATTTTCTGTGACTGACACCTGAGAATGTATCGGTGTCACCAAACATGGTCTGCTCTGTTTCTGTCGCAGTGTTCTCTGTGCTGATGGCTCTTTAGCTCAGCCTTTTGAGGGACTCTGAGCTGTAATGAGGACTGAAAGGAAAATACAATCTCTGCAGCAGAGAATCGAGCAGTTTGCATCACTCTCTGATGGGCTCATCATAGTAATTATGAACCTGTCAGCCTATATAATACCTGCCTGCAATAAAAGCCTGGTTTGAAGACTCTTTCCCTTGGCTGGACTGTGAAGATTCCCTTTCTAGCATAGACAGTGGGAAGGAACCTCTTTTTATATTTTTTTTTCTCTTATCACAAAAGATTAGAACAGGATGTCAGATTCTGACATGAGGATAGGGGTGTATTTGTAAAGGACATGCTAGGAGAAGGTGTTTAAGGGAAGTAGCAGGTCATCCTTAAAAGCTTCTCTTCTTCCAAACAAAAAAGAACCTGCTTTGCAGACCAAACAAGAAAAAGTCCTTTCCCTCAGCACCTAACAGTCTTGTTTCAGTACCTCATCAGAGATGTATCTGGAGGACGGGACTTTTTACAGGGAGCCTTCTTTTATTCACTTCAGAATGAGTCATATGTTTTTGTGACCAAAGCAGTTGGTTTGAAGATGAAAATTATGAATAATGCACCACCCTTAAGACAATTCTATTCCTGAAAGATTGAGCTCAGGGTATTGGCAACATCCTTTGCTCAAAGTTAGTTTTCAGAAAATAAGAGAAAATCCTAGGGATGCTGGTAAAGAATATGGGTTGACATAAGCATATTCTTACAAGAGAACATAATTTATCCTGTGTTTATGGGTTCTGTGCCTGAGAAACAAATATCATAAAGGCTCAATCAGGCTGGAAAGAAAAGAATTTGCATAACTATGATAATATACAATAACTGCTGCTTAAAAGCATGGCCTTCCAGAAATCCTATCAGTAACGAAATGACATTGCTAATTGCTTCGTTTTCTGCTGAGGAGTGAAAACCTTGAGCAGGGGGTGGAGGTGCATGTGCCAAAGTACTGACAATGAACATTAGAGCCCCTGCTCTGCCTGTGCTTTAGTAAATGATTCAAGCCAATTCTTGCTGCTGTTCAGTGCAGGACGTGAGAAATGAGCAGGATGGAGAGACACAATTTATGGGAAAGCTCAGTGTAACAGCATGCCAAAGCCAGTCCCACAGGAGCTTAGTGACTACACTGTGATGTCAAATAGCAGTGAAAATGAACTCTCAGATGGATGTGGGAGCCATGTGGGAAAGAACAGCCCAAAGAAAGATCCTGCCATGGTCCTTTCCTGGTATCTCATCATGGGTTCTTGGTTGTCCTGAGTACACTGAAAGGAAAAGGAGTCGAAAGGGAAGCATCTTGCTCAGCCTTTCATGCCAAGCTCAGTGGAAATTCAGATCTCTTGATGTTTTCCTTAATATTTTATCCTTAATTCTTCAAGAATATAGCATACATTTCAACTAAGGGTATGCTCCAAACTCACTAGTGTGCTCAGGATAACAGCAAGTCCTTCTAAGTGTTTAGCATAACTCTTAGATTAAAGTAATTTGATGTAACTGTGATATGAACACCACATATTCAAAATGATCCTTAGAATCCATAAAGTGGACATCTACTAGAGAAAGAATTGCTAGAAATGGTTTGAGGATGGAGAAGCCAAAACAGCCTGGGACTGCAGGCTGTCATATTCTAGGAAATTAATTTCAGAATGCCCAAGAAGATGCAACTTTTATTTGCAGATAAAGAGTTCCTGTGAAGACACTGTATCTTAATAAACCTGTTCTCGTGTGAAAATATGAGATGAGTTTAAACTAGACAGACCTAAATTATAAATAGAGATAAGGTCCTTGTGTTGTGGGCATGTTTGAGCTTTTTAGTTGGGTTAATGTGTTACATAGTCTCATCTGTTTCTGTGAATATTTTTTAGCTCCATTAAGCCTAGAGAAAGATAAACTTGTAATTTGGCTTGAGTGAAATTAGTTTTATAAGCTAAGTGTTCCAGATATCAGACATAAGTATTTGAGGCTTACTTTTAATGCACTGTAGTGATTTTTATATACAAATACTAGAGCTGTGAGCATAGGCTAGGTTAAAGGGGTTTATTTCTGAAACAGAACATAGATAATATAGGATATTTTTCCAGGCTTTTATCAAGCTCTGATGAAGCTTGAATATTAGTTGTGCCTATTTTGCCCAGAGTGAAGACCAAACAGGAAAACTCAGTTATTTGCAGTACTTTATAAATACAATGATAAATATTTCCTTTAGGACCTTGCAACAAGTAGTTACTTAAATGATCCTAAAAAAGCATCATTTAACTAGGAAAATTTCATAAATTAATTATTTATGTCAGTAAAATATATACATAAAATAATAGATGTTATTGGAATGTATTCCAGCCTATTACCTCTAAGTGAAAAGCCACAAAACATCCAAGCTTTTTTTTTTTCTCATCTGCGTATAATAGATTTTAAACCTTGGGATGCTTTTAAATTCCCAGATTACAGTTTCACAGTGGTTTCATAATACGTACAAATCCTGAATATTATCTTGAGGCTTTGCTGAGATGGTTGTGGTGTTCCTTTGCAGTATTCCTGATGTGGAAAACATGAAGGACAGACTATTATTGGGCTGTCCTGGTTTGTAGGTGGTGTCCATATGGGATGAGCCTTTTTGTTTCACCTCAAATTTACTGAAATACAGGTGGCTAGAGGGTGCACCGTGCCAGGGGTGGCCTTGTGTTTTAACCAGCTGCATTGTTAGATGCAGTGAGAAATGGGGCTAGTTCAGGTGAATTTTAAATATGGCATTAACGAGAGCTTAGCAGGAGCCAAGTTGAACCTGGGCAGTGAAGATCAAGGAGACGCTGGAAGGCGTAAGCAGAGCCTGAGAGGCTCTGGGCACTCAATGAGTCCCTCAGTGTTGGTGGAGATGATGTGCTGGTTTGTTTGGCCAGCGGGGCGTTGATGGGAATGGGCTGGGCTGCAGACACAGGACATGAGAGCAGAAGGAGGATTTGGCGTCAGTGAGCAGCTACCAGGCCGTGGGCAGCCAGCACTGCCTGGAATGCTCACTCATGGAGGGGCCGGGAATAGCCCTCCTGACAGCAGATAGGCTTAAGTGTTTTTGTCTTTGGGAATCCTGAGGGATGGGGGAGATGGCTGTGGAATTTGCAAGGATTGCAGAAGTTTGGCACCATTTTCGGGTTGATGTTATATTCATAACATTCTGTTCCAGGGCTCTGGCTGGGGCTGATGACTCTGCGTTACCTCATGGCAACGCCCTGGTGCTCTGCTCCTCAGGGCTCAGGTTTCTCAGTGAACTTCACTGTGTGGCCAGATAAAACTGCCCCGTTATTGTGACACTGTTCAAACTCTTCTGGTGACATTTAGACCAGCACAGTTCAGAAATTCAGGGGCCTGGATTGAGTGAAAGCAGACCATGGGTCTTGGTTAATATTTTTATACTGATATGGGTTGCTGTGAGCAGCTTTGGCTGCCTGACCACAAGGTACTGAAAATAAGACAAATGAGTAGAGGCTGCAATAATAAATAAAGTAATGGAAAGATGCAAGAGGAAAGCACGAAGGAGTTCAGTTTGTTAATTCTAGCAAAGAAGAGCTTTGATTTCTGTGTGTAAATACCTCCAAGCAATAAGGATATGGGGGACCAAAAGAAGTGGATTATTTGAACCTTTAGTTTAATAAAGCTTTTAGCAGCAGCAGCCAAAGTCCAATCATTTTAAGCACTTTGTAAGATTACAGGAAATTAGAACAAGGTTCTTAAGCATTATATCACTGAGACTTGGCAACAGGCTGCTGACCAGATGAATTTTAAGATGGAGTTGGATGCATTTTTGAATGAGGTGGGAGAAGGATCTTGGTGGCAGGAGTTCCTTCCCAGTGTCCCTCCCTGGCTGCATTGCTGTAAGAGTGCAGTGAAGCTGAGGCTGTAGCAGGAACCTGAGGTGATTTTGGAAGGCTCTTGCTGTAAGGCAGTAGAGCAGGGACAGTTATTTTGGAGACATTACTTCAATGTAAACGGATCTGATGTTTTTCCATTTACTAAGTCGTCTATCACAGACGTCTGTCAGAGTCTTCTTTGGGCAGCCAGTAAAACCTTGCCATTTCATCATTAATGGAGAGGCAACAACACTCATTTCCCAGCTTCCTGCTGCTGCAGGGCAATGCCAATGGCCCCAAAATTTTACTTCAGTCCTTTCTCTGCTAGGGTAATTCCTGATTTCTGAGTGCCTTGGGGTGAGAGGGGAGAATTGCCTCAGTCACCCTTCTGAAATTTGTCCTTCCACGTCTGTGAGCTCTGTCATTCAATTATTGGTTTTTCTTGCAGACTGTGAAATGTAAGAAAATTTTGACGAGAATAAGAGTCAGAAAAATCACTCAGTTGTAAAAGATAAGGTGTGTAGCATTTTCAGCTTTCTGTGTATAAAATTGTGAAATATATTCATTCCTGCTGCTCAACAGTTTCCCAACCAGTGGTTTGTTTTGGGTGTTTTCACTTTCAGAAGCCATGTTTAAGGAGATAATTTTAGTTGCTGTTAGAGCATTTTGATCACAGTACTAGTTTGCCTTTTAACCCTGTTTTGAAACCAAAGCTAAAATTTAAACTTGTATCTCAATGACAACGATGATCTCTCTGAAACACTACTTTAGGTTAATCCAAGATAATTTAAAAACAGCTTGCCTAGTTTGTAGCAAAATCACCTCATTAAATAGTGAAGAGTGAGAAAGTGTAGATATTTGCCATTAGTTCCTCCTTATAACCTTATAACTTATGTACTAATGAAAGGAAATACTGGTATTGGCCTAATGATAAATAAGATTGTGATGATGTTCTTTTGAAGTCCATTCCAACTTTGCATTTGTTAATGAAAGCAGTTTAATGTAAAAGCATCACCTTTAATTGTCTCAGTTAATCTGTGAACACTCTCTTGGACAATGAAGTTGTCCATGGAACATGATAATCTGTAGGGTTTGTTCCATGTTTATCTTTTCTTTTCTTTCCTCTGTGAACATCATGCATATTCCCCTTCTGGGACCTTTACTGTCCTGCCAGGACAGTAGTTTGCTTGTGATTCATATGTGAACTTCAGAAAACATGGACACTTGCTGATGATTTCAGGGATATGATGTTACTCCTATCCTTTTAGACTTTTTACATTTTTATAATCACTTTATCTGGCATAATATTAAAGAGCATTACAAATAACATTTATTTGGAGTGATTACTCTTGCACAAGACTGTCTGGCAGACTGCAGGAATTTACAGATGTTCTGATTTACAAGTACTGTTGCTCATCTTATTAAAGTAAATGTATTCAGTGAAGGACCAGAACAGCTTAAAAATAAACAATGACTGCATAATAGGTAGATGCAAACAAAGATTATCTTTACTTACAAAATCTGTCTGTGGAAAAATAGGAAATAGGAAAATTGACTGAATAACTGACATATCAGTTCTGCTGCAGACACAGAAATTATAGCTCTCAAAAGATTTTATTTTTTATTGTTGTTAAAATACAACAGATTTAATCTATAATCTCAGTCTTCTGAGAACACCTATCAATAGAAGAGGGCCATCTAACCTGTGACCATTCAGGCAATAGCAATGGTTAGTTTTCATGTCAGTCTCTCTCAAAGGGGACCTACAGCTCACTTGGAACATGGGGGCACAGAATATAACACTCCAGGTGAAACTGTAGCAGCTAATAAAAATAAGAATGCATGGCATGTAGGCAGTGCTTTGTTCAGGTGTGTGTAGGGAGCTTTTTCCATCTGTGTGTGAGAACATGCAAACTCTCATTAATTAATTAGTTAGTTAGATTAAGCTAATTAATATTACTTATTTCTGCCAACAGTCTTATAAACACTACAAGTACATCTTCCTTTTGTGCTGGAGACATTACTGAAAAAAATAGAATTTCATCCCAGAAGTTCAAAACTAAGCTCAAACCTGTAACTGCAGGCTTGCTTGCTAGGTAGCAGAGCTTTTTGATGCTCTATGTTCTGATAGATCAGAATATAAAGCATCAAAGAAAAATCAAAAGCAGCTTAAGAAAAATCAAAAGAATGAAATCCCAATTATATTTACAAAAAATACTGTTCAACTGTTTCAGCAAATATGGACGTAAATTCTGGTTTGTGTTTTGAAGTTGTCCCAGTGTACTGTGGACCTGAGGGTGCATTGATAAGTGCTCATGTACTCCAAGCAGCTGCTCAGGATGTTGTCAGGAATTGGTGACAGCTCGCACTTGAACTAAATCCATACATCCATGGTGTAAAGTAAACATGACCTGGTGTTTGTGATTTAAATGTACCACAGGTCTGGCTGTGACTCCTGGGGGTTTGGTGCTGCTGAGTCCCTTGTGTTCATGGATGTCTCTGACCTAGGGAATTTTTGTCTCTGTGACCAGCATTTGAGACCTGCAAGTGCTGGTGGCAGCATCTGATATTCATGGCAAGTCTCACTGGGCCACCTGCAGTCCAAGACTTCTAAAGCCAGTGGGTCCTTCCTTTGGCACTACTCTGTCACTGTCCCCTCCCATGGAGCAACAAGGGCTCCTCCAGTCAATCCTGCCAGCTAAAACTCCAGGTTTTTTGGTAGCAGTGTTCATATGTTCAAGAATACTTCTCCATCACAGGTTTTGGTGTGGTACCAGTTCATTCCTTGTAAGATAATATACAGGTTTTTGAGCTAGAGGTGCCCCCTGCTCTTCCCCCAGGAGCATATTGTGGAACAGGTCCTAAAATCTAAGCTCGCACACCTCTGTAATAGAATGGAGTTTATCTGGACAGACTTTGTAAAACTGGAAAAAACAGCTCAATAACCAACCTTCTCGTAAGGGAAATAGTTGTGAAAGTGCTGTTTACCAACATGATGTTATACTGGAAGGTGTTTAATAACTTCCAAAACTAATTTTTTAGATAACTCGTACAGAAAATGGTGTTGGACTCCTTTCCTGTAGTTACGCATTTCGCTATCTTTCTTGTATTTATCTCTAATGACACCCCAACAGAGGACTGCTCTGAAAAAAAGAGTTGAAAGAGCAAAATGAAGTTGTTCTGTGCAAGGAGCAAACTCCTGCCAAGTGAAAAAAGGCCAATTTGAGAGGAAGAGCAAACAGATCTGGAAGTGTAGCAAGGCTGATTCCTGGCAGTAAAGACAGGCTGAAATTGAAAAAGGAAAGGAGTAACTGGTTGTGTTTGTAGATAAGATCAAAGTCTTTGTGCCGCTACTCAGAGTTATTGTGAGTGGGAGGGAAAGGATTTGCTGTAGTCAGAGGAGAGCTTATTGCTGTAATTGGGAGGTGGCTGAGAAGTTGATGCTTAGGTACATAAAGCTCAGACTTTGACTTCAATGTAATTGGGACCAAATACCTAATTTGAAGATGTTGTCTGGATGTGTATCTGAGTATCAGAAGCATTTGTTGAAAGACACAAATGATGACAGAAAAGTGGGAGAGTTTGGGGTTTGCCAAGTGGAACAAGCATCCATTGTGTTTTTCTCAGTTCAGCTTTAGGTGATCAAAGGACTTTGTCAAAATACTGAAAAAACCTGTGGAAATGGGCAACTGACTCACGTGGCTCTAAATCATGAAAATGTCTCAGACTTTAGCATGGCTGTTTAAATTCCAGTTTCAGGGTGGAGATTTGGTGATTGTTATTTTCTGTTAATTCCTTGCTAGCACCCAAGACGGGAGAAAAATCAGTGCTGTGTGATTTATTTAGATAACCAACAGGGCTTCATAAACAAGCAGAGGATAATCTGGTGGTGCTGAACTTCACTGATGAACCTGACTGCCCAAAAAACAGCTTTTCTTCTCCAAAAGACTGATTCTCAGCTAGGTTCAGCCTCTTTCCATTAGCTGCTCTGCTGGTGTGTTTTTACATACTGTGGTAATTCATTTTGCAATGGGCCCTTCTGTCCTGTTTATAATTTTCAAATCTATATCAAGACCATTTGGGTTATAGCAGCTCTAAGTAAAACCTAGCTTTTGCTATTACTTGCAGTTTCTGCTGAGACCTTTTCTATGATTAAGAGAGATTTTGGTTAGCTGAGGTGCCCAATTTGAAGGCAGATGGAGTTTTTTAGCAAGGTTGTGACTGGCTTTCATTAGAAGTGGCTTTTTGGTAATTGCTGATGGCTCTTTGCTTGTCTGTAGTAAAGCTGCTACAGGTGGAAACACCATGATATTACCTTGCTGTGCATTTGGGCTGGTGAACACAAACCACTTCTGTCTTAGGGCCTCATCTATTAAAGGACAACATTGTTTATGCATCCAAAAAATTTTCAAAACATGAGCTGTGAAATGTTAGCAGTAATATTTTGGCAAAGGCTTTGCAGGGTTACACCCAACTTGAGGTTCTCTATCAGTCTCTGCATCACTGAGAGCATTGCAGAGCAACCAGTAAGAAAACCACCAATATTTCCTTTCCAACAAGGCCACAGCAGCTGAGAAAAGCAGGCTGGCCTGAAGGATTGGTAAATAGTGAATACTGGTGAGCTAATTCTGCTCGCAGACAGATGAGGAAGGATGAGACAGATGACGAAGGATGAATAAATTTGATGCAATCAGGGGTTATTGACAAGGTTTATATTTAAAGTCTAGTTCTTTTAAGTAGAAGAGAATTTGAAGAAGTGATGGTTATGTTGCAGATTTTTTCAGCCCATCTCTTTCCCATAAGCTCTCAAGCATGGGAGCTGATAGGACATCTCAGCAGAAAACATCTGCTGAGGTGCAAGGAGGCTTTGTCCTCCCCTGCTTATCACTGGGGCTGCTGTAGTCCCTTCAATGTGTGTTTTCATGTTGTTTTCTCATGTTATTTTTGTGTCTTCCATTTCAGTCAGTCATGCAGTGGCACCAGAGACCTCTGCATTTTCCTCTCTGGACATGGGGAAGTCCTATTCCTTTGCTTGTTTTTTGTGAAGAGGCAGTTGTTCCTGTGGCATTTGGGAACCCACTCTTCTTCCAGATTTGCAAACCCCATCTTCTACATCTACAGCAGCAGATTCCAGAGGCAATACAGCTAAAATCCTGTGAAGGAACCTTGATGCTGTTTGGAACTGGGCTTTTTTATGTGCCACTATGTTTATCAGGTACAGTGATAATGGGATGCTGGTGGGCTTTGCCTCTGAAGCTGGAGACCCCAAATCAGATACATTCATTTTTTTAAGCTTTTACATACAACTTCGTGTTTGCCAGTGGTTGTGCTACAGTTTTGCATAGGAAGAGTTGGCATTGCTTGAATTATGGGCTGTGCAGTGCAGATCTCTTGATACCTCTCAGGTGTTCTGTATGAGTGGAGTCCTTGGGACACTGCTTGTGATCGAGCAGGAGAGCAGGACTTGATTTGTGTGACTGTTGTGCAGTAAGCTGTTCAGAGGTGTGGAGGGGAGCTCCTTAGCAATGAGAAGTTATTAATAAGGAAGATAGCTGCATCTCACTGAATTGCAAGACTACTGAAGTTACCCAGAGCCACAGGAGATGTGCAGTGCTTACATACAGTGAAAAATACGAGATCCTCTTCTCTTTGCACAGCATTACTTCAGAGCACTTCTTAACCTTTGCTGTGTATTCTGAACAGCCCCTTGGCTTGGTGATTTTTGTGATTCCCCCATTATTTAGCTATTCATAAACTAAAATTCGAATCTATGTTAGTGCTGAACTGCACCTTTTTTATCCATATGCCTTTATCTCTAAGCAAGTCTCCTTTCCTTCCCTAACACTAAATTTATCAAAGTAGAATAATCTGGCACGAGTTGTGCACTGAAGATTTGAACATTGAACCCAATGATCTCAGAGGTGATTGGAGTTAAGTGTGTCCAGACATGCAAATGTGTTTATAAAAATCTGCAGCCAGATAGGGATCACATTTAACCTTGTTCAGAGGGCGTGGCTGGATGCACTGCTTGGATGTTGAGATGATTTAGAGCAGTGCCACTGAAGGTGTGATGTCTGAGGACCCATTTAGCTCTGGCCATCAGCTGGCACTCTCTGGTGTTTCCTTGCTGTCCCAGCTCACACCCAGAAGCTTGTGCCTCTTAGTTTGCCCAGGTTTACAAGGGGCAAATGAAGTAATTCACTAAGAGTTCCTGTAGTCCCTGTGGAGTATCAACTCTGCATAATGGAGAACTTCTGCATGTGCTAGAGCTGAAAATGTCTCTGATTTCCCCTCAGGAGCTGCACTTAAGCCATTCAGACTCTCCAGCATTAATGGAAGTTGGCGAGGAAGGTGCTTTAGGTTTCCAGAGTTCATTGTGGTGCTGAGTGATGGCAATGAGATTCATCTGGTTTTGGGCTGAATCAAAGCTCTCCACTGGATCAGAGGCTGAAGTCCATAAGGTAAGAGGAGCCTTATCTGCCTGCAGGATTCTCCACAGAAACAAAGCACAGGACTGCCCAGCAGCCCACACCCATCCATGCATTTGTACATCCCATACCCTGACAGGTAACTGGAGATGTGCCAGGTGCCTCCTCTGCACCCCGGCCGGGGGATCCTACAGCAGTGCTGTGTGTGCTGCTCCCACTCGTGTGTGACAGCAGGCCAGGCGCTGGGACTCCAGCCTCGTAAAATAATCCATGGATTGCAACTGTTGCGCTGGGCCAAGTTTTTATTGGCAGCAGCCTTGGATTGGAGCTGCCAGAACTAGAAATGCCTCTGAAGGCAAAGGGCTCCAGAACTCCCCCTGGACCCCGGGAGCAGTGTCCTGCCTGTAAGTGCCCCGCCGATGCGGGCAGTGACGGCTGCGTGACTCAGCATCCGGCTTGGTTTCGCACCCACTGTCTGGATCTGACTTGGAAGTGGACATTTCCCAGTCAGGCACAGCTGCTCCGGTCTTTGCTGAGCATCCATCTCACCTGATGACATGTTTTCCCTTCAGCCAGCAGTGCCTTGTTTCCAGCACAGGCTCATTACTGTACCCATGCAGTAGCTTTTCACTTCGGCCAGTGTGTGAAGGAAAACAAAGCCCCAGTGCATTTCCTCTCTCCAGGGGCTGGCAAGCTGGATCCCTACAGAAGGTATGATGGGCATTCCTTACCTGCCTCTGGTTGCTGAACACCTGCCTTTTATGGTGGGTGTGAGATACCTGATGCTGTGGTGGGGTTGGCATTAGGGCATCAGTCACCTTTAACAGATGCTGGTTCTGAATTCTCCATCCTTTCTAGCCCATCAACCCTGGTTTCATCCCTGAACTCCTGTTCCTGCCTTACTCCTCTCCTAGACCTTAGATTTGGAAGGAATCACAGGGGTTTTTCCAAAGGGGTGTATTTAACGTGCAGTTTCCTTAAGGCTTTACCAAGAAAGGATTGTTTGTGGGAGGAATAGTGAGTCTGGTTGTATTCTGGCAAAGGCTGGGGTTTAGCAGATGTTTTCCTGGAATACAGGCATGGGCTGAGTGCTCTGGGCACTGCTGCAGCAAGTGACTGTTACTTCTTTTAGGGTCAGATTGGTTAGAAAGGTTGTAAACTCTGCTGGGGTTTTCTCCCTTCTCACAAAATATGTCACAGTAGAAATTTTTGTGTTATGGGAGTGGAGTTAGATGCACTTAAGGACATCACTTTCAGTCTGATTCTCATCCTTAAAAGACATTGAGGTAATTACCTGTACCTAGTATAACTTACTCTCACTTTTCCTTCCCTCATGTCTTTTTCATGGGATTTGTCTTCTTTGAGCTGTTCTTATTTCTCAAGTCAGGTTTCTGAGAAGCAAACCTGTTCAGTTTGAAGTCTGTAACTCAGATAAATCTGTATGAAGTGCAAAGCAATTTTAAGTCATCCTTGTTTTGCAGGACTACTTCACTTGGTGCACTGGAAAGGGAAGAAAATACAAGGGGACAACAAGTGGGTATGTCTAACGTTGGTTAATAATATACAAGAATAAAGACAAAATTTTACTGGGAGACAATTTGTTCTTGTGGCTGAAAATCTACTTTAAAGCTGGTGATAATCTCTTACTACCCCAGAGTGCCAGGAAGAGGGAAAAGAGCTGCAGCTGCTCCCTGGTTTGCTGGGCATGGTACCTTCTGCATTGTCCCCTGGCACTTAGGGTGAGAGCTTTAGAAATGGAGAAGAATTTTTTCAAAGATAAAACTCCCAGCAGTCTCAAAGTTGATGGGAACCTTTATTTTGATTATTTTCATTGTACTGACATTGTCCTTTTATGCAAACTTAACTGTAAAACAGTCTTGAGATACTGCATAGAAAATACACATAGGAAAACCACATATATACACGTCCATAAAAATAGAATACATCTTGGCAAAATTACTTGTGTACAGTGTATTGACATTATTGAACCAAACTTACATCACCTTTGGAGAAAAATGTTCCATGTGCGTAAAACCCCAGACCATTTGCTGAGCTGGGAGTATGGCAGTGGATATGGGTTTGGGTTAAATAAATGGCTATACCACAATGGCAGAGTAAAAACAAGTTATAAAATACCTGCTCTATAAAGTAGAAGAAGCCATTTTGGTTTTTTCATCCAAAAAATAGCAACATCTCTACACTTGCATGGAAACCAAAGGTACC
The DNA here is from genome assembly GCF_017590135.1 of Pyrgilauda ruficollis. Taxonomy (NCBI): domain Eukaryota; kingdom Metazoa; phylum Chordata; class Aves; order Passeriformes; family Passeridae; genus Pyrgilauda; species Pyrgilauda ruficollis. The sequence continues at coordinate 4,727,915 of NW_024526488.1, read as the reverse complement.
AGTTCCAAATTCTCCTGTAGATTCATTAGCTGCAAACATACTTTAATGCAATTTGTTTCAGCATTTGCAACCCTTGGGCACAGTGGCATTTGGTGGGTTCGAGCACACAACATAGTATAGCACAGCCCTAATTCTATTGGGTAATTGATAAGGAAAAAAAATCTAATAGATACAAAATTTAAAACACTTAGCAACCTTTAAAATATGTAGACCACTTGAAATTATGGGTTTATTTTCTTCAGTTACTTTCAGTGGAGGCTGCTCCTTGTTTACTGCTTTGACTACATGGATTTCTCTGCTGCTTTTCAGAACGTACTGTGGAAAGTGACTATTCCAGTGTAATAAATAAAGCAAGTGGTAACAGGTCCTCAAAGCCATGGATCTTCCTCTTGAATTGGAACAACAGAACTGGAGAGGCAGCCTCCGGGAAGCAGGGGAGGAGAAAAGCGCATAGCACCCTTTGAAGTGCGGAGGTTCCCATATGGGCAGGCAGCAGAGCAGGCTGCAGCAGCCTGGCCCTGGGGAAGGAGGTCGAGCTCAGTAGGGGAAGGCGGACACGGCGATGTAGATGATGAAGGTGGTGCGGTACTCGACGCTGCCGTCGGCGCTGTAGGACAGGGCCCGCACGCCCATGCGGTACGTCCGGGGCTCCCGCAGCGCCCGCGTGGTGAACACCACCCCCTTCCAGTTCTCATCCCTCAGGGCAAACGGCACAGCGGGGTCCTCGTCCGCCATCAGGAAGGTGGTCCTGGGGTGCATGACTTGGTCGTGAGTGTAGGCCACCAGCCGGATCAGGTCCTGCCCCGCGGCGATGCCGAAGGGCAGCGACAGCAGCTTGTACTCCAGGGCGTAGGTGCTCAGGTCACACTCCAGGTCGTTGGCTGGGCAGCTTTTGAGACAGAACCTAGGAAGGAGCAGAACACTTTAGCCCAGGGAGAAGGCACAGTATCTTAAGTACTGGGATAGGTCTTAGAAGATAAATTTTTCCCCTGTTTACCCTGTTGAGATTAAAACTTCTCTAGAAGTGCTTATGCACTCTTCATCCACTGTTCCTTTAGAACTGCAGTCCAGTTTAACATCCCTTTTTGTCTCACCAGGATCATTCCAGAAAGATGCTGGCTGCACTGATGTCATTGATGTCCACAGGGTAAGTTTTAGTGACTGTGCTCTTAAACATTTTAGAATGGCAAGACCTAGTTTAAAATGTTCTGGACAGCATTTGAGGTACATGTCTGTTAGGTCATAAAATAAAGAATAAGTAGTGAAGGGCAGAATAGAATTTACTTTTATTAATCAGAAGTTAAAACATGAAATCTTTGCTAGTACACTTTACCAGTGCTAATGGAGGTCGAAGGACATGACCTCCATGTCAGTGTAGATGTCACTGCAGTTGAGTTTGATCCCAAAAGATGGTTTCTGACTATGAAAAAAGCTACTTTTGTTTGAGGATATTGAAAGATTAAAATATATCAATATGGTTTTTTTCCCCAGAACAGGGAAATAACATAGCTTAACAGGAACTTAGAATTATTTTCATGACTTAAAGAATGTATCTGATGCTTTGAAGCTGATAGCAAGTCAGGTCATTAGAGAGATTCAGATTAGATGTTAGGAAGGAATTCTTCCCTGGCAGTTGAAGCAGTGGCACAGATTGCCCAGAGAAATTGTCACTGCCCCCATCCCTTGGAAGTGTCCAAGGCCAGGCTGGACAGGGCTTGGAGCACCCTTGGATAGTGGAAGGTGTCCCTGCCCATGGCAGAGGGTAGAACTGGATGTTCTGTTAAGGTGCCTTCCAACCCAAACTATCCCAGGACTCTGACTCTATGATCTCCAAGCTACTGTGAGCTCTACTGGTGTTAGGCAAACTTACTTACATTTTCTTCTTTAACAAGCACAGGTTAAGGAGCTGAGCTTGAGGCAGGTGAGAAGGGGCTGAGAATAGAACATACCCAGAATGTGGCTCTCGCTGGTAGTTGGGTGGACAAGGAGTGTCTATGCACTGGTAGCTTCCTCTCATGTTGAAACACATCTGATTTGATCCACAATTTATGTTCTCTTCAAGACACTCATCAATATCTGGATGGAAAAACATGCAAGGGATCAACTGCTGGTAGAAGAATTAACGGGTGAAAATCAAAGTGGGTAAAGGCTGAGCAGAGCCCAGAATGTGCCTCTGTTTGACCCTAGAGCATGGAGCTCAGTGTGTAATGAGAAAGTCACAGGCAGAGAATTAAAAGTTGCAATTGTCTAGTTTGCTGATATTTTATGAAACAAAGTGTGGAATATAAAAACTTTTGAAACTTGACATTTTGAATGCTGACTCTCACACAGCCAATCCAGAGAGGTGGCTCAGCCATGTGCTGGGCCTGGCTGGTGTCAGGTTTCTTTGCAGACCTCCCCCAGAGCACGGCAGGGATGGCTCTCCGTACCTTGGCACGTTTTGCCGTTGGGCATGAGGCGGTATCCCGCGGGACAGGCACACTGGAAGCTGCCCAGGCTGTTCCTGCACTCGTGCTGACACGTGTCTCTGCTCTCACACTCATCGATGTCTGCAGAGAGAAGCACCAACACCTCAGCACTCCCTGAGCCTGCCATGAACACAGGTACCTTCCCCCTATTTATGTACTGCAAGTGCATAACAGGACAGAGCTGGTGGGAGTTGTCTGGATCTCTTTTTCTGATGGGGTTGAACATCTAAGACTAGAGTGTCCTCTTCCCTTACCTGTGCCATTCCTTGTAACTCTGCAGGCACTAAAGTCAGCTTTGAGGGGCTCCTCCCCTCGGTGAAGAGCAGCCGTGACAGATCCCAGCTGAGGAGACCAGTCCTGAGACAGCTCTGGGAGAAAGGGGGATGTGCCACCTCTGTCCACTGCCAGGGTCATACAAACATGGTCCTGCCCTCAAAGCAATCTGAGCTGCCTGATAATCAATCAGGTGTTAAGCAACATGCTTAGGGAACACCCACACTCCTTATCTCACCAGAGGAAGCCTTGTTACTGTGGGAGTCTTCCTTACAGTCACTCCCTCCTCAGGCAAAGCTGTTTCCCTTTTAAACTGACCTTGTCCATGCCAGAGGGATGAATTAGGCTCGGTAGCTGGGAAGACTGTCACTAAATGCTCTTCTTTTCTTTCGTCCTTTTTTTTTTTTTTTTTTAAATCTCCCTCTCAAATACAGAAGTACCCGTGCCAGACCACATTATGTAAAGTTTTCAGAGCACATTAGCATGATTTAGACACAGATAATTTGTAATTATAATGGCTTTTAAAACATCTGCCTAGTTCAGGACAGCAGCAAAGTAATCTCAAGCAAGAGTTCAGACTTGCATGGTTAAATCAGTGGAAGGAAGGTCTCTGCTTCCCCTTTGTTGGACTGACAGGGGTTGCATTAGATCAAAATGCAAAGAGAAAAGAGAAACAGATCTGACTACAAACCTCTGTGCTGTTAGCAAATCCTGATGGTTGCCTACAGAAAGAATTTTCTTTAACAAAAGCATCTTTGGGGGTATTTTTCATATTAATAATTTTAAAATTTAGGTATTTATTCAATGAAATTAAAGTGTCATGGAATATTAATATTATTAATAATATTCATGGCATATTAACTAATTCCAAATGGAAGCTAGGATGAAGATCAAAATTGGAAACAAACCCTTCCCTCAGTTGTATTCCTGGGTCTCTCAATTAACCTGCATATATATATATAACACCATAACAATCCACATGGATGTGACTACTGAAACCTTTCTGTAGCTTAAATACAAGGTTTGATGTCTTCTCCATGCTCACTGAATTACATTGCAACCCCTTTTCTTACATAAAATAATGTAAAAGCTTCTCTGCCTGTTGCCTGTGTGACAGTGTCAGTGCTGGCAGTGGCCCCAGTGTGATCAATTCTAAAATGTTTATTCCAAACCTTTCTGACACAGATTACTGCTGCCAATGGGAGTCTGACAGAAGCACTGTAAGTAAGCTGGGGCTGCTGGTGGCTTTTGTTGTGTGAGAAGATTCACCAAGGTGAGCTACCATGATCAGGAGAAAGACAATTACAGAGGGAAATACTTTGCATACAGGTAATAAGCAGCACAATTAAAACAAAAGGTTTTAAGGAGGTTTGAGAACATTTTTGCTACCATGTGAGCCAAGACAGCAGAGACCAGAACATGCAGAACCCTCTGAATATTGACCAGGGTAATTGAAAACACAACCCCAGCACCACAAACCCTCAGCCCCTGGTATATATCACAGAGTAACCTAAGAATAAGGTCCAAAATAGAGTTGCATAGATAGGACTGACATTTACCTACACATCTGGCATTTCTTGCCTCATAGCCTTCAGGACAAGTTTCTCTAAGGTTCCTTCTAGTCCTGGAGAAAGGTATTCTGCTGTTCCTATACTCTGAGAAGGAGCTGTAGAGATTTGAGGAGTGCCTGTAATAGTGCTGCAGTTGCTGGTTGTCTCTCCCAGGGGAGAACTGAGCATAGTTATAGCTACTGTAATAGGCACCCGAATTTGGCACCCTCTCCAATCCGGCGCAAGATTTCCCATCACCCAGTAACTGCTGCCCAGGTAGACAGAAACACTTGAAGCTGCCGGGGGTGTTGGTGCAGTGAAGTGCACAGGGTTTAGGCACTTGTTCACATTCATTAATGTCTGCTCATGTGACATGATCCAGAGCCCCAAACCATGTGGAAAGGAGAGAGAAAACAAACAAACAACAACACATAACTATACATATATATACACACAGATACTTATCTCAGTGTCAGGAACAAGCTGAAGACATAAGTGAGGTTTGGAGGCAGTAAAACATGGAGAACACTAGGCCAAGCAGGCAGGATCCACTGTCCTGGACTGTAAGAGACTTTCATTCTCCCACAGGCTGATGTGACTGTGCTCACCAGGACAGGAGCCCTGCTGAAGCCTTGTTTCAGCCTCAGCTGCTCAGTACTCTCTTAGTAATTGTTTTTGTTTTTTTTTTCCTTAAGTGTTCCATTGATGAATGGAAGAAGCTACTGGTCCCTTCTTTAAAAGACAACCCTTAACACAGAGCATTCCAGAGAAATACAGTCTAGAAATCCCTTACACCCCACACTAAGGGAAGCACAGCAGGCTCTGATGTTACTGTGCCTCGTGTTGGGGGAATCACAGAATCATGGAATGCTTTGGGTTGGAGGGAGCTTACAGCTCAGCCAGTCCCACCCCCTGCCATGGGCAGGGACATCTTCCACCAGCCCAGCTTGCCTCAAGCCCTGTCCAACCTGGCCTTGGACACTGCCAGGGATGGGGCATTGGGCTCAAGAACATGTTTCAAGGCTGCAGGGGCAAGAGATCAGGTACCTTCTAACTTTTGGTGCTGTTATTGGTCATTCCAGCTGTGACAGGCTGGAGACTCAAGAGTACATATTAATTCACTTTTGGACAATTAAAAAATAGAATTATTTTTGCTTTCCTAAGCAATGTCTATTTCTTTTTAGTTGTTTAAATTGCAGTCCAAAGTTATTTGGACCAGCAATAAATATCCATCCTTAAATCAAAACTGAGTGCTGAGCTCACAAAGTATAGTAAAGGCCTTGAGGGTACAACATGCTGAGTGTCTTTCCCTCCAAGTAACTATAAGTGCTCTTGGGACTGCAGGACCTTCTCCCACAGTCTCTCTGACACCACCAGAAAGAAATTTTCTATAGTTTTTATCAAGTTACTTCAGTCTCAGCTGGAAATTGGACACCTACTGTATTTCTTTTCAAACTTAGTATTTCTTCACCAGAAAAAGACAGAAGTCTATTAATTCCAAACAACTCTGCAATGACCAGAAATAAAAAACCTGCTATTAACATACAGCACAACATATGAATAACTGACATGTATTATAAACATTATCCTACTAGAAATTAAAGATGATTTTAATGGCAACTCAATAATAATTTAATTATTCCATAGTAGTGTGTATTCTTCCAATTACTACTGTAAAAATGCCATTAAGCCAGTGTTGTCACAGTTTCATTCGGATCCCCTATGAACAGAAACTTCTGAGCACAGCTTGTAACTCCCCAAGCCACAAATTAATGAGAATGGTATTTAAAGATCAATACTGTCAGAAATACAGTAGAACATTAGGCTGCATTTTTATGAAGTGGTTAACATTTGATACATTTAAGGCTTTAAACAATTTATGGGGATATTAATAATTAATTGCTTTAAGAGTTGGAAATCCAGAAGTAGTAATTACAGAGTGTTACAATATTTTGCAGCTGTTATTTGGCAAACACACAACTGAAACTTCACATATTTGTAGAATTATCCTTAGGGTAAAATTTTCAGGTGCTACAAATGAGAATTTCACTTTAAGGATGACAACAACTGATCTGAATTTTAACTGTATGAATCTCAGTATGTGTTTAAGATGAAAAATTTATTATTCATATACATGTGAAAGAAAACTAATTCAATTATCTCCTTAGCACTCAAGTGCTGACTTTTAGATTCTGTACCTACCTAAAATAAATTAACACTGATGTCTTTATGACAACCAATGTCTTTGGAACAAGTTGTGGATAAGCAATAGAAGATTTTCATAGAAATTATGAAAGACAACAGGTGAAAATTTGAGCAATTTCTTTTGCAAGAGCAGCCTGTGCAATACAAGCAGAACTGACTGCAGGGAGTCACCAGCATTGGTTCCAGGGCTGCCCCTGTGAGAACAGGCTGCTGAGGCATGGGAACCCCAATATTTATAAGAACAAGGTAAAATTACTTGGAAATTGAAATGGCTACATTTTCAGGCTTTCTCTAATTTGAAAAACAGTACCTGATTTTATATTCTAAACAGCCTTGCATGTGTAATCTGCATTATAGCAGCTTTTAGCAAAGCCCTTCACCTGTGTGGAATGGAGAGAAAACAACACAGCTCCCAGAAATGCTGCAATTCAGGTAAATGGGCAGACAAAGCTCTGTGGGGGTCACAAAGGAGCATCTTATCCCCATCCAACAAATAAAAAAGAGAATTGTGGCACAAAGGGCTTTACCCAGGGTAGAAATGGCACAGGCAGGAACAAAATTCACTTGTTCTGTTTCAGTCTGAGCCCTGCTAGTTTTCAACTCCTCCCTGTGCTCACTGTCAACAATGACAATAAGAACTGGATTTTATTAACAAAACTAATGCTTTGGATGAATCTGTATTTTAAATATATTTTTAGGAACGTAAAAATTCAGAGGATAAAAATACATTAGGAGGGAGCTTTCAGTGGCACTTGGTCAGAAGGCAGCTTTAAGGATGCTGGTGTTTTTATGAAAAGCTACAGTCCTACACTTTACCTGGCTTTTTCCTGTCAGAAGTTTAAATGGCTTAAATGTAAGTTAAGAGTCTGGGATTGGTTTATTTCAGTACAGAGGCAGATGGCAGAAGTAATATAATATCTTACACAATGTAATGGTATACAGCCAAACACTTCTTAGTGCAATTCAATCTCTTTTAAAAAATCCCAAACATTCCTGGCTTTTGACAGTCCAAAATCTTAGGTTGTTAAAAAAAAATAAAATAAGAAAAAACTATTTATCTTGAAGAAGTCATCAGGGAGGAATGTTTTCCTGACATATGTAACAGCAATCGAAACCAACCTCATTTGGTGTCATACACCCACATTCAGAAATCCTCAATATCAGGGTAGGTCAGCTCTTACATTTTAAATATTTGACATAAATGCAGTAAAGGTGATTCTAAATGATCCTACTGCCTTCCTGAAGTCTCTTAAATGCCAGGAGAAGTGCTTATCCACTTGCCCTGGCCCCACACATTAAACTTTCATGCTCCCTCTGTCAGAGCTCTGGAGTCTTCCATGATGTGGGAGAAAACCCTGTGTGGCTTTAGGCCAAGATGGCACAGGGAGTGACTGCATGGCTGGCATTTCTGTGAGTGCCAGGGATCCTATTCCTTCCCTGCTGGGAGCCACCCAGGCCAGGAGGGGAGTGCTGAGAGAGAAATGCAGATCAGGTCCCTGTGCTCTGCCTGCTGGGAAACACCCCTGGTAGTCCTGATCAGGGCATGGGATGTTCAGGAACCAAACTCAGTTCTGGGTCTGTGGCCTCTTGCAGCTCCTTGGGATGTGCTCCCTAGGGGAACCCACATGACTCCCTGGGTGACTGCCTTCAGGGCTGAGCCAGGGCACAGCCAGGCACATCCACAAACCCCACTTTAAGCTATTCTTTTAATAAACCTTCAGATTCTTATAACTGAAGCCTACTGTGGAGCAGTCATTTACCACATCCATCCACCAGTGCCCTGAGTCCCTCTTACACTTTGTTTTCAAAGCACAGCCCCAAACCCATCTCTGTTTGGAACCACTTAGCTCTGTTTGTTTAGAAAGGAACACTGTTTTAGACGGCCAATTTGGAAACGCAGAGCAAGCTTGTCTCTACAGCATGGTCTCGCCCAGGGACAGCACTGCTGGTGTGTTGCAGCAGAAAGCCAGGCAAAAGCAGAGCACAGGTGTGAGAGGTTGGAGTGGCAGCTTACCCACGCAGGGCCTGGCCGTGCCCTGGGCGCGGAATCCTCGCGGGCACACGCAGCGGTAGCTGCCGCGGGTGTTCTCACACAGCTGGTTGTAGCGGCACTGGTGCGACCCCGACCGGCACTCGTCAACATCTGCAGCACACGGCAAGGCAACAGTCACAGCTCTGCAACAGCCGCACTGCAGGAGGAAGCTGGGGCTGCTCCATCCCTGCCAGCGTCCGAGGACAGGCTGGATGGGGCTGGGAGCAGCCTGGGATGGTGGATGGTGTCCTTGCCCATGACAAGGGGTAGAAGTAGGTGATTTTTAAGGTCCCTTCCAGCCCAAATCATCCCATAATTCCACTGGAAGAAAAGCTTTGGTACCACCTACCAAACATCAGCTATGCTTAAAGCCCTCCCTGATAAGCAGCAGGGATCTGTGATCTTGATAGAGAGCTCCTGAGCCAAACTCTTATGAAATCATGCACACACAGAGCAAAACATTTCAGTCAATGAATAACAGAGAAATCAAGGTTCCAACACAGAGAAGACATCAAGGGAAATCACTGTTCTTGCTTATGAACAGTGGAAAACTAGAGGTGGCAAGGATGCATCTGCTTTTTAATACCAGCTACAAGGAAAGTTAAATACAGATGCTCCATACGCAAAAACAAATTGGTGCTTTAGTCTGTGCAAATATTAATAAATGGAGATGGACAATCTTCAGGATTACGTGAAAAAATAAATATCATCATTGTCCCTGTGTTACCCCAAGCCACACAGTGCATTAATGCTTCTACTCACCAATGCAAGTCCCGTTCTCTGCTTTGGTCATTCCACTGGGACACAGATCAATGCACTTATAGCCACCACGGGTGTTCTTGCAGAGCTGATCAGGCCTGCACACATTCTGCCTGCACTCATTGACATCTTATTCAAACAAAAGTAAAAAAAAAATAAAAAAAAGCAAGATTGAACTCAATTATGAGGTAATGAAATTACCCTGTGAGCACATATTGAATAATTTCATGCACATGGATCAGTCAGCCCAATTCTTGCTGCCTCTGGCTTTCAGTACTGCTTGACAGATTCCAAAATGTACATACATTAAGTGTATCATCCATAACAGCATTTTCTTTCATAAGAGAGCAACAAATAAATGCTGAACTCTGTCTATTGGAAAGAGGGAATGGACATTCAGAACTTCATCCCTACCCACACATTTTCTGCCCTTCAGCTGGAATCCTGGGTCACAGCCGCAGTGGAAACTTCCTATGGTGTTGAAGCAACGCTGATGGCAGGAGTTGGACTCTTGACACTCGTTAACGTCTGTGGAACAACACAAATCCTTGACACCAGGGCTGGGAGTTGCTCCGTGGGTACTACCTGAGCAGGGTTTGGCTGAGTTCTGCTCAGGAGTGTTTGCTGCTCTCCCATCTTTGTACAAAGAAAATGCACATGGGACACAAACCCAAGAATGCTAATTTCTTCCCTGATGGGATTTTAAATTTATTTCTAAAGACAGAAGAAGAAGCAAAAGATTAAAAAACAAAACAAACCTATAGAAAAACCAAACCCCCAAAAATCCACAACGTTAAGAATGAAAGTTTATAGACAGGTACTTGGAGATGCCCCTGAAGTGAGTTTCAGCTGCATGAGCAGCATTTCCAGCTGCAGGAGAGCTGGTGACCCCTGAGGCGTACCTTGGCAGCTGAAGCCGTCGGGCGTCCTGCGGAAGCCGCTCCCGCAGCGCAGCACGCAGCGGAAGGAGCCGGGCAGGTTCTCACAGTCCTGCCCCCCGTGGCAGCTGTGCCCCCCCAGAGCGCACTCGTCGATGTCTGCAAAGGGAAACGAGCTGCAAACCCTGCCCAGCCAGCACAGGGGACACACCAACCCGTGTCTGCAGCACCAGCAACTAGAAACACGTGAGTACCGCAAGTACGTACAGCTATGAAACAGAATACCAATGAATTGTGTTCTCATAATGAGAAAACAGCCTAAATAAAACCTCTCCTTAACAATTTAAGTGCCTCTTAAGGCATTTTAAGACCTTCAGTTATCTTTAGGTCCTTTGTATCCAGATGTCTCCAGCAGCACCTTTCTTACCCTGGCACGTTCTGCCATCAGCAGAGATGGTGAAGCCTTTGGGACAGGAGCAGTAGTAGGATCCCACGGCATTGTGACACATGTGGGAACAAGGATTTCCCACAGCACATTCGTCTTTATCTGGAACAAGAAAATGTTTGAAAAACCAGTGAGACTTCCCAAGAAACTACTCCAGTCTGATCCTTCCTCAGAGGTGTGCAACTAAAGCCCACAGGGCAAAACCAGATCCAGCAATTCCCTTCATCTGCAATCTTTCAAGAGGTAATGAAATAAGTCCACAAAATGATCTCAGATGATTTCTCCCTAAAACAACCCTGACTCTTAAGAGAGACAGCCAGGGCGCTCATGTGCTTCTCTCCACTTCCATCCCCCAAGCAGGAACACGTGGGCTCCTGTCTGAGATGCCAACACTCAGCCTTTCCTCCACACAGCTCACCCAAGTCCTTCATTGCTCTGCAGTCTCAGTTTCCTCCAGGAGTACCTGAGGTACTGATTTAAAAACTGTCTGGGCACTACTCACATTGTAGGTGAGGACAGAAGTAACATCTTCAGCTGCCCTTGGATCCACACCCTTTTAGCCAGGATCACTCACACTTTTTGAATTGCATACTTTGATACTTTGAACTCTAAATAAATGGGATGTAGGTTCTGGTGGTTTAATGTGTCCAGCTCTAGAGTTCTCAGCACAAGGTAGACACGGACCTCTTAGAGCAGGTCCAGAGGACACCATGGAGATGCGCCAAGGGCTGGAGCCCCTCTGCTCCAGAGCTAGGCTGGAAGAGCTGGGGGTGTTCACCTGGAGAAGGGAAGGCTTCATGGAAACTTTAAAGCCCCTTCCAGTACCTAAAGCAGCTCCAGGAGAGCTGGAGAGGGACTTGGGACAAAGGCCAGCAGGGACAGGACACAGGGAATGGATTCCCACTGCCAGAGGGCAGGGATAGATGGGATATTGGGAAGGAATTGTTCCCTGTGAGGATGGTGAGGCCCTGGCACAGGGTGCCCAGAGAAGCTGTCCAAGGCCAGGCTGGACAGGGCTTGGAGCACCCTGGGCTAGTGGAAGGTGTCCCTGGCCATGGCAGGGTGGAAATAGGGGATCTTTAAGGCCCCTTCCCACCCACAGCACTCCAGACTCCATGGTTACAGCCACCCGTGTCAGTTGTTACCTGAGCAGTAAGGCCCAGAGGAGTCCAAAGCAAACCCCGCAGGGCACTGGTTGCTCCGATCCCCTGTATGATAAAGGAAGCACATGTCACTTGTGGATCAAAATATGGCCATTTCATTACTTTAACAGCAAGAACTGCAGCCCAGCAATTTTACAATATTTATTATATTTCAACACCAAACCAGAAACTTTTAAATACAGCCTTTAGTGGTTTTTCTACTTTGGCACCAGAAGTCAGTATTGCATGGCTTGTGCTGGTTTCAATGACATTGAATAGGTGTGTGGGGGTCCCCTCAGAGTGAGCTGCAAGTCCCATCCCAGCCTAGTGCATCCTGGAAAGTTTTGTACTGAAAGAATAAAGACCATTCAGTTTTACTTCACATAACAGGAGGACAATAGACCCAAACCAAACAAATCATTACGTCACAAATCTTAGGAGGCCAGTGTAGAAGAACACAACCATGTACTACAAACTGCAGTGAAAAACTTAGGGAGAGACTCCTCAAAGGATACAGGGCTTTGGCTGCTTGAAAACTGAAATTTAAAAAACAACATTTTAAAAAATCCCAAACACCAGTATCTTAATTGTTGGAGGAAATAAATGCTAGTTCAGTAAAGGCTTAGCCAGATCTAATCACAGGCATATCTTGACCCAGAGACTCCCTTTTATCAGATCTCTTTTTAAATTAGAAAAAAAAATCATTTGGCTTTCAAATTGTACAGTAAGTCCCTAGTCTGGCAAGTGGGAAAAACCTTATTTTACTTAATTTAGAATCTTGTTACTGAAAAGAAAGACTGAGACAGGCAATCCCTCTGTTTCATTTACTTCCAAACCAGAGTAATTTCCCTACCACATGAAAAATAAGCATCCAAATAGCAGTAAAAAAGTAACAAGCCAGTTTGCTCATGAATTAGAGCTTCTCAAAGGAAAATCTGCTCACCTAAATCCATGCCCATCCCCTTTGGTCACTCAGGATCATAAAAGCCAGCAATTAGCAATGCTAACTAATAATTAATTTATGGGTACATCAACAAAACTGTTAAGTCCTGGGATCTACACTAAAACTACCCAAGTTTCACAGAATTTCTTTTGAGACTACAGGTGACTCAATGAATTCTCGGAAGAGAAGATACTCTTTCCCCACTGTTTGATTCCTGGGAAGGCCTAGAACAATACCTTTTGCAATGGAAGCCTGGATTTTGAAAGCCACGGCCTCCTCCAGCGGGTGGTACTGTGTTGTGATGGAGGCAGCGCGCAGTGTCTGCACCAAGAAGGGCATCCTGCCCTTGGAGGAGTCGTAGGTGATGGTGTGGTTCCACGTGTAGGGAACGCTGACCCCGTCTGCCGCAAAGAGGCGCGTGGAGTGCGCGTGCAGCTGCCCCGGGCCCGTCTGGATGTAGTCCTCTGTGTAATCCTGCAACAGAACCCTGGCCATCAGCTGCTCCCACACCAGCACCACCCGGGCCTGTACTTCAGAGCTGTCAGATGTGTTTGGAGAAAGGGGCTGATCTCAACCACTGAACAAAGGGTATTGCACACACACGGGTCCTTTTCATTCTTATTTAACTGTTCAGTCTTAACACTGCCTGGTCGAGTACTTTAAAAAAAGATACAGACTGATGTACTGAGGACCCTGATGGTGGAAGCCACAGCAGAGGATTTCTAGAAAATATCTTACTCCTCAATAATAATCTTTTGAGGTCTAAATATATGGCTTTTATTTGAAGTCAGATGCTGACAATTGTGCTAAACAAACAAGTGGTGGAGAAAAATTCTGCCACTGAAGAGGGGTATAAATATTGGACATACTACATATTGCAGTTTTCCAAAATATCAACAACTTCAGCTGTAATTACTGCATCTTGGGATTAATACAGTAAAATACTAGTTACCTGTTGCTAATTACTATGTCAGAGAGGTTAAAGATGCACCTTTCTAGCTCTGCCCAAAGCAATGGCCTGACATGCCAGCCATCAATAACTGCCCTGAAGACCCTCCTCAACACCACCTGCCAACATCTCGAACTCTTGAGAGACTAACACCACCCTCCTCATGAGAACTTTCTGCTTTCAAAGGCAACATCAGCACCATCAGTTCAACCAGGCACAAAAGAAGTCACATACAATACAGCAGGTTGCAGGACTCAGTGTTTCCTGCCTTCCTCTGGGTGAGAGAAGTACAGATGCATGAGAGCAAGGGTGGTACCTGAAGCAGCTTTACCTTGACACTGACATCAGCCACCGACTGGAGCTGCAGCACGTGGCCACTCACAACAACATCCAGCAGCAGGGCCCCGTCCACGTCCAGGCCCCGGGCAACGTGCGTCATGCGCAGGATCTCACCTGGCAGTTTAACAGCACACCAATTTGTCACACATTCCCAACAGTGACTCCCAACAGCCACATGGAATCAAAACTGGAGTCCCTTGACCAGTTGTTTATACTTACATCTTGTAAGGTGTACCATGCCCACGAGAACAAACACAATGCATTTCAAACTACAGCTCTAAAAGGTGGGATAAAGCCTCAGAAGGCTACAGCCAGCCTGAAAATATTAGTGTGAGCACAAGACCCAAATTTCAGCAATGGTCTTCTGCTGTCTTTTCAGAAATGCAGCCTCTATCTGGCTTACTGGACACAGAAAGCACTGATCTATCCTGGGCGACTCACCAGTTGCAAACTCCACTTGAGTTTCTCTCTTGAAGACCGCGTCAGTGAGTGTAAACCCATTCATTGCTTCCCCAATTTCTTTGGCAGTTGTCCAATAAACCGGGCTGAGTATGGAAACGAGCTTTCTCATTGCTGCGCCTGAAGGAAACACCACAGAAAATTGGGGAGCTTTAATCTTTGATCACAGACCCACGTGCACAGGAGCTGACTATGAAGATCTAGAACTAGTGTAACCCTTCAGATTTAAACCAGAAGACCATAGGTATTGGTGTATTCAGAGAAAAAAATGATCAAAACCAAAGAAGCCTACCAAGGGTCCGAGGGACGTTTGTGATCTTTGCCTGTATCACTCTGGTGTCAGAATCCGGGCTGTCCGTTACTGTGGCGTTCAGGAAAGCAATCCCAAATTCCACATCATTGATACTGCCAATGATGCTGCCCTTGGCACGTGCAGGCCCACCTGTTCAGGAGATGGGGGAGAGGCAAAACACAACCCCATGTGATAAGTGCTGTTGGGTATTTTAGGGGAGAGAGAACTGGGCTTTAGTTGCAGGGCAGATTCAAGCCCAAAATATTAAATTACCCAGTCAACTGGCCAAGATGAGAGATAGCTCCAGTGAAATCAGGAGTGGCACAGGCTTTCAGCACACTGCCCTGCATGCAGGCTGTAAATACTCACCAGGACACGCTTGGGTGTTGCACCTGGATATCTGGGAGGAGTCCCCAGGGCAAGGACGGCCATGATTTAATGGGGCTGGACTGCTGCACAGGCGCACCCGGGTCTGCTCTCCCCCTCCACAGGAAGCAGAGCACTGGCTCCATGACTGCCACTGCCCCCAGTTTCCATCCACTGCAGAATAAAGAAAGCAGTTTTTCAATTTAAATGCTTCAGGCTGCATCAGTTATGCTGAAGTCAATTCCTTCCTGGAGGAACCAAGTTTCTAAAGGAATGTCTTAAAGGACAACAAAACCATTATAACAGGCAGGTGTGAACACTCCTGCTATCAGAAACACAGAATCCCAGACTGGTTTGGGTAGCAAAGGACCTTAAAGCTCATTCAGTCTCACCCCTACCACAGGCAGGGACACCCTCCGCTGTCCCAGGTTGCTCCAAGCCCAGTCCAACCTGGCCTTGGATACTTCCATGGGCGGCCTACATTCCTCATGTGGCATATACCTTGATGCCTTCCAGGGAAAGCTGCATTCCCACTGCTGTTGTGAGCACTGACCTGGGCACAGGTCCGTGCTGCACCTCTGGATCTGCACGTCAGCCCCAGCACAGGCCCTGCCGCCGCTGGCCGGGCGTGGGTTGTCACAGCTCCGGTACCGCCTTGTCTGGCCCCCGTTGCATGTCCGACTGCAAGTTCCCCAACTGCTCCACGGGCTCCAGTTGCCATGAACTGCAAGAATAAGTCAGATTTGATCTTCCTCAGGGATTTAAAACCAGACAGTCAAGCTAGGAAAGTACTTTTGTTGGAGATTAACTTCTTAGGCTTTTTTTCCCCAAAAGAAAACAACCAAGCCCAGAGAGTCGGCAAATAGCCCAACCCAAAGCACTTACCTGGGCAAGGATCACTGTTGCAAAAATCCATTTGTATGTCACTTCCCTCACACTTGTGTCCCCCGAACTGCGGGGCCGGGTCGGAGCAGTGGCGCGTCCTTTGCCTGCTGCCTCCCCCGCAGGACACGCTGCAGGAGCTCCAGCTGCTCCACGAGGACCACTTCCCATCCACTGGGGAGAGAGGCATGGCAGTTACAGCCCCTGACCCCAGCAGTAACACAGCACAGCAGTGCTACATTGGGGAAAACTGAACATGGATGTCATTGCCTCTACAGCACCTCAGCTACTCAGGGATTTCTCCCCAGGGACCCGGGGGTGGGGATGGGTGAGAGCTGGACCAGCCTTGGCCATGTGAGGTGGGACCAGAACTCCCCATGCCCTGGGCTGATCCCCCAGTGTGGACAGCAGGGGAGAGAGGATTCTGCTGTCCTTCTCAGGTGAGACCCCACCTGCAGAGCTGCTCCAGCCTGGGGCCAGAAGCACAGAAAGAACACGAAGCTGCTAGAGAGGGTCCAGAGGAGGCCCCAGAGGAGGCCCCAGAGCTGCTCCCAGGGTTGGAGACCCTCTCCTTCGGAGCCAGCTTAGGGTTGGAAGGGACCTTAAAGCTCTCTCTCTGGAAGAGCTTAGGGTGTACACCTGGAGAAGAGGTGGGGTGCCTTTGTAGGGTCTATAGCAGATGCTATGTAGTGACAGTCAGTGACAATAAAAAGCCTGAAGGCGAGTTTTTTTCAGGGATTAGACTTTCAGAACCAGAAAGCATGAACCGAGACGGAAGCAGAACGGGAGGAGGGAAGGAGAAGTTTGCTCTCACCTGGGCAGCGCCGGCGGAAGCAGAGCTGGAGCTGCGTGTCGGGGCCCTGGCAGCGGGGACCGCCGTGCGCCGGGGCCGGGCTGGCGCAGAGCCGCGGCCGCGTCTGGGTGCCCTTCCCGCACGTGGTGCTGCACGGCCCCCACGGCCCCCAGGGGCTCCACTCGCCGGCCACTGCAAGGGCAGCACAGCTCCAACACTGCTCCAGAATGGGCACAGGGCTGGGATATCCCTGACCCCACACACTGCCCCAGAACAGACACACCTGGGGTATCCCTGACCCCACACACCGCCCCAGAACAGACACACCTGGGATATCCCTGACCCCACACTGCCCCAGAACAGACACACCTGGGATATCCCTAACACCACACACCGCCCCAGAACAGGCACACACCTGGGATATCCCTGACCCCACACACCGCCCCAGAACAGGCACACCTGGGTATCTCCTGATCCCCCACAGAATGCCATGAGCAGTGGTTCAAACAATCAGCACTTTGACAAGCAAAGTCTTCCTTTCTATTTTTTAACCACATTGCCTCACCACCATCGTGGAACACCAGAACTGAATGCTTAATCAAATCTGGAGTTTCCCACTTCCCTGGGGAGGATGGAGGCCTGAGCAGGACCAAGGCAGCCTGGCTAAAAGCTGCCAGAGAGCAGCAGACAGGGCTGATTTTCCTGCCAAAACCTAGAGAAATGAGTCTCAAGCCCATGGATGAGTATTTGGCATCACAGTGGCAGCAGAGCCAGGAAAAATGGAAAAATCAAACACTGCAAATTGTACAGAAGGGAATATGTCAGTGGTGAAGGCTCTGAATAAACTACAACCTGTCAAATGTGGGAAATACTGATGGGACAGGAAGGAAACCTGACATTCAGGCAGTTGGGAGCAAAATGTGGCTAAAAAACATAACAACAAAGGAAAATACACAGACAAGATCTTAAATTACTAACAATCATTTTTACATAGCTTTAAATAGTTGGTGGTTTGGGTTTGGTTCTTTTCTTATTTTAACTGACTTTGCAAGATAGGTTTAGAGTAGAGAAAATTTGCACTGTGAGGATGTGGATAACAAGTACTGGAAAAGAGTAAAGTACAAATTAATATTTTTACTGGTGCAAAAATAAACAAAAAGAAATTGCTGAGATTTCTTACACTTACTTTTGTGATTCTTGTTTCCAAGAACTCATGCCATTCAATTAAAAAAAAAAAAGTAATTAACAACTAAAAATAAGCTTAAATAATTTGAGTTTGGAGAAACAAACAGACCTTATGTGAAGCCACTCATGCAAATAAGGTTTAAGTACTCTAAATTACTCTTACCTGGGCAAGGTCTAAGATTGCACATGACTGACTCCAGAGCGCTGCCTTCACAGGGTTTCCCTCCATGCTGAGCTGGGGGGTTACTGCAGGTCCTGCTCCTTGTCCTGTTCCCTTGGCCACAGCTCCTTGAACACTCTTCCCACAGCCCCCACTCTGACCAGCTCCCATCCACTAAGGACCAGAAAAAGCCCAGTTTTCATTAAACAATATTTTTGCAATATTTCTTGAAATGTTCTCTTTCTTTCCAAAATTAATCACAACTACTTAGAAAAATTAATCTGCCATCAAGATCCATGGTGATGAAGTTCATTGTTTGGGCACTTAAAGCAAGGCACATTAAAAGTGTCAATTTTCAGTATTTAAAACAACATAGAGGGAGGGAGATTTAGATGGGCAGACAGCAACAGGACACAGGTGAAAGGTTTTAAATTAGAAGTGGAGATATTTAGATTAGGTATTTGGAAGGAATTGTTCTCTGCAAGGGCGGGCAGGCCCTGGCACAGGGTGCCCAGAGAAGCTGTGGCTGCCCCTGCATCCCTGGCAGTGTCCAAGGCCAGGCTGGACAGGGCTTGGAGCACCCTGGGGCAGTGGAAGGTGTCGCTGCCCATGGCAGGAGGTGGAATGGGATGGGCTTTAGGGTCCCTCCAACCCAGACCCTGGCGGGACTGTGTGTGGGCAGCAGTACCTGGGCAGGGCTGGCGGTGGCAGCTGCGCAGGTCGCTGTGGGGCCCCTGGCAGCCGCGGCCCCCGTTGGCCGGCACGGGGCTGTCGCACTGCCGGACGCGCTCCTGCACCCCCTGGCCACAGGTGACGCTGCACGCCCGCCATTCCAGCCAGCTGGAGAAGCCGCCGTGCACTGCAACGGGAGCAGGGATGCTGCTGGGCACTGCGGGCGCCTGCAGCTCCCTCAGGCCGGCACAGAGAAGTGAAAACTGCACCTCCTGACCCTTGGAAATCCATCTCGCCTCATGTCATTACTGTGCACAAATCTCTTACCATAGTCCAAAGACAATTACTGTATATGCTCCTAAATGCTTTTCTTTAGAGACACAGTTCAAGTTATGACGTGTTCTGAGGACAGGATCTGGTTCAAGACCCTTTCATTATAATTTTTGTCTCTCACCCTTCACAGCCTCTATCTCTCCCAGCTGGATGAGTATAACAGAATAAAATTTAATGTAAGAGAACCCCACTGACACTTCAGACTAGGCTTACCCTAGACCTAATGCTTATAAAGAAAATAAGATCAAGCATCTCATCCATAGAATGTGGGCAAAACGAATGTTGACCACATTTGATCCAGATTAACACTGTCATCTACCAGCTTCAAAGTCACTGTGATATTTTGTGCACCTACCCTGCACAGTCAGGGGCACTGTGACGAGGACGGACCCCAGGAGGTTCCTGGCTACGCACTCGTACTCGGAGGTGTCCTCCCTCTGCAGCGCGGCGATGCGCAGGGAGCCGTTGGGCAGCAGGGCCACTCTGTGGTCAGCCAGCACGGGCTGTCCCTGGCGGGACCAGCTGATGGCAGGAGGGGGCTCTCCCCTGGCCTGGCAGTCCAGCACCGCCGTGGCACCAGCTTCCAGCACGGTGCCCACCGGTTCCACAGTGATGACTGGGGGGCCTGAAGAGAAAGGGTTCTGTGGGTGACAGCACACGGGCACAGGCCTGATTGATTCAGTATTAAAGCCAGCGCAGAGAAATCCCAAGTCAGTTTACTTTGACTAAAATCATTATTGCTGATCCCCTGCAGGCTAAATAGAAACAAAGAATCCTTAAGGTTGGAAAACAGATTACCAAGTCCAACTATCAACCCAGCCCCACCACCGATGTTCACCACTAAACCGCATCCCCAAGTGCCACCAAACAGACACACGTTACAATGCCAACAACAAGCTGGCTTGAACATGCTGCAGTCTGAGGACTAAAGCAGAGATTAAGGCTCAGCTATAAGAGCACATGCTCTTCTTTATTGCTAAAATGGGCTGTTTTTCATAAAACCCACAGATGATGTTGTTATTCATGTCCAGAGACAACTGAGGGGTAAGGAACAGACCCACAATGCCTAAGGCTGCAGTAGGAAGGGCATGTTTAGAAATTATCCCACCAGCAAAGAAAAACTCTAACATATTATTTTTGCTAAAAATAAAATATTGTCAATGAGAATTAGGATTCATCATACAACTTGAGAATCTAGTTTATTCCAGTTGCATTGAGTGAGCTAAGAGAAACAGGCCCTTTTCACAGAGTGGTTCAGTTCATTCCACACTGCTTTCTATGATAAGGCTCAACCACCCTCTACACATCCCTCTCTTCTTTGACTTCAATCACAGCTTAGACCAGACTCTCATATATTCATGATGAAAGATGCCCAGAGAAGCTCTTGGCTGCCTTATCCCTGGAAGTGTTCAAAGACCAACCAGCTCTAGTGGAAGGTATCCCTGCCCACAGCATATGATCATTAAAGTCCCTTCCAACCCAAGCCTTTCTAGAATTCTATGGAAGAGGAGATGAGTCCAAATCTCCATGGCAGTGCTCAACCAGAAACACTCCCCCAGGATCTGCACCTCCCCACAGGCAGGTTTTCACTCCCTTAAGGGGCACAAAGCTTCCCTTTGAGCCTTACTCTGCAGGGTCAGCGTCAGGCTGCGCTCCACCACACCCACGTCATTGGTTGCCACGCACTTGTAGTCACCAGCATCTTCATTCTGAGGAACAAAACAGGGGCTCAGTCTTCAGAGCCCCTCCTGGCAGGGAATTTTAACCCCAATTCAAAATGCAGACATGAGTACATGGGGAAAAATAGGGGTCTTGCTGTTCAGATTAGGAATTTAGATTTGAAATAAGAGATTTGCACAAGAAGAATGCAATTGCTTTTCAGCTGACCTGTAGAAGCCAGGCTCTCTTAAAGGTCAGGAGCAAAGGTCCCCTTTAACTGGTCATGACCAGGATCTCACACACCAGCAATTAGTATGCAAATTCAGTCCTTCTGACAAGCAGGGAGAACTCTGACCCCATGGGGATTTTTGCCTCAATAATTTGAATCTAATTCCAGTCTGAATTAAAACACTTGTTAAAGGTGAAAGCAAAAAAGGATAAATGTCTAGCCTGACTCCTTCAAACCAGTATGATCAAGAATACCTTTATCAATCAAGCTCAAAGCAGACACTCGCAGTACAGGGGCAGGACTCACCACAGTGCCATAGATAGCAAGGGAACCATTCACAAGCTGTCGGATCCTGTTGCTAATCTGAACTCCCACTCCTTTTCTGCTCCACTGGATGGTTGGAGGAGGATCTCCCCTGACTTCACAATTCAACACGGCATTGCCACCCAAGGGCTCAATTCTGCTGGAGTGATAATCCCCTTTGAAGACTGGAGGCTCTGAAAAAACAAGAGATGACAGAGAAGTAGTAGAACCAAAATAAAATGTGCCTAATGAGAACTGCTGCCAGGGATCACTCACCTCTGACTTTCTGAAGGGGGAATTTCAACCTGTTCAGATTCTTCCCATTTAGCCATTGGCAAGGTCTTATATACTAGGGGGAATGGCTTTAAACTGACAGCAGGCAGATTCAAATTGGATATTAGGGAGAAATTGTTCCCTTTGAGGGTGACGAGACCCTAGCCCAGGTTGCCCAGAAAAGCTGTGGCTGTCCCTGGATCCCTGAGAATGTCCAAGCTCAGGCTGGATGGCACTTGGAGCAGCCTGGGTTAGTGGAGGTGTCCCTGCCCATGGCAGTGGGTAGCACTGGATGAGTTTTAAGGTCCCTTCCCAGCCATCCCATTCTGACTCCAAACCCAGAGGTTACATGGAGCTGTCCAGCAACAAGCACAACTGCTGAATTTCATGTACCTTTGACATACACAAAGCCAATGGCCTTGATGGAGCCCACTGTGTTCTCTGCAGAGCACACGTAGGTCCCAGAGTCCTCCTTGGACACCCTCTCGATGAGGAGCTCACTGTGCCCATTGACATCGTCGTACTGTGCTGGAGGGAGAGCAGGGAAAGGGTCATTCCAGGGACTGAAATGTGAACAGCTCACAGGAGTGCTTGGATCTGTACACTCTCAGAGCACACCTATGGGGTCTTGTGCATCCCTGAGACGCTCCAGGAATGCACAGAAAGTCATTGCTGTGACACTTGTTCACATTCACTTCAGCTGCCCTGTAATTTCGAGCATCAGTTGCTGGATGCTGAGTAAATACCATCAGATATGAATGTTTTCCATGTGCTACATTACTGGCTACAGAAGAGGGGACCATCTTTCAATTACCTTACAGCTCTGTCTCAGAAGCAGTTTAATTACATGACTACATAACACTAAAGATATTCCTCACACAATCACTAACAATTTATTCCAGATAGAGTTTTCTTCTTCCCTACCCTAAACCGCAATGCTGCACAGGGGAAAAAAAATCTGCAGCCAGATAGCCATCAGGGACCCACCTGGAATGATGTTATTGTTAAAGGTCCACGTTATTCTGGGGACAGGTACCCCAGTTGCTTTGCAGGTTAACCTGAGCTGTTCTCCTTTGGTCAAGGCTACGTCTCCAGGCAGTTCAGTAAAAGCTGGGAGCACGTGAACTGTCAGGGTGACCGTGTGCGTGTCCTCCCCAGCAGCGTTGGTGGCAATGCAGGTGTAACTGCCAGAGTCTTCGGGCTGGAAGGAAATGTGGTGGGGAAATTTCAGCTGGGATATATCCTACAGTTGGGATATATCCTACAGCACACGCCACTCCGTTCAGTAACACAATCCTGAAAGGCTTGGAACAAGTATTCAGCAGAAATGCTCACCTGAGCATTTCCACTTCCCTAAATTTGAAGGATGACTAACACTTCTTTTTACGCTTCCTGAGGATTTACCGCTACAAATTCTTCACAGATTTTACTCCCCAGTGGAAAATGAAACTTTTGTAATTATTTTGGAACATCAAGAACAAAAAATCAAAATAAAACAATGACTAACCCAGAAGTGGATCTTATCACTGCCAAATGACTGCCAAATCTGTCCAGTAATACCTTAGATGCAGGGAGCTTACCACAACACTGTCCAAAATAAGGTCTCCGCCAGGCACAGTCTGGTATTTTCCCACTGTGTCTCTTAACAGCATGTTGTCCTTCCTCCAGTTAATTGTTGGTGCTGGGATCCCCTCAGCCACACAGGACAGAACAGCCTGGGAGCTCTCTGTGACCATGTACTGCGTATCCGTGCTGCGGATCCTGGGTGGAACTGTGGGAGGTCATTAGAAACATTTCCTCTGGGTATTATCCAAGCACAACACTGGACTGAAGAAAGTCCTAGCCTGGACCTCTTGGATTGTCCATTTCCATTAATGACTGTGTGCCAAAATTCAAGCAACTGGCTGATACTACAACTTAATAACACTCCCCTATATGAAGTAGCACGTTTTTCCTGAACTCCTCCTTGTACATCCCTAATTCCTTACTCTCTGTGGGGTCACACTGGGAACACACAGAATTTCCCTACAGTCCCACTTATCATGGAATCACAGGATGGTTTGGGCTGGAAGGGACCTCAGAGCCCATCTCATTCCAAACCCCTGCCATGCATAGGGACACTTTTGACTATCCCAGGTTGTTCCAAGCCCCGTCCAACCTGGCCTTGGACACTTCCAGGGATGGGGAGTCCTCAGCCTGTCTGGACCAGCTGTTGCAGTGCCCCCATCCTCCCAGGAGGAGTTCCTTACCATGCACGGCCAGCTCTGTGCTGGAGGTGCTGGATCCCGCGGGATTCGCCGCTGTGCAGGTGTAGCGGCCGCTGTCCCCGGGCTGCACAAACAGGATCTGCAGAGCTCCCGTGCTCAGCATTCTCCTTCGCATGGACTCTGTTATCTGCTGCCCATCCTTATGCCAGCTGATCTCTGGCCCAGGGTAGCCTTCAGCCTCACACTGCAGAGTGACAGACTGATCAACGGCAACAACATATTCATCCACGTGGGACTTGATAACAGGAGGAACTGAAAGGAACAAAGACAATTATTGAAAGAATTAGATGCAGTAAAAGAAGAAAGGAACTCTTTAGTTCTTGGTGAAAATAGTTGTAAAAGCATGCCCTAAAGCAGACATCGAACAAAAGGGAATAAACCTCCTGGGCTCTGTTCAGCATCACATCAAACAGGAAAGCACTGGGTCCCTTTCTATTGCTCAGAATTGTGTTTGGACCAAGAGAAGGAGCTTAAAAGGTGATTTACCTTGAACTTTCAGCTTGATCTTCCCCAGAGCAGTGCCTGCTGGATTCTGAGCAACACACATGTAAGTGCCAGCATCTTCCACAGCTGCTCTGGCAATCTGCAAACTGCCACTTGGCTGGACCATATAACTGTTCCCTAAAACAAATATAATCAAAGTATGACACTTTTGGTTTGGTGAACCAGAGGAGAGGAGAAACCCAAGTTCCAGAAAAGCAAATGGGTGGCTGTGTCACAGGAGTAGGCAGGGTCCCAGGCTTTGAGAAGATACCTGTGGTGATGATGTTGATGCCCTCCTTCTGCCACGTGATCACGGGCTCAGGGGTGCCCGTGGCCTCACAGGGCAGCACAATGGGATTGTTCACAATGACATCCAACACCCCTGGCTGGGCCTGGATAACGGGTGGCTCTATGGAATACAAGAAAAAGGGAAAAGCATAACGTTCAAGGCTAGGACAATAGAGAAGAGCACTAAAACTGTAAAACCTGAGCAGGCTGAAGTAGCAATGCTGGCTGCCAGAGCAGCCTTGCCCGTCAGCCTCCAGCTTACCCTGTACGTGCAGAGTGACGTGCCTGTGGGCAGAGCCGGCGGCGTTCCGGGCCACGCAGGTGTACCTGCCCCCATGGGCCAGCTGGGCAGAGGGGATCTCCACAGCTCCTGGGGCAGAGAGAGCACCACAACATGCAGAGCATCCTCCAGGCACAGGTGCTCCCTTACAGCATCCCTCATTTCATTCCAAGCCATCAGAGAGGGGATCTCTGGGGGATTGTTTGCATTTCTGTAATACATTACTTATGGATGTGCCTGATTGCACTGATTTCCTGCAGCACATTACCTGAAGAAAGAATTCTGTAGCCATCTCCTCTGGGAAGCAACTTGATGCCATTTTTGGTCCAGTGAACCGAGGGGACAGGAACACCGGAGGCGGTGCAGGAAACCACAACTGGAGACAGCTTTGTTACCAGGAGCTCTGTGGCTTCATCTGCTATGGATGGGGGCACTGAAAAGCAAGAGCAGGGAAAAGGCTACTTGCCCACATTCATTTGTTATAAATTCTAGGAAATACCAGAAACTTATGGATATCAGTATCAAAGAGGAATGAAATAAAAATCTCATCTCAACACCAGAACACCCCAAAGAAGTTCTGGGTGCCACACACATGTAATAGCAATATACCCTCTACCTTGAACAGTGAGATCAATTGCCCTTTGATCTTCTCCTGCATCATTTGACACAGAGCACTCATAGACAGCAGTGTCATCCACAGTGGGAGAAATGATTACTAAGGAACCTGAAGACAGAAGTCTGAACAAAGAAAAAAAGAAAGTAAAAGCCATTGAAATACTTCTTTCCTCCTCAGGTAATCAGCCCACTGAATTTGCTGGCTAGACAAGGTAATATTTAAGCACAGATAGATTTTTCAAGTGCCAAAATCATCCCTGAAAACTTGAAACCCACACTGAAAAAGCAAACACCTCTCACCTGTATGTATTCTGGTTCTGATCAACACTAAGCAGATGCCCATTCTTTTTCCAGCTAATCGCGGGTCTGGGAATTCCAGTGGCTTCACAAGGCAAAGTGGTTTGCACATTCACAGTAACTGTGATATTCGTCTGCCCAGGAGCAATAGTTGGAGGAACTAAAGACAAACAAACCCTAATTATTTAGAATAATTATATACATGTGTGTATATATACACACACACACACACATTTCTTGTGAGAAATGGATTTGTAAAGCATTCTCAAAACCTGACTGAAAGCTCACATAGTCTTGTACATCTGTATGCAAACTCTTGAGATAAGGTGTGCTGACTTAGAAAGCCATGGAATAGAGATGACATTGTTGAGAGAGAGATTGAACTAGAAACAAGTTTCAAAAGATGACCTTGCAAAAAGACCAGATATTTTGGAGAATTAGAGCTGTGAAAGATGCGTTGTAGCAAGACCACATGGGGTAAAATAATAGATGATTGGTGTTACAAGTATTAGCAGCATTGTGTGGCCAAAGCTAACAGGCTGAAAGACATTTCTAAGATATTGTAACCAGGAAATAGGTTGGCTTCTGATAGAATGGCACTGAGTTTTACATCTCTTATGTCTTACCCTTCAACAAGACTGATAATGGAATAAAATCTTTTAAAACACCCCTCAGTTGCCCAGCATCTGTAAAGCTGGCACTTTCCAACAACATCTCCCCCTTTTTTTTAACCAGAGCAGCTAAGAAGGGGCTAAACAGAGACTGCCTGTGGCAGAAGCAGCCTGCTGGCAGTGGATTCAGCAGCCCCAGGCTTTACCGAGGACGTGCAGGTCGATGCGCCGGCGCTCGCTGCCCGCGGCGTTGGTGGCCATGCACACGTATCTGCCCGTGTCAGCCACCTGTGCCCAGGGCACGTGCAGGGAGCCATCCTCCAGCACCAAATACCTGCAACAGAGCAAACGGTGCTGCCCACCATCCATCCACAGGGCACCCTGGCAGAGCAGAGAAGAGATGACTCAGGGGACACAACCAATGGCCTAAATGAAGCACGCATTAATTGGGGCACAGAGTTCTCTCTCTGATTTCATTCTTTCCCAGCACATCTATTTCCCAAAGCAATGACGAAATCTGGCTGACATAATGATGTCACATAAATGATACTGGATTTACAGAAAACAGCTAATCCCCTTTTTTATCATTTCTCATTTAACCTTAAAAATCTTAATTAATGCCTGTACTTTTTCTTTGCAATATAACACAACTCCTTAGCATTTGCTCAGTTCTAGAAAATGCCAAACTTCTTCCTTCTAAAACAGTCAGGAGACAGAAACCATTCACTATGATAAAAGTTGATACTAGAACATGTATAAAAAGCTTCCTGATAGAAAATACAGAATAGCTTTTGGTCTGCATTAAATTGCTTGGCTTCATCCCAAAACTCTGTGTATATATAAAAATCTAAAGATCTTCCACATTTACTCTTCAAAATCTCTAATGTCAGAATAATTATATTTGGTTGCCAAAGGCATTTTTTATCCTTCTTAACAACAAAAAGGTGAAACCTTTGGTGCTGCTACTTTTCTCTAGAAAAATTTTATGTCTAATTAAGTTTCTATAATAAATACATTCTTAAGTAGCAATGAAGAATATTTATGCTAAATTCTGGGCAATACCTGGAATTGTTTCCAGTAAAAACAGCCCCATCCTTCCTCCAGGTGATCCTGGGGGCTGGAACTCCTTCTGCAGCACACTCCAGCAGGGCAGAGGTGTTGATGTGCACCATGACAGTCTGGGGGCTGCTCCGGATCGTGGGAGCCACTGCAAGGAAGAATTGCTGATGACACAAAGGAAGTAACTCTACGTTGCAGTGACTGAAACTGAACACATGAAAAGAGGTGCAGCAGCGGGTTTGGGTTCACGGCAAAGTCAGGAACAAGTTTCTTACCATTCTGGGTGATGGTAATTGCCAAGGTGCAGCAGGGAAGGAGAAAGAAAGTTTGGTTGAAATGCACTGCAAAGGTCAGCTCTGCAAGTTACTGCAAAGGGTACCACTGAGCTAAAATAGCAGGAGTTCAGCACATGGAATTCAGCAAGCTAAGGCTGTGGGGATATCCTTGCTTCCTGATTACACACTAAGGAGAAAAAAGCTGGACCAGGTAAGCCCAGTCACTGGGGGCACAGGGTAAGGCAGGGCCCATGTGACTGGGCTGGAAACAGAATAGAAAAAGGGAGGAAAGTTTCTTCCAGTCACCTGAGTGTGAGAGTAGAATAACTTCTCATCAGACTAGAGGTGAGAAAATAAAAAGGTTTAAAATGGAGCTCAGGGCTATGGTAGCACAGGACAAGTATCAAGCGTAAGGCCTGTCAAGCCCTGTCTTCTCCAGGCACAGAGAAGCTGCCACAGCTCTCAAGTAACCTGTCAAGCCAGCTGCGAAACCTTGTCCCCAGGGTGCCCGTCAAATGCTTCAAAGAATTGCTCTGGGTTTGTTCAAGAGCATTTGTCAGTCCTGGATATGGGTGTTCGCTCTGGATGTATCCTGACTCTGTGTCAGGATGATGGCTGGATGCAGCCCCTGCTTCCAGGAAGCACAGATGGATGGTGAATGAGGCGCTGCAAGTGCCCAGCAGGTCCCTTAGTCTGGGGCCAGCTGTGGGCTCAGCAGTGGAACATCAGGCCACGCACATGGCCCCACAGTTTGGGCATGGCCTGAGTGGCCAACACACAGCTGGAAAACAATCAGAAATGCTCAGTTCCTGCTGCCTGAACTCCTGCAAAGCCCAAGCTGCCCGAGGCTGCTCTGTGAGGTTACCGTGCACTGCCAGCAGGAACTCCCTGGTGGTCTCCCCCGCCACGTTCCTGGCCACACAGGTGTATCTGGCACTGTCCCCCAGCTCGGCGTTGTTGATCTGCAGGTACCTCCCGCTGGACAGGATCCGCAGCCGGGGGCCTCCCTGCGGGACACAGACACAGGCAGGGCTTTAGAGCTTCACTGCTGGCCTCTCCTGCACAGAACAGCCTTCCACTGCACAGCACTAAGAGCCAGGAGACAAGGGCACTGATAAACCAGGGACTGAACTCACTGCTGCCTTTACGTCCCTGGAGAGAAGAGGGTGAAGAAAGCTTTTACAACTTAGCATTGCTTACTGGTTCTCCACTGAAACCCCTACTGAGGCTTGTGCCTGAAGGAGGCAGCTGTTACAGAGCCAAAGGGCTTTGGGCTTTTATGGAAAGGGGCACCTAACAGTACATGATTAATTTCATTTATCTTGTTATCTATGCACACTACAGGCAGAAGGAATAAGTTTGTCTGGACTTCCAGCATCACAGTCTGGCTCAGCTGGGAGGCAGCACAGGCTTAGCCAGCTCAGTTTACCAGCCAGGAGTTCACCAGCCAGCAGTTCTGGGCACAGGCTGCCCCTCTTCCCAGCCCTGCAGTGACTCCACAGCCCCTGCCAGGGGCCAGTCCAGTGACAGCTTTACCACAACCAGCCTGGGTCATGTCTGCATCAATCACTGACAGCAACATCAACTACAAGTGCTCAGAAACCCGACTGGATAAAAACCAGCAGGAAAAAGAGCACAAACTTAGGTTTCCTAGTATGTGCTACCCACCCTCTGGATGGAACTGAAAGCTGACATGCCCAACTACTCTTCTGGTTAGAAGGTCTGAGAAGGGCACCCCAGAGAGATGAATCTTCTCTGGTTTTGCACAAACACCCTGGTACTCTGCTCTCACACCAGGCACCAGCTCCAAGGCTGCACTGCAGGACTGAAGCTCTCAGGTGACACAATTCACCACCAGGGTGGGTTACTGACAGATTCTGGGCTTTCACTGGCATTTCCTGTTGAGAACACAACCTGTGTGATAGTTTCTAAACACAGAAACCTAGAGATAACAGAAGACAGGGGATGAAGCTATAACTTAATCCTTAGGCTCTACTCAAAAGTAAGCCAGAAAACGCATACTGGAAAAAAAAATACAAACTCAGCAAGTCTTTTAGTGTTTGAAAAAGCCAGGTTAGGCCAGGAGGCTCCTATTCTTTTCTTAACTCTCAATGTGCATTTCCAAAATCCCCCAAGAGTGCCACAACTTCAAAGCTGCTGGAGGCTAGATCTTTCCATAGTTCTGCTGCCAGAGAAGGTGGTGCTGCACAGTTCCATCATTCAGCACACAGAGATGGACTAGGGCAGGCCTCACCTCAAAATCTGCCCAGGGAAAGACAACAAAAGCAGGAGGAATGACAACCCCCACAAGGCTGCTTCACAAAACCAGTGATATTAAACTTATATAACACTGCAGGCTGAGAACCTGCCTATCTCCAGCCCTCTCTCGTCACTGTGACACCTCCACTTTTCCAGGCAAGGAGGATGATTTGCCAAGGAGCTCCTCACCTCTCTTCCCACACCCAAGGACACCCATTTCCAGCTGCTCAGGATTACTCAGCTGTTACATTTCTTTGGGGTTGAGAAAGCAGCCAGACACTGAGGAGGACACTGATTTCTCCTGATGTCCAGCATATGAACTCATGGGTGGGGAGGCCCCTGGATCCCTGCAAGTGTCCAAGGCCAGGATGGACAGGGCTTGGAGCAACCTGGGATAGGGGAAGGTGTCTGCCATGGCAGGGGGTGGCTGTGAAGTCCCAAGAAGCTTCAGTCCTCACATTCTGACATGAGTTCATGAGGCAGGAGGAGCACTAACACTGCAAAGATAATTCCCAGGTTACCATCTGAGCACCTCTGGCTGTCACAGTGTTCCTCTACTTTTGTCTTCTGGTGAATATTTTTAACAGGAGTTGCTTTTCATGGTTTATGCTCCCTAAGCACTGCTTTCCTAACACAAGCTTTCCAATGAAGGCCAAAGCAAAAAGCATTCATATAGTTAATTTCCAAGCCTTGTTTAACCTTGTTTTCATTAAAAAAACCTCACCACCCAATTAGAGAATTAACTGTCCAGAAGTAGAATGGCTCTGTTAAATTTGTCTCCAGTTGGTTCCTGGGCTATATTAAGATCATGGTCCCTTAGCAGCACTTTTTAAGACATGTTCACCCACCAGATCCTTCTTCCAGTAACATTTAATTCTTCTAAATCAATCACAGAGCCTGAGGAATGACATGTCAGAGGAAAGCAAACAAGCAGAAACTTGGGTCAAGATTTAGTGATGGATTACAGCTAAAGGCGAAAATTCATAATCTCTATTTGTTTCTTTGTTAATGAACAGAGGTTGAGAGAAAATTTTTTATTAAGTTCAATTAATAACTGAACTTTAATTTTCAGTTTAAAAGGACCTGTTCTGTGAGTGATCCCAAGGATGAGAAGGAAAAAAAAACCAATCTTTCTATATAAACCATCTTCATCTTGGCAATTGTTTCTCAACCAGCAAAGACTCTTTGCCTTGCCATGGCACTATGGAAAGATGCACTTGGTACAAAACCTGATGATTAGCAACCCATTTTCTTTTAAAGAACTTCAATTCCTTTCTAAATTCTACTAGAGTAGGAGGATGCATAATATAGCCAAAGGAAACATAGAGTGCAGTCTTGTCTCAGCTACCTTTCCTGGGAAGCCATTCAGGAGTTTACCGAAGGCTTCTAGCATTGCTCAGAGGATCCAGGAGGAGCAAGGGATCCCCCTAAAGGAAAAAAGAACAAGTAACAGCGGGATGGCCACTTCACCCACTGGCTCTGGGGGCTCATTGGGGCTGACTGCAGAGGCACTGGGGCTACCCAGCTGCTCTGAATTGCGGGCACGTAACTCGGGCTAAGGGGCGAGTGAGCAGAGCAGGAGACCTGGAGCACTGCTGTGACAACTGCAGCGAGCAGAAGGCCAGCACGAAGGCTGGGAGCTCAGTACCTCCAGCAGCTCTCCATTCTTCAGCCAGGAGATGGTGGGAGGGGGCACAGCATCCGACCTGCACTCCAGAATAGCCTGGCTGTTCTGCAGCACCGTCAGCTCCTGGGGCCCTCCGGTACCAGCGATGTTGGGGGGGACTGGGACAAAAAACAGAGAACAAAAATCAACACCACATGTATGAACCATCAAGAAAACTACTGACTGAAAATTTCCAGTTTATCTCAAGTTGAAAATAAATGCAAAGCTGTGGTATCATTAATTAGTTCTTCCTCTCAATACCTGTGTTAAATATAGCAGTATATTTCACATCTCTATGGAGTGAGCACAACAAACTTGATCCAACCAAATACTGACATGTGTGAGCTTCCTAGATATTCAAAATAAGACTTGGAATTGTAACAGAAATCAGATGGAACTTCCTTTCTTTGTGTATCACATTCAGAGTTACTATCCTTAATGAGAAACACTATTATGATCATATGGTGTAATATCACAGAATATTTCATCTTTACAAATATGTGTTTGTTAAATGAGATGCTGACATGCACCTTAGCAGTTTACAGTTTGAGGAAATTTTTTTTCCCTAGATTAAACTTACCATGCACTCGTACTAAATACTCCTTGTCATCATCTCCTGCTGGGCTAGATGCTAAACATGTGTATCTTCCTGTGTCCTCCACCTGGAAGCACAGGAACAATTCCAGGAGAAACTCCAGATTATGAGAAAAATTCAGCAAAACCAAGAAATACAAACACAGTAACAACATAAAACAGGCAGCACTTGAACACAAGCACAGGAGACACAAAATGCCTGGAAAGAAAGTAATGAAGTTGTTGAATATTTCTTCATTTCACTTTGATGGGGTTATTCAGACATGGCTCAGGAGTTGCAGGACTCCCTAAAATCTCTCTGGAACTGGCTATAGGGATCCACCTAAGGAAGGCTCAGGTTTGGGTACTGAAGAAATCCTTTTGTGCACACAGTCATTAACATCTTTATGGTTTCCCCTTCCTATAACTCCTCATTGTACAGCCCAGAACTGTTTCTTTTACAACCAAAACAAGCAGCAATCAATCCTAAGCCCTATCCCACTTCTGTCTGGGGAACTTCACCTAGGCACCCACAGCTGGACCCAGCCTTAGGTTACTGATGCAGGCTTTTAAAGGTTGTTTGACCTGGACCTTCATCTAACCACAAGTGCAGGTGAGTGCATTTTAGGGGTTTTTAGGACACCTCTGAGGACGGTCCTAAGGCAGGAACCATTTCAGGGATTGCAGAACTGAGCCTATTTTGAAACAAACACTCTACCTGAGCACTGGTTATTCGGAGGGCTTCCCTTAGCATGTGGATATTGTCAGTCTGCAGCAGTGGGCGCCCATCCTTCATCCATGAGATTTTGGGCACTGGGATGCCAGAGGAGATGCAGAGAAGCTCAAGTGGGTTGTTAACAATGACAGAGAGCTCTTCTGGTTCATCTGAACCATTGATATGAGGTGGCTCTGCAGAAAGAAAAATATTCCCGTTCTTTATGGACTGAAAACACCTGTAAAAAACTGACTGATCTTGTGGGTAGAGTCTGTAGAATTAGTCTACATTAAATTATTTCTGACTGCATCACGAACTCACTAAGGAACCTGGGTAATTTCTATCTAACTCTGCCTATTCATTTGCATATTTTATTATTTAGAATTATTAGTTAGAAAATGTTTTAAAAAACACAGATAAAACATTATATAATTTCAGAAAATATATTTATCCACCTTTTAACTGTTGTGCTTTCAGCTGTGCATCTTCCTGCCAAGCTGAATTTCTGCTAAGCAAAGTTACTAACTGATAGCATACAATAATATTAATTACAGCACATTGCAGTACTTGGGAAATACATAGTGTATCGCACATTCACATGTCTTTAGGTATCTTTCATTTCCTTATTCCTCTCATTTATCATGACTGAAATGACCAGGTTGGATGGGGATTGCAGCAACCTGGGATAGTGGAAGGTGTCCTTGCTCATGGCAGGGGGGTGACACTGGATGGGCTTTAAGGTCCCTCCCAACCCAACCCACTGTGGGATTCTGTGAGCCTATGGAAATATTCCTTGCCCCTGGAGGTGTTTCAAGTGTCATGCTGACAGGTGAGCACTCACCCAGCACCTTCAGGACGAAGTGCTTGCTGCTGTGCCCAGCGGTGTTGGAGGCCACGCAGGTGTACCTGCCCGCGTCCGCAGGCTCTGCCCTCAGCACCTGCAGCACCATCCCGCGCCTGCTGGAGCTCAGGCGGGCCCCGGGGGACAGGGCCAGGCCGTCCTTGAGCCACGACATGCTGGGGACAGGGGAGCCATCGCTCACACAGCCCAGGGTGGCCGTGTCACCCCGCAGCACCAGCACCTCCTCTGTGCCCCCCACGTTGTCCAGGCTGGGTGGCACTGCGGGGACAGAGCTCAGTCACACAGGGAGCAGGAACATGGGGACAAAACTCAGTCACATATGGGACCAGGACATGGGGACAGAGCTCAGTCACAGAGGGGGCAGGGACATGGGGACAGAGCTCAGTCACACACAGCACAGGGACAGAGCTCAGTCACACACAGCACAGGGGTATTCCAGGCACAGAACAGCTGGAACAGCTGCCCTTCTGCACTTTCCCACTTACATACCTGTGCTATATTTCACTTACAAATTAAATATTATTCTTTCTAAAAAAAAACTGTGACACATCATGGGAGTTGGAACTAGATAAGCTTTAAGGTCCCTTCCAACCCAAACCACTCTGTGATTTTATGGTTATGGGTGACAATTCAAGTAAGGACTTTTCTAGGGTTAAAACACTTCCCATTCAAGAAAACCCCAACACATTGAAAAGTTAGTATTTCCCCAGTGATCATCTCCAAGATGTACTTGTGGCTGTCTGCAATAAGGTGTTGGTGAGAGAGAAAACCACAGAGTAGGTTTAAGAAATCAAGAAATAAGATTCTTTACATAAAACATTTCAGAGACACTCACCCAAAACTTGCAGGTTGTAATGTTTGTTGTGCACTCCAGCCCTGTTAGATGCTACACAAGTGTACACTCCAGTATCAGATATCTGTACCCGGGTAAGCCTAAGGAAAAAGCAATTAAAGCAAGTTATAAATGGAATAAATGGAACACATTACCTTTATTATGGTGTGGTTTGAATCAAATTTTACTCTTGCTTCTAAAAATACAGCAGAATTATGCTGATACTACAAAAAAGAAGAGAAAGTCAGCTAGTTAAAAGAAAACCAACCTGAGGATCTGCCCAGCTGAGAGGAGCTTAATCTGGGAGGACACAGACAGAGGAAGGCCATTCTTCAGCCAGTGGAGCTGTGGTGGGGGGGTCCCAGCAGCAGCACATTCAATATTTAGGGAGGTGTCCAAAAGGGCAGTGAGCTCCTCTGCTTCATCTTTACTATTGGCTATTGTTGGAGGAACTGCATTTTGTAGATGACGGAAAGGAATATATTAAAATAGACTCTTGAGACCATTTCACCCTGCAGGAAATCCTACCCCTAATCCCCACTGGCAATTCAGTAAGAGCATCCCATTTTCGGTAGAGTAAATCCTCAGACAATAATATTGAGCACTAAAAATCATCAACTTATATATTTCAAATCAGAGGCATTGTACAATGACAGCAGACTTCTCTTTGATTTGCCAGCCTGCAGCAACCAAGACAAAGCTTAGGGCCTGAAGTTCCTGGGGAGAGAAGGACAGTGCAGGAAGGGATGGGCTGAACCCAGGGCCAGAAGGGACCACTCAAACTCATGGCCTTCAATAAATCTTAAATACAGTGAAATCACAGAGGAGGAAAGTTAATTTATTGATGTCTGGATGCATCTGCTTATTTCATTCTTAAATGGAGAAAGTTCAAAATGCCTAGGTAAGTATTCTG
This sequence comes from Pyrgilauda ruficollis, assembly GCF_017590135.1. Classification (NCBI taxonomy): domain Eukaryota; kingdom Metazoa; phylum Chordata; class Aves; order Passeriformes; family Passeridae; genus Pyrgilauda; species Pyrgilauda ruficollis. The sequence continues at coordinate 4,692,331 of NW_024526488.1, read as the reverse complement.
GATGATGACACAAACTGCTGCTTTGGGGCTCTTTGGGGTTACAGGTTAGTTTGAAAGTCATGGCCTTGGGGGTTCTCTACATAAAGAAGCCCAGCCATGTGCAGCTCCAGGCACTGGCTCAGTTAGGATCCCATCACTCACTGTGACAGTGACATCAATATTGAAGACTTTTAAGTTGGTTATTGCTTGAAGTTCAGCCAATACAAACAGAGCACAAACTCCCTGCTGTTGTGCAGAGCCATTCTGTGCCAAAAAGATGTGCTGTGGTCATTCAGCACTGTTTTTTATGATACCAAAGGTCCTCTCTTATTGCTCTGCTCATGCCTGTGCTCCCAGTGACCCCGAACCTGTGAAAGTGGGACAGACACCTACCCTGCAGTGAAACGCTGCCTGGGAAGAACTCTCCTCTCCTCCCTCCACTTAATGACCACATTTTCCACAACTTAAAATATCCACTCTCTATGCTGCTGAAGGATTACACTCACTAGCCACTGGATGTCAAACTGTGTAATTTCCTCCAACACTCCCTCATTTTTAAACTCTCGGGACCTTTAACTATCAGTTCCCTTCATAGCTGATGTGCTTTGATTGGAATTAGGGAAGAGAATGCAACAAAACAGCAGGGTCACAGGAAATCAGCCCCAATATAATCTTCCCCACAAGAAATAAAAAATCACCACAAGCAGAATCCCTCTATTATGAAATCCACCAAATAATTAATTCCTGTTTATCCCAAAACACATTTACCAGCAATTTCAACCCTTTTGTCATTGACAGAGCATCCTGTGTAATATCTACAGCACAGGCAATTGGAAACATATGCATGCAGGATTCCACTGCAGACAGGCATTCCTCTCTGGGCTCTCCCTTGGGAGCACTCCCAACAATGGGATTATGGAGCAGACTTGGGTTTCACATCTGGCAGAACTCACCATATACATTCAGGTTGAAAATCCTGTCCTCCTCTCCTGCAGGGTTAGTAGCCACACAAGTGTACTTTCCTGTGTCTGAGGTGAGAGCTCTGGAGATGTTTAATGTGCTGCCATCTGGAGTCACTCTACAAGGACCATCACAAGCACAGTGAGTTTGTTTAGTGTTCCACTGACCTAGCAAATAAACAGTCTGGTCTGGACATTTCAGTAACTACCTCTATCCTCCTGGGAGCTTGATGAGAGAAGCATTGTGTTTTGCAAAATATTTTTGTTAGAGATAGGCTAAGAAGTTTTTCCTAGAGATGTCCTGTTTAAATTGATTTTAAGATTCAATTCCAGCCAGGCTTTTGAAGGACCCATAATGATAAGCATTAAGTAAAATGTTTCCAGGCCTCAGATCTTTCCCCTCCAAAGGAACTACATGACCTTAATATACTTTCATGAAGCTGATGAACTTTTATGGAATTTATTAACTGAGAAAGACATAAATATCATATACTTATCTCTGTTAAGAAAATGAAATTTTAAAAAATCAAAGGACTAACAAATTATACTTGATTTATAGAAGCTAAGGAGGGAGATGATGTTCTTAACCTGGCTAAGCTCCAGTTCAGGCTCTCCTCACATTCCACCCTTAGGGCCCTTAAAATTATAGAAGAGAATGCAGTGTCTGCTAGTTTTTCTTGCCTTATCCTCTGTAAATCATCGCTGGCAACTGTTTTTCCATCCTTCAGCCACTGCACATCCGGGGTGGGCACTCCAGTGGCATTGCAGAGTAGCTGGACACTCTCTCCCAGGAGGACACTGACCTCACTCGGCATCTCAGAGCCAGCAATACTGGGAGGAACTGGAAATGCACCATGGAAGGATGAGATTCAGCAGCAAGAAACACAACCTGAACTAGAAACAGCCACACTGCAGTAGCTCATGAGCACCAGCAACAGTGCAGCCCCTGGGGCAGGTTCTCAGCAGCTGTGGCTGCCCCTGGATCCCTGGAAGTGTCCAAGGCCAGGTTGGATGGGGCTTGGATAGTGGAAGGTGTGTCTGCTCATGACAGGGGGTGCCACTGGATGGGCTTTAAGGTCCCTTCTAGCCCAAACCAGTCTGGGATTCTTCGACCAACACCATCATAGCCCTGTGAACAGCCAAACTAATTCCATGCTAATCAAAACCATTTCCAGCCTGCATTCCTAAAGAACAAGGATGAAAATCTTGCTATCCATGAAGTCAAGACTGTCAGTCCCACTAATAAGTTCTGAGCATTTCAAGCAATTTCAGACACATTTGATCAAACAACCAGCTTGACATTCCATTCCTAAACTTGGGGGAAAACTGGCAGGCAGGGGTACACCAGTGCAATTAGTGGGGATGAGTAATTAGGAACAGAGGAAAACACAACAGTTGCAGACTGAGGGTGATTCACAGCAAGTCAGGAGACAATTCCATAACAAATAAGGGTTTGTCATTTGAGGTGGGGGTGGGGAAAGTATTCCTAAGGAAATTGTGGCAGTAGGTCTTTGCTAACCCCTGCCATGGCACAACAGGTACCACTGTTCCTGAATCCATCTCCATGCGCTGCTCCACAACCAACCAAGGCAGCTCCAGTGCTCAGCAGGAGGAAGGATGTGACCAGCTGCAGACACATACAAGCTGCTCGGCTCTGTTCCAGTTCCACAGTCAGGGCTTAAGGATATTCTTTTCCATGCACACTTTGGACTAGAAGTATTGAATTCTCCAACCACTCTCCCCTCTGGTTACAAAAGTAACAGTCCAAATTCTCCGCTGTTCTATGTGGTTATGTGATCTCAGTGTCCCCAGCACAGACAGTGTCACATTCACCCAATGTTCAACCAGTTGTGCTCCCTGCATCCTCCCCCATTCCTTACCTTGGATGGAAAGCACATAGGTTTTCTGAGCTTTCCCCTCTGGATTGGAGGCAATACACGTGTAGGTGCCACTGTCCAGGAGCTGAGAGCGAGCAATCTGAAGCTTGCTTCCACCAGATAAAATATGAACTTCAAGAGAATCCAAGTTTTCTGAAATACATTAACAAGTCATCATTCCAAACCAGCTACAGGGAGCAAGCATCTCTTTTGGGAGAAATCGTTCCATCAAAATTTCAAAACAAAGATTCCAATCAGTTCTCATAAGAGTCTGCCTAGAGACAAATAAAGAAGAAACACAAACCAGACAGCAAACAGCAAAGTGATGCCTCAAAGAGAAGAGGAGTGAAAAGCATGAGACAGTGTTACCTATTGGTTTTCCATTCTTAAGCCACACTAAAGTGGGTGGAGGAATTCCAGTAGCATCACACACAAAGGTGACAGGATTACTGATGGATTCACTGACCAGCTCTTGCTCAGGGCCTTCTATACTTGGAGGCACTGTGAATGCAATGGAAGCAGTAAGAATGTTATGTAAACTGATTTTGAAGTGCCTAATCTGCTAAGTTTATGTTATTATAATAACTATTGTAGATGATGTAGAGGGTGCTTACCATAAACATTGAGATGGAAATTCTTATCATCTCGTCCTGCAATATTTATGGCTTTGCACACATACTGTCCTGTGTCAGAAACCTGAAATAAAAACAAGTTTTAAAGGAAATCATTATGGATTCTTATTTTAATGCTACAGCTTAGAGACATTAACAACCTGTTACTCTGCCAACTCCAACTGCTTCTCACAGGATGAAAAGCCTCCAGGAAACACATCTCCCATGTGTAATAAATATAAAATAAAATACACCACTAAAGACTGAAATAATTGCTTGGCAATGGCAGAGCAGTGGCAGATGCAGCCTCCCCGGAGCCTGGCCCACCTCTGCAGCCTTGATCCGCAGGGTCTGCCCATCTGCCAGGACCTCCAGGGCAGCAGAGTCGGGAATGAGGCGGCTGTTCTTGTACCAGGTGATGACCGGGGCTGGGATGGCGTTGGACTCGCAGTCCAGGCTCACCGGGGTGCCCACTCGCACGTTCAGCACTGTCACCGACGCTCCCCCCTGCGCCTTGATGCTCGGGGGCACTGGGGAAGGGACCCAGAGTCAGTTCTGCATTGTGCTGGAATGTGGAAGCCCAGAGCACCAGGAATATTTCTCTGTCTGCTCTGGGGTGCCCTGACCCCCAGGGGAGCACTGACTCTGACCCTCATTCATGGAGAAAGCTTCCTAGACTTCAAGACAGACTGGAATCCACAAAAGGGTGCAACAGATTACAGAGAGTAGTGTAGGCGTATCACTTGCTGAGAAATTTAGGGTTTGGGATTTTTAGTATGTTGTGGATGGAAGCAAGATGGAGGGCACAGGGTGTTGTCCTGGGTTTCTTCTTCATGCTTCTTCTTCCTTCTTCTTCATGGGTTTGGGTGGCATTTTGTAATTGGGCAGAAAAGTTCACGTTGCGGGCTCTTTGGGATCAGTTATTGGGTTAAAAGGGAAAATAATCTAGATGTCAGTTCTTAATTGGATAGTTTAGTCTTAAAAGACCTTGGAACATGAGATTGTTAGCCATTTTGTGTCTTCTAAAGAAAAGCTGCTGAACTCACAGTAATGAGACTGTTTTACTGATAAGAAATAAACACTTGAGTCTGAACATGAACTACCATCTCAAGTGCCTTCAATCCAGACCCAGACAAACCAACAACTGGGACCCTCACAATGAAACAAGCACATAAAGCAGATAAACCTCCCCACACTTCCCAAGCAATAGATACTATTTCAGAAAACAGTAAAACACGAACCAAGGACAGTAAGGAAGCTCTTCTTCTGACTTTCCCCAGCTTGGTTCCTGGCAGTACAAGTGTATTCTCCACCATCTGACAGCTTGGCTCGGGGAATCTGCAGCGTCCGAGCACCTGAAGTGAGGAGAGAAGGCTGGAGGTTTGCTCTGTGATGACTGTGTCAATCCCAAAAGCTGGCTTAGAATTGCAGGTGCAACAGGCTGAGCACAGGCACTGTGCCCCATGGAGAGTGGCCATGAGCCCTGTCACGACAAACCAGACAGAAGCTGAGCCCAAAGGCTGCAGAATAGCTGAGATTCCTCACCAGGCACAATAAAAGTGTTGGAATTTGAACTGATACGCTTTCCGTTCTTGAGCCAGATGAGATCAGGAGGTGGAAAGCCCGTGACCTCACAAGTCAGAGAGATGAAATTATTCACCACCACAGTCAGATTCTCAGGGTTAGTCCCAACAATACTTGGAGGAACTGTGGAGAGAGAAATACATTAATAGCATCAGTAAAGGATTTCCCACAAGATCATGATTTGCTATATTAAAGCTGAATTACTGCATTTTCCCAAAGGGCCAGGTTGCGAAAAATCTTTCAAATCTTATGAATGGACCCACTGCTCTTGGATGCCTCTGGAAACAAGACTGAAACAATCTAATGGTCTTTCCTGTTCCTGTACTTCACAAAAATGTCAATTATTTCATTTGCAGTCCTTCTGTGCTGGAGGCTAGTGAACCTACATGAGATCCTGATGATGCACTGCCAATTTTCTAACACTGCTCATGGACATTTGCTGTGTGAGGCAGGACAGAGCAAATTCTCATTGTCAGGATATGTAGGATGACTATCACTTCTTCCTGATTCCTTGCTGCTCCTCTTCTCTCTGCAACAGTCCATTTTCCACCTACAGTGACCCCAAACACTTCCCAACACAGTTCAGAGTGGTTCTGTCAACCAGACAAACCTGTTGCTTAGCAGTGAGCTAAGCACTGGAAAATCCTGGCATGCAGCATTGCTCCAAGGGGTGCATTCCTTAAGCTTACAAGTCCCAGAATTTTTAAATCAAGAATAGTTTGACATGTGACCTTTCTACAAGAACGATTTAGAATGAAAGAACTGTAAATCTCTTCCTTTTAATAACCCCCAAGCTCTAGTTGCCATGTTTTTGCAGGGGGGATATATAAAACACTCAAGAGGAAGGCAAAAGCATGTTCTTGGCTTTATTGGGTGGAAAAATCATTCCAAAGAACACATGGAATCCTCCTCTTCAAAGACAGAAACGCTGAAGTATTTTGGCCCATCTTCCCCTGAAATGCTCCAGCTGTTTGCTGCCACTTGAGTGACACAAACCAGTCATTAAGGCAACTTTATGGCTCCTCTGGGCACTGCACAAACAAGAGCAGTCCATGTAAATGGGGAATTCAGTCCATATTTTTCAGCTTGGAATAACTGGAGAATGTTTCCCTGATAAAGAGGATAAAATGGTTCACTAGAGCAAGTGGAGAATTCTGATCTGATGGCATTTGATAGTTATTTATATTTATTTACTTTTACAGTTCATTTTCCACAGATGTGATTATTGGCAGTGGGTAATTTAATGTACAAGGCCAAATCTCAGCTGTCTTTAATGAAATTTGCTTAAATTGTGTCAGTGGTTGATTTCAATTTCTGCAGAAAAAAGCACCCACAATTGTACCACAGGTAATCTGCATATGCAAATGTATCTGTAGGTGCATAAAGACAGAGTCATAGGCTCAAACATAGCACTCAGCATGAAAATTACCTATTATTTCCCTACTATTTTAAATCTGGGTGCTTATTTCCTATGTTTTAAAAGGTGTTCTATTAGTTTTATTACTCACCTTGAAGACCATCTTTAGTATTTTATTTAAATTTATGAGAGCAGTTCTATTAGAAACACATAGAAATGCTGGGAAATAGCCTTTTTTGTGACATTGACAAAACACAGATCCTGCTGCTTACTGATAATGCATTTTCCTTAGTGCTTCACCCTGTGTGGTCTTTTCCTGAACAGCTACATTCTAATTTTTCAAATTAAACTGCATTAAGAAAAATAGACCTGAGTTGGTAATACTGTTGAGTTAGAATTGAAACTTCATGCAAATATTTGTTTTAAGAGAATAGTATTTAGCTATAGTCACTAAAACCAAGTATTTTTAAGACAGACGTTTAAATTTAAACACAAACATCAGGAAAAGTGAAATATTTTGATTTAAATGCAAAACTCACACATCAGGAAATCTGGGCAGACTCCACTGTCTGACCAGAAAATAACTTCTTAGAGAACAACTCCAGGGCAAATTCTTCCCACGACAACACTATTTTTGGCTAAATGCATTACTGAGTAGCAAAAAGTGCTATAAATCTGTGCCATGGAGTAGGCAAATTTGCTGCATGTGTGACAGAGGAAAAAATGCAATTATTCTGGGTGCAATAAGCTGACTCCTCACTTTCCTGGGATACTGATACTGTCTTTAGGTGGGAGAAATGACAACCCTTGTTTTCTAAGAGATAAAGCAGCAAAAAAATGTAGCTGCCAGTATTCATTGTCAGGTTGAAACATGGAATGGTGCAGAAGAATTGGTGGGAATGATGCTTCTTTTTTCTTCAGGATGGAAAGCTGAAAGTGGGCAGAAGTAGAAGGGGAAGTTTGGGTTTTCTCTGAAATGTTAATTAGAGATGTCTTGATTTTCTGAAGTTATCGGGAGAGGAAAGGGGAGGTCATGGAGACTGCTTCATGAAAAATGTCTTGGTTCTATTTGTCTTAGACTTCTGATTTCTAAAGCCAACAGTTACTTTAACTCTATTGTAGCTCCACAAGAAAACAAAAAATAGAGAACAGAAAGGAACCTCAAAGGGCACATTTCTAAAAACCAAGCTTTTACAAGCTGTGTACCTTTGTTTAATGCTTTCTATTATTAATTTATTTGAAAAAATGTATTTTCTGAATCTACCAAAACAGGCAATAATCCAACCTACTTATAATTCATGATTCCAGGGCTCAGCAACCCCAATGGGTGAATACAGCCACCACACAAGGCTCCCTCAATTACAATTCCCACCTTTCTGGAACATGTATGAGGAGCCAAAGCCACATGGTATCAAGAGCCATATGTTGTCAAGGTACATTAAACTGATATTTGAGTTCTGCTCTGTCAGAATCTCCATCACACCCAGTAGGGCTCACATGAATGAAGCTGAGGGGGTCTGAGCACTCTGCTAAAAATAACACATCCAAGCTGAACCAGCATTTGACAGAAGACAGAAGTTATGGATGATGGTACTTACTGTGAACATTGAGGTTAAAATACTTCTTGGCACTTCCAGCTATGTTTTCTGCAATGCAGACATACCTGCCAGTATCTGTTATCTGGGAATTCAAAATCTACGGCAAAAAAAGACAAAATACAGCTTTGGAGATAATGTACAGACAACTCACTGCCAAAGAAGCAAGTAGAGAGGACTAAACCCAGCTCTCTGCTTTCATAGTTTTATTCAATTTCATTCATCAGTGGGAAGGAAGTTCTTCAGAACACACTATTGCCATTATTTCCTCAAAAAAAAGTCAATAATATTTAGAAGTAAGTGATTTCAACTCATGTGGTTCATAGCATGATCCCACAAATTGTTGAATCTGAGGAATTACATAGGAGTGAGAAGCAGCAGGTGAGAGACAGGAACAAAGGACAAAAACTCCTTATGTTTGCAGCATATTGTAGGAGAAAGAAAATACTTCCTACTCAGCAAAACCAGACAGTTTTTTGTTGCCAAACCCAGTTTTTCCACTATGAAAAAGATGACACCACTACCTGTAACCTCCTTCCATTGGACAGAAATGTGTGTTTGTCATCCTCTGCCAGGAGCTGGCCATCCTTCTGCCAGGTGATCCTTGGGGAAGGGCTCCCACTGGGAATGCAGTCCATGGCTGCCTCCCTGCTCACCAGCACAGTCACCTCCTCAGGCAGGTCCCCGTCAGCCCCACTGATGGATGGGGGAGCTGCAGGGAGCAAAGGTGAGGAGAACACTCACTCAGCACCTCTCAGGTGGTTGTGAGATTAGATTCGGTTTGCAGGAGGAGAGAGTAAAACCTCCAGTGAATCCAGTGAAAGGTAAAGCCATCCCATGAGTAGTTCAGCTGGAATAACAGTCTAACTCCAAGGACTGCAGTAGAACTATACTTATTCACAGCACAGAGAGAGGAGAGGTGAAAACCTTCTTCTAATTATTCCACTGTGTTCTTTGCCAGCAAAATAAAAGATGATTTCCAAGGCAGGACCCCATTGTAACAATAAATCAGTATTTTCAGTAGTATAATGCCACCATAAAGGCAAAGAAGTGTTTCCCAAGGCTAAAGCATCAACAGACACAAAAGATCATCCAAATGGTTGTGCAGGCATTCGTTAATCTAAATACTCAGTTCCCTTCAGGCTTTGGGAGTTCTGCAGGTATTGTGGAAAATTATGGCCAAAATAAAGAGAGAGAGAAAAGTCTTGGTCACAATTCTCAATGGGACCTGAAGAGAGAACAAGAGATACCAAGACAAAACCTGGATTTTTACCTATGCTTTTCTTTCTGGTGAATGGTGAGAGCCATAACACAACTAAGTTCCTATAATAATAACCTACACACACGGAACTAAGAACAAAAACATTCTGTTCACAAAACTCTGCCCAGCAGTACAAATCCAGCACCCTAAACGCATTAACGCCATAGCTTACAAATAAACATTAAAACCACTAGGAACTCCTGGACTGTAATGGTGGGTTATTTTGCACAGAACCCTTTTTTTGGCACTCAGAGGAGAAGGGGAGCTCACAGAGCACTCGGACGTCGTAGTGGATGGAGTCCTGCCCCGCCTCGTTGACCGCCACACACGCGTATCTGCCGGCGTCCCCCGCACGGGCCCGCGCGATCTGCAGCACCCGGCCTCCTGCAAACAAAAGTCCAAGGCAGCATCAAGCACTCTCCATCATCTCCACACCACATCCCACCAGAGACCTGAGCAAGCAAATTTATGAATGGTCAGCATTTGGTCTGAATTATAAGTAGCTAAAGGTTTTTATTTCCTGGCTACTTTTTCTACAGGCAGACAGTTGGAGTGCAGCCACGCTCATACTGAAATGTTAGAAAAGAGCAATTAATTCCACATAAAGGAAGATGATGCTGCAGCAATATGTAGCCAGCCATTACTCTTCCATCAAAAATAGAACTATTTCTCAGTAAGATGGCACAGAACTAATAGGCAAAAGGAAATATAAGCACAGAATATTCTGTTCCAAACAAAACAGATTCACTTCTGATGCTTAGAGGTACTTTTCACTCTGTTCTTCATAAAAGCATAGGCATATACATACCTTCAGAAGGAGAGGAGATCTTAGGAATACACTTTGGGAGTATTTGTCACTGCTCTCTCAAGAGATGAACAAGATGGACAAGCAGGTGTTCCCCTTTTACCAGTGCCCTTCCTTAAACACTCCATCCCAAACCATCTCTGCATAGCAACACTCGTGACTGTAGGCAGCTCTTTTCCTGCCCCACAAGCTTAAGCAGGGGATTATGGCCATTTTTCTGCTGCAAACATGCTTTCCATGCCTCACCCCATGGTTAAGAGGCTTTTGTATTCCAATTATCTTTTTTGCCAAAGCAAATTTAATAAGGAAATAAATAAGGAACACATCAGAGAAAAGGCATCATTGCTGCATTTCACCTTGCAACACACTGAAGTGTCCAAGGCCAGGTTGGATGGGGCTTGGAGCAGCCTGGGATAGTGAAAGGTGTCTCTACCCATGGCAGAGGGTGGAATGAGATGGGCCTTAAGATTGCTTCAAACCAAACTCTTCTGTAATTCCATGGCTCACTGTGAGAGTAAAATGTTGACATTCACACCATTTTAGGGACTACTTCTTGAAGAAAACAAGGCCAAGGACTGGAGAGAAATATTTCCAGCTAATGAAGTTTGAAAAGAACATTAAAGAAGCGTTCTGAAGGGGAGAGGTGTGTCATCACTACACAAATACCAGCACAAAGGCCATTTCTTAATCATAGAACAGTTTGGCTTGGAAGGGACCTTAGAGATCATTCAATGCAACCCACTGTCATGGGCAAGGAGACCTTCCACTATCCCAGCTTGCTCCAACCTGGCCTTGGACACTTTCAGGGATCCAGGGGCCTCCCCACCCTCAAAGCCAAGAATTGCTTCCCAATATCCCATCTAAACCCATTGTCTTTTAACTAGAGTCCATATCCCCTTGTAAAGAGCCTGTCTCCATCTTTCCCATCAGCCCCTTCAGGCACCGGAGGCCACAATGAGGTTGCCCTGAAGCTTCTTTTCTCCAAGCTGAACAATCCCAACTCTCCCAGCCTTTTCTCACAGGAGAGGGGCTCCATCCCTCTGATCACCTCAGTGCAGGGCCAGAGTGCCAGCTGAACACCCACCTGGCAGGATGAGCACTCTGTCACTGGAGCTCAGGGGATGCCCATCCTTGAACCACGTGAGCACAGGGGGAGGAACAGCATTGGTCTCACAGTACAGTGAGAGGGGGTTGTTGACAATCACATCTTTACTTTCTCCACCTCTTTCTGCATCCACCATGTTCCCAGCTTCCCATTCCCTGTAAGACTTTTGGAAGCTAGGAGGAACTACAACAAAGAAGAGAAATAATGTTAGCATTTTGCAGCAGAAATAGCTGGTTTTAAAGTCAAGAAATAAGAAGGTATTGTAATATTCAATAGCAGCAATAAAAATTAAGTGTATTAAACCACTCCCCCCACATTAAGTTCCCAGGAAAACTCTAGTTCTTCTAGAATGAACAATTGAGCAATTTACTGAGTATTTTTTGAAGAGTAATAAATAACAGTGTAAGATGACCCGGTAACAAACACAGAGGGTATTAATCAACAAAAATACTTAAACAATGAGCTATCTGGTTTCACTCAAGTTCTCATTTTGTCTACATTTTCAGAAATTACTCATGATTGTTTCCTTGTATTGACACACAGTAGGTCAAGAGGATGCTTATGTCTGGGGCCTCTAAATACTACTTGAAACAGAAAATTGAAGTATGCTTAGATCAAAACAAATTCAAATTTTTCATGGCGTTTAGATGAAGATCAGAGTTCCTATGTCCTTGCACTGATTTCAGAAACACAACATAAAAAAGAATAATCAAACACTACATGTCAGCAATGAGCAAAATATCCCTGAAAACACAAAAGCATTGGGTTTGACCATGCAAGGGTAAAGGATCTAAAATTATTAATTCCAACATCCCAGAACACTAAAAAAGCAGACTACCAGGAGAGTTTTATTACCCTTTTACCTTGTATATTTACATCAAATTCCAGCTCATCCTCCCCAGCAATGTTGGAGGCCAGACAAGTGTAGCGCCCCGTGTCTGACACCTGGGCCTCCTTGATGTGCAGGGTGCGGCCACTGCTCTGGATCAGGACATGCTCATCTGCCTGCAGTGGCTGCAATGTCAATTCAAATGCAAATTAACACTCAGCAAAGAACACACCAGAAATAGCCAGATTTGTCATAGTGATATGAGTAAACTCAATCAAGCTCCAAGTTCCTGGAGACAATTTTCTTTTCATGGTTGTTAGAAACTCTGCACCTTCATCCTTCCAATCGTGGTGGCTGCTCTCCTCAAGGATGTGATTTTTTCAGTCACTCCTAGCCCCAGGATGCTGCTGAGAGGAGCAATGCCATCCCCATCAGGCCAGTGCTCTTGTGGCATTGGATCCAATCAGGCTGATCCAATCCCTGAACTCACTGGCCAAGCTTCCAATACCTGGAAAATTCCCAGCTTTCTGTGAGGTGAACAAACGGATCTAACCCATCCTACAGATCTGCTGCCAGCAAGGACACGGTTTGAACATAGAATGGACAAAGCAGCAGCACAGAGAGACACAGAGATTGGATATTCCTGTGCCCAAATGTGCTCACACGTGACAGGAGAGGCTGCAGCGACACAGCCTGTATGTCCAGAACACATTCCATGTGCTCATCTGCATCTGCAGCCTGGTCTAGTGGGAGGTGTCCCTGCCCATGGATGGGCTTTGAGGTCCCTTCCAACCCAAACCATGCCATGAGCCCAGGCTTCCTGATTAGGGAGTCACCACTGAACCCCCTGGCCTGCAGGGGACAATTCATTTCAGTCCATGGACAGGAGTGAGAGCCTTTCACCCAGGGCAGCCTAAGGAGGAGCAGCTGCTGTGCCAGTGGCAGTCAGGTATGCACAGTCACCGCCTTTGGGGACCTCTTAACTCCCCAAACTGAGTTTTAATTTGGCAATACAGCCAGGACTCCCAGGGATCCCAGAACAGCAAGGCACATCTGAAACAGCTAGCAGGTGATCATCCATGTTATTCCCACGTGTTTGTTAAATCCAGGAAGAGCTGTTCCACAATGAGTGCCCTACCAAGAACAGCTCAAGCAAAAGATTATACTCTCCTTTCTTACAGAAGAGCAGCACAGTTCCTTTCGTTTCATCCCCTTGCTGTATTTCAGTGTGTCCCCGCGGCCCTGCCCTTCCCAGCTCCCCAGACAGATTCATGGAGCGCTGTGTGTGGCAGGACTTGTGCCTCACCCCCCCACAAAGCAGCCAGATGCTCTTGTGGCTTTGTGAGCTCTGCCAGGACCAAGGGGGAGGCTCTGCAACTTCTGCAAGGGCAGCACTTGAGAGAACCATCTGTAAATAACAGATGGATTGGGAAGTAAATAACAGGGCCTTTGGAGGGCTTTACACAACAACCACGGGCCCTGTGGTCACACCATGGGATGCTCCTGCCAAGAAGGGCACTCCCTCTCCCAGCACAGGCCAGTGCCAGGCCTGGAAACTCCAGCCCCAGTGTCTCAGACACTGCCAGGCACATGGCAAAAGCCAGGATGCTGATTTGCAGAGGTCTGGGTGCCAGCAAACACCCCAAACTGCTGGGCAGTAGTTCTGCCAGCAGCAGGGAGTGAGAGTGACTCCTGCTCCCTCCATGGATGTTATTCCCAGGGACAGAGAACACACAGCTGTCCCTGTCCCACATCTCCTCAGAGGAAGGAATCGAGTTTGTGACTGGCCTGTCCATCCTTGTACCAGCTGATGGCAGCAGCAGGAACGGCATGAGCTTCACACTCCAGGGTCAGGCTGTGGTTCACCTTGATCTTCACCTCCTTGGGGGACAGCCCTGTCCCTGAGACATCCCCTTTGGCAATGGTGGGTGGAACTGCACACAGACAAAGGCAGAGAGGGGACAGACTGTCATGGCTTACTGGCTGCTGCAGCATTTCAACACTAACTGGAATAAGATGATAACCTCCTGGAAAGCAAGCATTCCCCCAATAAACTGCCTCTTGCCCACAGCCAAATGCCAAATTATTACTTTTATATATATATATATATGTATATGTATGTATTTTCAGCTATTTTTAGTACAGTTATGTTCAAAAATATATAAAACATATATATATATATATATGTATTTTCAGCTATTTTTAGTACAGTTATTATGTTCAAAAATATATAAAATTGTGTTCAACACTTTTAAACATGCAGGTTTTTAAATATGCAAACCTGACTACAGCCCTACCTAACTACAGCACTTCATTATTACGTGCCTGGCTTCAATTCTATAAAGTTCAGGGTATACTAGTCATTAAAGAGCATTTTAATGGAAACTAATATTCCCAGAAACATATGTTTGATCACCAGTCCACACTCAGGGCAGCTGGTCAAAACTCAACATTTCCACTGAAATCCCAGTGTTGCAAAATCCTGTTTCTTTCTGAATCAGAAGGAAAATAGAGTGTTTCAAAATTTTTCAGCTACCCCCCAGCTTGGTCTCATAATATTTTGGAAATTATGTAAAATGCTTTCAGTGCATTTTCTACTCTTTTTTTCCACTGGGAATTTTTAAATTTTCCCCTAATACTTACAATATCCTAATAACTGACAGTTGCAATGGCATTTGGGGGTGGAGGGCATTATGTTCCCACATAACCATGCGTTAGTTAGTAATGAACTCACTTGTCACCTTCTCATTATTCCAAATCCAGAGGGGCCTTATTAAGGACTTGGTGTAATTAAATAACAGTATGGTTACTGTAAGGGAGCAAACCAATTCCAAATCAGACTGGGAAATTAAAAAAAAAAAAAAAAAAGGAAAAATCATACTTGATTGAGCCCATAATGAAGAGTTTGAGCACTAAAATTGAGTAATTAGGTAGAGATGCTCAAAGGATAATGTGCTGACAGAAAGACTTGAATGGGAAAACTTCTGTGCATATGGGATCTCATGGAAGGATATAAAAATAGTATCCTCCTGTTTTACCTTCCTCAATAAACTGTCTCACTAGATGTTAGAGGCCCTCTCCTTTTTTTCTAAAATGGTTTCTGTGCTCAGGAGATTCTCTGCTCACGTCTCCCATTGTGCTGACCTGATCTGACCTGAAAATCAGCTCCGAAAGAGGCATTTCAGAGGAAACTGGACTTCAGTGTTTCGGAAAGGTCCTCCCCTGAGTGACATAAAGGCTTTTAGCACAACTGTAGCATTGCAAAGGACACAACAATCAACTTTTCTGGTGTCTTTCCTCCAGCAATGCCAGGAGCTAATGCAAATGTTTGCTCAGCAAAGCTGTTAATAGGAAACCTTGTATTGACCAGGACAGATAACATGGCAATGGGGGAAATGGAAAAATGCAAAACTAGAAGAAATTTCAAAAACTGAAAGCATTGCCATACTGTAGACTTTCACTTCATAGTGCCTCAGTGTCTCCCCAGCCTCGTTGGTGGCTATGCAGGTGTATCTTCCAGCGCTGTCCTGCTGGGCATTCAGGATCTGCAGGGTCCGCCCGCCTGCCAAACACACCAACCTTTAGCAGCACTCACACCATACTATTGCTTCCCAGTAATTTAAATACTTCCTGCAGCATATTTCCAACCCTTTGGTCCAAAATCTGCCCTTTGAAAAGCAGAAAATCTGACTGCTTACTACCACGTGCAACAAATGAGTGCATGAGTCCTGGCACCACAACTCCTGTTTATGTATTCTTGGGAAATTTGTTAACAAATTTTGTCAAGAAAGCTGTGCAGGGAATTTCTTGAAGATATTTAGCCAAGACTCATTTTTTTTCTCTGAACACTTGCAGTTAGCAAGGTAAGGTACTTATACATTTACAGTACTCCAGTCTTCCCTCTGAAGCTTGCTCCCATTTTCCACCTCCAGAGAAACTAGGGAGAAATTATTCTACAAACTAAAAATGGCAAACTACTAACGACCTAGTAGTCATTCTCTTTATTAATTTATATCTCTTTCCATCTAATTTCCACACTTAACTGCAAGTCATTTATATTCATCCTTAACTCATATGAATTTTCCATCATTTTGCTTGATGGTACAAAATGATAAATACATAATAAACACAAATAAACAATCAGTTAATGTCAAGTGCTTAAAAATATTGGAATGGGAAGTGCTAGAGAAGTACAAAGAATCCCAGAATGGTTTGGGCTTCAAGGAACTTAAAGCCCATTCATGGGCAGGGACACCTTCCCGTAGCCCAGGTTGCTCCAAGCCCCAGCCAGCCTGGCCTTGGACACTTCCAGGGATGGGGCAGCCACAGCTTCTCTGGGCAACCTGTGCCAGTTTATTGCACTTAACAGAAATATATCCTTTAATTTTTTTAAAGTCTGTAACAGAAAAACATGCAATAAAGAATCAGGTGTTGTTTCTCAATAAGAAAAGAGTTTACCTGGCAGAATGCGGATGTTTCTGCTGGACTCTAAGGGATTTCCATCTTTCAGCCAGGTGATGGTGGCTGGGGGGTAGGAATAAGCTTCACAGACCAGTGAGGTGGGGCTGTTGAGGATAACGGTGATATCCTCTGCATTCCCTTGGCTGTCTGCTCCCACAATGCTTGGAGCCACTGGGAACAACAAAATCAGTAACCACAGGGAGGAAAGCCCCTCAGTCCAGGAATCTGGCTGCAGCCTCAGCTAGCTGGGGGGCAGTCCTACAAGGAGCACCAAAACCCAGACCCAGATAACACTCAGCTGGTTTTATGTTTTGTCCTGAAGTCAGCAGTGATCCCAAACCAGTGGAATTCACTCCCACCCATGTCTTTGTCAAGCACAGCTCCCCAGGAAGCCAGCCACCACTCCTTGAGCGGAGCTGCTGCTTGATGATCCTGGAAGGAGGGATAAGGCTAGGAACTAGGGTGTGGAAAACAAACTCACCATTGTTTGCACTTTGTTGTGCAATAGCCCTCATGGAAAAAAAAAAAAAAATTAGGAGTGCAGAAGGTTTCAGCTTTTCTAACCTCACCATTGTTTGCACTTTGTTGTGCAATAGCCCTCATGGAAAAAAAAAAAAATTAGGAGTGCAGATGGTTTCAGCTTTTCTAATGAGATTACAATCTGAAATGCTCTTCAGATGCTCCTTCCTTGAATCACAATAAGCACAAAGTGCTGTCCTGCCCATTCCATAGGGACAATATCCTGTGAAGGTTCCCTGTGTTCCAGCTTTGTTGT
Source organism: Pyrgilauda ruficollis (assembly GCF_017590135.1). Taxonomy (NCBI): domain Eukaryota; kingdom Metazoa; phylum Chordata; class Aves; order Passeriformes; family Passeridae; genus Pyrgilauda; species Pyrgilauda ruficollis. The sequence goes on along the minus strand of NW_024526488.1, from coordinate 4,675,133 downwards.
CTAAAGCACAGCACCGGTGTTTCTATTGAACCACTATCACTTATCAACTACTAAGATGTAAAATTCTAATCACAGACAGGCAACCTGTGCACTGCTGTCAAAAAAGCCCTACAGAATTCCAACAGGACTCTTTCTTCCCGAGCTGCCTGTTCCTCTGGCAGAGGCAGCCCAGCTGCTCACCAAGCACGTTGAGGCTGTAGGTTTTGCTCCTGTCCCCAGCAGTGTTGGATGCCACACAGGTGTAGCGCCCCGTGTCCAGGAGCTGCACCTCGGAGATCTGCAGGGATCGCCCTTTGGACAAGATCCTGGGATCTCCAGCCTCAGCCAGAGCCTGCCCATCCTTCAGCCATGTGACCTGTGGCACGGGGTTCCCTTGATGGAGTGGGGAAAATGGCAAACATGAGTTGGTGCATAACCTCTAGATTATACCAAGATTTCAGAGAAACAGGAAAATACAGTTTCAGGCATGCTTTTCATGTATATTCAAGGAGGGAAGTTTTGGAAAGTGCATTCTGAAGTCTCTGAACCTCCCGAAGAGATATACATCTCCTCTGAAATTGCACAGGCCTTTGGAGAAGAAATATCACAGCAACATCCCTTTTGCTTCATCTCATCCAACCTTTACAAGGAGTGCTTAGCCCTCTTCTAAGCACCACAGTTAAATCTGAGATTTAAAAATCCTGCTGAGCTGAAATCCCCTTAAAAACAGGCTGTGCAGCACCAGTAGTGATCTGACCATGGCTTTGATGAGCAAAGGTAAATCATAAACCATTCTTTTACCTGTCACCTCACATGTCAGGGTAACTCCGTGCTTCTCCTTCACTTTCACATCTTCCAGAGCATTTTCCCCCACAATCCCTGGAGGCACTGCAACAGGCAAGGACACAACATCAGCATGGACTCCTTGCAACACTGAAATACAACAGGCTGCTTGATGATGCTTCTAGGAGGGATGAGCCCAGGAACACAGGACTAGGAGAACAAACTCGCCACTGTTTGTGTTTGGTTACACAGTAACTGCCGTAAAAAACAACAGCAATACAACAAGTTCCCAACAAGTGGATGCTGTACCATGGCTGATCAGCGTCCTCTGCAAATACAGCTAATTCCACACGGGAATGAGCATACTACACAGGTCTAAAGGCACCTTGCTGTGGTACAAATTACATTTCTCTACGGAAGCAGAAGATAAAATCCCTAAAATACTTATCCCATCCCCAAACAGCCAACCCAAGGCAGGGAAACTCCCCTGGTATGGCTGATATGTTTCCAAATTATCCTGGTCAACTTGTGCCCTCCTTGGATGTGGAGGGCAGATCATGAGCATGCTGGGAGTAGCTGTGCTGGTTAAAAGTTGTGATCAATTATTTCTTTCAAGGTAGAGACATTTGTAGATCAGGCCAAAAGAAATTGGCACTACAAGTTGAAGTAGGCATGGTTTGTAACAGATTGAAAAGGAGACCTGTAGTTATTAGAAAGCAGCTCCATCTCCAGGAGATGGAGGAAATTTTGCAACAAAAATGTCAGAGTAAGAAGCCTGATTTATATTTTAATAACCCTGCAAAATACAAACTTTCAGCCTAGACAGAAGACCTAAGAAGAAAGGAATTAAAATATACTTAACACATTTAACAGCTTATTTGTGATCTCACTCGTTGTTAGATGCAAACATTTTATAAAAGTAAGAATCATGGAAATATGCAGAATTCATTGTCAACAGAGACAAGAATGTTATACCAGATTTCTGATAATAATGAAGGGTTCAAACTTGAGTGAAGGAAACAGATGGGGGAAAACAAAACTTAAAAACATGAAGTTCAGGACTTAAGTCAGGCCAGAAGTTACTACTATTCATAAACAAAGACAGCAACTCATCCCTTTGACTCCAAAATAATACAGTAAGTCGTCAACACATCTTAATTTCAAAAATATGGCAAAGCCACACCAAACCCTTTCCAAATATATAAATATTGTGGTTATTACACCAAGCTCTGCCTGTAAACTGCTGTGCCTCCTACAATAACCCAGAAACCCCTGGCATGTCTGTGTACAGTTCCCGCTGACACTGACTGGTGAGGATTCTGTGCCACTGTCAGGACCCATTCCAGTAACTTTCCTTTAGAAAGACAAAGAAATTATCGGGGGGAGGGAAGAGAAGACTGAACAATGGAATTTTCCATTTGAAATCAGCTTCACTGAGCTTCAAGCTGATTTTTCTTCAAGAGAAACAAAGCCTATGCAATAGAGATTCCCAGAACCCTCAAGAACACTCTGCTACTAAAACCCTCCAAAGAAAACAGTCAGACAATGAATGCTTTCCAGTGTTTATCCATCTCTTCCATTCTACCACACTTACACTTCCATGAGCTCATCAAATAAACATGAACTGACTTGAATGGGAGTTATCATTTACTGGCTGAATATGCCCAAGTCAGCTGAAGGCAAAGGAAGATGAGGGTGCTCAGCACCTCAGAGAAAGGAAACTGAGAACAAAATTCTACACACAAATGCTGAGAGAAAACTTGCACTGTGCCAGACCTGACAGATATTGATAAAAATAACAGTTACTAAGCCAAAAAGTAGTGTTTTCTGGGGAAAACACTGATTTTCAAAACTAAGCAATGTGATAATATATTAATGGTTCCAAATAGCATCTAAAGAGGCGGCTGGACAAATCCTAGTCTAAGTGCATCAGCAGGATCACCCCCTACCATGCTGATTTATGTATTTTGTCATACTAAAGGCTCTGCTGACTGAAGGTTTCCACTATACTGGAGTTGGGATTGCTGATCCTGGAGAAGGCTCTGGGGAGACTCTGGAGCCCCTTCTAGGGCCTCAATGGGCTGCAGGAGAGCTGGAGAGGGACTTTGGACAAGGACCTGGAGGGACAGGACAAGGGGGAATAGCTTCCTACTCCCAGAGGGCAGGGATAGATGTGATATTGGGAAGGAATTTTTCCCAGTGAGGGTGGGGAGGTTGTGGCACAGGTTGCCATCCCCAAAAGTACCCAAGGACCTGGAGGACAGGGCTTGGAGCATGCTGGAGTAGTGGTGCTCATGGTGGGGGGGGTTAGAATGAGACACACTTTGAGGTCCCTTCCTACCTAAACCCTTCCAGGTTTCTATGATTCTGTGTAGAAGAAGCTTCTCTCTACAACCTGATTTTCTGTCTGTGGTATCAAATGAATTTGTCTTTTTCCCTAACGACGTGTGTTTTGGCACAGTATTTTTTAAAATACCAGCAAAGCATACAGAATGCCCTCCCCCTTACTGTACAAACCCCTCTCTTGTGCTGCCCCAAACTCAAGCAGGTACTTACCCAGGACAGAGAGATGGAAGTCCTTCCTGGCCTCTCCAGCAGCGTTGGTCACCACACAGGTGTAATGTCCCTCATCTGCCACACCCACGGGGCTGAGCCGCAGTGTCCGGCCCCCTGAGACAGCCAAAACAGCATCAGAGGGCAGGGATAGATGTGATATTGGGAAGGAATTTTTCCCAGTGAGGGTGGGGAGGTTGTGGCACAGGTTGCCATCCCCAAAAGTACCCAAGGCCAGGCTGGACAGGGCTTGGAGCATGCTGGAGTAGTGGTGCTCATGGTGGGGGGGGTTAGAATGAGACACACTTTGAGGTCCCTTCCTACCTAAAATGATTCTGTGTAGAAGAAGCTTCTCTCTACAACCTGATTTTTTGTCTGTGGTATCAAATGAATTTGTTTTTTTCCCTAACGACGTGTGTTTTGGCACAGTATTTTTTAAAATACCAGCAAAGCATACAGAATGCCCTCCCCCTTACTGTACAAACCCCTCTCTTGTGCTGCCCCAAACTCAAGCAGGTACTTACCCAGGACAGAGAGATGGAAGTCCTTCCTGGCCTCTCCAGCAGCGTTGGTCACCACACAGGTGTAATGTCCCTCATCTGCCACACCCACGGGGCTGAGCCGCAGTGTCCGGCCCCCTGAGACAGCCAAAACAGCATCAGAGTCCTGCTCTGCCAGCCAGCACCATCCCAGGGCTGGGCAGGGCACACACACCCTGCCCTGCCAGCCAGCACCATCCCAGGGCTGGGCAGGGCACACACACCCTGCTCCACTGCACGGGATTCATGGATTGGCACTTAGGAGATGGCAGGAAGGCTGTGCTTGTAACACACAGTGCTAAGAGGGAATTGGGACAATACACAGTGCCTCAGACAGCAGAGTTTTCACCCACAAGAGTGCTTTGCTATACTGAGATTCTAGATTAATATTCAGGAAAATTAATAATGCCTCATCGGTGCTTTTTATGTCTGTACACACAAAAACAAGCTTATTTCTATAAATACCTCGTGTTATAATTACCCTTAAGGTATTTTCCCAGATAAGGAATAAAATTCCCCCTCTCTCTTCTAGCATTTGCATTAATTGTGCCATCAATAACAATAGTAACAGCTGATAATAGCAGTGGTTTACATGCAATTGTTTGAAAGAACAGATTCTTCTTGACTCTGTAGTTGTCAAGTCACCTTTGCACAGACATGTTCATTTAAAAGGAAGATTTGCAAGTATGTTTGACCAAAGATGAGGAATATCCCTGGTTTGCCATCACAGAGTAACTTCTCTATCCTTGCTTTTTGGCAGAGGAACAGCACAACAGACATTAGGGAGCACTTGAGTGTGAAGCCAAAGGCAACAGCCAGCCTGCAGCTTTTCCCAGTTCCTGGTTAGCAGCTCTCCCATCAGCAACCATTCCCTAATCCACACCACACCTGCCCTGGGCAGCTCCTGCCTGTGGCTATCACTGTTGGGACATAGCCCAGAAAGTGATGATTCTGGCCTTGCACTTGGAAGAACAAACTGCTGAGCTGGTTACTGGATGTGCCTCTGCCCAAGGAATCCTGTCTGCCAGAGGGAGCACTGGGAGGCTGAGGGAGGCTCAGGTCTGCCAGCCGCGTGTCTCCCTGATCCCTTCTCCCATCCACCCCTGCACAAGGCCAAAGCAGAAGCAGAAACCTGCCTGCAGGAGACTGTGACCTTCCCTGGCGTCACACACCAGAGCAAACCCAGCCCTCCAGTGCTGAAGCAGGACAGAGTTTCTACATTTGGCTAAACAAAAGCTCTTCTCCTTCCTAAAGCCCACATGCAGCTTAGAGCATGGGCTGCATGGGAAGCAGGATTTTTTTTTTTCCATTTTCCTAGAAGATATGCAGGAAGGATCATCAAAAGCAAACACCAGTATCTAGACAATGCTCTCAAGCACTAGGTAAGGTTGTTGGGGTGTCCTGTGCAGGCCCAGGCGTTGGACTGGATGGTCCTTGTGGAGCCCTTCCAGCTCAGGATATTCTGTGATTCCATGATCTGAATTAACTGACTAAAAGCTGCCAGCAGTGTGTCCACACACTGAAATTATCTACAATGCCAAGTATGTTTTCAGTCAACAGAACCAAAATCTTGCTTTGGCAAAGTATTTAAAAGTATCCTCCAAAATTAGAGGAGGATTTTTGTTGTTGTTGTTGTTTTTTACAGCTTTACAAGCACAAATAAAGCTCCAAGTGCCATGCTGGCTACAGTTCACTACCATAACATGTAGCTTTCTGAAGCACAAAGTTTGGAGGAAAACAAAGCCCTAAGCCCTGGCGTCTTTCCCCTCCCACACAGCCAACAACCAGAGACAATAAACATCTTTTTGTCTCTCTCTTCCTGACTCTCGATCCGGGAGGTGAGATTAGTGTGGGTGTAGAAAGCAACAGACAGGACAGAAACAATCAAGCCCAGAAGATATTTTTGTTGATGTCAACTTGAGACAGAAGGGAATGCAGAGCAGTTCCCAGAGCCAGGTTCATACTGGGAAATAATCACACACCCACTCCTTTTTCCAAACACCATATGCAAAAATGGGAAAGCATAGGACAGGACTATCTGTAACATTAAAAGCTGCACTCATTAAAATATCCTGAAGCTTATCAGCTTCAAATGCAGTCTTAGCTGAGTTCTTAAACACCTTCCAGCTCTTTACCTGTCTGATAAGTTTTCTTAGGTTCATAATGCAGGCTTTGCATGTTGGCTATCACAGAGTATTAGAAACTCCATCAGAACTTATTGTCATGAGATTTCTACTTGCCAGTGGCAAATCCAAGGTCAAAGAAACAACACAGCCAGAAATGTTTTTACATGCACTCATTTCTAAGGCTCTCTTTGGTTTCATATACAGACCCATAGAAATTAGAGATGTGCTTTGATTTTTGTCATTTGTTTTTTCAAAGATTTTTTTCTCTGTAAATGGTAAAACAACTGTGAAGAGGAAGAGATGGAGAAAAAATAAATAGGAGAGATAATGAAGTGTATTTCTGGGCATGACAAAGTGAGATGTTGCCATCTGCCCTCCAGCTTTTGTACCTGAGAGGATTTGCACCGAGCTGTTCAAGGTGATGGGCAATCCATTCTTGAGCCACGTGATTGCTGGCAAGGGGATTCCTGAGGCTTCACAAACCAGGGAGATGGGATTCTTCTCCACAGTGCTGATGTTTTCAGGCAGCTGCAGGTAACCACCAATACTTGGGGGAACTACAGCAAAGAGTAAAGAAAAGCCATACTTCAGAGCAAATACAAATTCATTTTGCTCACAAAATGTTGTGTCACCCAAATATTAGTTTACTGAGGGTGAGTAGCAGGATGATTTTGGTTAAACCTTAATTTCTCTCTCCAACAATAGAATATTTCCCACCATGACACTCATCCCAATATCATGTAAAATTGTACCATATTCTGATTATCTCAGGTGATGAAGCAACTCAGGGTGGATTGATATTAACAGAAAGAGGGCTAAAATTTTAAAATATTCAGGAGCTATAAACTAGGATTTGGGCTCTTCCTAACACTGCAACTAGAGCTGCGTCCCCTGCAGCAGATCCAGGAGGTGCACTGAGCTCCACACCATTGCTTGGCCACCCAGTGGTGAATTTCCACGTGCCCCAGGTGGCCCCCACTCACCGTGGACGCTGAGGTCGAATTTCCTGTCGGCCAGCCCGGCGGCGTTGGTGGCCACGCAGACGTAGCGGCCGGTGTCGGACACCCGGGCACGCTCCAGCCGCAGGACGCGGCCCCCGGCCAGCACCGCCACGTCCCTGCCACTGCCCAGCGCCCGCCCGTCCTTCAGCCACATCACTGCTGGCTCAGGAATGCCCCGAGCATCGCACTCCAGGGATATTTCACTTCCCTGGGTGACAACGACCTCTGACGGCTGGGGACCACTGTTGGATATAGTTGGTCGAGCTAGGGAAGAACAAGGGATAGAGTGTAGGAGTCAACTGGAAGCTGCACTTCAGAATCTGCACCTGCTGCTGGGTCAATTTTCCATTGCAGCAGGGCCAGTAAAAAGCAAATCAGCTCCTTTCTCCCTCTCCCACAGCATAAAGTAAAAATGTTTTTAAAAATGTTAACTTACAGGCAATTTTCAAAATGCAAACAAGAGAAAAAATTAAATTAAAAAATACTATCCCTGCACTATCAATCCCTACAGACTCTGGAAGATTTTCTTCTCTGTGGGATTGTTTAAAAATACCTCCTTTTATTCCCATCAAAAATATAGTAAGGTATAAGGGAATTAAGGGAAATCTAAGTTCATTCAGCTGCCATCGCTACTGCAGCCTGGGGACAAGACTAAAGGGATTACATCAGTGGATTATGCACTTTCAACAGGGATATGCAATGTCTTGGTCAAGCTACAGGTCCAAATTGCCAAAATTTTAATGACATAACACTCTCCTTGAACTACCTCTAAATTGTCCTACAGCCAGCACTCTGTCTCTGGAGACCCTGCAGCTCAACATCACTGCCCAGCTCACACCCCCATAACATTACTGCACAACTGGCAAACTGTGATCAGAGTTTTCCTGGCACTTACTGTACACTTGCAGGCTGTACTCTTTGGTGGCACTCCCAGCCACGTTTGAAGCAATGCAGGTGTAAGATGCAGCATCAGACCTGTCAGCGACTGCAACCTGGAGCTGCCTGCCCCCAGACAGCACCCGCACTCTTCCCGATGGCTCCGGCACCACAGGAGAGCCTGCAAGACACCTTCTGTCACACAAAACCACACAAGTGGCCAGGAGCAAATGAAATTCACGTGGTGTGAAGTCCACTGGCTCATTCAAAAGGACTGAGTTGCACATTTGCCCATTTTAGAAGTACTCTGTCAGAGATTTTCCAGAGAGCAGGAACTTGGCACAAGCAGATCCTGAGGGCTTTCTGTATTAACCACTGATTTCATGGCATACCCTGAGTAAAGCACACTGACTCTCCTTCACATCCATCCAGAGTTTGGAACACCTCCACTGAGCAGAAAGCTCAGCACTTTCAGTAAAAGGTGACTCATTTTTCAGTGTATAATTGTCTCACCCAGCACAGCCAGTGCTTAGAAACATAATTTAGTTTCACCCCGTGTGCTGTGTGTCACAGGCTTCTTTCTCAGGAAATCCTCAGCAGAAACATGACAGCAAACTCCCACTGCGCTCTCTGAGCAGATTCTTCAGTCTTGGAGACCTCAGATTATCCATTTTCATCTTTCCAAACTGCAGGGAGGGAGACTTCCTGACAGAAGGAATGTACCTGCCATGGAGTCTTCTAAGAAGCTTAATCTTCGTTTCCCTCTTGTGCATTTAAAGTCCTCTCTACAAAGTGCACGAAGTGTCAAACATGCTGAAAAATATACTCTTCCTTTCTAACTGCTTTTCTAGACTTTCTAGCTGGTTTAAGTCTCCTTCTTGGCATTAAGTGTACACACATTAGCCTTGCAGTGCATTTACATGTCATACAAGGCCTTTCTGGCTTCCAAGAGACAGGGTTTAAAAAGAACTTCCTGTTCTCTGAAAATGTTAGAAAATGTTATGCATTGGAAAAAGTGTTCTGTAATTAAAACCTGCTCTTTCCATGAGCCAAAATTAATTAAAGCAAGTACATACCATATTGAATTGTTCTGCTTAAAAAAAACACAAATATAAGTAAGATTGATTAATAACACAAGAATTACCAAACTGGAAAAGTAAATTATCTTATTTTTCCCTGTATTCTCTCAGTAGTGCTAAAACAAGGTGTTGAAAATAGCTAGCTTTGCCTGCCAACTCCTAAAGAAGTGTTTGGCAATGTAACTTTGACCCCTAAAACAAAAGGTGTGCAGACTACTCTTGAACAAGACAGGATGAGAGAAAGGGTTTGGTGAGTCCCCAAAGCAATTACTGCATCTACACACATCTTCACCTCTTGGCAGGATGCCACGGCTGCAGATTTAAATCCAGCTCAGAGAATCTGTGTTATGCAGTGGATCACAGGGCAGAAACTCAACTTCACACCAAGGGACTCCCAGCAACCCTGGCCCTGACATCTGGGATCCACAAACAAGTCTTACAATCCCAGAATGGTTTGGGTTGGAAGGGACCTTAAAGATCATCTCATTCCAGCCCTGTGTCATGGGTCCAGACATCTTCCACTTGCTCAAAAGACACCTACCCTGATCTGGAACACTTCCAGGGATGGGGCACTGTGCTGCTGTCCTGTTGCTCCATGGTAAATAAACATATTAAGTGCTCCACAGCTCATTTTTGTCAGCTGAGCAATCTCAGCACTGCACTTCTCTTGCACCTTTAGAAACACCTAATCCAAGCAGAGGTGAGATAGAGAGAAGGGAATAATCTACTCCTGGAGTTCACATTGCTCAATGCCAGGACTATGCAGATATCTGCACATCTGAGCTCCTCAGAACACACCATCCAAAATGTACAAAAGATGAAAAGAAAACTTAGCAGATCAGAATTATCCCATGTGCTTTATAAAACAGACAATTGGCAGTTACCCACCATTCTTTTTCCAGGTGAGACTGGGTGGTGGGATGCCACTGGACTCACAGATCAGGCTAATCAAGCTCCCTTCAGTGACTGTCAGATGAGAGCTGTCATCTGAGCCAGAAATACTTGGTGACACTGCAAAGAAAAACCAAATAAGTGCAGCCTTTGAAACAGCACATTATCAGCCAGCAGTAAACCCCAAATGACCCTCGTGCAAATCTCCCATTCAGCTCTGCAGCAATGACAAGGATTGTCTCCTCAATGCTAACCAGGCCCTGGGTAGAGAACAATACACTTGGGAATGACTGCATCCATCCTTTTGGCTCTAAGGGCTGCTGCATGCACAGGCTTTATTTTGGGCTGCCTTTAATGGACTTCACTGAAGAAAGATGGTTTGGGGAACTTTGTCAAGTGACTCCAACTCTAAGGGCCTGCCTCATTCATGGCCTCAGCTAATAAACCCACAGAGATCATCTCCAGTGACTTTTAAAATTCAGCCTACATTTTTCCTTTGAATTTTTCCTGCATCAGCACACTGGCTGCCACATCCAAGGCTATGGATTCCACTCCTTTGATCAACCTCCTGCAACAGAAGGATCACTTCGCTTTACAGCTCTGTCACTATAAACCAGCTGCAGACAAAAGGGACCAGTGTTTTACTCTGATTCTCAAAGTCTTAAAGCACTTTTCTTCAATCCCTAGGGAAGGGCTAATTGCCTCTTAGGAATCAGGGAATCATTTTCATCAGATGAAAACAGAGTCGGTAGAGACCAAGAAAAAGTGGAGGAGAATGTAGGTAGAACCTGGCAAATAAAACCTCCCAGGTGAACAACTTACACAGCACTTTTTTAATGCATGTGACAATAGCCAGCTTCTCCTTCTGACACCTCCAGCTCTCCAGGAGAAACCAGATGTGTGGGGTTTGAAACAACACTGCCAAGGGCCTTATGGTACTGTCTGCTTCACCCTTTATTTGTCCTGCTTCCAGCCAGGACAAGCCTATGCTGTTCTCTTCATTTAACTCATAGGCTGGCTCCTGGATCCACACTTAGTTCTCAGGATCACAAATCCTCAGAAGGATACATTTCCTGGATTTAAAATCTCAAAATATGGCAAGGAAGACTTTGGATGCTGGGGCATAAATGAAAACTATAATTCTAAACAATTATCCACAGATGGCTTTCACAGGCAGCCTGTGGTTTCTATCAAGCTTATCCCATCAAAGCTGCTAACTAGCAAAGAATTATCCCTCCATTCAAATCCTACTGGAATGGTCCTACTGCACAAAGGAACAAATCTAAATCCCTCCAGCAAAGGTCCTGTGTAAAAGTCTGGGAGAGAAAGAAGAGAGCAGAGGCTGACCTGCACAGTCAATGGTATTTGCTTCAGCAGGGGAAAATGGCATGGTACTACAACACCCACCTCTAACTCAAATGCCATGAATGGGTCTTCAATAATGACCCATTATTAATAATGACCCATCAAGTGGGTCATTATTAAAAATCTGAACTGAAAAATATCATTTTAGTGTTACAAACCCTCGTATGTAATTCTAGTCTTGTGACTTCAAAACAAGAAATTGATTTATAATAGTAAAAAAGGAACATTTCAATTTTAACATGAGAAGAAAATGATGGTGCAGAAAACCCCCTCAAAAGCGAGTATTAAAACAATGCCCTAAGCCACATTCATCATATAGCCATATAAAAAAATATTAAAGCTGTTTTTATGATGCAGCACTAATAAGTTTGTAAGGCAGCTTTTATTTATCTGAATTTCCAATGCTTCAGCATTTCAGTAACTGGAAAGTTGGTATGTTACTTTAAATGGCACAAAAGCTATGGATCCAAACCCAGGTATTTATCATAGAATCATGATCACAGAACGGTGTGGGCTGGAAGGGACCTTAAAGATCATCTTGTTCCAAGCCCCTGCCATGCAAAGTCACTAGTTATAGTTCTAACTACTCTCATTCCTGCAAGCTCAACGAAGGCCTGTAGGGTAACTGGTGTTAATTTAGAACTAAATTAAAGCAATTTGAAAAATCTGTGCACTGTCTTGGGCCCATTCAACTACAGCAAATACAACAATATATCCCCGTAGAGCCTCAGCAAATGAGTGTTGATGAACTACAGAGGATTTCAGTGTTTCACATCATAATTCAGCTCTGAGCCTTGTTCCTATTTCTGGATTAAGCTTAATAAATCTTACCCCAAATATTGACATTATAGTTCTTCTCAGTTTTCCCAGCAACATTTGTCGCTTCGCAAGTGTAGCGTCCAGTGTCCTGCACTTGAGCTCCTTCAATCTGGGGACAAAAGAAAAACCTGGGTTTCCTCCTACATAATTATTCATGAAACATGTAGGGAGAGCGGGCTCAGGTTTCAATTTTATTTTTACATACGTCTTCCTGAATATTAATAATAGAGCATGAATCCAGCAAGCTCTGTACCCAGACAGCGGGGGTCTCTGCCATCCCTCCCTCCTCACACGCTACTCTGCTGCCCCAGAGAGCCCAATGCCGTCCCACCTCCAGGAGGGAGCAACTCCCCAGGGGAGCCCCAGCACTCCCTGCCTGCCCAGCTTACCTTCAGCACGCTGCCATCTGCGGAGATGCTCAGGCCTGGCTTCTCCAGCAAGGGCCGCCCGTCCCTGAGCCAGGTGAGGCGTGGCGGGGGCACGGCGCTGCCCTGGCACCGCAGCTCCAGCGCCTGGCCCAGCAGCACTGACACATTCTGCTCCTCGCCCACGATGTCAGGGGGGACTGCACCAACACAATCACACACTTGGTTACCTTGGAAAAGCCCTCGGAGACCATCAAGTCCAACCATTGCCCAGCACTGTCCCCAGGGACAACATCCACAGGTCTTAAATCCCTCCAGGGATGTGACAGTGCCTGTCCATCCTTCCTGTGAAGAATTTTTCCTAATATCCAACCTGAACCTCCCCTGGCACGACCTGAGGCTTTTTCCTCCTGTCCTATTCCTCAAACCAAGGGATCTTTGGGCATGGAAGATTTCACAGAGCAAACATAATGTGGAGTTAAGGGACTTCACTGCACAAAGATAAAATGACACACCTTCAGTTACACACAACTTCAGTCTCCTTTATACCACAAAAAACACGATAATAATTTTTGTTATTTACAGATTATCTTCTGCACAAAATACATTCTAATGAGGTATCAGCTACAGAGAAATCATAAGGATAAGCCAAGACTAGCAAAAAACTCTTGAAATGTAGCTAGAAAGGAAAATGTCCAGTACATAAAAATGGGAGGATGCATTCTTGCAAGAAAGAAAAAAAGCTGCTGAGTGGAAATGCTCATGAGATAACAATAAGCCCCAGAAGACAAAAATGTCTTAAGCTATTCCAGATAGTGCCAAGAAGGATATCTGGCTTTAAGTAAAACTCTGACCTACAGATAATTTGTCCAGAGATGGCCAAATACAGCTGACAGAATAAGAACTTCGATGGTCAGCAAGCAAGTCAATGGGTTAATGACTTAATCAACAAATCATAATCTAAAATTAGCTCATGTATCAGGTTTGCGTGGGATCTACTAATTACTGCAGTTGTTGGCACTGAGCACTGTATTTACATTTGTCCTGCAGTTCAGTGATAACCTCATTATCACACTATTATTTCCAAATCTCCTTTTGAAAGGAAAGTTTTCTGTGCAGAAATAAAAAAAAAAACCCAAAACACTGTACACTTCAACTGAAACCCATTAGCTGTTCTTGAACAGTATCAGAATTTAAGAAAACACTTTTTTCCCACCACTTTTTAATTTTGTGTTTCCTCAATGAGAAAAACAAAAGTTACTGAAAAGGTAACTGAGAACTAAACCTTGAATACAGCAAGTCAGCAATTCTCCATGGGGAAAATGTTCATGGCTGGAATCAAAAAGAAAACAGCTAAAATACTGCCCCCCAAAAAGCTGACCAGGACCAAATATAAGAACCTTTATTGTCACATTTCCTTAGTCCTTTTAGTTTTGGGATCTATGACCCCAGACACAGAGGGTCTGAGTGCACACAGCTTTGGGGTGAGAAGGGAGGCAGTGGGACCGTCTGTGAGAACAAGCACACCAGGTTAATCACACATGGGAGACCAGAACGTGTCCCCAAGTGGCACTCAGGGGACAGCAAGACAGTTCTCAAGGTGGCCTGAAAGACCAGGAACAATCAAGCTTTGTGTTTCTTGCACAGGAAGTACAGAGCAGAGCTGCTGATTTCACAGTTTGGAAATAATTTAGGGAAAAGCCTGGTCCCTGTGGATAAGATGTGCAGAAATAGGAAAAAAAAAAAAAACAACAAAAAAAACCTGTTTATCTTTTTATCTTTCTAGAACTCACAAAGGTCCAGATTCCTTATGAGTATTGTGGAACTGAGACTTGGAAGCTGATCCATTCCTGCAGGAGGCAAATTTATTTCCAAAGACTTTTCAACCAATTACTTTTCCTCTCAGCTCGATGAATTGAAATGTGTTCAAAAGGAAACTGAGTATATGACACAGACACTGTAGCACTTATTTCTGAAAGAATGGGATTTAAAATTAATCTAATTATGCTCATAGTAACTGTAAGTAACTGAGCTTGTTCCAACTCCTGGCTCAGTGCCAATTCCAACCAACCCAGCTCCAACTCTACTCCAAATTATTTTCCTCCTGTGGCGTCTTAATTAGATTGCCCATATGAGGCAAGTCTGAAGAGCAATATTAGTTTTTGGTGACAGCCTCACTCAAGCTGGTCCTGCAGCTGAGCTCAACCCTGGCCAGCTTCTAATACAACACTAATTTTAAACGCACACAACTCCTAACTCTTTTCATTTCCTCCAGTTAAAATGGACAGAGGTTCCTGAAAATACAAGAGGAATAATAAATATACCTATGTCACATTACACAGACATACACACCGGCCCCCAAACTCCAAAGGAGACCCTGATGTTCCTTGCTCTAGACATAAAATGTTCCAGCCCATATTAACTTTGGCTCACTTGCCACAGCTTGGTCCTGGGTTTAAAACTGCCCCTTCCAGATGCAAAAGTCATCAGGACTTCTGTCAGGGATATCCTAACCAAGGGAGACAATCCTGAAAGCCAAACTCAGGAACAAATAACTTGGCCAGCTGCCCCTTCTTAGAACTCATCCAAACTCCTAACTTTTCTTGCAAGGTTTTCTACAGGTGATTGCCATAATGCTGGTGACTGGGAGATTACACTGACCTAATGAAAGCAGAAGCAAAACCACAAAGGTGCCTCAATTCCAAATGCCTCTCTACACATCTGGAACTGCAGCATTTCTAAGACAAATGTCAGGTTATTGTTCATCCTCATTTCACTGCTGGACAATCCTCTGAGATGTCCAAGGAAACTCAAAACCTGCTACAGTCACACTCCCTGGCATCCCCGCTGGCACAGCACCCTTGGGCTCTGAGAACACAACATGGGGTGACTTTAGGGACCCTTCCAGTGCCTGAAGAGGCTCAAGGCTCCAAGGGAACTGGAGAGGGACTTTGGGCAAGGGTCTGGAGGGACAGGACAATCAGGAGTGCCTTCCAGAGGGCAGGGTTAGATGGGATATTGGGAAGGAATCCTTCCTTGTGAGGGTGGGGAGGCCCTGGCACAGGGTGCCCAGAGAAGCTGTGATTGCCCCTGGATCCCTGGAAACATCCAAGACCAGGTTGGATGGGGCTTGGAGTCTGGCATAGTGGAAGGTGTCCCTGCCCATGGCACAAGGTGGAACTCGGTGAGCTTTAAGCTCCCTTCCAACCCAAACTATTCTATGAATATGAAAAGGCATCTGATACAAGTTACAAAAAACCCAGGATGAAATTCATACAAGTTACACGAAAGCACAGAATCACAGAATGTCCTGAGCTGGAAGGGACCCGCAGAGATCACCAAAATCCTGCACAGGACAGTCCCAACAATCCCACCAGGTATCTGAGAGCACTGCCTGAATCAGAAAGGAGGATGATTTTACACAGGTTCAGGCAAAAAAATTCAGAACTAACTCACTGACAATCTGGAAAACTGACAAACTAAAAAAACACCTCTTCCCTGCCCCTTGAAGGAGACAGAGTTGACTGGCTGGAATCAACACAGTGTCACTATTTGGCACTAAAAGAGTCCCCTCCATTTAGGCAGGCAGAGCAAGGCTTGGGAATGCAGGGCTGGATGGGGAACTCCCAGTAATTCCTTCTGGTGCAATAAAGACAACAGAGCACTGGGCCCAAGAATATCTCTCACCTGGAAGATCTATCTAGTTTACGCAAACACGTGTTTTCTTTTATCATTCATAAATGAGTTTTTATGCACTAAACTTGTAAATTCACTGCTGTAGTTACCTTTCTTCAAGGATACACAGAAGGACACACCTATATGCTTTAGTAAATGAAGGTGGATGTGCATATATGTTTTAACTTCCATACACAAACCATTCGTCCTCACTTGGCCTTCCATTACGGGTTGGGACTATTTTTACTCAGCACTGCTCAGGGTGTTTTTACTCACACTGGGCACAGTGCGTTACATCAAAGCTTGAAGAAGAGCTCTCAGAACGAAAAGAAAGACATTTGTCACTCACCATAAACGCGGAGGTCGATGTCCCTCTGGCTCTCCCCCGCAGCGTTGACTGCCACACACATGTATGTCCCCGTGTCACTGAGCTGGGCACTGGGCAGTGCCAGCACCCGGCCCCCTGACAGGACCTGCAACAGGAGCACAGCACTTTGAGGCACACCCCAGTGCCAAACACAGGTGGGGGAACTCCTAGAGCTCCTTTCAAAATGGAACACTTGTTTTGTCACTGCTTCCCACCATCTCCCTGCACTCCAGTGTTCTCTTCTAATCCAGACTTGCAAGAGAACAACTCTAACTTCATCCCAGTCCCTAGGGAATTCCTGGCATTCTCAAGACTTTGCAGGACCTGGACACCTCTCCCTCCCTCCCACCAGCTTCAAACATGTTGTCACACCTTTTGTCTGTGCCCTGAGCTGTTCCCACACACCATAAATTCCCCTTCTTCCCTTTCAGATTATAAAATCAACTTCCAAAAACCAACCATGGCATCTCATTTTACCTCTGAAATATCTCCTTATATCAGAGGTTGGTTTTCTTTTCTGAGTTACTGTTGTATGTAATGAGCTTTCCAGATCTCTTCAGCAGAGCAATCTGGTCCAATTTCCTCTTCTTCCCAGTAAGCAGAAAATTTGCTGATGCAAATTTACTCAGCATGACATCAGCTATATGACATTTATTTCAACGTATCTCTGTCTTCCACTTCACACAGTACTGGAGCTAAACTCACACGAAAAACCCAGAGCAAAAGGCCTTATATTATTATTCCAAATCCTCCAACTTATTCTCTTCCATTAAACTGCACTGACTTAAAAGTCTCCTCCACAACAGGGAACACTATAGAGCAGGATCTGTCCCTGGTACCTGGAGGCCGTTGCTGACGCTGGACACAGGGCTCCCATCCTTCAGCCATGTCAGGATCGGGGCAGGGATGCCTCTGGCTTCACACTCCAGTCTCACTGCATTATTGACCACTACTGTCACCATGTCACTGCTGCCAGAGATGGATGGGGGGACTGGAAAAAAAATCCACAGAAAAATGGCTGTAACAGCTACATAGGAGTACTAATCACAACAACATTAAATAGGCTGCATAGTTTTGGATGTTATTTCTCTTTTCTCATGCTTTTCCTGCTGAGCCCTTGTCATGTCTTTGCTCTGTGCCAGATCCTGCTCTTCCCTTAGCATGAGCAGGCAGATAACTGCAGTGAAACTACTGTGAGCAAGGTATGTGGGACTGGGCCCACAGCCCAGAGGACAGCTGTGAAACCCAGGAACCACACCATAAAGCCAGAAAATATTCCCTCAAACTCTTCTACTATTCCATTTAGACCTTGTGAAAGACTTTAGGAGTGGTAGGGATTAAAGAAAGGAGTTTACCATATAAACCACATAAAGCAAATCCATACAGAGAGTGATAAATTGCCCTGGAAGAGCATATGGAAACATTTACCAGATTAGAGTGGAAAACATCTGCCTCTCTGATGACACAAAACACTGCAAAGGAACATCTAAAGCACTTACTCTAGGCACACAGTCTAGCAAATATTGTAGGGCTCTGGTAGAAAGGGAGACAAAAATCATTAAAAAAGGAAAATATTTCATGTACTAGAATAATCAAAGCTATTCTATTTGCTATTACCACTAATAACTTAGTGATAAAATTTGAAAGTCAGTATCAGATGAAAACTTAATGCTTAAAGTCACCCCTGCAAAGAGATGAGAATGGTGTGTGCTACTCATACACATTGCCCTGTGTGACAGAAGAAAACTTGTAAAAATTCTGCACTGAAAATAAGATTCATTAACAAATCTAGCAACCTCTAGGAGCCTGTAACTCAGGTTGTGGCTGCCCCATCTCTGCAAGTGTCCAAGGCCAGGCTGGACAGGGCTTGAAGCAACCTGAGATAGTGGAACGTGTCCCTCCCCATGGCAGGGGGTGGAATCGGATGGGCTTTAAGGTCCCTTCCAACCCAACCATTCCATGATTCTGTGATTCTCCTCACTTGTACATATATTTCAGTAATAGCAGTAGGGGCAGAAAAAAGGCACCGGATTTTATCATTTTTTCATCTTTTCCCCACACAGAGCTCCTCCTATTGCAGTACAACAGCATTCATTGTTCTCAAATGCCTGAGAAAGCCATAGCGGAGAGAAAGAAGTGAAAAAAATTAATACAATAAAATCCTATGAATCCTAGCTCAACTGGAATTCCACTTTATTCCTTCAGTTGGCCTGCCTGGTTCCATTCAGTGTTAAGCCTGTGGCATCAAGCATAATTTTTTAATGCCAAGAAGATCTCATAACACTATTAACAGAAACTGGTGAGTAAGACCAGTAGTTGACCGAGGCAGGTGCTCATGGAAATCTAGATCAACCTTTCCATAAATGCAGCACAACTTTCAGTACTTGGCACTTGAGCCTGTAATCCATTAAGGAGTCATTGCTTCCACTGGTAAAGAGGGCAAAACCTTTAAGTTTAGTCTTCTCAAACTCATAAGCTCTAAGGACAGTGGATGATGAACCTGTGGATGGTGAATTGCAGCACCTCTCTACCGTCAGCCTGGCAGGACACCAGCTGAATGAAGCACGCTCACGGACATGAATTTGATGCAACTAGTTCCTTTGATACCATTACTTGTGGCTGCAACTGCATACATTCTGTTCTAGAAGGGGAAGCTCTGTGCCTAAGCCAGAAAATTTTAGTTCCCTAGAGAACTCTAGATGTGTTTGCTGAAATTCTGCCACCCCTAAAGAGATATATGTGTACTGCAGGGTTATCTTCCATTTAACTAGAATAATGACCTTAGCTCTAAGGACTTCCTGGGAATTCATCACTGGGTGGGGTTAATTGCCTTTGACTGTGTCTTGTGCCATCAGTTTTCCCCATGATGGTCATTAAATCTATGGAAACACACTGCCCAAGTCATTAATTAACATTAATAAGAACTATATACTGTGTGTGGATCTCAGCTGCAGACACTCTGCCAAATTTGGGCCACACTTTTGCATGGAAGACTCCCACAGAAAACCAGCCACACGCACATGCATGTATCAAAGATAAGAATTTGGATTATGGCCACATCCAAAAGCCACTGAAATCACTGGAAAAGCTCCAGCTGTGCTTTTGCTTAGGTGTCTCATGTCAGCAAACACCCACACTTCCACTTCATCTTCTTAGACACAGTACTTTTTTCTTCAAAACGCTTGGATTATGAAAGAGCATTTGATCTGCGTCCTTTGTCTATTGTGAGATTCAAAGTCACCTGTAACAAACTCCAGCAACTGCCAGGCCCTCCAAATTGCTCAAGTGATCTCCTAAACAAAATACCTCTTCCATAAATTCATTCTTCCTAGGAATGCCTTCCCTTGGCACATTTTCCACATTCAAAACACCTATTCCAGTATCAGTGAGAAAACAGAAAAGTGAAAAGCACGGAGTGCCAGGACAAGAGGGAATGGCTCTCCACTACCAGAGGGCAGGGTTAGGTGGGATATTTGGAAGGAATTTCTGGCTGTGATGGTGGTGAGGGCCATGGAGTGGAATTCCCAGAGAGGCTGTGGTGGCCCCCTGGATCCCTGGAAGTGTCCCAGGCAGGCTGGACAGGGCTTGGAGCAACCTGGGCTAGTGGAAGGTGTCCCTGCCCATGGCAGGAGGTGGCACTGGATGGGCTGTAAGGTCCCTTCCAACCCAAAGCACCCTGACATCCTGTGATTATGTGATGAGTGACACCAAGTCTGTTAAGCAGACTGGAAAAGGAGGAAAGCAAAGGTGGAGCTTGCATGTATTATTCCTAAGCGTCACAATACAGGGCAAGAGGAAACAGCCTCAAGTTCTGCTGGGGGTAGGGAGGTTAATTTGGATATTAGCACAGGTTTCTTCATGGATAGGGTAGGCAGGCAGGGGCACAGCTGCCCAGGGCAGTGGTGCGGTCCCCATCCCTGGAGGGATTTAAAAGCCGCATGGATGTAGCACTTGGGGACATGGGTCACTGGGGGAACAGCGGGACTCAGTGCTCTCAGAAGTGTTCCCCACACTCCAGGAGTGACAGTTCTGTGGTTTTGCACTCACCATGGACCTGGAGGCTGTAGAGCAGCTCGGCCGTGCCCGCGGCGTTGGCAGCCAGGCACCTGTAGAGGCCGGAGTCGGCCACCTGCGCGGCCTCGATGCGCAGCACCTGTCCCCTGTCACCCAGCGCGTGCCCGTCCTTGGACCACGACACCGCTGCGGGAGAGGAACGGACACAAATCACTGACAGCCCCGACAAATGTGGCACCACAGAGCCGTCACGCTGGCCACCTCAGCCTCCACGCACATGCCAACGTTTAACAGTCAACGGCAGTGTTAGTCGCGATTAAGAATAAGAGAATGTAACAGAAAATTAGGAAATAGGAAGATTTGCTGACTATGCCCCACAGTTCAACAGCAAATTTGACACCATCATCCACACCCCTCATACATTTATGGAAAAGTGCTCTGAAATTGGGAAATTATCACACAAATCAAATTATAGGAAATCTACCTGTCTTTTACCAAAGTAAAGAGCAGCTGTTCAAAACCACACAAAAATATGCAGGCATCCCTGCCCATTGGAGGGGGATGGAAGGAGATGAGCTTTCAGGTTCTTTCCAATCCAAACCATCCAGGGAAACTATAATAGCCCTAGATATTATAGATATATATAATAGAGGATAGAGAGGGGATCTATCCAGGGATTCTATAACAAGTGTCAATTTTTTTTACCTTTTACCTTAAATTATCACTACATTAAATTGAACTATCTGGGACAAAGAATCAAAACATAAGCAACCAAATCAAAGTGCAACTGGCAGATCAAAAAACTGAAAATAAAGAGCAGAAAACTTGGTGTTACTGCAGAAGAAAATTTTATAAGAAGTTGACAACCAAGAAAATATGTAGATTTTGCATCTCAGCCAAAAGATGGCACCATCCATCAGGAGAATGGGTCATTGAGGCTTTGCTGGCACCACTTCACTACTCAGATGAAGTTACTGCTCATGGAAGGATTGTCTGTAACACACAAGGGGTTTTGGGGAAAGACTCACACCCACTAAGTGCTCTGGCCTGACTGATAGATAAGACTTGCACACAGCTTCTCTCTTTTCCAGTGGGATGCTGTGCTCCTCACTTTTCTGACTCATGGTATATCTTGACAATAGGATGTGCCATTGCATCACACCAGGGGTGAACTAACTGTTCTTATGGCACAAATTATCTGGAATCCATCACTTCAATTGTTGACAACTAAAATAACTGAAAATTTGGAGGATAAAGGAGAAAAAAATTTAAAAGGAGCGTAAAATAGACATAAAATTCTTATGCTTTTATAACACTTTACTTCCTCAATATTTTAATTTTTTTAATGTAAGAATAAATTATTCTACAAAATAATACTTTGCTGTAATAAGAATAAATTCTTAAAAAGGCAGAAAACGAGAAGCTGGATGCACATCTGAAATGTAATAACACCTTTCATCTGAAAATGTTGCTATAATCAGCATGAGAATAATTTGCTATATTAGATATAAGCTCTTAGTAACTATTCCCCCTGTTTTGCTCTACAATAATTAATACAGCAAATTTTAATTATTGAGAGAAATAATATTTTATATCTTACCAGGCAACAAAACTCACACATTAAAAAAGTTCTAGACATGAGCACACTTGACAGGCACACTCAATCCACGAAGTATTTCAGGTCTGCCTTACACTAACAAATACTGAGCTGACAGGAGATGAAAGTGGATGTGTTTAAATCTCATTCAGTAGAAATCAAGTAGCACTCTTGCCTGTGGACAGGGCATCACAAGGGAATAGATTATCCTTGTGATGTGTTTTCACTCATTTATCAGTGGGGATCACTGAATTCCTCAACCCTTGCTCCACGTCAGCCCATACACTGACATTTCCCATCACACAGTTTCTAGCTGGTTTAAAATCACACAGTTAGCTCCACATTCAGCATATCCATTACTCTCCAAAGACACATGGAAGTGAAACTCTTGAAGAGATGCTCCCCAAGGTGCACATGGATACCTGGCAGAGGGTTCCCAGATGCTCTGCATTCAAGATGGATTGGATTATTCACCACCACTGTTTCATTTAATATTTTTCCTGCATCTTCCAGACTGGGTGGCTCTGGGAAGAGACAAAAGCAGCAGGTTTTCATTAATTCAGCCACCCAGCTAGCAGAGCATCCAATCACAAAGTCATCTACCCTTGGAGAAACTCTAGGCAATGAGTTGCACAAGCTTCAAATGCTGGGTGACCAAGGAATTTCTCCAGAAATTTCATCTCTGAAATGGGAATACTCTCTAATTATATAATCTCATGAGTGGTAAGATGAATAAAACATTATTTTTGCTAATTTTATTTTTTTTCTGGACAAATGGAACTTAAAGTAGATTTGTAAGTAATGGGTACACAACACAAAACAGCAATTCTTTCTTGTGGCAAGCTCCTCTCACTTCACCTGGTGATAATAAACTGAGTGGTGTAGACAGCTTTTACCTTCCTGAAGTTCCAAAATCTGAAACATGACAGAAATGCCAGATAATGACAGTTTGAACATGAAGACTGACAGCAAAGGAGAGCTTTATGAGCATGGGACTGACACTGAAGTTAGTTGTGCTGCAATTATCACAGTCCGAATGTGGCTCCTCTTTCTAAGTCCAATCCACAGAGACTCTGCAACCTCTCCTCGCTTGAGTTTAATGTTTTCCAGTTACTGGCTTGGTTTGGCAATAAAAGTCAACATAGTTAACATAGCCATACTCTGTGAAAATATTGCCACAGTCTGTTCCTGCACCTCCTCAGGATTCCCACACCTCCTTTGAGGACTGGGTCACATCAGCAATGCACAACACTTTGTGACCACTTCTGAGCCAAATATACGTAAATTATGGTGAGAGCATTTATTAAATTCACATACAAACGACAGCTTCTCGAGTCTCTCTGATTCTTTTCATACTGTTTTTAGCTGCAAAAGAAAATTCCTTTTAACAGGCTGAAAAATCCCCTCACAAGAATATGTTTCTTTCTCCGAAAATTTTTATTCCTATAAAAATTTCCCATTTCTCAGGGTCACAGGGAATACCAATATCCACAAAAAACTTGGATGAAATTAGTAATGGCAGTGGTGGTATATCACACATTAATTCAGAAACATAGAGTACCCTTCTGAGGGGAGGGTTAGAAGGAATGTGTTTGGCATTTTGGGATACCTCTGAGCAGCAGAGGTACCTGGAAAGACATTCATTCATTTCTGTGTCCTTTGGTATTACAGGAGAGAGGCCAAACTCTACAAAAGCCAGTTTTTGCCCTCACTCCTTACTACTGGAGTGGGACAGATAAAGAGAACTGGGAGGTGGATGTGCAGAGCCAGGAGAAAAGCCAGAGCGAGGTGAGGCCAGGTGCAAGAGCCGCGTGGACAGCCCCGTTTGGCCGCATTACCGTGCACGTGGAGCCGGGTGTGCTGCTGGGCCTCCCCCGCAGCGTTGGTGGCCACGCAGGTGTAGCGGGCAGCATCTCCGGGCAGGGCCTTGCCAAGCTGCAGGACACGGCCCGAGGCCTCCAGCTGTTCCCAAACACAGAGAGGAGCCGTGTGACACCCCTGTCCCCAGCACAGGCGCTCTGGGTGAGCAGACACGGCCGGGCTCATCCCCTCCCAACCCCGGCTCACAGAACGAGGAAACTGCTGGGTCAGAGATTTCAGTGTCCCTGGGACAGCAGCATCAGCAGCTGTACAGGTGAGAGGAGACCTGGCTGGCAAGGGGCAGGCAGGCAGAGGAGACTGCAGGCAAGGTACCAAAAACTGCTCCAGCCATGGGAAATCAAAGCCACTGCAAGCTGACCCCTGGAACATGCGAGCACTGGGGAGGGCTCTTCATGGAAAGGCAGGATCTCATCAGGAGAAGGAATTACAGGTAGCTGCTGCAGTGATCACTGAACATCTCAGCTAATCCCACCTCACAGGGATGAGTGGCTAGAGCCACCTCACAATCAGCAGACAAGCATTTGACCTTGAAGGGCTAAGTACAACTGGAAGGACACAGATCCTGAATTTCCAGTCACGGACTCTCCTGACATGAGGTGTCTATTGGGATTCAGTCTACTGAACACTGCTATTACCTGAGACACCACCCTGACCAGGTAGAAAGCCCCTCACTCTGCAGGATGGCTCTTAAGCACTTTTGTATTACAGCGTGAGGGAAGCGAAAGGAAAAGAAGCACTAACACGTATAACTTACGGCAATTATCTTCCATGGTTTGGATCCCATAAAAGAATCATGCTTACTCTGATATTTCCCCTGGCTGTGTTTACTGGCTGTCCATCTTTTAACCAGGTTATGGAAGGGCTGGGGATGCCACTAGCTATGCACTGCAGTGTCACAGGCTTGTGGAGCACAACTGCTCTCTCGGAAGGCCCAGCCGATTTAATGGTTGGAGGAACTGCAAAAATCACCAGAAAAAAAATGTTGCCTCATTTAAATATGTACATTTAAATATACAGAAGCAGTATCCCATAGGTAAGTGCAGCTTTACTTCTACTTCCAGATCTAGTGGAAGGTGTCCCTGCTATGGCTGGTGTCCAACTCAAACCATTCTATGATTCTATTTCATCTAATCTCCTCTCCAGTTTTACAACCTGCTAAAGCAAATAAACATTTATAAAAAGTTTGAGCACCTTCTTGCCAGCAATTTGAAACAAAAGCAGTCTGCTGCTTCCTGCCCACCTTGAGTAACCTACCGTGCACTGTAACATCAAACTCTTTTTCATGTTCTCCCGCCTTGTTTGCAGCCACACATTTATAGCGGCCGCTGTCTGACACTTGAGCTTGAGAGATGACAAGTTTCTGTCCATTTAATAAGACCCTGTGTCCAGCCTCCTCTCCAACTGGCTGACCATCTTTGAACCACCTACCAAAAAGAAAGTTCCATTTCAATTGTCAGTGAAAGTAAGATTAACAACCATTTTAAAATATGCACAATTCTATTAAACAGAATGCCTCAGTCATTATGTTTGCATTTCTAGGGAAGTCTGGAAGTGTCAGGCTGTATTCCCCTTGTCTGAGTGCCTTAAATTGAAGGGTTCATCACAAGGGAGTATTGGGGAACAGCCACTAAAGACAGTGTCAGAAAAGTTGACAGCAGATACCACAAGGGGCAGAGCGGAATCTCCAAAGCAAAAGCAATCATGGGTGGCAGAAGAAAGGGCACATTAAGTTGCATTAGCAAAGGACTTAAAAGTTTTGTCTGCTCTTGTTTTCTGTCCTCATCTCCAGGACATGGATATTGGCACAACAAACCAAACTACTTTAAAATTAAATCCTGATGTTGCCAAGTGTGTGTCTGATGGTGCTATCAGTGGAGCCAGGAGTTTGTCCTCTACTCATTAACCACCACTGATTAACACAGGTGGCTCATTAAGCTTACCTAACAAACCAGCAGATTTGTGTTTTTCTACTGTCATACCAGTGCCCTTACGTGATAGTTGGTGATGGTGTCCCTCTTGCTGAACAATCCAGCTCCAAAGGGCTATGGAGAATCACAATGTAGCCCAAGAGTTCATCCCCACCTTCCACAAATGGTGGCACTGTAAGAGAGACAAATCCACCAAGAGAAACATTTACACATCAGGAATATCAAACGAGTCTCTCTCAAATAGCACTGTTAAACACACACTGATTCATTATGAACCACTGTTCCTTTCTGAAGGGAAACATCTGCCCAGTGACATTTTGTGGCTTCAAATCACTGCTCTCACTTTTTTACTGTTTGTTGTTTGGTTGTGTTTTCCAGATTCTGTCAGAAGGACTTTGTGAAAGGATGGGAAGGGGTGGGGGTGGGGGGGGTGGTTTTGGCACCCTCTGTCAGCAAAACAAAGATGCAGAGGATCCTCTTCACCCTGTCTCATCCTCTCTGGGAAGGAAGCACTGCCACACAGCTCCTGCACTATCAAGACCAGTGACATTTACCTGCAGAAGCAGAAGGGATGATCTACATCTGCATTCAGTGTTATGTTCAAGTGAGCAAAACCTAAAAATCTGTTCTTTATAGTTCTCTTCCATGTCAGGAGAAGACCTCAAGACATTCAGAAGGGACTGCTGAGATACAGACTGTATAATGGATACAAGGGATACATAAGAAAAAGGGTTTTTTTTTCCTTAAAAGGTTCAAAACTTGCACAACACAAATTCAGGAAAAAAAAGTCCTCTCCCAGAGGCAACTACTAAGCGATATTTCTAATGGATTTCTGTGATTTTCTTCTCTGAAGACAAGTAAGAAGAATTTTAGAGGTTGCTGAGAATATTTACCTACCACATGCACAAAAATTCTTCAAGAACTAACCTGAAAGCACAAGTCTTCAACTGTCCTGTAGCCCTGGACAGAAAAATTGTGCAGTGCTAGCTCAGCTAGATACAGAGCATGACTATCTCATCTTAATATATTAATACCAACAGAAACAAAACCATAGGTTTTATGGAATTTTTCCATCTTAGATTTATGGGAACCTGATAAATCTGCAGCTCACACACCTAAGATTTCAACGTCATACTTGATTTCTTGTTCTCCAGCTATGCTTGTGGCCACACACCAGTACTGGCCCTGGTCAGCCTCAAGAGCATTCAGGATCTCCAGCTGCTTCCCCCCAGCCAGGACACGGAGCTTGTCACTTGCTTTCACAGGAACTCCATCTTTTAACCAGGTCAGGAGAGGGGGAGGATTGCCAGCAGCCTTACACTCCAACGTCAGGGAATTCCCAGCAACCACCTGCCTGCTCTGGGCTGTGTCAGCATCACCCTCAATTACTGGAGGAACTGCAGAAAGAAAGAAATATATTGCAAGCCATTAATTCTGTAGCCAGAAAATGTATTAAGAGAAAATGGGTTTGTTCCACCCACTCTGGCTCCATCTGCCAACATGTCACGCACAATTTCATGTGAGAATTTGCTGCTGGGGCAAGGCAAGGCAGAGAAGTCAAATAATGTAGCTCAAAATTAACCAGCTGTATAAAACAGAGGATATGCAGTACTTTGAGAGGGAAGAACTAGACAAGAAGGACTTAAAGGACTATACTAAAGATCTCATCTAGAGTGGTTCTTTCAAGTAAGTATTGCTTAGCATGCAGGTGTGAGATAGAGAATGAATATACATGGAAGAAAGGTAGCTGAATAGAAGAAAGCATGGTACCAAGCCCAGTGAAGGGAGGGCAGGGTTAGATGGGATACTGGGAAGGAATTGTTCTCTGTGAGGGCAGGAAGGCCCTGGCACAGGGTGCCCAGAGAAGCTGTGGCTGCCCCCGGATCCCTGGAAGTGTCCAAGGCCAGGCTGGATGGGGCATGGTCAAATCTGGGCTAGTGGAAGGTGTCCCTGTCCATGGGGCAGAGGGTGGGACTGGATGGGCATTAAGGTCCCTTTCAACCCATACCATTTTATGATTCCATGAAGTCAAGACCTGCTGGAGAGTCCCATAAAGCAGAGGGTCTAAATCTCCCTCTACACAGCCCTACCAATAGAAGCCATGATTTAATCACAGCCACTGCTAGGCAGCAGAGGCTGAAGATCTCTTCCACAGCCCTTCTGCAGGAGCAGTAAGGCAGCCCAGGAGCTGTCCCTCACCGTAGACATCCACGTGGAAGAGCTTCTCTGCAGCCCCTGCAGCGCTGCTCACACGACATGAGTACTGGGCAGAGTCTGACACCTGTGCACGCGGGATCTGCAGGAACTGCCCTCTGTCCACGTACAGGGCCTGGGGGCTGGAAATCACACGCTGCCCATCCTTGTACCAGGTGATGGTGGGCACAGGGATTCCCTTGGTTTCACATTCCAGATTTATCAGGTTGTTGAGGAGCACCGATACCTCTGTGGTAATGTTTCCTCCCTTAATACTAGGAGGGACTAGTCCAAAAGAAAAAACAGCAACATTAAAGCCTTAGACTACAACAAAGTATGTGCAGATTCAAACAAAACATTAGAATGCTGTAAGAATAAAATATCTTCATCAGCCTTCCAAGCCTTTGTGCTGTATTTTGTTTGGTTCTTTGCCCAGCAGAGCTCATCTAGCACCTGTACAGTGCTTCAAGGCACACAGGGTGGAAAGCATGAAGAGAACACAATAAAAGGGCCACCAGGCTCCAACATGTGGCAGGTTAGGACAGCTGGGCCTCCATGACTCCTGCAATTCACTTGGGTAGCCTTCTTCCCAGTCTCCAAAGAAAGAACAATCCTTGGATGCCTTGGGAGGTGCATCCTCCCAGCAAGGATCCTGCTATTGAAAATACCAAACACACCCAAGAGCCTCCACAACGGCAGTGGGAACTGCTCCATGCTCAAAACTTTTGAGGATGAAGTCAGTTACTTTGAGACTAAGTATGAGCTTAATAGTCTTGCTTTATGTTCCTATTTTTGAAGCTTTTTGGCCCACAGTCATTTCCCTTACTCTCTAGGCAGCAGGACTCGGATTTTTCTAGCAAACAAGCTCTTGTGTAAATCAGCCAATATAAAGAGTCCGTAAATCTCTATAGAAGCAATAAAAACACAGTGCAATTGGCAATGACTAAATTTATGGCTGCTGAAAGGACCAGACACATCTGGCAGACACATTGACTCCTCTGCTGCCAAACATGCTCAGTACATCCACGGATTCCTCTGACTTCCACAGTGGTCATTGAAAACACCACTGCAGAAATGCAAAGTGTCCGTGAACGGATGGATCCCCACCTGAGACAGGTCCTGCAGTTTTCAAAACACAATGAAATATTTACTAATTAAACATTTTATGTATCAAAAACCCCAAATCCAGTGAATATGCTGAACATACCCAGTTCAAAGGCAACTGCATTTCTCTATCAGAGATGAGGAATGGTTTTAATATGGTGTTTTGGGAAAATATCAAAGCCAAAAGCAGGGCTAAACAGCTAAAACAAAGTAAGAACCAGCAAGAATTAGCACTGAGGTTCCTCACTTACTCTGTGGGCTTCTGTCTGCCTAGCCAGGACTAGTGAGAAAGACAAAAGTAAAGAGAAGTTCCATTCTGCTGTCACAAATTCATCTTCCCTGAAGAACCTGAAATAAATCTACTCATCTGCAAGGATTTTATCTGTGGGGAAGTGGGGGAAGCCGTTTTATTCCTCTAATCTCAGAACAGCCACAATCCCCTGCAAGTCCTCCCAGCATTCTCTTTGTTCCTGATAAAAAAAGGTCTCACCAAGACTGGTGTGCAGCCACATTCCTGTGCCTATGGGTGCTCTGTGCTTCAAAAATGTCCCAGATGAGGGAAATAATGCACATTAAGTTCACAGAATCACACACAACATTCAGGAACAAATCCATAGCAAGGGAGGACTTGAGAGCTAACAGACTCAAATCCCTACCCTTCAAACTCCAGGCACAAGAATTTCTGAGTCCCATGAAATACAGGGTGTATCCTGGCACCAGGTTAAGAAAAATAAGACCAAATGTGTATTAAAATCAAAATCTTAATAATCTTCTCCTCCCTAAGACAGATCAAAACAATGAAGACAATGTGACAATAAAAATTCAGTTCAAACTAACAGCAGAATTTGAGAACATTCTTCAAGATTTTTTGCTTTCACTAATCAGAAGAAGAAGCATATAAACAACATATCAAGGTGTTTTTCTAAGCCTGCAAAGACTACATCCATACTTAACTTCAAATACCCAAAAAGGTCGTTTTGTGAACACATGATTATTAAATTAAATTTACACACAAATTTTGCAGCATAGACTTAGTTTGCATTTGCCTGAGTATCTCCATTCAAAAAGAACCCTTAAGAGTAAAACAAGAGGATCTTCTGGGATCTGGCATTCCATAAACTTACCGTGGACAATGAGCCTGACCTCCTTCACTTGTTTGCCAGCAGTGTTGGTGGCACTGCACTGGTAGCGACCCTTGTCAACCCTGCGAGCACTCTTGATGTGGAGAACTTGGTCCCTGTCCAGGAGCTCAACGTTGGGATCACCCAAGAACAAGGGCCTGAAACAGAGACCATTTTGCTTCACAGAATTCTGCCCCCACCCTTTCAGCACTGATTTAAACCGACAGTAAGATGAAGAGGTCCTTTGGTGGCAGTAATTGTACCATTCCAGAGTGCAATTTAGCACTAAATTAATAGCTTTAATCACAAGAACCAACATGCAGTGGCAAGCTATTATGATTAACTCTACTCCCAACTTCTAAAAGAAAGCAAACCACAAAAGATACTTTTCTCACACCTCCAGGATGCCAGCTTCAGAGCTGGAGTCACACACCTGACCTCATCTCCTTTTCCTAATTTATTTAGTCATGCCAGGCCTTTGCTGATAACAAAATATCAACTACTACACAGGAACAACACATCCATAACAAAGGGTAAGGAATTGGCACAGCAGAGTATCTGTGAGTCCTGACCAATGCCTATACTGAACTACATTGTTAAATACCAAGAACACCTAGCCCAGCTGGGTTTTCAGCTAATATTTAAGAATTCTTCTGGTGTGCTTTCCTGGAAGATGGGATGAGGAATGGAAAACACGCAGGCTATAAATGTTTTCAAACATATATATGGACATATAATCTTTCAAACCTTTAATGTATATATGCAGAACTGCAGAAGGCACTAGCCAGCAAAACATCTGATACAAGTTCTATCTACCCGTGAAAAAGCTGAATGTGAAAAGTTCATCTCAGCTGAACTACTGCATTTTAACTAATAATGTGTGTAAAATAATCCAGGTAGAATAACTCACAGAATAAAAATAGTTCTGCTTATCTTGCTTCAACCATCATCTTGCTCCAAAAACCCAAAATCTGCTCCACAAGTGCCAATAATGAGTGAGTTCAGAAAGGAAAGTGGGATGCTAAATTTTGATCAAAGTATTTACCACCTCACACCACCCCAAATTCTGTAACACTAAGTTAACACGAAGTAGTTAAACACTGCACCTCCTTCCTCTCTGCTCTAGGGGAGGAAGAGCCTGACACAAACCACAAAAGCTGCAATATACTTACTTGCCATCCTTGAACCAGTGAACGTCAGGAACAGGGAAGCCTTTGGCTCTGCATTCCAGATGGATTTCCTGGTTGAGGATGACTGCCACTTCACCAGGGGCATCAGCACCTATTATGCTCGGTGGAACTTGAAAAAGACAAACATTAAGGAAGGACTGGTATTTAGCCTGGGAACCTGTGCCCTGGGACTGAAGGGAATGCAACAGCAGATCTTACTACTCCCCTGAAACACCTTTAGTGTTCACTGCAGAAGGAATTCTGCAGATCACAACAGTGTGTCTATCGTGACAAGCACTTCCACACCTGCACTGGTGAACTGTATCAGGGAACACCCCTGTGTCATACTGCACACCCCAAATACAAAACAAAGCACTAAAGCCCAGAAATCAAAAGCAATATTTTGTCTGTGTTACTACAAGAATGGCAAAGTTTAAGCACTCAGTGCTTCAGCAGCCAATAATTCATGGGCAGTGAGTAGAAAAATCTACTTATAATGAGTTGAAATTTATTGGCTTCTTAAATATCAACTGTTTTTCCAATCACCAACTAAAACCCAAACCAAACAAAAACCAACCCCAAAGCCATGGAACTAACCAAGTATATGGAGGTTAAACAGCTTCTCAGAACTTCCTGCTACGTTTATGGCTTTGCATGAATACTGTCCTGCATCCTCAGTAGTAGCTTTCAGGAGCTTCAGTATCTTCCCATTGTGCAAAATCTGGAGAGCACTGCTTTCCACAACCTTAGAGGAACCCGAGACATTAGCCTTATGTGATCCAAGCTACGGCAGCCAAATATCACAGCTGGATTTTTATAAGAAAATGGTAGTTTTAGTGGAAGGATAATCTGTTTCCCCTTTCAGTTTCAGCACTAATCTCCTGCCCTGCTGCAATGTATTCAATATGGTCTGTAGCTCAGCCTAGGGCAGAGAGTGGGGAAACTCCAACCAGCAGCAATGGCCAGTCCCAGGAGTGCATAAAGGGACCTGTCCTCATCTTAAACTACAACTTATCAGCTACAAGTGGAAACATAGGACTCAAGGATAATCCTGAGGAATTCAATTCAACTCAAAAAGTTCTTATTTCTCCATCTATAGAATGAAAAAAATGGCAATATTGGTCCCATCCACATGGATTGGCATCTACAATACTGGAGGACTGCCAAGTTCAATTCCTAAGGGAATACTGAAAATAAAGAGATTACATTTGACTTACAGAATTAATGGATGAGCCATATTTAACTGCCTTTTTGTGGGGGTGTTCTTAGAGCACTTAAATATAAATAAAGGCATTTGCCTGTTTTTTTTATTTTGAATGAATTCTCATACCAAGCCCTCAGAAGTCCACAGTTAGATTAACCCAACATACCTGGATATCATCCTTATACCAGGAGATGACTGGAAAGGGGTTACCAGTTACTTCACAGAAGAGACTTACAGGGTGATAAACAACCACAGATGTATTTGTCACCTTATCTTGGTCTCTAATTTCAGGAGGAACTGCAAGAAAGCTCAACATTAGAATTTAAGTCTTCCTATTCTGGTGCTTTCCCCTTTCCATCCCAGTCAAGGACCACTATAAATCAAAATTCTTCTCATTCCCTTCCCAACATTTCCATTTGTCTTTAGGCTCTGGACATATCTCCCTGCGTCCTTTCTTCTCTTTGTCAAAAACAGTCTTCTGCTCAATAACAGACTCCCAGGGAAATTCACCCAAGCACCATCAACATTTTAAGAGAATAATCTTAAAATTAATCTGAAATTTAATCTTGAAATCTAGTGTTATTTGTTTAGCATATAAAGGAAGCCTATTCCAGAGTCATCCTTCCTCTTCACCAGTCCAGTCATGCCCAAGAACCCCATCTATCAGGTGTCCCACTAGGAATTCAGAGAGATGATAATCCACAACTTAATGCCTTAACTTGTGGATTAGGAAGTTCCAACCCCACTGAGGAGCTCTGCAGGTATGAGATGCTGCTCTTCTCAAAACAAGGACATAATCTTTCTCAGGCATTAGAACTAACTGTCATGGGAAGTGAACAAGGCTGGAATAAAAGTAGTTTGTAGGGTTTCTATTTCCTAACTAGGATTTTGGAAGAGGAAGAATATCAGCAAATAGAACATCTCCTAGTCTGTGTTCACTCTGATAACTCTGCTCTCATTTGAAACGCAGATCTAGCCCTCAATCTGTAACTTCTACGGTACAAAGCTTCATTTGTTATTTGCATTAAAACTTTCAAGTAAAACTGGAGTTTCTATCAATAAGATCCTTGAGCAAAACAAGGATGGCTGGTGTATAAAACCACAGAGAACAGAAAAAGCAGAGAAAAGGAAAACTATAGAGAGTGTTAGAAAAATAGGAAGTACTCAGATTTTATAATTTAACAGCACAAGGGCAGATTTGGGCCATGCGATTTGCAAGAAGAAAACAGAAGATACTTTTCCAAGGCAGCTCCCCAAGGGCAGTGTGTATCATTTACCATGGACTTTCAGGCTGTATCTCCTCTGTGTGCTCCCAGCCTCGTTGGCTGCCACGCAGACATAGTCCCCACTGTGTGAGGGTGTGAGGGCAGCTATGACCAGCAGGGTCCCATCCTCCAGCACCGAGAGCCCCGGCTCAGCCCCGGTCAGCTCCCGCCCGTTCCGCAGCCATTTGATGGCAGGCTTGGGAATACCTGCAAGGAAAAAGGGAAACGGCCTCAAACGCTTCACTCAGCTCAGAACAAGATTGATTCAAATAACTCCTGCTGCTTGCTGGAAGTCTTGCTGGAAGGACAACACACAGGGAGGCCAGGAGCTTCCAAGAGGAAGCCCCAGCTGTTACAGGATGATTTTAACATTAAAAATCTTCATCCTAAACACTGTAAAATCCTTGTTGGCTAGCAATGACTTTCCACAGGACTTCCACACACAGCGGTGATTTAAATCACTGTTAGTTTGAATTTTTCCATACAAAGCATACATGGAAAACACTGTGTGGATTGGACGTTTTACAGCAGCACTGTAATGTGTAATGGCCAGCAGATAAAGATCCTTTTGTCACCAAGACACTCACCTTTTGCAGGGCATGGGAATGCAATGTGCTGGTTGGCCACTCTTTCTTGGAAAGGGCTGTTAAATGGAGGATCCGGGTCCTCAATAGTGGGAGGCTCTGAAAGAAAATTAGACCCAAAAAACTGCTTGATCTCTGCTCCAAATAAAAAAATACAGTTGGACAATACATAACACTAAGTCCCCCTCATTCACACAAGGCCACATTCCAATAACCCTCTTTACATTGACTGGAATGGGTACTGCAAAGTTGTTTCCATTTCAGTGGGAATATTTAGGAAGTAAGCAGTACAAAGAGGCTTTCAAACTTGACAGAAAATAGTTCTCTTTAAATCTTGCTAAATTTATTTTGAAAGCAATGGTTCTGCATAAACTGAAAAATATTATTTTAACTGTTTTTTTCCCCACACCACATATTTTAGTGCTACTGCCATCCTTTGTTCTCAAGTCTCATTTTAAACGCCTGTGCAGACTGAGACGATATGAAGCATATTAGTTATAATTAAATAAAGTTACTGAGAGTTCTTTGTTGTCTGTAGGAAGCGTTTCTCAGCATCTCTAATTCAAAGGGATCAGAATGTTGCCTTTAGACTTTTGCAAAGTAGAAACAATTCCTGCTTAGCTTAAGTCAGTCATGCTCCATTGACATCTGTCATCCCTTAGGTGAGGAGTTGTGCTACATATTTAAATTGGCACGTTGACCACTTACCCTTTTACCATTTCAACATAATTTTCTAATTTAAATAGAGAGTGTGCACACTTATTTTTTTTTTTTATTTCTGCAACCTCTCCAAACACTAGTTGCTCATTCTAACTCTCTTCAATTACCATCAGAACACAACATCTAAACCAGATGTGGCTTTTGCATCACGTAACAGCGGGTGAGAGAAATCCCTGCCCTGCAAGGCCCCAACCCCACACCACTGGCAGGAGCACGGCCCCAGATGAGTACCTTGCACTTGTACTGTGACCTCTGCCGTGTCACTGCCAGCACTGTTGGTGGCCACACAGGTGTAGATGCCAGCATCAGAGATCTGGACACTGCTGATGCCCAGAGCTCCATCCCGGCTCTGCAGGAACTTCTCCCCATCTGTGGGCACGGCACTTGTGCCTCGGAACCAAGAGACCGACGGGGCAGGGACGCCCTGGGCACTGCAGGGAAGCTCCACCCGCTGCCCAGCCTGCACTTTCAGCACTCGAGGCCCACGCTGGATCCTTGGAGGAACTGAGGAAGACAAGTTTAGTCCACAGAAATGTTAAAGAAACAATGGACAAGATCATTCTTCAGGCTGGGAGAGCTGGGGGTGTTCAGCCTGGTGAAGAGAAGGTTCCAGGGAGACCATAGAGCACCTTCCAGTGCCTAAGGAGGCTCCAGGAGAGCTGGAGGGGGACTAGGGACAAGGGATGGAGGGAAAGGACAAAGGGGAACTATTTTAAACTAAGAGAGGGGAGATTCAGACCAGGTATAAGAAAGAAATTTTTTATGGTGAGGGTGGTGAGGCATTGGCACAGTGTGCCCAGAGAAGCTGTGGCTGCCCCTGGATCCCTGGAAGGGTCCAAGGCCAGGCTGGACAGGGCTTGGGGCACCCTGAGATAGTGGGAGGTGTCCCTGCCCACGGCAGGAGTGGCACTGGATGGCCTTTTAAAAGTCTCTTTCAAATCAAACCATTATATGATCCTATGAAATTATTTTCTATTTTTATAATTTTAGAAAATGTTTCTTATTTACTGAAATCAAATGCCCTCAGGTGACTACAAGAGCAGCCCTGCATGTTCTCTGCACAAAATAGGATGGGAGACACCCTGGTGCTGAATTTATTTGAACAAGCCACACTGCACAACTCCTATGAGCACTGCCATATTCTGAGCACACTGGAAGAGCTGTGGGTACTGGCTCCTCATAACACAAAACTATTCAAAAGCTTTTATGATAGAGTTAATCACATTTTCCTTTTGGAATTTTAATTTCCTTTCCCTAATCCCTGATCTTTGTACATTTCCAAACACAAGTTCAGACAAGGGAGATAAAATATGACTGGAAGTGATTTTGCTGGTCCTACAGAATAATATAAATTCATCATAAGTCTTTTGCCACAGTATTTTTTTTTCCTAAGGATCACTGGAAATAAAAAGACTTTAAAAAAATGCCTGAAACAATAACAAGTGACATTTTTCCAGACTTGACATTGTGCGAGTGTTTCTTAAGAGACAGTGGTTGGGCCCCAGTGTGGGGAGAGCAGGGAAGAGAGAAAGAAGCAAATGAGATAAAGGAGAGGGAGTGGAACAGGTCCTGGCTGGAGCCACTGGGCATCTTTAAACATATCTATGTATTTGTAGGTGTTTATACAATATTTACTTTCCACAAAATCAATGACTCACACATGAAGATAATTGTGACAACAATTACAATCTGAAAGAGCAACAGTTGAGAGGATTTAATGTCAGTTAGGAAAAAACTTTGGAAACCTCTTAAAGATGCTCAGTTCCACGTGGAAACTTGCAGATGAACCCTGGAGTTCCAACTCACCATGTACACTGAGCTTCACTGACTGAGTCACGTTCCCAGCAATGTTTGTGGCGACACAGACGTACATTCCACTGTCTGAGACTTGGGTCTCGCTGATCTTCATTGACCCTGAGGGGAGGAAAGTGTGTCTGGAAAAAGAAGAAGCACATAAACTGTATAAATATGTATGGAAAGGTGAATGACCTCTCCTTACAAACTGCTAATGTTTGCTGTGAGCTAAAATAACACCACTCTGACCATATTACACAACTATGACTTATATTTACTTCTTTTTTTTCTAACTCTTTATGGAGACCTATATTCCAAATACACAGAAAATATCTAAAATTTACGATCCAAATTACAAAATTTGATTCTAGCTATTTACAGAACTTATTAAAATGCAATAGAGGCAGAGAAATTGAGCTCTTCACCTTCTTGTTAAAATTTTTTGCCCAGCTCAGGTCAGCAGGGTCAGAAAGTTGAAACTTTTATTACTGCTTCATCCTGGCAAAAAAGTGATGTTACATTGATTCAAGATGGAAGACAGGATTTTGATTCAAAACTGCCAGTTCTGGTGTTTATAGGAATTGCCATTATTCCCCAGTAAATGATTAACTACACAGCATTAAGCTCTCCCACAGTTCTGATCACAGATCTGTAACACCAGAAGCTACTTTGGCAAGCTAAGCAAAAATCTTCTGTAAGAGTCAAACGTAATAGAGACAGGGAAAATAAATGAGGAGGAAAGAAAAAATGACAGCTAAGGATTGATGAGAAGAAATTCAAGCCTGGCACTCAAGGCAACACCCAGAATTGGTCAATCATCAGTCTTCTTTTCTGTGGCACTAATTAGGACAACGTTATCATAAGTGACGAAATTGGGGACTGCAATGGATGGAGAGATGAATGAAAGGAAAGTGAAATGTATTTTCTCCAGTGTAAAATATGTCCGATACTACAATTCCTCCTCCGCTGCCTGTATCTTTCCAAACTTTTTGGCACTTTTTTAATAAGCCCAAAAGACAGATTTCTGAGGCAACTTCTCCACCTTGATTTTGTCCAGTAATTACATTTGCTTTCTGATAAAAGTTCCTTCATATCTGATTTCCCTCTCCCTTTGTTTACTGTTCACATTTCTAACAAGGTCTTTGGGTGGTCTCAAACAGTTCTGTTTGGACTAATCTCTAACTTTTGCTGACATCTGTAAACAATTTTATGGAATGGGCTGAGCTGGACTTCTGTTCCTCTGGACAACTTGGATCTTACCACAACAGCCATGAGCAAGTACCCTAATTTATCAGCGTCTCCTGAGGTAAAACGAGGACAAGTAAGAGACGAAGAATGCAGATTTGTCAGTGCATGCAACACGCTCACAGGTCACAGCAGAAAATCCCCCATGGATTACTGACAACAGGCCAAATCCCTGCACACGAGCCTCCTTCAGTAGACACGATGGCAAAAGATCTGCTGAGGCTGTCACAGGCTCCCTGGAACACCTCCAAGGTGCAGGTTTGGCCACAAGAGAAAGAGACTCTCCAGTACAACGCCTTAGCTCAGACACTGGCTGATTCCATCCACGGGATCACTGGGAGACACCAGCAAGCACAGTGTGCGTGTGGCCAGCCTTGCCATTCCCTGTTTTATGGACACAGCTGGTGCCTGGCCCTTCTGAGGGACCCTGAGGAGCAGAAAGCAGCCCCACAGCCAGTGACACTACCTGGCACTCCAATGCGGAGCATCCAGGGAATAGTCCCATCTCCCCTCTTGTTCTATGCAGCATTAAATAATAAGGGAGAACTCCAACACTGTCCAACACAGACCCCAGCTCTTCATTCTCTAAGGCTGTCAGCTCAACATTTTACAAGTATTTAACTCTGCTTTCACATGTTCAACAGTCTCTGGTGAGTTTTTGGATCCAAAACACAGCACACAACACATTGTCAGCACACACAAACATTTATCATCATCATCTGTATCCTACTGGCAGTGCAGGCTTCATGTAAATCACAGACAGTGGTCCCCCTTAGCATAAATGTGAAGTACATAAGAAAAGAAACACAGTTTTTAAACAATTATAATCATGCACAGATGATGTGGGTCTCTGGGCACCACCACAGTACAAATAACCAGGATCTTTCCTCCTGACCCCCTGAGATTGGATATAAGCACATGCTGGAACGGGAGCTGTGCAACCATGCACAGGCCCAGCAGGCTTGGGAAAGGGGAGTTTCAAGACCCAGTACAACAGGTCAGGCAAGACAAAGTAACACAGTAACACCTTCTGAGCAATCCTGTGGCAGTCAGAAACCACACACCCTTCCAAAATCCTGAAAATTTAGAGGAATTTCAGTTATTCATCAGTTTTTCATCAAACATTGTTACCTTGGAGAGAATGGAGATATGAGCTGCATTTCTTTGGCCCAGGTAATTATGGGAGGTGGCAAGCTCCTCACTTCACATGGAAGTGTGACATCTTCCCCTGCAATTACTGAGACCTCTATGGGTTTATCATGTGCATTTCCTTGCTGGTCTCCAGGCCTGGACACTCTAGGTTTCACTATAACATGGAACACGTTAAGAAGCTGCAATGAATATACATATTTGTACAAATGTAACACCATACAACATCTCTTTTTTTTATCAGGTATAAAACATTACAATCCTGTTTTAATGACCTGTCTGCAATAGAGATAAATCACTGCCATGCTGACATACAGTGTCTGTAGCTCAGACACAGGCTGATGCCCACATGGAACACCACAAATACCAGAAAGCCTGGACTATCCATTCAAAAAGATGGACACAACAAATGGCTGTAATTCCTGCATGTGCTGAGTTCTGTATTGCATACATAGTTCACAACCATTCCCTGAACTGCTACACAACAGTCCCAGTAACTCCAAGCCATAAAAGCCCTGCAAAGCACACCTACACCTGAACCAAATTTTAATAACATTGGATTGATGATGACAGGAAGGCTTGGGACTGGTGGGATTAAGGGATCTTCATTCTTCTCTCAGCAGGAAATTCTATTCCTGTACAGATGCTTCCTATCCACTTCCGTAAAGCTGAAATTATGCTCAGCCCAAGGTCTGTGAACTCGAGGTAACAGGGATAAGGAGGCTTTAAGGGAATTATAATGGCTGAGGGACAAGCCTTTTGGGATCAGCCATGTATAAGATTGCCTGGTTTGGGGATCCAAAAGCACTAACTAGAGAAGAGCTCCCATGCCATGTGTTCTGGGTGTGTCTATCTCCCAATGCACAGGATGGGCAACAGGGATACTGCAGCTGAGGTGACACCCACCATAGACAGTCAGCTGCACCTTCCTGGTGGCATAGCCAGCAGCATTGGTGGCAGTGCACGTGTACTCCCCGCTCTCTTCTCCCCCTGGGGACACCACATACAGGCTTCCATCCGATCCTGCCGAGAACCTCACGTTGCTGGGAAGGATTACCTCTCCTTTCTGTGGAAAGAAAAATAATAGAAGTCCACAGTGCCTGTTTTTTTTTCAAAATAAACCAAATTACAATTATTTAATTCAATAAAAGCTGCTTTTATTTTTTTCGAGGCTGAGCTGGACAAAATATTTTATATTAGCTACGAAACTTGGTCCTAAAATTCCATTTATGCAAACTAATTAACTTCAATTAACTTCACAGTCCTTGAGTATCACTTTCTAAGCAGTAACAAGAACAGAAGCACAGGGATTCCTATGCAGAAAACTTACTACATTTTACAGACCCAAAGTCTTAAAAGAAAATTTAAAAACTAATAGCAAGAATAATAAACAAGATTTCAACTGAGTTAATCTTGACATTGATTTCTGATGTCAAAATGAATCTTGTATACATTACACAAACTTGTTCTTGGTCAGCTGCCTCCTCCTTGTCTGTAGTCGAGTAAGTGATAAAATAAAGAAAAATAAATCCTCCCATGTTCTCCTCCCTACCAAACCAACAGGTTTTTTTTTAACAGTTAACCATGTTCTATTCGTTTGAAACAAAGCTGTTCCCAAGGTCCCAATCAGTTACATCTGCACAACTTCTGAGACCCAGAAGTGCTTTCACACCCTATCATGTGAGCTGTAATATACCCCAAATAACTGTTACTACCAGAAATTATCCTGTTCAAGGAAGAAAAAAAAACTAAAACTGGCTTTAAGACAAATTCCCTTAAAGGCTGAGGTCCTCCTTGGTGCACATCTTGTGAAGGCCATGATTGAAAAGTCATGGGTTAACACCCCAATGCCATTATTAAATACACTTTTCCTCAGAGAAAAAAGTCAGAGCTCCACAAGAAAAATGAACTCTCAGTCTGTGGCAGGCTGCCTAAACTCAAATTATCAACTCACAACAGGAACAGGAACAATTTCTAAAGTGTAAAACCCATAAAGATACAGCGATAACCTAAGCCCTGCCAAAGAATAGAACATTGAGCTGTGGCAGGACCACGGCCAAAAACTCTGCTCTAAGAAACAAAAGCAGCTTTGAACAAACAGATATTTCCAGGTCCCTCACAAGTGCGGTTTTGGGCCATGTTCTTTGAATACAGTTGTTTTTATGACAACTAAATTATGTGTTCCGCCCATTTTTCAGCATGAACAGCTCAAAGGTGAGGGGTTACCTTGGACCAGACAATGGATGGTTTGGGAACTCCACTTGCTTTGCAGGGCAGTGTCACTGGGATTCCTTCGATGGTGCTGAATATCTGCTGTCCGTGCTGAATGACAGGCACGACTACAAACACATGCAAACATTAAAGACACGCAGAACACATTTCAACATGGCACAACTATTACAATAAAAGCCTTATATTCAAATACTACTTCCTACAGGCAAGCAGGGCTTGGGACCACTCGGCCTCTTCTCCAACCCTAACACAGGCAAGGAACCACTTTCCAAATTTCAGGACAGAATAAATCCCTGTTCACTACAGAGCCTGCCAGCCATAGGCTCATCACTGCATTATGTACTGCAGTTTTAAACTAACTGCAGGTATTTCACTGACTGAAATGATTTCAGAAAGGCTTTGTCACATTATCCTCTGATAACATTTTAGGCTTTGCTTCTC
Source organism: Pyrgilauda ruficollis (assembly GCF_017590135.1). Taxonomy (NCBI): domain Eukaryota; kingdom Metazoa; phylum Chordata; class Aves; order Passeriformes; family Passeridae; genus Pyrgilauda; species Pyrgilauda ruficollis. The sequence continues at coordinate 4,633,074 of NW_024526488.1, read as the reverse complement.
AAAATCAGTAACAGGAAGACAACAAAAACCTGAATTCTCTCATCTCAGTTGAGCTGCCTTTGAATTAACAGAAAAAGTACAATGCCAAAGGGTACAACGCCAAAACCTAGGTATTTCTAAACACATACAAAGATATTCCTTTTTGTTCTCAAGCTCTGAAACATTAAAAAAACTAGTGTTGACATGGAAGATCTTATGAGTACTTGCTTGCACTAAAAATTTATAGTCATTCTTTATATAAAAGGAGGTTTCGGCATCTTCAGTGAAGCTCAAAATAAATCTCCCATGATTAATTTAACATGTGAAAAAATTTAACATGTGAGAAACCATGAAGTGATTGTCGCCTCACAGAGTTAACACAAATATGCTCAGCTGAAATACAGATGGGTTACCAAAATGCTAACACTTTGTCTTGCTGTCAGTGCAGTTTTTGGTATGTTTTAATTAAAGAGGAAAAATAAGGGGGAGGAGAATGGGGATGACACCAAAAACAACAAACAAATTATGACTTTTACCAAACTCATAATTCATTTTCTTTCATTCTAATTCTCCCATGAGCTGTGCTTCCTTACACCAGTTATGAAACATTCAGAAAGCACTCCTCATGGTTTTCCAGTAAACTCCTACTTGCACCTGTTTGTTAATTAAACCAGATGAAGATTGCACAGCGCAGCCTCTGAATGAGGATCCTTTGTGAACACAAAATAGTTTTATTTGTTTTTCAAGTAAGAACAGCCTTGATCACTCAGCTCCTCCCTGCACAGCGGATCCCATCTCCCCTGTGTTACTTTACAAAGCAACATCACAACAGAAGAGGAAATGTGGGAAGCCGTGGGTGCAGCGAAGCAGTGAAAGCTGCTGTGGCCAGCGCTGCCCTGCTCGCCCCGGGCTGGAAGGGCAGGCCCGCTGCTCACCGAAGACGTGGACAGTGGTGGTGCTGTTGCTGGTGCCTGCCACGCTGCTGGCCATGCAGGTGTAATCCCCCCCGTCCTGCAGCCGAACCCGCTCCAGGTGCAGGCTGCCGTCGCTGCGCACGCTCACGTAGGGATTGGGAACCAGCTGCCAAAGGAGAGATGGAACCTTTCACTGGGGAATACTCCATGATAACGTGCACCCTGGGATGCAGTGTGGCTCTGCTTGGCTATGTCACATGGTTAAAAATTATGTGTTCCTGCAGAATTTTACTAGAGTTTTTCCTACTTTCCGTTTTTATTACAAAACTAATTTTACTTAAGAGTTTCAGTAGCACCTCATATTTACTGTTGGAGTGAAAGAGAGTAAGAATTGCAAGAGACACTCTGCTCGGCCACGGCATATCCTGTGCTGCCACTCCCGCTTTTAATGAAGCAAACCCAAATTTAGCTCAATTACTTCACTGTATTTTATTGGTTATTCCAGTAATTGATAAGTGCAATGACTTCTTCCACAAGCAGACTATTTTCCTTCACAGTTATCAAAACCTTCTAACTTCCATATCCCTCAAATAGATTGGCTCTGAAGCAAACCATTGTGAAAGAGAATTGTAACTTTCACCAAGGAGTAACCCTTGAAGAGTTATATATCCTACAGCAACACCAAACACCCTGAGCTTGGCAGCATAGCCCTCCCTCATAAAGAGTTGTTAGAAAGCAAATCTGTTCCAGTCACACTCAGAAGCAGCTGAATTCTTCTCTAAATATAACTTACTCCAACACTTTCCTTGGAGCACAGCATTTCCCAGCAGTTTACAATGACAGGAAACCAGCACTACTAGAGAGAGGAATTAGCAACTCAACAAGGAGGATCCTGCCAGTATTTCTCACAGAGCTTTACAGCTTGTGCTCCTTGCACAGCCTAAGGAAAAGCCAATGATTCCCAAAGACACCAAAACTGAGCAGGAAACCTGAACAGCAGTCAGGTAGTATCAGGTTCTGCTTTGTGACAATACATTAGGCATTTTACTACAATATTTTGATTCCAGTTGTGCAGAAAGGGTTTTAGGGAGAAATTAGGAACAAAGATAAAAAGGAGTTTCATAGGGTAAAGTCAGAAATTTTAGTATTTTAGTATTAAAGAACAGAAGTTTCATTCACACAACCAACCCAGGTGTGGTGTCTACAGCACGTTTCTAGAATCTCTAAGTGGTTTGGGTGGGAAGGGACTATAAAGATCACCTAGCTGTGTCTACAGGATATATAAACTGGCAATGGTATGTTCCCAAAGGGGAAAGAAAACACACTCATTCATGCTCTGAGTAGGGCACCACCAGGAAAAGAGGATATGGAACAGGGATACTGGTATTTACCTCAGCCCATCAGCAGCAGGAAAAGGCAAGATGTTAAAACACCCTAAATCTACAGAAATTTTCTGGTACCTTTATTTTAAAAAACCTATTTTTGTCATTCTTAGTAGGTATATTCCACTAGCATTCCCATATTCAGAGTCCAAGGCTGAAGTTCATGAGCTAAAAAAAAATGCATAAAACTCCTTTGAAAGTAAGCAAAATAGAAGATAAAAGGATAACTCACAAATACTTTGGTTCCAAGTTCTTTTCTAGACCATCACATCCCCCTCTGCCATCTCATATTCCCTCATCTGTACATCAGGGTCAGAAATTTCCTGGCACAGGCAGTGATCACATTAACTTTTGTAAATTAAACCAGGCTGTTATCATGCCTTGAGATGTCAGTTGTAGCTTTCCTCTGCCAATAAATATCACAGGAAACAAAGTAGTCTTACCACCACATTGTTTTTAATCCACCTCCTCTCTGGAATGGGGTTCCCAGCAAGCAAAACACAAGGCAAAGTGAGCTGCTGGCCCTCAATGACATTGGCTGTGGCTGGGCTTGCTCCAATCAGAGGAGTGACTTGAACAAAAAGGAAGAACGAGAAGAAATTACTAGGAATTCTTATATATTCATGCAAAATATTAAATTAAATTAGTATTAAATTGAAGACATGAAAAAAAGAGAAACAAATGTAGGGGTGGGGGTAGCACAGGAGAGATGGGAAGCTGGGGACATACACCAACAGCGATCCTTAGTCTAAGGAATGGGAGCAAATGGAAGATGATGTTCAGCTGAAACTGGATCCAACCAAGGGTTTCCCTGGGAACTCGCGTTCCCCTGGCACCAAGTTGATTTATCATTTTTCCTTACTTGGGCAAAATGCCAAAGAGCAGAAGTAGTGGGTTTGGAGGGAACAAAAAGTTGTAATTTCCACTGGGCATAAAATTGTGACAGATGAGAAGAGAAGCGACAGCCCAGCAGAAAATCTGCATATTCTCTGAAAATCCAACAGCAAACACGACTGGACACATGGCTGAGAAATTAAATTAAGTACTGGGCATTAAATAATACTTTTAAACGGGTAAAAACATGTCTACCAAACCCTACCAGTACTGGCTCTTGCAGTAATTTGAAGCTAACAAATGGTTTCTCTGATGGCAGAGAGACTCTGTTCTTATCCTCATGCAAACATACACATTCCATTGCATTATTTTTTCTTTTTATTGCCAGATGTTAAACTGAGATAACAACCAAGCCTCTAACAGCATGGATATTTTCAAGAGAGTAGAGTTAAATAGGATCTGGATGGGCTGTAAGGTCCCTTCCAATCCAAACCACATTGTGGGATTCTGTGGTCAAGGCCAGACATTGTCTTCTCAGATCACCAAGATTCCTTCCTACCTATCTCAACACTGACACAACCACGTTCATTGCTGCCTTTTTTGTTGTTGCTGTTATTTTTTAAGATTAGGTTAATGGCAGGAACCCCATCATTAGCATCCATCATTACATTGATTTTTCATTCCTCAGTAAATTTACTTAGGAATAAGAAAAAATACACAGGATAAATCACTTCTTTAAGGTCCTAGCTAAAAGTGCAGGTGGAATTAATTCCATTTAGTGTAACCAGTCAAAAAAATGTTCTAACAAGAAAATCCACTGAAATGAATTACAGTATTCCATGTCAATGTTTTCTAATTCAGTTTGTATGGATGACACATAAATACAGCATACAGATGGGTCAGCATGTATGGACATAACACCCAAGCATCCTGTCTGCTGCCCAAACACCAAGAGTCCCACTGCCATGCACTGCTCTTACCCAGTCCTGTCACTGTGACCGTGGCTGGCCGGGACTGAATCCTTCCAAACTGGTTCTCAGCTTCACACACATAAGTCCCTTCATCACTGACCCACAGATCTACAGGGGGAGAAAAGAGTTGACTCCAACATCTGAAATAATACTGCTCCTCCCTCTCCACATGGACACCATGTCCCTGTCTCTCCCACCTTCAAACACTCAGTTTGAAACAGAGCACTCCTTTCCATCAGTCACCAAGTACAGAAGCAATGAAAATATAGAGAGGAATTAAAAGCTAATTAAGAAAACAAAATCATATTGCTTAGCATAAGAGTGACTGAAGTGCTGTAAAATAATCAAAATCACAAAGCCACTTGCAAAGTTTTTGATTATTAGCCAAATTAGGACAGATCTAAAACACTGAGTTTGGAACCAATTCTCCACCAAAATAAAAAACCAAAAAACACACACATAAAAAAAACCAAAACAAACCAACCAACCAAAAAACCCCACAAAACAAAACAAAAAAAAACCAACTGCACCAAAACAAAACAAAAGAAAACCCACCAAAAATGAAAATTCGTGACTCCTCAGGATCAGAGACCACAGCCAACATGTATTTCAGCAAAGGTTAATAATAATTTACATGAAGAGTGAAGTCAATGACCAAACACAACTCACAGCAAAATGAACTGCATGTCAACAGCAATGATATCACTATCACGAACACAATCTGTGATAAAAATCCAGTCTTTTTACATAGCTGACTTAATGGAGTCATACAGTAACTGAAATGCCTTGCAAATGTCTTAGTTCCTCTTGGAATTCTGTTCTTTTAACGCTGAGTCTACCTACTCTGGATGGCCAGTGCGCCTGTCCTGAGCTGGCTGCTGGAGCTGAGCGCGAAGGGTCGGGAGAAGAGGGGAGCCCCATCCAGCCTCCTCCACGTGACCCTGGGCTCAGGGTAGCCCTGCACGTAGCATGGCAGCGTCACGTTGGAGCCCAGATCCGCGGATTCGTCACCCGGCTCCTGTGTGAAAACGGGCGGAGCTGGGGAGAAAGCACGCACAGAAAGTGAGCACTTTAACACAGCAATCCCACTCTCTAACACCACTGATGACCTCAATTTATGTCCCACTGTGCACAGGTTTTCTTCCAACATCGCCAACTCTAGAAACACTTCAAGTATCAGCATCGCTAAATTCCTTGTCTTCTGCAAGCAGTGCCATGCATTCAGAAAGCAGATGTGCCTGACAGGAACATTTAACAGGATGCAATGTGTCAGGCCACAGGCAGATGGAAAGAATTAGGAAAGGAGGAGAAGAAGGGCTAAATTACAATAACCTCACATAGTAACTCAAGTTTCTGTAATTAATTCTCTATTTGAAAATTCTGTTAGGTTGAGGTTTTAACAGCTTCCTCCTCCTGTGCCTCTCTTCCTCCCCATAACTTTTATACTTTGCAAAAGAAGTAAGACTGGGCTGAAAACAGATGGGCTTTAAGGTCCCTTCCAACCCAAACCATTCAGTCATTCCAAGCTGGATCCAAATGGGACAAGGAAACTGCTTAACCAACACCACCAAAAGGTGTTCCCAGCACACACCGAGATCTGTTAGAAAGGCTCGGGGAGCCAAGGCACCACTCCCTGACTAGTACACAAACTCTGCAATCTGAGTGTGCCCCATGCAGGTTTTAACTACTTACAGCCAACATCCAGAGTTATCTTGCCAACAGCTCTCCCTGCCTCGTTGGTGGCCACGCACGTGTAGTCACCAGCATCCAGGTCTTGTGTTTCCTGGATCTTCAGAAGACCCCGGTGAACATCAATAACGAGAAATGCTGATGCCCTCAACTCTAAGTCACCTAAGTCCAGATAGAGAAAAGGCAATATAACTGTTTATATCAAATATATACCTTTATTTATCAAAATTATCCCCACAAAACAGTGTCCAAGTTTGAGTTAGCTCACAACACAGCTGTATGAACTCAGCAGATGAGAACTCTGACTCCCACTCAACCAAGAGGAAAAGTTCATTACTACATTAAATACATCTTTTTTTACTTATTGGTTCCACAAGGCAAAGACAAACCCAAGTATCTCTGGGCAGAGATCAGCATTAGGACAGTGTGTCAGGCTGTATTCCTCCTTTCCTAATTAGAGGCTACATGAAAACAAAACAATAAAGGCTATAGAAAACTGTTTTGAGATTTTTGCAGCATGAAGCTAAACATGCTCTGAAAGAACGAACCTTGTATAAGCAGGCAGGAGGCTCAGCTTTGTTTTACTATTACTAATACTACAGTGTGTTAATTCACCATATTTAAATAGAAGCAGGAATTTATGCCCTAGAGGTCAATGCCATTTCTTCTAGATTTAGAGAATTTCACAGGCCGGTCACTGGTTAAATACAACATAATGCTCTTGAGAGAAATTAAGTCACTTCCAGATCATTGTTCTAAATATTGCTACTAAATAAATTACTCAATCACCAAGCAATGAGCACACCTTTAAACCATTTCACTTGAGGGGGTGGGATTCCAGTTGTTTTACATTCCATAACAGTCGTGTCTCCAAGACCAACCAGAATTTCACTCTGAACTACGGTCAATGTTGGGCCCTCTAAAAAGGAACGAGACAGAAAAAAAGGAGCTCTTCACCCAAAGTATAGATAATTTTTAAGATATAAACCATGAAAGACTATAATTTTCCTCTTGTTATATGGAAGAATATTTACATTAAAAATCAAACAGACCTAAAAGTGGAAGATAAATACTGGGAAACAAGGAAAAGTAAAGTCTGGTCCAGAGCACCTGAATCATATGCAGAACATACAGAAAATATAAGGACAAAATCAGAAAAGTTTCACCATGCAGAAAGTACAAGCATGAAATCATACTCCTCCTCCAGCCAGATGTTGGTCATAAAACAGTTTAATGCTCTGCTATCAATATTTTAACACAGTATTTTGATACAAAAACACAATTTCTTTTCTAAAGGATTCACTCAGGTTTCCCAGTCTATCCCATAGTAAGACCCTGTTTAAGGGGTTTTTTTAACCTAAAAAGATTTCTTTCTAGAGAGAGCATCAAGCTCTAAATACTACCTAACAATACTACTCAGGTTTGAACAGAAAACAAAAGGGACATTTGTGAGCTGTTCAACATATCTTAGGTTTTTGAAATTTCTACCAGTATGTTCTGCAGGGTCAACAGCTCCTCCTCCCCGATGAGGAATTAGTTTATTTTTAAAATTTTAATACATAGTTTTTCTCACTTACCAATGTATGTGAGGATGGATGTCTGTTTCTCCGTCCCAGCTGAGTTACTTGCCAAACAACCATAAATTCCTGCATCTCTGGGAATTGCCTTTCTTATGATTAAGGTGCCTTCTGGGGTCATTCTGTACCTGGGAACACACAAGGGACCAAGCAAAATTGTTAGAAAGAACAATGGTTACATCCACATTCCAAGCACAGCAGCAAGAGCAGACGGTTTATAAATAGGTGTTTCTGTGTTTTTTTTTTTTTTTTTTTTTTGTCATGATAAACACTCTTAGCACTATTATATCTATCACTACATTTTGTGAAAAGTACATAAATTAATCTTGTAAAAAAAAAAGAGAGTTCACTTTCTGGAGAAGGGAACTGAAGTGTTTCTCTGTTAGAGATGAGGTAATTGCAATTAAAGAGTTATCAAAGTAAAGACTGAGGTACTATTTCCAAAACTCACAGACTCCTGTTGAAGTAGTAGAATATTTTGGCACTATTCAAACCTTCTTTCTGACATATGATATTAAAATAAACGGAGACAACTTCAAGTCCCACCTGCTGGAGCCAAGGATAAACATATCATTGAGTGTCCACACAACCGTTGGCTTTGGGTAACCCGTGGCAGAACACCTGATGGACACTTCAGAACCTTCTGTAAAAGTCTGGTTCTTGGGTGATATTACAAGCTTTGGAGGTTCTACCAAAAGAAATTAAAAACAGCAGTTAAAAACATCTTGTTAGAAAACACAGGTTATGATAATATCTTCATTCCCATTTTCAAACAGCTCCATGGTGAGAAAGTAATCAAATGAAAGTCAGAGCTCACTTGTTTCCACTGGCACAGTTAAAGTCTCAGACTAAGCCACCTTTATAAGAGGCATTAGGTCAGAATTCAGGCATTGGCCTTCCTGAGATGGGGTTAAAAAAAACAGAGTAAATTTTGACAAACACCAGACAATGAGCAATGTGAAAGGTGTTCTGATCCCATGGCAGGGGTCACAACAAAATGAGCTTTAAGGTCCCTTCCAACACACACCATTCTTTGCTTCTATGAAATTTAATCAGACTACTGGACACTAAAACCCACAAACCTTCAGGTGGGTCAATTGTCGGAACATAACCTGAGAGACAAGAATGAAAGTCACAATAAATGTGCGGACATAAAAGCAGAGGAGAAGTGAATATGCAATGTAAACAATTGTAAACGATGTTATGGATTTCAGGGGTGTTTTCACTAGAAAAGCAATTAGTGAACTCAACAGAATTAATTCATTTTTAACCCAGAGAGGTTGAGGACTCCCCACCCCTGGAAGTGTCAAGGGCCAGCTTGGACAGGGCTTTTAGAGCAACCTGGGATAGTGGAAAGTGTCCCTGCCCATGGAGAGGGTGGCACTGAATGGGCTTTAAGGTGTCTCCAACACAAACCATTCTGTAATTCCATAATCCTTAGACACATTTCTCAGTAAAAAATGAGCACCAAAGCAGCTCACTTAGGCAACCGAGACTTTCTATGGTATGTATGAATTAGTCTTACAGTGGCAAGAAGACCCACACCCATGGATAAAGTTAGTTGAGACATGAAACTGGCTGCTACAAAATAAGTAGTACCAAGCTTCATCTTTGGAGCTTCGTCTTTTGCTCAACACTCTGTATTTTTCAGAAAAAAGAGCAGAAAAAATTCTGAGTTATGCCAAGAAGGTAATTCTCCTTTTATCCATCTGGACAGTCTCTTCCCTGGAATTCTTCCAGATATTAGCACATTGATTCTGCAAGTCCCACTGTGTTCATCCAGACCTGGTTTCTGCTCCTGCCTGGGATGTACTTGAGTAACAGTGTTGCTTTGTTGAGCAAAGTCAGACGTGCTGTCTCCTGGGCTATTTTTTTATTTTCAGCTGTATTCAAGTTCTGGGCACTGGGAAATGCCCCCAGCAGTCCCCCAGGTGAATGCCCCTCAGGCAGCACAAGGACCCACTTTCCCCCACTGCACATCTAAGTCAGCTGTTCAGAGAGCAGGACAGCAGGACTCCTGTCACCCCTTAGCTTGGCCAAACAGCACTTGCACACCTCTAACTACAGCAATGACAATTCTTCAATGCCCAAAGGCAAAGAGACACGATTTCTCTTGTGGGCAGGTGGAACACACAATAAATCTGCTTAGTTCCTGTAGGTGTGGCTGGACACTGCATTGTTTAACAGTGCTCCCTGCAAGCAGGTGCTCAAAGTGCCTTTCAGTGATGATGACACCAGAGAGGCACTTGAATGTTTTTAAATAATAAGGTGAAGGAAACCCACCATGGTCTGGACAGAACAGTAACTACCACATGTATGATTTTATTTCATCTATACATTCAGATAAAAAGATGCACCTGAATGCTGATTTCCCTGCTGGTTAACCCAATGCTGGAATTCATCAAACGCCCAGATTACTAACTCAAAACATCTCTACTAATACCAACCTAAACACAAACCAAAGTCTCTCCCCATTACACAGCTGTGCTGTAGAGGGAAAAGAAAGTGGCAATAATCAAGATAATCCCTTTCTTGTCTGCTCTTACAGCAGAACACATGAAAAACCAAGATTACCATAAAATCACATTTAGCATCACCCAAATTTCTGGGGATTAACGGTGTTGTTGAAATTGTTCAAGGGGAAGGAAACAAAAAAGCCACCACAAATCAAACTCTTCACCATGCACACTGTTTCGATTTTAAGAAAGCACCCAAATTCCTACATTTCCCCCCAAAAATCAATATTACTGAGATATATTTATGAAAAACACCACAAACAAAACATCAGGCTTCCACCACATGCTATATTAAGCCTAAAAAATATGAAAATTGTAAATTCATATTTAACCTACCAGGCTGTAACAAAATCAGAAAGAAAAGGTTTAAATGTTCATGGAATTTCAGTCATCAGTGAGAAACATATTGAAAAACACATAGGATCAACAATGTTCCACAGTCCTGGCCAATGTCAAGCCTCACACAGCTGTAACATAGTCCTCTAGGCACCTGAAAAAGTAAGGAACCCCCTCATAAATTCATTTATGTTTCCATGCAAGACCAATCTGATGGGAGGACTTGAGCACCTTACACTACATAGCCACTTTTTGCACAGCTCCAAATTTGAGCACCTCACACTACATAGCCACTCTTGCACAACTCCAAATTTGAGCACATACTTTTTAGTCCTAGCACTCAATGGGCATCAAGACTCCTTGGGATTTACCAAACTGCATTCCAGGACCTTCCAGAGTGCTCTGAGCAGCACCCCCAACCTACAGAGAGGCCCGAGTTTCACACAGGGCTGTGCCCTACCTCTGTCCTGGTCATGGGGAGCAGTGAGAGGATGGGGACAGTGTGTTCTCCTGAGCACAGAGCACACAACTGGGGCACAAAGTCAGCCCCACAAGGACTCCAGGCTGTATTTGCACAGATGCTGGCACAGGAGTCACATCAATGTCCCCTTTCGGAAACAGCAGCATCAAACCCAACACTTTCAAAACAAGCGTTTACTACAACCCCCTTCAGCAGGAAAAGCAGATGCTAGGTTATTTTTAGAGCCACCAACATTTGTTCTCTGCCTTAACTCAACCCCAGAGAGAAAATGGGGATGAAAGCAATGTTTATTCTCTTATAACCCGAAATTCAGAGATCTACATGGAGCTGGTTCAACAACAATAAAGGGTTTCAGGATGAATTTAATTTGGCGTTCTGAATTACTTACAACTACACAAAACACGGGCCCATCTCCATTAATTAACAAGACTTCAAATTTCCTTCTTTGGCACGTTAATAATGACAAGCCCATAAAGCTGTAGCTCTTACATCTGGCCACCCTTTACTCTTTACTGCCAAAGAAAAACTGTTTTTTGAAAACTACTCCAGGCCCTAACAAGCACTGCAAGCTGTACATGACAATCACACACTGAGTATTCCCAGAAATCTGATGGAAATCATTTTTTCCAGGCAAATTAAAATGATCACAAGTAACAGTATTTGCAAACCCTTCACACACCATTCAGCTCCTGCATGCAGCCATTGGGAAAGCTGGCAGTAAATTACTTTTTCCAAACAAAAGAGGCAGGCACTACTGCAGAAAGCTGAATTCAGCTGCAGCTTAGTGTTTCTTATGTATTTATTTTGTTCTAAGCATCCTTTACAAAAAATAAAGAAAACTCAACTCTGACTCTCAGCTAAGGCTGTCCGAGCTGCCCAAGAGGGCTCTCTCAAACATGTCTGAAAGCTGTCAGCACTACCAGGACCAGCCAAAATGTAATTCCCAACCATTTGATATGATCATTCCACATATATAAGGGATTTGAAACTGAATATTCTGTTGTGGCAGCAGTAAAACTCTGTTAGATTTACTAGAAAAAAAAACCACCAGAAGCAATTTAGTCGGTGTATTAAAGCTCCCAGCTGAGCTACAGACATTAGGAAGGAAAACCTAAATCCAGGAAGAGATGAACAAGGGAGAGGCACTTCTCTTGATGCCTTTGACATGCTTGAATGAGTGTCTTGATGGAAAAATACTGTACAATTCAAAACTAGGTATTCCAAATGCATGGGGGTTGAGGTTTTTTCATTACTTTTTTCCTTTCAGCTTTGTTAAAAATTTAGGTTAGAGAAATCTAAGTTAGTTAGAAACTAAGTTATAACTCTGCTGTAGCAATCTAATAATAATCTAATAATTCAAACAGATATTGAAAATCCACACTTTATTCTGCTGTATTTTGTACTAGGCCCTACACAAGTGGTTCCACACCTACTTACTCTACCTTGGTAACTAATGTAGGAAAAATGACATCCTTGTAATAACTTTTACAACTCCATTTTCCATCTGTGTTTTGGAGCACCTTAGGTCAAGCTATTCCATTCAAAATTTTATTTTCCATAATGCTAAGTTTTCCACTAGCTAATAAATTACTAGAATTAGACCAGAAAAGTTAATTAGTGACAGTACCCCTCTCTGCACAGAACATGGCCCAGCACCATCGCAAGTAGACATCTGTTGGAATCACCTACAAGTGACAATAATTTTCTTTCTGTAAGATTTTGAGTTCTGGTTCTCCTCACCCATAGACAGGCACCAAAGAACCAAGGTTCAAACCTCCACACAATCAAGGCAAATAGAAAAAAAAATCCTGCAGTACTTCAAAATTTTAAAAACATTTGCTCCAATACCAAATATTGCATTCACACTTTTTTTTTCCTTTTATATTTGTTCCTGGTATACAGCAAAAGCCCAGACCTAGATTTGTTTGGGCTTGTTCATGCTGCCTTTTTTAGTTCTGACTGATTTTTCATGAAATCACACAATGGTTTGGGTTGGAAGGGATATTAAAGCCCCTCTTGTTCCACCCCCTGCCATGAGCCGGGACACGTTCCACCACCCCAGGTCGCTCCGAGTTCCATCCAGCATTGGACACTTCCAGGGATGGCCCTGTCCAAGGCTGTGGGCAGCCTGGTCCCACAGGAGCCCTGCATCCCGCCGTTACCTTGCACGGTGAGGAAGACAGAAGCCGTGGCAGATCCGCCCTCGTTGGCAGCAGTGCAGCTGTAGCTGCCCGCGTCCGACAGCCGGGCTGGCCTCAGCTCCAGGGACAGGTTGGCCAGGACGCGGAGGCGCAGCGGGTCCTGCAGGCGCGCGTCGCGCCCGTGCCGCTGCCAGGTCAGGTTGTAGCGGCCCGCGCTCAGCACCAGGCAGCTCAGCACCGCCGCGGCCCCGGGCACCGCCGTCACGTTAGCGGGCACCTGCAGCACGGGCGGGGGCTCTGCGCCAACGGAGAGCAACACAGTCAGAGACACGTATGGTAACCTGTCAGCATTTGTGCGCTCCTGATAAACAACTCTAGGCACACTACAGAACAAAACAAATTGTAATATTTAAATATTAAAACATTTATCTAATACGTTAGGTGTTAAATAATTTAATGAATTATTTAATAATTCAGGTTTAATATTTGGTTTCATCTGCTGTTCTGAAGCCAGAAACAGAACCCAGGGCAGAAGCCTCATTCTCTGATGCTGAGCTACCTGCCAGGAGCTCACATCAGAAGGACACACTTTGTCTAGATCCAAACTACCCCATCCTGTAGGATGAAAAACCACATCCTTTATGAGAAGAGGCAGCTCTGTGTTTTCTGAGCACAGCCAACAAGAGATCAGTGTGACAGCAAGAGGACAGAGGGAGACAAGACCACCACAGGCCTCTGAGTCTGATCTCTGCCCTAGGTGTGACCCCACCTGGTGGCACCTGAGCTATGCAGCAGATTTTTACAGGTTGTATATGGAAAAAAATATGTTAGTAGGAAATTCTTCCAGCAGCAACAATGGAACCAAGTTAACACCATTAACTTGAGATCTTTTCATGATGGATTCTATACAAAAATGTGGAAGGAGAAAGTATCCATACTCTTATTTGATTAAGGACCCCATGAAGGTAAGAAAAGGGAAGGTAACAAACACAGTATACAGACAGATGCCAACAGCCACTCCTCCTTGTGCTGACTGAAGGGCACCAGAAGTTACCAGCATCATTGCACAGAGGGGCCAGCCCAGGCTGTGCAGCTGCTAAGGACACAAATCTGAGGTCCCTGCTATGGTGAGGGTGAGGTGCAGCTGGAAAACTCATGGAGGAATATTCAGGGAAGCGAATCAGAGAGGAGGAAAGGGAGGAATAGGCATGAAGGGGCATAAAAGGGGCCTGTCCCCTGCAAAGCACTACCAGCTAGTGTCCTGTCTGCCCCAGCCCTGGCCTGACCAGCACAGCTTGTCCTCTTTCTCTAGGAAATCCCTTCTTTAAGGGATTACCCTTCTTCTTTAAGGGATTACCCTTCTCTGGCCTGACCAGCACAGCTTGTCCTCTCTCTCTAGTAAATCCCTTCTTTAAGTCTCTCAGGGTAACCTCCATCCCTGTCCCTTCTCTGTATCCCTGCAAATATTAAGTGCTAGTTACTGGGGGACTGGTGTGAGTAGACTGGGTGTCAGCTGCTGGAGTCAGACCAGGGGTTTAGGAACCTCATGTCAGTGGCACCAGCTCCTGGGGGGCCTGGGGTCCCAGCCCCAGCTCTTGGAGCCCACAGTGACCTCAGGCAGTGCTGTGCTGCTGCACACCAGGTGTCCCTAGGTACATGGGATAAGCTCTGGCAGCCAGGCAGGAGGGATTCCTGCAGCTATGTACAACATCCTTCAACTCTCACTCCACTCAAATCTCTGGAAATCTCATTATCTCTTCCTGTACATATTTTATGTTGTAACTCCCAGTATTTGTTATCTGCTTTCTACCTGACCCATCTGCACAGTTCTACATGCTCCTAGAAAAAAGCAGATGCAGTAATTTTCTGCTGAAATTAAAATTTGAAACCAGAGATAGCTAAAATAGCAGCAGTCATTCTGCTCCTCCTTGAGATATTACTGATCAAGAGGGTAACATTTCAAGAAAGAAAACAAAATATTTATGACTTTATGCATTCCCATTTAAAATATCACATATATTCCATTTGGTTTTCCCCATACTGGTTCTTGAACAAAGAGAACACTGCAATAAATAATACTTTGAGAGGGATGCTTGTGCAGAAATGAGACAGCTGTAAGAGCAAGACCCAATCTTTATCAGTACACACTAAAACACAGCTATCCTAAGAAAGGCAAGGACAACGGGGAATAAAAAAAAAAATAAAAAAAAATCAGTATTTATTAAGGGTTAAAGTTACTCCTAAGCCCAGAACCAGCCATAAATCCTCCTCCTCAAGGTCTCCTGGGGGGTCTCAGATGAGGTTCACAAGCTCAGTGCTGGATCCCTGCACTGTGTGCTGGGTGTGCGGCTCTGCCTCCCTACAAACACAGTCCTGACAGCAATCGCCCCCATTGCCAAATCCATAGACTTTAAGCCATGCAGAAGAGACTCAGGGAAAGCTACACTTGCTTACTGAAGCGAATTTCTCCCCTGTACTTTTAAGTTTGGGGTGTTTGTGAGAAACAGTAAGTCTTGTACTGCTTTCCACAGGCCTATCATCAAATATATTACCTAAACTCAGGAGAGAGAGATGAGTCCAGTACAGGACTGGAATCCCCATCTTTTGACTGTCAGTCTAGTGGGACAACACAAGTTTTGGACTACCCCAGCCTCTGCCCACAGCAGTGCTCACACTCAGCCATCCCCCAGCACTTCACTGGCCCTTCATTAGGGTGCTGCACAAGCTAACGAGCTGTTTGACATTTTAAAGATTTAATAGGAGTAAGAGTCAAACTCAAGTGCTCGCTTTCTGCGAAATGAGAAAACATTGGCACAGCTCCAGTACCTTTCACACAACAGTTGCCAGAATGGATTATCTGTGCTATACTGCCTGTCAGCTGGGTAAACCAAGACCACTTGAAAAGATTGTTTACTTTGCTTCAAGAAGAAATTTCAAGTAATTTTCTTGCAAATATTTGTACACAAGGATTTCAAAGCATCTCCCTCCCATTAATCCTCTGCAGGGCTCCGAACAGAACAAATTGTCATGTTTACACAGTGACTCAATTCCAGGCCATCTCTTGTGCTTTGTAAACGAGGGGATATGGGATTTTCCCCTTATTACTCTTGGCTTACAAGTGCTACCAACATCACAAGAAGAAGGTCAGGATTCTCCTTCACGTTTCTCTTTGATGAGGAGAATGGTTGCAATTTCCAGACTGGTAATCTTTATGTCCACAATTGCTTGCCCTGCAAGCCATGGCTTGAGACAAGCATCTGAGAATATCCTTTCTGCTTGAAGGATTTTTGTGGCTAAAATATAAACTAGTGCTCTAGAACCAGGACTTGGGTTAGCACAGACATTACTGTTCCCTTCTACTCACTGCTTCGTGTGAATAAAAGGATGTTCCTCTCCTCAAATTCATCCCCTGGTCCAAGAGGACTCCTTCTCTACAAACTTTGCCTCGCATAAAATCAATGCTATCATACTGTTTTCTTAGAATTTGCTCATAGTACAATGAAAGAAACATCTTTGCCTGGAAAAGGGAAGGTGAAGGGTTATTGAGCCACTCTCTTGAGCTACTGAGAGGGCTGTCTTAGGGAATACACAATTAGAGTGTTCTCAGGGCAGAGGAGAGGGAAAAGAAAGACAAGAGTCTTTGTTCACAACATGAAGCAGGGGAAATTCTGACCAGACATACAAAATATTTTCCTAGTGGGGGTACTTAAGCACTGAAGGCTGCCCATGAACTTGTGAAATCTCTACCCTTGGGGACATTCAAAGACTGATTGGACAAGTTCCTGAAAAACATAATCAAGCCTGGAAGCTATTTCTCTTTCAGCTGTGAATTGGACTAGGTGACTTCCAAAGGTGCCTCCTGAATTGTTTTGTGATTCTGTGACTCATAATCCACCTGGAGCAGCTACTGGAAGAGATAAGAGGCAAGGCAACTATAATTTCAAGCCATTAAATTAAATCCTGAGTTGAAAATGTTCTTCTGAGTTCTCCCGTTCCTCCCTGTCACAGATTAACTGCTCCAGTGTTTTTCCAGCTCACCAGCAAGAGTTTTCACTTGCTCCAAGACTCATATCTGATCAACACCAACACAAGGCTGCATAGAATGGATCTTTGCTACAAACCAGAAATTACTTTTCCCTCTCACTCTGTCTGCACTGCAACTGTGAAAAATTAAGTGACAAAATTTGCTATAGTACAGGCAGGGGTGTCATCCATCCACCCACAGACAGAAATAAGCCTACTGTTTATTCAAAATTATCTTTTTGATAAGCCCTGTTTTTTACCTCATTCATTTTACTTCATCTTTATTACCACTTTTAAGAAATTCAAGGTAATAGATGAGATTTCCAATAATTTACTAAATTTCTTATTGCAAAAAAGCAGAAATTTGAACACAACTTTTTTACTTCCTTGTCTATCAGATAACACATACATACAATCAAGCCAACGTAGAATTGCGACAAAGTGAAATCAAAATGAGAACAGTTGGAGTCTGAGATTTAAGGTTTAGATTCTACAGGTCAGATCTATTCTGCTAGTCCAACTGATAGCAGGAACTAAAACCAAACCAACTTTGATATTTAAAACAGGTTTGTTGACTAAACCTCAGCTCACCTGTGGACATGGTTGAAGAAAACCACAGTAATTAAAAATACACTTAAAACTGGGAATGTATTTTACCAGTGCTTTTCTTAAGTGTTCTAGCCCAAGTAATCCCCCCCAGAGGGCGGCTGGGACGCACCTGACACATCGAGGAACGTCTGCGCGCGTCCTGTCCCCGCAGTGCTGCTGGCCACGCACTCATAGA
Source organism: Pyrgilauda ruficollis (assembly GCF_017590135.1). NCBI lineage: Eukaryota > Metazoa > Chordata > Aves > Passeriformes > Passeridae > Pyrgilauda > Pyrgilauda ruficollis. The sequence continues at coordinate 4,615,447 of NW_024526488.1, read as the reverse complement.
AGCCCTCGTCGGACACAGACACCTGGGCAATGTCCCAGCTCATGCTGGATGATTCCCTGCAGGAGAAAAGGGCACCCACTGAATCCCTCAAGGAACCAAGAGCTACACCAGCTTGGTTTCTTGACTGCAGACACAGGAGAGTTTCACAATCATTAAGAGGTAAGACAGACCCTCTGACAAATCAAACTGGATGTCACTTTATGGATGGTATTTTCTCCTAAGATTTTGCAGAATGTCCCACCTGCATACCAAAAAATAAACCTTTAACAAGTCAGCATTGTCACACAATACCCAAAGGCAGTGTATGTGCTGTCATCCCTCAGCTGCTTGTGCTCTGTTGTATTTACACCTGAAAAGACATTCTTTGAAGCCAGCAAGTTTCTGTGCAGAGCCAGTGTGTGTTACCAAACCCATGCCTCTTACCAGCAAAGGCAACGAGGTCTCATCCTCCCACCTGAGCTTCCCAAACTCACAGGTACAGCAATCTAGAGAGCCACTGCAGGTGTTCTCTGATCCCAGAAAGGCCAAGGCTACTGGGCAGTAACACCATGCTGGTATCACACACAATGTGAAAGCAAGAAGGGAATAAAATTGTAGCTATGTAGGCTGCTTACATGTGCTTCAAAACAAACATTCTCAGTTTCTCATGATACAAAACCACATTTTATAATGTCACTTTATGGATGGTATTTTCTCCTAAGATTTTGCAGAATGTCCCACCTGCATACCAAAAAATAAACCTTTAACAAGTCAGCATTGTCACACAATACCCAAAGGCAGTGTATGTGCTGTCATCCCTCAGCTGCTTGTGCTCTGTTGTATTTACACCTGAAAAGACATTCTTTGAAGCCAGCAAGTTTCTGTGCAGAGCCAGTGTGTGTTACCAAACCCATGCCTCTTACCAGCAAAGGCAACGAGGTCTCATCCTCCCACCTGAGCTTCCCAAACTCACAGGTACAGCAATCTAGAGAGCCACTGCAGGTGTTCTCTGGATCCCAGAAAGGCCAAGGCTACTGGGCAGTAACACCATGCTGGTATCACACACAATGTGAAAGCAAGAAGGGAATAAAATTGTAGCTATGTAGGCTGCTTACATGTGCTTCAAAACAAACATTCTCAGTTTCTCATGATACAAAACCACATTTTATAAACTTCTGGTGCTACAGACACACAGAGGACAACTTAAATGAGCAAACCAGTGGTTCTGCAGTATCCCAGTGCTCCCCATGGCCTGTTGCTATGGCACATAAACAAAACTGATAAGCACCAAAATATCTGTGAGAGCTTTGGCAAGTCATTGCCACATTACAGGAAAACACTACATTAATGATCCCTTTGTTTGTCTGAATAGATTGATTTATCAGCCCTTAAAGGATACAGAAGGAACAAGACACTTGGAATATACATGGAAGGTCAAAGCTGTAGCACCAAGAGACAGACAATCCAACCACACCACAAATAAAAACAGTGTATGGTGACCTTAAATGGCTTTCTACTTGTTCCCTCTGACTTCATACTACTCTAGATAACCTAATATATCATACTTCAAATCTAGGACATTTCCCAGTGCAATGCTGGCACATGGACATGGCAGCAACTGCCAGCACTAAAGAATAAGGTGGTGTTTCTTCCAAATAATGAGTGAGAAACTCCTTTATTTCATGGAAAGTATGTTAAAAGTGAGGTTAGGCAATCCTGTTCTGCTTCCTTCCTGACTTGTGCTACATGCCAGATGTCAAATGTGGAAGCCTAGAGAACAGAAGCACAAAGGAAACTGTGCCCAGGGGCATGGAACAGCTTGGCAAAACAAAGATCTGTGGTGGACTATTAAAGAAAAATTTAGAAATCAAACCAACACTGGCAGCAAGGACTAACACACAGCTCGGGGCATCTGCTCCACACATGGGCACTGGGTGAGGAGCTGTAACTGCACAGAAATCACAGCACATGTCATGGGATAATTCAGCACCTTCCAGCACCACTGTTTTCTACCAAATTCATTTTACTGTACAAGCAATCTGCTCATTGGGCTGTTTGTGTGGGCAGCTGTGCAACTACAAACACTCAAACTCCACAGCCCAGATGACTCCCTGGCTCTCAGTCATGCAGAGAGCACAGTGGTGCTTGGGTTGTATCAGACCTCACCTCCTGGACACCCCCACCACGCTGCTCCAGACCCAGCTGGGAGCTTACCAGCAGAAATGAAACCTACAATTTCACTTCCTAGCACATGGTTTGGAGTGATATATTCTGCATATTTTACTAGACTTGAATAGCAATCACAAATAGCAGTTGATTATCAGTGCATTTTAAAATTATCATGATTGTTCTTCTGATCAACTACATGAATAGCCCTTCTTGTCAGAATTTAACATCTTATTTTTGCTAGTTCTAATCTCTGCAGGATTGTTGGGATCTGCTATTTATAATACAGAACGAATTGTATAGACACTACAGTGCTCAGTTCCCACTGCCCACTGGAATGAGGTGCCCAACTACTGCTCTTGACCTCCTTTATCAGGCCGGTAAAAAATGCGCTGGGATAAGCAAAACCCAAATTTTCTTACTACACTACCACAGGATGTAGAAATACAGAAAGACAAAGCTATTAGAAATGTTTGTCAAATTGTTTTTCCTAACATACATTACTCATTTAAAATTAGGAATTATTACTGCAGCTGATAGTACCTCAAGAACCAAAGTAAAAAAAAAAATTCACATTTCAAAGTCTGTTCTCCTCACAAACCCTGAGCCTGTAGTCATTCTAAGGGTATTTTCACATAGACAACCGTCACAATAGAAATACAATATTCAACCTGTAAATCATTTAGGTTTAAAAATAAATATTAAAACAGTTGAGTGAAGATATCTTGACACCAAAACAAAACTCATTCAACGCAGAGGAATCCTACAGTTCAAATCTGCACTGAACTACTAAGCTGGACAAACCCTGCCTGGAACTTCACTACAAATAAGAGACAAACAAGCCAAGCTGAATTAGATCCTATTTAACTGTGACCAACAATACTTGGCTTGAGATATGCTTTGTTAAATTAACTTGGATGATGTGTTCATTCATCCGCTCTGCAACAGAAAAAAGAAAAACGCAGCCGAATCAGCGGTGCTGGATGTGTGAATAACAAGGAGAAGCGTGGGGTTTGATACCTAAGGAATGGAAAACATTACACAGCAGCCCAAGTACGTGCGTGCTGGGGCTGACTATGTGTCAGTGGCACCTCATTAAAAGCCAAACCACACCAAGCTGCAGCATTTCCCACTGCCAGCAGTGCACAAGGGAGCTGCAGGATGGCTATGCTGTACCTGCTGGGGAATGCAGAGTTTAGTCTTCAGTGTGCTCCTGAGGTGCTTTGGGCTGCACAGGAGGCTGCTGACACTGTTTGCTAGGGTACACTTCCCTTTTGATTTTAATAAACAGAATTAAAAGGGACACTTTATGAGTATTTTAACTAATTAGCCTTTTTTTTAATTATTCTCTCACCCTACAGAGAAAGGGCACACGATTCTTCTTCTATACAGAAATCTGAAGAGCCTTTTGGTATATCCAACATAAATATTGCTATTTTGAGAGATTTTCTAAAGATTAAAGTTTCTAGGGCAGGTCATAGGACATACTTCTAGGGCATCCATGAAAGGCATTAAAAATCAAACAAATTAATGTATGCCCAGTCATCTACACATCACTGGGGCCAGAGTGAGGGGTGTGTTTAATAAACAAAGCTAGCTACCAATTCTGCATAACATTAAAAAATATACATTAAAACCATTTGCCTTCTAGACTTTTAGACCCAGTTTATCATAACTTCAGAACACATCTGAGGAGAATTTAGGCCAGAATCTTATAAATCCCATCACACGTACAGAGTGTACACCCTCCTCTGTACATCTTATATAGATATATCTCTCTATATATAAATATTATCAATATCTCCATAAAATATAGCTTTCCTGATGAAGAGCACCAAAAATAATAGACTAGAAGTAGCAGGATGTAGACAGCACATAGCAGTAAATAATAACAGAAATCATAAGCTATAAATAGGAAATGAAGGTGCATTGTGAAAAAAAGGTCACTACTTACCTGAAGAACTGATCCACTCCCAGTTTTACTCCATTTTTAGTAAAACGCTGAGTAAAAGGTATAAGGCTATCAACGTGGCAAGGAACAGAGCCTGGCTGTAAATAATATCCTGGAGTCTTCATGGGCATTGTAACTTTAGGGGCATCTGAAGAAAGAAAACATTCCCCAGAAAGCATATTAATAGCTACTAACACACATCCAATCCTTTCCTTTTATTAAGGGGAAGCTCAATTTCTGATAAAGCTCCACTTACTAGGTATTGACCATCATGAACTAGAGACAGAACTTTGGAAGGAAACAGCACAGACATTACTTGCATAAGTTATAAAAGCATACAAGACCTCAATTTCAACTGACTCAGATGAGACAAATGAACAGTCAATTCAAGTTAAAGTCACTTACCAGGAATAATACTAGAAAACAAAACACTTGAAATTCTCTGAAAAAGATAACCATCCTTGTCATAGCCCGTTATTTTAACAAAAAAAGCTTCATCTGGTGGAATGAAGTCAGAAATATTCCATATTCCATAGGGCTTTCTGTCAGGATAGTATTTCACAGGCAAGGTCTTAAGGAGTTCCCCTGTAATACTCAGAAGTTCCAGCCGGTCCACTCTAGCTGGAAGCAGGATCCCTGTGGTATTCAGCAGCATGAAGGTAGGAATCCCTAGAAAAACAGAAACACACTATTTTAAGTGCTAAAGAAAACAGATAATTAAAACATGAAATATTAAATTCCATCTGCATGGTTCACTACCCAATGAATGCAGCATTCAGCTCCAGCCCTTACCTACTGAGTAGGGAAAGACTAAATTGTGCTCAGCTGAGCTCTGCTTATTAGCCGTGAGGAGACCCAGCTGGGGAGAGTTTAAATTACTGATTTCCAACAGGTGTTTCTGAAAAAGCAGCTTCTTTATTAACTCCTCACCATGCTTCTAGGTCAAAGCCTTTTTCTGAAGCTCCAAAAATAAAAGAAACAGCACTGCAATTTTGAGGCATAGTTAAGAATATCTGTATTTATGTCACACAGATACAAAGCCCCTTCCAGGAACCAGCCCACAGCATCCCCAGAGTTATCACAAAGCTCATCATAGAGCTATACTCAGTTTTGGGGGCCTGAAGCTATTCAACATGGACTGAAGTGGAAACAAACCTTGCACTGGCCTGCTGGATGTTTTTTTGAAGTCCAAGGTGGGCTTCCTGGAGAAGCCAGCCCGGAAATCGATGGTGCTGAGCCCCGTGATGCGCACAGAGTGCCTCCCGCTGCTCGAGGTCTGCAAAACAGCCAGCACATGGAATCAGCACTGCAGGCACTGCACAGAGCTGAGCCAGCCCCGAGCTCAGGCACTGACCGCAGCCTGGCTAACAGCTGCACAGACAGGAGCCTCACTGCTAAAGTGGTAAGGAAAAGCACCTCAAATAAAGCTTTGCTTTTACATCCAGGCCCTACAATTGTGGTGTCAGCAAAGAGAGACAGTTTGTCTTGGAAGTAAACCATGCCAACAAATCCACAACTCCATTCCAAGCGCTAGTGCCTACAATGGCAGTGGTCTGTGAGTTAGGACCTGACCATTACAAACTCTACTAGAAAACGGTGAGTGAATCAGAACTCAACAGAAAAATCTATGCATTAAAGGTGCTTCTCTGCCCCAGCCAAGGGGAAAACAGAGGGTGCACAGGTACCTCTCCCCTCTGGTCGGTACCCTTGTACCCTCACCTTGTCATTCTGTTTCAACCAGCAAAAAACAAATCAGAACAACCCCCACCCATCCATCACCCTTGAACAGCCTGAGCTTCATGTTCTGGAGAGTACAGCTGCTTTGATGCACGTCTTTCATCTTAAAGAAGACAAATCAAAGTAATAAGTTACTTCCTATGATTCTATGCAGAGAAAGAAAGGTCAAGAGCTGCGTGCCAAAGGTGCACAAGAACCCATGGCTTTTCCTCCTTGCCTACTTCTAGGCCCTTCAGGTGTCTGGAAGCTTCCATTGAACTTTCCCTGGAGTTTTGCCCAATCCATTCTCAAATTCCTGCAGCTCTCTGGGAGAGGTTAATCCAGAGTAACCCCCTCTGCCACAACTGCATGTGAGTTTCAAATTAAACAGTTGTTTCTTCTAACTAACAGTCTTTGGACAGGCATTAGAAACCATGACAAATCAATGTCTATTTGATTAAAACAACATATTTCCTTCTATTTAGTTAGCCTTTCACCTCAGAAATAGCACCACTAAAGCCTTTTTTATGTAAGCCAGCTGTTAACAATATAAAGAAATATTTAATTGTGCCAAACAACTCAAGGTATCAAGCGTTAATTGCCAGTTAAAATTTCATTAGATAAACTCAGTGATAAAGTTCTGTTTTTATAGCTTGGTGCATCTGTATAAGGAGTTTATGGTGTGAATAAAATTTTCACAAAGCTTAAGTCTTAAAATCTTTGTGTAAATAAAGCCAGTGACTAAAGCCGAGTAAACAATCCACAGAAAAATATACTGGGAAATCATTTTTCTTTATTATTCAGAATTACTCAGACCTTTGGATATTTGCAACTTTTAAGGCTGGAATAACCTTATAAAATTTTACCATTTCCTAATAACAATAAACACATCTCTCACTGTCATGTCTAGGAGCTGGAGGTGTTTAGGCAAACACCAGGAATTAGTTTTGTCCCACAGGACTGCTTTCCAATTAAGATCTTTAGGTCTCTTCTCATTATTTGTAGTTGAATATGGATTACAGAAACAGTGCATTAGTGTTTCTCCTCCCAGGCTGGATGAGTATAATCAGAAGAGCAAATACATATTTGTGAAAGATGCTTTCTTGTCTTGCAAACAACATCAAAAAATTGCCCAAAAGAAATGCATGACCTGGCTTGTTCATAAAATTTAGATTTAAATATTTCAACTACATATTCAAGAGATTTTCTTCATTTCTTTTTTAACCCAAAATACATCAATTTGAATGTTTTAGCCATGCTTTCCACAGAGCTGGAGACAGCATTATGCTGAACTTAGAAAAAAAAAACCAAAAAAACCTCCCAACCCCCAAAAAACTTGCAGGCCCTGCCTGCAGGAGCAGCCTGACGGCTTGGCAGGGCTGCTGTCCTGCTGCCAGGAGTGCATGCCACCAGTGGCAGCCTGGGCACGAGGGAATGTTGGCTCTGCAGGTGTCCCACCCCGAGGCCAGGACTCCCCAGCAGTCAGCACTTGGGTGCTGGCACACACCAGAGGCTCAGCTCACATCACACAGCCAGGAGCACACAGGGCTCTTCCTGCACTGTCCCTCTGGGCTGCAGGGCACTGGATATTTGCTGCACTGATCCCTCACCCTAGAAGCCTCCAACAAGTGACAGAAGTGAATCCTAAAGCACTGACTTGTAGGAAAAGGTCTCAAGACCCAATGTGGATCATGTTTCCATGTCTAGCAGGACCCAAACCTTTTTCTTTTTCATTTTTAAGACCCACCAGGTTGTCTCTAAAGGTTTTTAGCACTTTTGGTCATAGAATCATGGAATTGGAAGGGACCTTAAAAGGTCACGCAGTGCCATCCCATTCCATGGGCAGGGATACCTCCCACTAGCCCAGGTTGCTCCAAGCCCTGTCCAGCCTGGTCTTGGACACTTCCAGGGATGCAGGGGCAGCCACAGCTTCTCTGGGCACCCTGTGCCAAGGCCTCCCCACCCTCACAGGGAACAATTCCTTCACAATATCCCATCCAGCCCTCCCCTCTGGCAGTTTAAAACCTTTCCCTCTTGTCCCATATATCTGCCCATATAAAAAGTCCCTGCCCCTCATTTGATAAGCCCCCAGTCCTAGACAGACATTCAAACAATTCTCCCCAGAGCTGCTGAGCTCAACATGCTTTTGTAGCTGCAGTTCTGCAGCAGGATCAACAGCTTCCCCAGGGCTGTGTGTGAATTAATGATCCTTTTCAAAGCACCTCTGTGCTTAGGGCAGGGACAATGCACAGCAGGATCCATTCAGCACTGCCTATAAAGTGTCTCACCCGGGTGCCTTCCCCTCCAAAAATGACTATAGAGTATTTACACTGCTACAATGGAATAGTTCAGTCAGAAAGATCTACACCAGTAGGATTGTTTCCACATCTATTTAGGAAAGCTGGGATCATGCAGCTTTTCCTACATAAAGAGGTATACAACAATATTAAATACAAGACCACAGCACACTCACTGTAACACAGACTCAGCTGTGAGTATCTATGATAAATAACATAGCAAATCATTATACAACCATTTATATGCTACAGGACAATCATACAGAAGTTCTGCAATAACTTTACCTTAATTGTCCATGTTCCAGGCTCTGGATCTTTGACATTAACTACCTTAGCAGAGTTGTGGATATTTAGCAATTCATTCAGTCCTGATCCCTTACTGAGCTGCTTGCCTGAAAAAACAGAAACAGGAAGTAAATACAGGATGATGTAAACACAGTATTGATTTTAAAAAACAGAGAGTAAATACAATATTGTTTTTTACCAATGTATTTCTGATACTTGACTTACTCACTACTTAGCAGTCAATGACATTTACAATAGTCAACACTCCCTATAATTCTCTGACAGAACACTGAAAATGTTCATTTATATGTGAGTGATTGTGTGCAGGAATTGGCTCTCTATAGAGGGATTTTGCTCCCTAAAGGCTGACCCTGAAGAATCATCAGCCCTAAACCTCATCTGGCTCTTTCACAGCACTAAAGGGAAAGAAGAAGTGGAGACTGGGATGTCCCAGTGCCCATTTTCAAAACCTACTAGATTTGCCTTAGGTAATTTCAGTGAAACCCTGTGGATTTAGATGCATGGAGCTGATCTATGAAAAAGTTCAAAAAGAGGTGGGGTCACAGCTTCAGGGAAGCCTGACACTTGCACCCAGGACTGTGTGTTGCCATGGCTTGAACACAGACATTGAGCCAATCTCTTTCCTGTAAACAAGAATGCCTCAGTGCAGGACAGACCAGACCACATTGCAGGGACCCCATCCTGGGCATAAAATATTTCCCAGCTACTCAAGCAATATCCTTAGGCAAAAGTCATTCAGAGTATACAAAATATGATCTGAATTTATTTCTGGAGTGCTATTCCAAGTTCCTAGGGCATCAACTTAATAATAAACAGACCTGTTCAAAATAGCTTCAATTACAAATTAGCTCCAAATTTGTCACTGCATTCCCCATCACACACTGCTCAGCTGGAGACGGGCAGGGGAGACAGGTTTGGTTCTGAATGTTCTCAGTTCAAAAAAGATAGACCATGGCTGAACTTTCTTCACATAAAACACAACCATCATGTACAACCCTTAAATGATGGTTCAGGGAATACAAAAACAGATGAAAGGCAAAAGTGTCCAGCAATCTGGAATGCAAGGAAAAATTGTAACAAAGAAAATGGAGGTGAGATGAAGTGAACAGAATAAGGAAGTTTTCCAATTTCCTCCAAGTGAAATAAAACACATGGGATACTGTGAAAAAAATAAAATATCAGAATGGATTTTTCCTTCCCTTTTTTCACTATCACAAAAGTATAAAGTACTTCACCTAGAGGATTATGAATCTCCATTGCTGGTGAAGGACCGCTCAAGGACACTGTAACTTCCTTCAGACTGGGATCAAAAGGGATCTGCCAAGTATTTACAGCCATGGACAGATGGTCTGTAGACAAGAGATGCACTTTGGAGGCTTGAACTGCTTCTTCAACCCATTTTAACACCTAGAAAGAAACGTACAGTTGTTACTATACTATCAGCAATACTGGCTGTTGAAATATTTTCTGCTGAAATGCCTCTCTCTATTGTCTTGTAGATTCCATACTGATTTATTTTTTAAGATGTGAATATTTAAAGGAAATGCAACTTTAATAGAAGATACTAGCAAAGTCATGGTCAGCATGGTGTTTGAAGGAGTACACTAGCACACCTAGATACATCTCTACACAACAACCACAGGTAAATTTTAAATGGAATTAGGGATACAAACCTGTGGGCATTTCTGCTCATCAATTATTAGTTGCATGAAGCAACAAGGAAAATTTTCTCATCAAGTTGTATAGAGTAATTGCTATTTCTGGACTTTTCCAGGGTTTTTTTCCCAGGAAACACTTAATATAAATTACTGTTAGGCATAGCACAGAGGTGGGACTGGAGGGGAACATGGTTTTGGAAAGTATGTCCCTGCAGGGCACAGAGGCTCCCACACCAGGGATAGGACAGCAGCCCAATGGGAGAGCCCACAGGGAAGGAAAGGAAGGGTGTGAGGAAGAAGAGCAGCCAAGAGAAACCTGTATGTACTGACCACAACCCCATTCCTGATGGCACTGGGGAAGAGAGAAGGAATCAGGGGAGAAGCTGAGTTGGACAAGTGGAGGCAAAGGTGTTCCTACCTGTCTTTGCTTCCCACCGCCTGAAGGAATAATTGAATATCTATTTTAATTGGCAACAAATTCATTTTCCTTAAGTCAACTTTGTCTTGCCCTCAACAACAACTGGTGACTTCCCCGTCTTTATCTCAACCCACAAGCTTCCTCAACCCATTCCTCCTCTGCAAGGGATGAGTGAGTGGCTGAGAAAGGGCCTGATAATCAGCCAAGGGAAACCCACCACAACCAACCCAACCTCCCCAGAAACACACCTGGTTAGTCAAACTATATGATTTTGCATCACCTCTGTACATCACAGAGCTGCAGCATATTTTTTAAGTCCTACTGAAGTAATATTGGGTTTGTGCAACAATGTGAATGTGATTCACAGTAATACTGAACCGTGGTTTTAAGCTGCAGCTGACCATGCTGGCATTGAGAATCATCTTGTAAAGGATAGCCATCTTTCGGTTATGTCAGTTCAAGACTTGGAAACCAGCAAGAAACTGACCTGATGTGTTACCCCTCAGTACTGGGGGTCTCCAGGGCAAGTCCTTCAACCTAGGACCCAATTCAACACATTGCCCAAAAGAACCTCATTCCCCTGGCTTATTGTACATTACTTGCCTATTTCATTGCTTAAAAAATGGAAATATGCCCCAGGTGTGTGTGAGAGGTGACTTTGTGACAGAAACTAGATACCAGCCTCCTACAAAAGTGTACTTGTTTTCATATGTTACAGTATGAATGCCCAGCAACCTTTGTGCAAAGATGAAATAAGTTGGAATAAGTGAAATGTGTAATTGAAAACACATTTGAAACGGTGGGGGCAGGTTTTCATCAATGATTCCCTTTCCACTCTTGGGAATGTCCCACCTGAGCCGTGCTGAGTGCTCCCAGCACAGGATGAGACAGCACTGACAGGTGTCCCCTCACCAAGGGTGCGCACAAGCAAGCTGCTTGGGCATGACTGCAAAACAACATACCCAAAAAATCACAGTAAAACTGCCTGTGCTGCTCAAACCCTGCAGTAACGTGGCCCAAGAGAGAACTGGGGTTGTGCAACAGCTGGTGACACCAGCTAGGGAGCAACTTGTGTTTGCTTTAGACAAGCCTGGAACAGGAATCACAAGGCTTCAAAAAGATACAACTCATTTAAGTTCTACTTTAGAAATTATACATCTGGGCCCAAAAATGCTTCCAAAGAAATTTCAGTGTTCTACTCCCAGTGAGATGAACATGACACTTTTTTGTATGAGGTATATGGAAAAGTTCCCATTTAATTCCAGGATCTCACCTCCACAGGTAACTTTTTTAAAGGATTGTAAAATTCAATGAACCCACACAAACTTCAGTTTCTGAGAGTTTTTCAAGATCAAAACTGAAAATGGAAGGCAACAGAACAACCCAGCTGTCTGCAGTCTGGCAGCAGCTTGCTTGTGTAAGTTCAATAGGCAATTCTGGGAGATCCATTTCCCAACCCTGTCATTCCAAAGAGCTTTGCAATAATGCTGTAACACTGATTTAGAAATAGGTTTTTTCTCCTTTGGGACCTTTACAGAAAGCCCCCAAAACAACAGCAGCTTTTGTTGTTCTGCCAAAATGTGACGTGATGAATTTTATTAGAGGGGGAAGGGCAAATAGAGCAATGATTTATAACTTTTCCCCAGAAAATTTGCTCTTGCAACCTGCCCTGCTGTCAGGTCATTTCTTGGAATGCGTACTGAAACCTGGAAAATCTGTGGAGCATGGCCTCTATTCCCATTTGTTTATTCTGGGACTCAAGAATATTTCTCAAGCAGTCAAAGCAACGGGATTTCAGGTTAACTGTTTCATTGCTTAAGTAAATTTAGGTTCATACTTACACCCAAAGAGGAAAAATATTCTAATAATGTTTTTAAATGCACATCAAAAAATATAACTGAGACAGTGCATGAGAAAACAATACTGTAAAAATAAAACATAAATTATATACATAACATATATGAAAACCACACGACTGAAAAGTTTCAGCGTTGGATCTCAAGCTCTTCAAAGTTAGGAACCACAAGAACTAAGCCTGTCTGCTTTCAACTGCCTTTCAAAAGCCATTCTGCAGTTGCTTTATGACAAAAAGCCTTAGGTACATGATCATGGTTTATTTTTTCCAGAGACTCCAAATTCCAGAGAAAACAGAGAAAGACCAGCTGTAACTATTTGTTTTTCCTTTCTTTGTTTGGCATTCACTGTATATTATGAATCTTCAGAATAGAAAGAAGTATTCAGCTGCTTCTCCCATGAAACTATGAAACCTCATTTTTCTATGAAAATGGATAATGCCTGTTTGGGACCAGGAAGAAGAAAAGGCAACAAACAGAGGTATGCAAGAAAACTTCATTCTATACTGTAAATTTGAACTTTTGACTTTGTCACCTGCATTGTATCCTTGAAAAGCAGTGGAGGGGCCTTTTACACCTTTAACTGAGTGAAACAAGATTTCAAATTGCTTCCTCTGCAGCACCATGCAAACACACACTGGTCATACACAGCAGGGACCCCTAACACCAACCCCAGCTGTGTTGGTGTAACCCTTGTGTTGCCATCCCCTGGGAGGAGTAAGAGCCAGCAGAAATGGGATGTTCTCCAGTGGGTTTAGGGACCTCTATTTACAGCACAGCACTCATGAGTGAACACCACCAGACTCCATTCCCTGTGATCTTACAGATGATACCTTCCCCACAACAACAACCCCTTTTGCACCATCCCTTCAAAATGTTTTGTCACCAGTCTTGTCTTCAGTCCCCCCTCAATCTCATCTCATCCACAGCATCCTTTTCTTTCACAGGCTTCTCATCCAATTCCAACTCTTGTTTTTCTCATATAGGTTCATCCAGCTTTCAAGTCACTCAACAACATCCCCTTCTTCCATCAAAGTCCAAGCTGTGCCCTCATGTCATTCTCAGTTCTCCTCCCATCAATGCTCTGTATATGCAAGATCCATTTCTACTCAATTTAAAAATCAGGAAGACAGATGTATTTTTAGGCAGTCTAAGGACAGGAATTTTTCCCTTCTAACAGAAAGGTTAGAAGTAAGAAAAATCAAGTGCTTCAACACTAAAAGAAATGGAAAAAGACCACTCACCAGCTCAGTCCTTGTGAACTCCCAGCTATATCCATACTGATCAATCCAATTCATCAGACATAGGAATGACTCATTTTTGCCACAAACAATCAAAACGACCTGGAAACATGACCTGAACTGCCAATGACTAATAAATCTCCACTATTTTCCACAGCACCATATTCACCCTCTGCTGATCATCACAGTTCATCTCAACACCCCCTCTGGCATCAGTACAAACCTCTGGGCATCACAACCATTTACAGGAATTTCCTTACAGAAGGATAATTAGGTGTGGTGGAATGTAACTTCAGTTCAAGTCAGAATTAGTACTTTTTGGAAACTGGACACAGTTAATGAAAATAGAGAATCTGCTCCTAACAGGGAATTTAATCCATGCTTGATGAATATTCTCAATGCCATGAGAACAGAACCTGAGGGAAGGGTTGGAGCTGTGCCAGGGAGGGTGAGGCTGGAGATTAGGAAAAGGTTCTCCCCCGCAACTCAGGACATTTTACAACTTTACAATTCCATTATTATTTACTCAAAAGCAATGTTGCGATGTTGCGATGAAGCTGGAAGGGGGTGAAAGCAGCTACTGAAACCCCCTGCTCAAAACCTTACTCAAAACTCCAAGGCAGTCTATCCTTTCAGGAAGAAGCTAGTGTTCTTAGAAACAGGGAAGTGCCAAATTCAGAAAGCAGCAGCAGGCACCCGGGACAGCAGCTCATGCCAGCTCCACTCCAGAACACGGTGCTGTCTAGCACCTACAAATGGCTTTACCTGCTCACTTCTACCTCTCAAAAGCAGAAGAAAACAAAACCACAACAATCCAACCAAACCTATACCCTAATACTACAGTCCTGCCAAAGAGCATCCCCCACTGGCAGTATCAGAGGGTCACAGAACTGATTGGGCTGGAAGGGCCCTTAAAGACCATCTCATTCCATGATGATCCCTTCTGTATAAAGGGATTTCATGGAGTCTCACAGAGAAGTTTTACCCTTTCTAGATAATAGCAAAATGCAGGCCAGGAACCAACCAAACAGGTAACTTCTTTTCTTCCAAATTTTAACCTAATTTTTGGAGGATAAATCTTCTGAGTAGTTTCTTCTTTTGATCACCTTCACATCACTGGCAATAGCTTCTATCATTCCCAATGAGAACTTCAATTTTTCTAGGCAACAGCTGTAGAAAAATGCAATTTACCTCCAACATTTATCATTGTCAAAATTTTACAACATAAAGAAGAAGGAACAAACCAGGGTAAATTTTTATTAAAAACTTCAGCTAGTTATTGCCTACACTGGGAATTCAAAGGAGAATGTTTACAACATTATAAACAATTCCAGCTCTCCAGATAAATACCATGTGATTTCACCTCTCTCCAAACTGTTTTCTCACGCACTTCTGAAGTTTCATTCCTGTCTGAGACTCACTGAAGTTCCCAAAGCAAATGGGAACTTTCATAGCATTCATAGCTGTCATTCATAGCTGTGGGTCAGGAACCACAGTTACCAGGAGGGCAGCAGAGGTGGCAGAAGTACTGCAGTGATAACCTCAATTAAAAAGTTACTTCCATGACTCTGTGAACAATGGAAACCTGAGAGTTCACACTATCTATCCTATGAGGGGAACAGTTTTGTCCAGGCTAAGTAAATGTCCTTTGCTTGTTCACAAAATGCTTGTTTAAAGCTGAATGTGTGCTCTTGTTTTGAGCAGAAAAGGCACTACATCACACAGAGCCCAGAACTGCTCCTTTTTTTAAAGGCTCTTCTCCTGGAAGCTTTCTGGCACAGGCAGAGGGAAGTTGGGGAGGTTCTAGTATGATGTGCCACTTCACACTTCCCTATTGTCAACAAAAGTCATAGAACTGCATCTTGATATAGAAGATGGAGAAAGGAAGGATAGGAAAGGTGGAACAGAGGCCACATACTAAGACCAGAACATTTAGAAGTTCGCCTTCGGCTCCCTAACCCACCACCAGGTCTCTTAAAGATTTACATATAACTCTTGCCTCATTTTCTTTATCGATTGCAAAACTCAAGCAAAGTTACCTCATTCACTTGTTTTTTGTCCAAGTGAAAAACTTGACCAGAACTTGTTGAAGCAATTTCTTCATAGACCTTGTAACCAATATGATTCCTGTCATCACAGTCTCCAGTCAGCACAAACACCACCTGGATTTAAAAATAATCAGTGAATCATTGGACACATGGTGCATAGGTGAGGGAAACACTGCCACAGCAGCATTAAGGCAAGACAACAGAATATGTCAGTCAAGATGAGTTTGTTACTCTGCATGGACAGAGGCACTGAATTCAATAATGATGGAAAAAGCAATGCAGAAGAAAAGGAACAGACAAAAATCAATCAACCCTGTCATTCACATAATACGTCTTTTAGAGCAACAAAAAAAAATCCATGTAAGTGATAAGCTGCCAAAACCACATATGCTGGTAGAAGATTCAGTTGCATTATTTAATTCACAATGATAAAAAAAATATTCCACTAAATTTTTCCTTAACCAGATCAGTTAACTCTATTAAAAAAAAAATTCAATACTTAGAATGCAGGATTATGGTCCCTTCTGTAAAAAGATTTCACCGAGTTTCACACAGGAGAACTCTACCCTTAGTCATCGAGAAAACAGAGCATTAAACACACAACCCAGCTGGGAATGCAAATCCCCTCAGTACCTGTGACTGTTTCTGCTGGATGAGTTGAAGCACTTCATGGGTCAGTCTGTAATCCTTGGATCGGGCATCAGTAAATACATAGATGAAAGAGCCGGGCAGGGAAATCTCTAGAGCAATCTTTATTGCCCCAATGCTCATCTCTGGACAGTCTCCACCACCCTATTCAAAAGCAGAAATAAAACATAACTTTTTTTCTTTTAAGGAAAAAACCATACCAAGTAAGTTACTTTCTTTTGGGACATTCAAGACAGCTACTTCCTCAGCCTCTAATCATTTATTCACCTTTTCCACCCTAAGGATTTTATGATTTCTGCAGAGTGCTGTAACATACAAGCAGCAACTGCTACAATTCCAAAGGGAATATAAAGTCAAAGGAAGAGCCCTGATGTTGGCTGGTGTCACGGTCACTCTTATCGATGTCCTGTCCAGCTTTTGTGACAGCTCCATTTCCCACACTCACATGCTCCCTTCCTGGCTGACATCTCCCCTTCCCCGGTAGCACACAGCAGTCACGGAAGGTCAGGGGCACAGACACATGGGAAATGGTCCCAGGCAGGCAGTGCCGAGCTCCAGGAGCACCTCTGGACACCAGAGCAGCCAGAACCTGCCCTGGGACAGGGAGCTCAGCAGAGGGCACAGGTGCCGTGTTCCCACAGCTCTGCACTGCAGCAGCTGCAGAGCTGGAGGTTTTTCAGACCATGTGTTCAATCAAAATGCTTCCAAGTATGACTTTATCTTTATAGGAAAGGATTCATTTTTCTCACTGAATTAAGAATTTGGGAAAAATACTGTTTAAATAAACGCCAACTTACATAAAAATTAACTTGGCATGTTGAAGACAGAACTTTCCAAAGTGCTGCTACAAACTGTAAAACTTGCCCTGTCATCTACAATAGATCTCTGCACGTTAAGTACTAAATATAAAATTTAAATATAAAATTGATTTCTTTTATTTTTACAATAAACATGCCTTCACACATACATATATACAAATCTACACATGCTGGGAAAGAAGAAAGCAAAAAGAGAGCAGTCCTTCATACCTAAGAATTTTGAATTTTGTTTTTCCTCAGTCCTTGTTCATGTTGGGAACAAGTTTAATCTATCAGTATCCTTAATCCAATTTCAAAGAAATATCAATAAGAAGAACATCAATAAGTTTCTCATCTATGCTAAAGAATAAGCATGTGGTCACTGTTTTTCTGTAAGTCATATAAGAACCACTGCCCTTCTTCAAAGTCAGTTCTCCTAAATGTAGCCTTAGTTTTATGGGAAAAGCAAGTGGCAGACTCCAGACAGCCTGAAATTCAAGACAGAACTCTCCAAGAAGATTTTTGACACATGTCAGAACTTTATCTTGGCAATGCCTATACAGTCCAATGGGACACATCAGCATATCCAAATTCTTTCAGCAGAAGACTCTTCCACATAAAGCTTTAATTTGTGGGCAAAGTCAAAATAATAGCTAATTTATACAGACATCTACTTGGAACAGGAAAATTTCTATTCCCACTTCAAGTCTACTTGATTATCATCTCATAATATTCTGTATGGCAGCATCTGTTTTCTACATAGAACATGTAAAGCACTACTGAGCTAAATGATTGCTCTGAGAACATGCATGGACTTTTTAATTCCTATAATGTAGAATAATACTCTTAAAAGGCAGCTGGTAGAACAACAAAACATCATCATCATGGAATGGTTTGGATTGGAAGGACCTTAAAGCCCACCCAGTGCCATCCCTGCCATGGGCAGGGACACCTTCCACTATTCCAGCTTGTTCTAAGCCCTGTCCAACATGGCTTGGGACACGTCCAGGGATCCAAGAGCAGCCACATCATCCCTGAGCACCCTGTGCTGGGGCCTCCCCACCCTCACAGGCAGAATTGTTTCCTAACATTTAACATTAGTATTGTCTTTACTTAAAATTTTTTTAAAAAGTAGAAAATTTTCCATTCAGTACATTCAGTATTTCCTGCCTTTCTCTCCAAATTGAAATTAAATACAACTACTTCGTGAAGCTTTCTGGAAAAGCTGAGGTGAGTGAAGCTCAGGAAGCTTAATTTTCCCTTCAGTTTAAACAGGCCCACAGAAATACACAAAAAATCTGCCAAAAAAAAAAAAAAACCCTTCATTTTAAAAAGGCCCCAAAAAAAAAAAAAAAAAACTGTAAAAAAAAAAAAAAAAAAAAAAAATAAAAACACCAAAACCAAACAGACACCAAAAAACTAAAAACAACACCAAGGAGCCAGGAGCCATTGCTGCCTAGGTCCACGTTCTTATCACACTCTCTGTAAGAATGATTCGAAGGTAATTATAGATGAAATATAGGTGATACCTCCTAAGCTGATCCTGTATCCAAGGAATATGTCCTTTATCACTCTGAATGTAAAAGGAACAGGGCCCAGTTTCTACATTTCTGCAGTGAAATGTACACAGCCCAGTTTTTACCTGATGTCAAATGTCAGCCAAAAAACCCTCCAACTATTCTGTGTGGATGAATGGAAAACAAGAGCTGGGCTTACCCTGATGTTCAGGGAGTACAAACTGAGCATATTTTGATATAATATGTTTTATACACACGATGCCTTGAAATATTTATCTTCACCTTAATTTTAGCTTTGTTCATTTATGAAAATATTTGGTCCATGCCCTTTCTCAAAATGAACCCAGCTCAAAATTTCTTCTACCTCCACAACATTGACTCTTGCATCTTTTATCAGTCATTTTGGAAAAATACTGGTAACAAACCTGTAGAAAGTGTTTATATTTTCTCTATTGCAATATGACCTATCAGTCCTCTTCAAATCATTTTTTAATTTCTGTTTTTGCCCTTCACCAATACAATGGATGAATACAAGTCAGTGAGAGCCTTCATAGAGCAGAATAAGCATATCTTGAAAGTAATTATGAAATATGTGATCAACCAGCAAGCATTACAGAATGAAATTTAAAATTAATTAGACAGAAACTTTTAAACAACTTGATTAGAAATTAAGAGTTTGAAATTCCCAAAAGCTTCACCTAAATCATCCACCTTTTAGAAACAGCTGCAATTACTGTCCAGTACAACTACTGAGAAAACAAAACATGAAAACTGGATGGAGATTTAAAGCTTAAATTTCCCCATGAAGGAGAAAACCACAATAGCTATTGTTTTCTCTGCATTTCAAACCTCCTGCCAACTTTTAAAGTAATCTTCAAGCCATCTGTTCTTACAGGGATTATATCATGTGCCAGTTTCGGAGGGAGAGCCTGTCTGGCACTACTGACTCCAGCAAGGTTCACCACAGGTCAGAAGAATTTTCCCTGGTTAAAGACAGGACAATAGGAGCATATGTTCTGTCAGTAAGGATAACTCCACTCCAGTACTTCCTCCTTTCTTTCTATCAGCAGAAGGAACAGCCGGAGCAGTGTCAGGGCAGGGTCAGGCTGGAGCTCAGGAAAGGTTCTTTCCCAGAGGGTGCTGGGCACTGCCCAGGCTCCCCAGGGAATGGGCACAGCCCCAAGGCTGCCAGAGCTCCAGGAGGGTTTGGGCAGCACTCTCAGGGATGCACAGGGTGGGATTGTTGGGGTGTCTGGGCAGGGACAGGGGCTGGTCCTGTGGGTCCCTTCCCACTCAGGATGTTCTGTGGTCTAAGAAGCCTTTGAATCAGTAAGTGCCAAGTAATGCATGGCAGGAAAGGCAGCACCTATGGAAAACCAGATGGCTCTTATAGTCCTCTTGCTTGAATGGTTTTCATGGAATGTAATATCCATAACACAGTGTAAGTCCATAAAAGTGTCTGTGGACAAGTGGCAGGACTAATGAAAATGCCAACTAAATGTTAGCATTACCTAACTATTCCTTCTTGTGTTATCAAACAGAGTCTCCACACAATGATGTAAACTAAGAAAAAGGAATTAGGATGAGGAGGAAGTTGACAGTTTGTGCAGACAAAATGACAGAGGTAAGTGATCTACATCCTCACGAATACTTGCAGCAGGAATATCAACACAAGAGGAAAGATGGCATGAGGAAACAGTCTTTGCTAGAACCACATAGTAACTTGTTTAAGTTACTCACCTGAACATAAAGTTCCCGAAGTTCAAACTGAAATTTCTTGGGATCTGTGGTTATTGTCACTGGACCAATTTCTAGAATGCAATACAAAGAAAACAGAGTTATCCAAAGGCATACAGTAGTAAAAAAAATGAAACTAAAAGCACTGAACAGAAAGAAATAGTGGAGAATTATATCCCCAGTACTGAAACCTGTGATTTCAAATCTGGTAACTTTAATATTCCAGTATCACCAACCTCTATGTGCCTTAAACACTTATAGGCACATAAAGCCTTTCACCTTTGATTTTGATCAAACCTTTAATTGTCCTTAGTAATAAAAAGTGAACAAAAATTCCTAGAACAAATGTTGCTGGACCAAGAAATAATGTAATTATCCAGAAAGAGCCTCCTCAGACTGGAGAAAATGAGGCTTTGGGAAAACCTTATAGCAGCCTTCCAGTGCCTAAGGGGGCTCAAGGAGAGTTGGAAAGGGACTCTGGACAAAGGGAAATGGCTTCAAACTTAGAAGATACTAGATATTGGGGAAGCAGCTCTTCCCTGTGAGGGAGGGGAGGCCCTGCCACACAGTGCTCAGAGAAGCTGTGGCTGCCCCTGGATCCCTGGAAGTGTCCAAGGCCAGGCTGAACAGGACACAGAGTAACCTGGGCTAGTGGAAGGTGTAACTGCCCTTGGCAGAGGGTGAAATGAGATGAATTTACAGTCCCTTCCAATCGAAACCATTCCACAATTTCACAATTTTGTGATTCTAGGTGAACATGAAAAGGCTTCCCTGGACAGAACATAGGTACTTGGCTTTGCAATTTTACTCCTGTAACAAAGAAAAAAAAAAAAAAAAACAAACAGGAAAAAAGAAAAAAAAAAAAGTGCCACATCTCTTCCCTGGAAAAAAAAAATGTACCTCTGGAAATATCCCCAATCCAGGGGCAGGGGATAGCAGGAGCTGCCAGAAAGAACCAAAGCAGAAACAACTTCATTCATGGCATTTGCCATGTCTGGCCACCAAGGAAGGGGCATCCAAGTGAAATTGCCTGGGTTGTGTAACAGCATCACATATGTGAGCATTTCCCAATCCCATGGAGCTGTCCCTCTGCCCTCACACAGCTGCTTTCCTGACTGGTATCAAATGTGATTCCAGCCAGCTGGTTCCTATGCCATGATTTCCTGCCTGCTCACCTCAATCTGCCTTGGCACCAGTGCCCTCCATTCTTTGCCTGGCCCAGGCAGGCATTGCTGCCCTGGCCATGGGCACTCGCCCAGCTCAGCAAGCGCAGTCAGGGTGCTATGCCAAAAATCAATAAATAAACACACACACACAAATGAAGAGATTTCTGCCAGCTGAGTGCTCCAAAGCATTCACAGAGATCAGCTGAGTCCTGACAGACCAAATGGGGCACAATTCTGCTGTCAGGGTAAAAGCCAAGCATGAAACTGCAACGGTGCCAATTTAATACAGCTGCAGCTTACAGGGAAGTGCTGCCTCAGCAGACCTCACAACGCTTTCCAAGCTCTATAAAAGTTAATATGCATTTATCTTCCATATAATACAGACATTTTTCTTTTTTAAACAATCCAAAGTTTTATTTCACTGGAGTTACAACAACTGCCATCACTAAGGTCTACTCTAATCACACCAGTATTTGCTGGGCAAGCTCTATTTATGGATAACTTTTGGTTTAATTTCTTTGAAAGTCACCCACGAGATCACACAAAACCTTTCCTGGAATATTAAACTGTCCTTGGGGATTTTTTGTATGGCTGTGAGTCACTTATCTGTGAATGCCATGTACTAAAATGCTGCACTACCATTAAAAGGGCCATTATAAGGACTCACTGTTCCTTCACATACCTCACCCTGCTGTGCTCCTGCTCCAC
The DNA here is from genome assembly GCF_017590135.1 of Pyrgilauda ruficollis. Taxonomy (NCBI): domain Eukaryota; kingdom Metazoa; phylum Chordata; class Aves; order Passeriformes; family Passeridae; genus Pyrgilauda; species Pyrgilauda ruficollis. The sequence continues at coordinate 4,593,241 of NW_024526488.1, read as the reverse complement.
CTGGCACTATTCTCCTTTGGGTATCCTTTACAGCAAACACCTGCAATAAAGCTACCTCCAAACTGTTTTGCTTCCAATCTCCCCCTTGCCAAGCACTGTTCTAAAGCCCATCACTGACTGGAGTTTATCCATACAGTAACCCCACTAGCTTCATTATTCCCATCCGTTGAGGGATTCAGTGTTTCAGTCTAGGGCAGTAAATCCTTTGGAAAGGCTTTCTTACGCTATAAAATAAAGATCTGAAAGGCAAGACTCCTTCAGCTAAGCTAAAACAGCCCATCAGGTCAGACGGGCTGAGAACTTGGCTTTATTCCCCCACAGGCAGCACAGGCTGGCTCCAGCAGTGCTGATGCCAAGCAGAGCCTGGCCAGCTTCCTGAAGGATCAGGGCTCCAGCTGCCCTCTGCTGAGAGCTCAGCAAAGAGCTCAGCTGGGAAATGGCACCCAGGCCACAAGAGCGAGGCATGATCAGCCAGCATCGAGTGCTGTGGGCAGCACAGAGCAGAGGACCCTGCAGGAGCCGTGCAGGGCAGATGTCCTCAGCTGATTCCACAAGAAAGGCCGTGTCTGAATGGTGATGATGCTCCTCCTCACCACTTGAACACTCAACAGCTTGTCCCAAAAAACCCAGCAGCTGTTCTTCACATACTGTTGTGCCACCAGCTTATGTCACCTGCCTGCCAGGAAAGCTTTAATAGCCTTCACCAGCTTCAGTTTCTTTCACCCTCATTTGGTGACCTCCAAGTACAGCCCAAATAAGGCTGTTTCACCAACACAGGTGAACACAGGCCTTTAAAGTGTCCAGAATATAAAGAGTGAGCAGGCATTATGAGAAGTGATTTAAATTTACATAACAAGCAGAGTTTAAACAGAATATTCACTCAGAAGCTACACCCTGTAAACACACCAAGCAGAAGAAAATAATAAGCTTTTTAACTTAATTAGCTCTTTAGGCAAGGCTTGACACATGGAATACTCTAACAGAAAACAAAATCAGAGAATAGTTTGGGTTGGAAGGGACCTTAAAGCCCATTCAGTCCCACCCTCTGCCATGGGCAGGGACACCCTCCACTAGCCCAGGTTGCTCCAAGCCCTGTCCAGCCTGGCTTTGGACACTGCCAGGGATGGGGAAGTGTGGTCTCCCATTCTCATGCTGCAATCTGAATCCATTTTTAGGGACTGATATGGGAGTATTTGGAACTGGTTTGTTCTGGGGGGGGGTGGGGGGCATCTCTTCATTGCTCACTACCCCAAAATTTTCATGGTCACCAAGAGGAAGCTGTGCAAAAGTAAAAAAGCTGACACAGCCCCAGAATGGCAGCAAGTCTTTCTGAGTCACCAACCCAATCCTCCGGCCTCACAAGTACAGTGTCATTGTTGGCTCTTCCAGACTGACTTGGGAATCAACAGTCAGAGTTGCACACACATAAACTGGTACCAGCCAAAAGGAACGGCTTTAAAAGCCATTTGAAAGGAACAGCTGCACATCCCTGAGCAAAGCCTGGACTTCTGAAACTGAAATCACAAAAGTCAACATGGCCACTGTGGCATCTAAGTTTGTACCTAAGCAATTAAACCACAACAACACATGACTGAGTAACACAGAAATCAAGGATTTTGATGCTTCCTTTCTGGGGAAAGTCTTGTAAAAACCATCTCATTGGTAAATAAGGAGAAAAGCCCGCAGCAACCTGAGAAACTGGCCATTCCAAAAGGCCCTGCTGTTTTTCCATGGCTTTCTGCCACACCTCAAATGGCCACATGTTTATGTACAAGCTGAGCAGCAAGCATGTTGGGAAAACCACAGATTTCCCCATGACACACAATCGCACATAATTGCCACTGACGGTGATTGCAAATTTGGCACTCTCCCTAGCCCTGACCACGGAACACATCTGCACCAAATGTCTGCTTTGGACAGCTGGGTGCTTTAGGACATCTAGCAAAGAAATATGGAAGTCTTTTGCCTACCTCTCATCAACTCAGAACACTGGATTTGTTTATTCCAGCAGGAATAAGAAAGCTCTAAGTGATACATGGTAGCTGAAGGAATTTTGGCAGAGATGCTAAACCTTGTGGAGTGCTCTCACCCACAGAATTCCTTCTAATTCACAGCAAGGATATTTTCCTGATGCAAAGCCATATCCAGAATTAAAACTAAATAGCTAACTAGAGCAAAGATATCCCCCCAAAAAGCCTCCACACCTTTGAATACTTCCAAAGAAATATAAATTTCAAAACAATGACACTACAAATGAAAAGGTAAAATAGAAAACCCCAAAGCCTATCACGGAATAGCAACAAATCCCTGATATTCCAATAACAATATTAATATCATATTATATATAATACCAAAATCATTACATTGTTATATTATATAACTACATTAATTAGAAACTAATAAAAACTAATATTATAGTTAGCATATTTAGTTATCTCTATAGTAATTAGTATATTTAGTTATTTCTTCATAACACAGTATACACAGAAAAAACCTGGGTGACAATTATCTTCCACATTCTTTTTTATTTATGAAGTGGACTGAAAAGTCTAGCACTGAGCAATTCTGACAGTTTTTGAGTTCAGAGGATTAAGATGGGTTTCACATACCCATACAAACAAATCCTCAGCTGCCAATTTATATATGGTGTATATGTGTGTGTATGAGTACACGTATATCAAATAATTTTCACCACAAATGAAGCGATGCTCAAGGATTAGGAGTAATCAGATTAGACAGCTGAAATGCCTAAACCAAGATCCCTGCCAAAAGAAGCTGCTGTACAATTATTTCCTAAGAGCCATTTACTAAGGGCGCTGAGCACTGGGGTTTATCTGATTTAATGTTCTTCTCAGAGAAAGAAGAGAACTGTATCCAATCCATTGCAAAGCTGTGCTTATAATGCCTCTGAAGACCTTTAGAAGCAGCCACTGCCAAGAACTCAGAGAATAAGAACAATGGTCGAGCTGCTCCAGCCAGCTGTCCATCCTGAGGGCACAGAAGCAGAAACCTGCAATTTTCCAACAGCAAATTGGGTCCTGCAGGCTCTTCCCCCTACAGATCCCTCATGAACTGCCACTGGAAGTGCTTCACAGGGCTCTCCTTCCGTTTAAAGAGAGAGTCATCACACAGGTGAGACTACATAGAAGAAAACCACTTGTAACTGGCATCTCAAATGATAGTGAATAGTTTTGTTCCTCGCACAGCTGACAAGTGCATGCACACGGGATCAGAACCTGTTTCATAGCATTATATTTTAATGAACAAAAAAATGCTGCTGCATTTTAACTGATTGCAAATTTCTGTTGTAGACTACCAAACCAAGAAGCTGACTCCACCATGTAGTAAAAAAGACCAAACTTAAAACCTTGTGCTTCATGCTCTGAAGTGAAGGACACCCCCAACTCCCATTCAGATGATGGGAGCTGTGTGGATAGAAACCTTGCTGAGTTTTTCCAGCACCACAAGGCAGCACTGCTGATGCTGCCTACAGTCATGAGCCCCTCCATGGCTAACACACATCCACTGGAAAGATCATCCCAATGGATTCAGGGAGCACTGAGTGAGCCAAGATGCTTAGCACTAGAACATTCAATAGGCTATTTAAAGTTTCCTCCTAAATGATATTTCCTAATGACTCAGCTGCTTTCAGATTCTAACCTGGCTATAATGAATTTTTTGAAGAGCCCAGAAACTGCAGTGAGCAACTTTTACCGGATTCTTAACCAGAGAGAAATGAGTGAAACCAGCCCAGCAAGCTCACGTTTCCTTAACACACTCATTTCTTTTACTTTTATATTTCTTAAATCATTTTTCAGCCTCATGACTTATGACTACTAAGTGTAACAGCAGACAGGAAGGAGTCAGACTGCTCACAGTTTTTCACCCTGTTTTTCATGAGTTGGCTGTTCACAGACAAACCAAATAGATTATCCTGGGAATTGCAGAGCCCTGCTAAGCAGTCCAAACCAGCACCAGTGAAACTGATGAAGCTCCATCCTCACAGACTCCAAGGGCCACCACCCTCAAGCACCAAACTCTTCACCTCAGGACAGTGGCCAGAGCCTGGCTGAAAATCAGTGACCAAAGATCTAACACAAGCTTTACTAGCAATGTGCCTTAGCAAGTATCAAGTTTGTGTTGTTATTTCCCATTGTTTTAATAGTTATGAGCTCATGACTTTTTTTTTTATTTTTAAGAAAAATAACAATGACAAAAAAAAGCATTATTCATGCTTCATTTCTTGGAAAAGAAAGCTCACTTGGAGACCCAGAGTGGACAAAATCTATTATTCTCATCTTTTGTCTATTGCAACAAGCACTAAGTTTAGCTTACGAGCCTCAAGTGCAGTTGTCTTAAAGTTATTAACCACATGCAGTAAGAAACAATAAAAATCAGGGACAGATTTGCCCAGCACACTGTTAACTCCACCTTCTCAGAGATGGTTAAAATAAATCCAGATTTGCTATAAATGCTCTTGTAAATGGGTGATGCACAAAACAGTCTTGGAACTTCTCAAGCCCTTTGCATGAGAGGCACATCACATTAACCAAGGAATCCTAATCAAAAAAACTACGCCCATAGGCTGGAAATGAGAAAAAGATAGCTTCAATGAAATAGAAACACAGGTTGATTATTGTTCTAAGGAAGTAATCCATCTGAACATCTCCCCTAGCTCCATTAAGAGGCCAGAAGTTTTTATCTATTGCTGGTGCACAATTATGGGCTAAGAGACCAGAAAACTTGAGTCCATGTGGTTCAGATTCAAAGTAATGACTTTAGTGGCTATTAAATGTCCCCAAAAAAAGGACACAAAGCAAGGTTTTTTCCTTTCTGGGGACAAGCAAACATACTGAATGCTGAAATCTGGAGCAGCCCCACGTTCCTGCCTCCCTGCCTTTTGCACAGCCTGGAGGTCTGTTCCCAGCAGGGCCACAGTGCCGTGTCTGAGCTGACTCTGCTGCCTCTGGCCAGCCCTCCATGGATGGCTGCCCAACTCCCAACACACAGCCACGGCTGGCAACTCGGCTGACAGGCCCTGAGAGAGGCCAAGGGCTGAGTGAGCCATGGAGATTATGGGAAGCTCTTACAACTAGGTGGTCCCTGACATCCAAGCCTAGAGCTTGAGCTCCATCCCAGCACTGAGCACATCCAGGACTGCAGCCTGTGCTCTCCTGCATCTCCTGCATGCCCAGAGCTTTGGGGTTTGTGCTTGCCCATCCAGCACTGCCACTACTGCAGGCATTCATGGGCTGCTTTGGTTTTCCAACAACAAAAGGCACGAGCAGACACAAGGGGGAAAAGCTTTGAGCAATTTGCTTTACTCAGCCTACAGTAAAGGCCAAACAGCTGATAAGGACTGCAGACACAGCTTCCTTACTGTCCAGCCTGGGAGCAGCGCTGGATCCCAGGGCTGGCCCGTGCTCCCAACTCCCACTGAACATCTGAGAAGGTCATCAGCTCACTTTCTGTTTGTGTTTATTTCCCCTTGTTAACAACAGGCTGAACAGAGTAAAACTCAGTTCATAATGCTCTTTAAATTCTTTCTCCAGACTGAACTCCAGTTCAGTCCAGGTCTATTTCTGTCTCATCTCTGGGTCTGTGTATTTTGGCACTGTTCCTTCTACACTTGTAACAGCACTGGATAAAGAACGTGCACTGAGGAATCGGGCAGGAACAAATGCAACTACCCATTTCACAGTGCTGCTTTGTGTTAAGAAAAATAACAATGACAAAAAAAAGCATTATTCATGCTTCATTTCTTGGAAAAGAAAGCTCACTTGGAGACCCAGAGTGGACAAAATCTATTATTCTCATCTTTTGTCTATTGCAACAAGCACTAAGTTTAGCTAAGTTTAGCACTAAGTTAGAGCCTCAAGTGCAGTTGTCTTAAAGTTATTAACCACATGCAGTAAGAAACAATAAAAATCAGGGACAGATTTGCCCAGCACACTGTTAACTCCACCTTCTCAGAGATGGTTAAAATAAATCCAGATTTGCTATAAATGCTCTTGTAAATGGGTGATGCACAAAACAGTCTTGGAACTTCTCAAGCCCTTTGCATGAGAGGCACATCACATTAACCAAGGAATCCTAATCAAAAAAACTACGCCCATAGGCTGGAAATGAGAAAAAGATAGCTTCAATGAAATAGAAACACAGGTTGATTATTGTTCTAAGGAAGTAATCCATCTGAACATCTCCCCTAGCTCCATTAAGAGGCCAGAAGTTTTTATCTATTGCTGGTGCACAATTATGGGCTAAGAGACCAGAAAACTTGAGTCCATGTGGTTCAGATTCAAAGTAATGACTTTAGTGGCTATTAAATGTCCCCAAAAAAAGGACACAAAGCAAGGTTTTTTCCTTTCTGGGGACAAGCAAACATACTGAATGCTGAAATCTGGAGCAGCCCCACGTTCCTGCCTCCCTGCCTTTTGCACAGCCTGGAGGTCTGTTCCCAGCAGGGCCACAGTGCCGTGTCTGAGCTGACTCTGCTGCCTCTGGCCAGCCCTCCATGGATGGCTGCCCAACTCCCAACACACAGCCACGGCTGGCAACTCGGCTCACAGGCCCTGAGAGAGGCCAAGGGCTGAGTGAGCCATGGAGATTATGGGAAGCTCTTACAACTAGGTGGTCCCTGACATCCAAGCCTAGAGCTTGAGCTCCATCCCAGCACTGAGCACATCCAGGACTGCAGCCTGTGCTCTCCTGCATCTCCTGCATGCCCAGAGCTTTGGGGTTTGTGCTTGCCCATCCAGCACTGCCACTACTGCAGGCATTCATGGGCTGCTTTGGTTTTCCAACAACAAAAGGCACGAGCAGACACAAGGGGGAAAAGCTTTGAGCAATTTGCTTTACTCAGCCTACAGTAAAGGCCAAACAGCTGATAAGGACTGCAGACACAGCTTCCTTACTGTCCAGCCTGGGAGCAGCGCTGGATCCCAGGGCTGGCCCGTGCTCCCAACTCCCACTGAACATCTGAGAAGGTCATCAGCTCACTTTCTGTTTGTGTTTATTTCCCCTTGTTAACAACAGGCTGAACAGAGTAAAACTCAGTTCATAATGCTCTTTAAATTCTTTCTCCAGACTGAACTCCAGTTCAGTCCAGGTCTATTTCTGTCTCATCTCTGGGTCTGTGTATTTTGGCACTGTTCCTTCTACACTTGTAACAGCACTGGATAAAGAACGTGCACTGAGGAATCGGGCAGGAACAAATGCAACTACCCATTTCACAGTGCTGCTTTGTGATTAATTACCTTACCATGCTGAAATCAAATCAAGAAGGATGTAAAACACTATTTTTAATTCACAATTTATACCTAATATTGCATTACAAAATGAACTTATTTACTGTGACATCTAGCATGATTGATTTTGAGCTGCTGTCCACGCCGCTGTCGACTGGGAATATCCGAGCTCCACCGTCGGGAGCCTCCTGGCACTGCAGGGTACCACAACCTCATCCATAAATCTCCTTCTCCTTCTTCATGGAACTCGGGCTCCCACCATGTCCCCAGATGTACCTCACCATAAGAGGGGTCCAGTGGCTAACTGGCAAAAAAAGTGCAAGCTTCTTTTATTTACAGGATAGATTAATTTTATAACAATGGCTAATTAAAAGCTTCTTCTGCTTGGAAGATTATATTTCCAGATTACTTCCTTCAAAGAGATTTGGAAGATCCTTAGAGAGAGCTACCTTATTGAAGCCAAGTCAGCTTTTTGATCTTGAGACACCAGCAAACTGAAAAGCAACTGGCTCTTTCCTGCTGAAAGTGTGGCTGCATTGCTTTCCCAAAGGATAAGGAACTGCTAGTGCACTCAGAACGCACAGCTACACAAAAGCAGACTCTGTAAGCAAATAAAGTCACCATCAGCAAGCCGAGCATCCTGGGAGCAGGATAACCCAGTCCTGCTCAGTCTGGGATGAGGGGAAACATTCTACATCCCCATTATGTACCACAAACCAAAGTCCCAAGGCAGGAATAGTACTTAACAGGGGTAATTACCCCCCAGTTATTAATAAAGCAGCAGTCAGTGTTTTCTTCAAGAAGCCATTCTCCTAACAAGCTTTATGGAGACCATGGCACCAGTCCATCAGTCCTTAAAAGTGCCAAAAGACCATGGGAACACAAAGACCTCCCAGAGTACGTTTCCATATGAACCCTATCCTACTCTTTAACAAGTTGAGGTTTGCTTTCACATGGTAAAAGATAATTTTACTTTACATCATCATAGGCTTAGGTGGGAAGGGATCTTAAAGTTCTTCTAGTGCCATCCCTTAGGCAGGGACATTCCACTAGCCCAGGTTGCTCTAAGCCCTGTCCAACCTGGTCTTGGACACTTCCAGGGATGGGGTAACTACAGCTTCTCTGGGAACCCTGTGCCGGGGCTTCCCCACCCTCACAGGAAACAATTCCTTCCTAACACTGAATCGATGCTGCCCTCTGGCAGGGGGAAGCCATTCCCCCTTGTCCTGTCCCTCCATCCCTTGTAAAAAATCTCTCTCCATCTTTCCTGTAAGTTACCCACAGGCACTGGAAGGCCACAGTGAGGTCACCACAGCGCTTCTCATCTCCAGGCTGACCAAACCCAATGCTCTCAGCCTTTCCCGTAGGACAGGGGCTCCATCCCCCTGATCTCCTTGGTGGCTCTCCATCTGACCAGAGATGCACTATGATATATTAGGTTTAAATGGGTCTCGGGAGGCTTCTTTGGGTGGAGAGAGTTACATGGCCTGGGACAAAAACACCACTGCTGGATATGAAGCTCAAACACAGTGTGGTAACTTTTCCCTAAAAGAAACACAAAAAAGTAAAGACTGAGCTAGAATTCCTACGAATGCCAAAAACAATCCTTGAAACACTAATAAAATTTTGCTCAGCAAAGTATCAGCAAACCCCATAATTACTCAATTAGCCCTAAACAAAGGGAAAAGATAGACACTAAACACAGACCTACCTACACTTGCATAATTCAAGCACTACTAAATAGAGTCCCCTCGGTTTTCATACCAAACTACCTGTCTCTCACTGTCTCTCGACAGAACACAAGGCAGAAAGAAAAAAAGTTTAATTTTGAAAATTCTAGGAGAATAAAACCAAGGTTCTAGGAGATGACCTGTGTGTGCCTGCACACATACACATACATGTGCATGAACATCATCATTTAGATATTCAAAAAGGCTTTAGGATATATCCAGCTGCCATCCTTTGAGAATGCAGATTTCCAAACATAACAAAAATCACGTAATCTGACGCCAGCTGCTGGGAGAAAGAAGTGTCACATTCAGTACAAAATTCAGACATTCTGCATAAGGTTACTCTGTACCCAAAATATTTTTTCCTTTTTACTACTAGAAATACATCTGCCTTTTTTTCCAAGTAACTGACAGAGTTTTTACTGATTTCAATCAGAAAAGACCCCAGTTCCCGTCCAAGTATTTCACTACAAAGTGAATTGCTAAAGGATTACTAGTGTAAAACCATTAGAAACCCCAACCCTGTCCTTTCAGGCACTACAACTGTAAATTCAAATCTCTGTATCATTCCAGCTAAGTCTCCACTTCACAGAACTAATCCATGTGCAGCTGACAGAACATGGAATGCTACAGCAGAAAACACTGTCCGTGTACACCAATTATTCACTCTGACAACATCCAATTGGGAATATTATCCCTAGGGCTCTAACAAGGGTCCAGTGATGCTTCAAATACTGCTGTGAATAAAGAGGCATCAATTAGTTGAAATTAAAACACCTATTTAAGGATGTTCAAAGAAGGGCTGTTACTGGTGTTCCAGGTTAACATGAACTTCCTGGTCTTTTAGAAATCTATTACTAACTTAAACAGTGAAGAGTCTAAATAAGTCATTTTCTGTTTCTACCTATCAGACACATTTTTTACTCCTGGTGAGGGTCTGTTTGAGAAGTTGGATCAGATGATTTTTTTGAGGTGCCTTCTAACCTGGGCTGTTGCAGGACTCTATTGTACAAGAAAGCAGTGGGAAAAAGAAGCAGAAAATCAGACTGCAAAATAGCTTATCTGACAGAGCCAACCCAGGAAAAAGAAGATACTGAAACATTTTACTTCTATTTTTAAAAATATGTGGTTTGGATTGAAATGCTGATTTTAAAAGAAAGATATAGCAAGTTTTTCATGGCCAGAGGAGCCTCTCAAAAGCTTCATTACAGCACTGTTTACTTTGGTAACTGGCGAGTCAGCTGGAAGCAGCTCTCTCCCATCCCTTCACTTTTGCCTGTACCATTTGTAATTGTGTCATTTTCTAAATGGCACCAAGAAAAACATTTTTAAGCAGAAACCATTCAAGTAAGGGATAAACTTCTTGCGGAAGTCTAGAGAAGCAAGGCTGAGAAACTGGAACACTCACCACAACCCAGGGGAAAGGAGTCGGGCCAGGCTGAGAGTGTCTCCACACTGCCAGAATAGCTCAGTGGTGACAGTGGTCTCATGTGTCTCCTCGCTCTCCATGGGCCACAGCAGTCAGAAAGCCTTGCCTCTGATCCTTCCCAGCTCTGAGTCTGGCCCAGCAGTGCACTCAGGGCTCCCTGGCAGCTCTCCTCTCTAAGAGAGGCTGCAAGCCCTGGAGCTGGGCTTCTGGGAGCCATCTACACAGAGGCACAGAGGCTCTTCTCCCCCCTCTGCAGCACTACACTCACTTCATGGTTTTAATCTGCCAGGGGAACCGAAAACCAGAACTTCTCCCCACAGTAGTCACACAAGCCCAGAGAATGACTATCTGGTAAATGAATCCTGTTGCACAGAAGTCTCACACTCAGTGCTGCTGAGGGTCTGGCTGCAAGACACACGTTTAGTTGTCACTTTGGAAAGGGAATCTGCACATTCACTGACTTACATAAACTCTGTGGTATGTAAACAATCCCCCAATCCATGTCTAAGCATCATTTCTGCCCACAGACATTTGTCATATAAAACTGACACCTCAGTCAGATAGCAAAACACCTTATAATAGAGAATCATGGAGTCATTTAGGATGGAAAAGCCCTCTAAGATCATTGAGTCAAACCATTGACCCAGCACTGCCAAGGCCACCATCAACCAAGTCCACAAGTGACACATTCACACAGCTTTTAAATCCCTCCGAGGATGGTGACATTTCCCTGGGCAACCTGTTCCAATGCTTGTCAACCCTTTGAGGGAAGAAATTTTCTTAATACCAGTTCAACGCTCCCCTGGAGCAACTTGAAGCTGTTTCCTCCTGTCTTATATAACAATATAGCTTTAAATGCCAACTGAGAAAAGACCAGAAAGAAGCCCAAAGCAGGAAGAGCCAAACACTTATTCAGGAAGAACTTCAGGATGCTTCTAGAGTTCTGAAACAGCAGCTGTGAGGGTTCATCACCAGTAGCTCAGCCAAGAACTCAGAGCATGTCATTGTATCAGTGTGACCTGGATCCATGCAGGACACAGAATCCTAAAAAGCTCATCAGGTCCTTTCTTCAGAGTCTACCTAAACCCTTGAGGGTATGAGAAGTTTTCAAAGCAGATGAGCTGCCCTCGCAAGCTGAAGGACTTGCCCTGAGAGGCCGTGGCTGCCCCATTCCTGGAAGTGTCCACGGCCAGGCTGTGCCCCTTGCATGGGACAGCCAGGGATGGGGGAAGCTTGTCCCTTGTGGAACTTGGCATGGCACCTCACCTCCAAGCAAGTTGTGAGGAGGTCTCCACCAAAGGACAATGGAGGAGGGTCAACTGGCAGACTTTGGGAGGGGCCAAGAACATATAAGAAAAATATTAAAATATGTATGACCACTCATAAATATTCATATTGCTGATACAATTCCCAGGTGTATAAAAGGCGGAGCCACCATTTTGTGAATGAGCCCCTGGCATCGAGCCATGCTCCCTTTTGCTTTGTGTATTTTTATTAGCTCCCAATAAAACTTTTTATAACTTATCCCCACTCAGGGTCTGAGTCGTTTATAACAAGCTCCCTTACAACCACGCTGCCTTTTGCCAACTCCTCTGTGCAAGCAAGAACTCCGGGCAGCTCATTACAGCAGGATCCACGAGAGCTTAACTGGGGAGCTGCTAATCCAGGCAGCTTTGCCCAGCCTTGTCTGCCCAGCAGCAGAATCCCAGCTGTGCAGATCTCTATCACCTCCCCACATGGGCCCAGTGCCCCTGCACTGACCCACAGACACAGCACAGCCCACGGGAGCGCTGGGACACCTCAGAACGACGGGAGCTCAGTAGCTAGAAGAAAGCTGTTTCAGGGCTTTGGAAGAAGAAAAAAAAAGGCATCAGAATATTTCTGCTCTTGATGCAGGTTTCAGTGCTCAGTAGTTTTTAGGACACTGTGGAAGAGAGGGAAGCATTAAATATTATCTGTGGGTTGTAAAATTCCACGGAGTTTTACTAGTGTAAAAATGCAAGCATGCTCCAAACTAACTCAAAAAGCAGATGTGAACAGAGAGGGAGGAGGGAAAGAGGATGAGAACATTAACTTTTTTGCCCTAATCAGCTAAACAAGAATGCATTAGGCAAAACCTTGTTTTCTGTTCACTCATCTTGTAAAATTTGTTTGAAAAAATGCCACTATTTATGTTTCAATATAAATTAATTTAAACTAACTCATTTGTCTTGAGCATTGTATTTCCCAGTTTTACTCTCCATCTGGCCTAGCCCAAACAGACTGGAATGTACTCAGCTGACTACTGGAAAAACATGGAACTCTCACAGGGCAATGAAATAATCGATTGCTAAATAATTACCAAACTTACTCTAAAAGAATGATTACAGTTTAAAAACGGAAGCATTTACCATGATGATTGTTTTCACTAAACTCGTTCAGCCTGTTTATACAACACAGAGCACAAAGATATCTTCTCTGGGGAATTTGGATCTGTGACCATAAAGCCATCAAGCTCCAAAAATCAATGTTACCACCTGACTTGCACTGTTTGTGTAGGTCAATCTAAAGCATATTTTCTCAGGGTCTGCATTGTGTCTGGAAGAAAACCCATTCTCTGAACTGGCAAGTCCTTTCAAATACAGTCTGACAGCTCACACTGGATATTTGAAGTGGTCGGGTCAGCACTCCCCTCATGAGTCAACACGAGTGAAGGGTGAGTGCTAATTCCTGAGCTGCTGCAGCAAGTAGAGTCACTGAGGATGAGACCAGTGAATGGCATGGAATCAGGGAATGGTTTGGGTTTGGGAGAGACCTTAAAGCTCATCTCATTCCACCCCCTGCTTTGGGCAGGGACACCTTCCATTAGGTTGTTCCAAGCACCATCCAACCTGGCCTTGGGCATTTCCAGAGATCCAGGGGCAGCCACAGCTTCTCCGGGCATCCTGTGCCAGGGCCTGCCCACCCTCACAGGGAAGAACTTCTCCACAGTACCCCACCTAACCTTGCCTTCTGGCAGTGGGAAGCCATTCCTCCTCCTGTCCCTCCAGGCCCTTGTCCCAGGTCACTCTACAGCTCTCTTGGAATGCCCTTTAGGCACTGGAAGGGGCTCTCAGGTCTCCCTAGAAACCTCTCTTCTCTAGGTGAACTCCCACAGCTCTCCCAGCCTGTCTTCAATCCTTCCCTTAGAGACTGGTCCTGTCTTTGCCCTGCTGTGCTGCTCAGTGCTCGAGCTGCAAACTCTCTCTGCCCCCCCCTCCAGTGTCTTAAAGACATTCACAAGGAATGTGAACAACCAACATGGAATTCCTGCATACACTGAGAGTCAAGGCAATTTTCCTGAACCTGGTGGCCAAGGAACAAAGATCCCAAGGGCATCACTAATTCTTCAAACAACAGTCTGTTGGGCAGGCTCAAGGCACCATTTTTTTGTATCAACTGCCCACTGAAATGGTCAGTGAAGACTGTCATTTCATGGAATTCAGGAGCTATTCAGGTACAGGCACAGATAGTCATCCAGTCTCTCCTGAATATCTTGTTCAGGTGTCTGCAGTAAAAAATGGTATCCAAATGATTATGGCAGGATGGCTCAGGTTTGAATCACCTTTGCTGCCAGCGGAAAATCTTCAGACCTCACTCAGGAAAACTCTTAAGGATATGTCAAAAGGGTATCAAAATCAACAGAATATATATATATATATATAAACATTCCAAAGTGTTTTGCTTAACTTTGTGCCTGAGGTCTCCAAACTAAATGAGGTGGCGTTTCCCGTCTCCTATCTCTTCTTTATCCCTAGAGCTGGGGCTGGATATCCTGGGCAGGATTATTTATCACCACGTGAATGCAGCAATATTATACCAGCATAAGCCCAACTGTAAAAATATTAAGACAAATGTTATGGATTAATTCTGGAATGATTACGAGGCCCAAGACCCCAGTGTCCAGCTAAACTACACAAACACAGATAAAACTGTCCAAACTGCAAACCTGAATAATAAACCTATTTACTAACAGAATAGCCTAGATGAAATTCCAGCTGTCCTTCACACCTGATAAATTAAAATACTCTGTAAGGAAGTTCAGTGTATGCCTCTACAAAGGAAATATCAACAAAACCGGGAAAAATTTATTTCATTTCATTCTCCAAAATCACATCTCACATTTACTGAGCCCTTCCAAACACGTTATATTTCTGATTAGCAGTAATGCCTTAAGGTATTCTTTTTTCCTTTTTTCTGATCTTTGGAGTTAAAAACTGCTTTAAAACATCACTGAGGCACATAATTCTTACTGAACGATAATGTCGGGGAGCACCCTGTAATTTAAAACACTGCACTTCTAATGGACAAAATTGAGTCAAGTAGGAAAAGCAGGATGGATCCAGATCCTAGCCTGAGCACAATCAGACTTCAAACAGGGCTGAAAAAATGAAAACCAGCTGAGCTAATAAAAACCAGACCCTGCTCAAACAATCTTTCGTCAAGTAAACTTCACCTATGTTGTTACTCTTGGAATTTGGTAAAGTAGGAGGAGCCAGCAAGGTCTGAAGGCAAGATGAGAAAGGATATTTGGGAAGGATGTAATATTTAGCAAAGTAAGATGGCAGACAACCAAAGCCAGACTCTGAGCTCAGTTGTACTGGTGTAAATCCAAACTAGCATCACTGACGATAATGGAATTACTCTGAATTTACTCCATGTTAACTGAGATCAAAACCTGATCAGAGACAGAATATCAAACTGGGGAAAAAAGGCTTTTATATCTACACAATGGGACATTTCATTGCAAGTAACTAAGCACGTGTTTAATGATTAACATTAAACAACACAAGGTGAGATGGACTTGAGTTATCCCATAAATACCCACAGCCAAAATTCTCTACAGAGCGAAAAGTTTTATGTACTTCAAATCTACCTCTAAGCAAGATTTGTGCAAATTAATGAGTTAATTAAAAACATGCTTCACTTATTCAGGGCTTTTCTTATTTTCTTCTTTTGTAGAAAGGACAGTTTGAGATGAACCAAGATTCATCCCCACAAAGCAGGAATGCAACAGCATCTCTTCAGTTGCCTCCAGTGTGTCCTTTCCAGAAAGGAATACAGACTCTTACCACTTCCTAAGGTGCAGCTCCAGCTCCAGACCATATCATACACCTCTAGACTGAGGAGTATTTCTGTGCCTTCCCTCTAAACAAAGTCCCAGCCACAGGTTCACATCATATTGGTGGCTGTGCCAAACCACCAAGGCATTAAAAGATTTGTTTGATGTGGTAAAATTGCCAATTATTCAAAATGCCATTTAGCCAACAGTTCTTATTTTCATCTCCCTACGCCGTGGCTCATTTGGGTAACAGAATGACACTCAAATCAACTTTAGAAGGCAGAGAAAGGGCCAACGTTTTACAGCAATGACATGATCCCCACTTTTCACACCCTAAGCATAAGCAACGGCAGAAATATCGAGAACAAAGCTTGACACACAAAGCAGCCTCATTTTTCCCCCACTGTCAGCATTCACAGACTGTCCAGATTCTCCCTCATACACATATCCCGTGTAACTCAATCCTTCCACCTCACTAGCACTAGGGATGCTCCCTTCCCGCTGCAGCTCTGCCAGCTAAGCCCACTGCCAGTCCTGCTGGCCAGAACCACCACAACACAAGCCATTACCTGCTCTGCTCAGCCCCAGGGTGGCTCATGCACTCTAATCAAGCTCCCAGACTGAAGAGCTTCTTCAGCCTCTGCTAACCTGGACTGCTTGGGAATGAATCTGGGACTGCCAAGCAGCACTAATAGCTGGGGATCACAAAAAGCCATGACCTTAAAGAAGAGGGAAGCAGGAAGCAGTGCAAAAACAATAATTATTCTGTCCACTACAGTTACACCTTTAGGAAAGTGTAACTTAATGGACTCAGCAAAATTTCAGAAAACCAAATATCAGGGTCAGCTGGTCCAATTTTGACCCAGAACAAAATCTACAAAAGTACTCACTCCCATGGCCAACATGTGAAGTGGGAATGAGATGTGTCCTAGCTAGCAGCCTCATTCAGGCTGAGGCAAACACCACCTGGCAGGTCAAGAGGGGATTCTCCCCTCGACTCTGCTCTGGTGAGACTCCACCCTCAGCACAAGAAAGACATGGAGATGTCAACCTGCTAGAAAGAGTCCAGAGGAGGCCATGGAGGTGCTCCCAGGGCTGGAGTGCCTCTGCTCTGGCACCAGCCTGGGTGAGCTGGGGGGGTTCACCTGGAGAAGAGGAGGCTCCAGGGAGACATTACAGCACTTCCCAGTGCCTAAAGGGGCTCCAGGAGAGCTGGAGAGGCACTTGGGACAAGGGCTTGGAGTGACAGAAGAAGGGATTGCTTTGACCAATCTGAACTAGTGCAGGGTGTCCCTGCTCATAGCAGGGAGCTGGAACCAGATGGTCTTTGAAGTCCTTTCTAACCCAACCCATTCTGTGATTCTGTGTTCCTCTGCACAAACCTTTTTGTGGGTAACACAGCACCTCTTTCAGAGCAAGGATATACTCTCTTTAGCACCAGCACACTTCACCACAACGATCCAGTGTGTATATGCAAAAGAGAACTCCAGACTGCCAAGAAATCTTCAGATATGGAGGGGAGTACTGAGAAGGGACACTGAACCTCTGAGGGAAAAGGGTCAGTGGAAATTTTGAGGAAGTGATGGGCTGAATACAGAGACAAAGAAGATAAAAAGATGAGGAGTCAGACAGACTAGGAAAGAAATGAAAAGAAGGAATAAACATTTCAGGGAGAAAAAAGTGATTTGTGGTTTTGTGGTTAACACAGAGAACTGTGACTCAGGGGTAGGTCACATGAATTCCCTGTGATTTGTTACAGCTTATGTAAAATTTAAAAAGGGAAAGACATGACCAAAACAAAACAAACAAAAACCCAAGACTCAAAAAAAAACCCCAAAAAAACACCAAACCAACAAAACAAAGCCAACCACACAGAGATCTGAAATATACTGAGACACTGAGATGCAGGGGTTTAAGTGGTATGTTGTTAAATCAGGAGTAAACAATCCTGGCCAAGCACCACTGCCTAAGCATCGTGTTATGTTCTCCAAATGCTGTAGGAGAGTAATGCTACCCCAAAATGTTACCCCAGCCAGTGCACACCGTGCCTTATTTCAACAAAGTACCAGGGCATCATCAGGGACATCACCCTGGGTTCTTGCTGTGTTTCTGGTACATGACAGCAATTAGTGTGCACAGGGATGCTAAAGATCTCCAATTAAAAATCACACCACTATTGTATTGGTGTAAGTAACAATAAATGGGAAAAGATCTGCCCAAAGATAGGCAGAATCACAGGTTCTCTGCCTGGGTGCTCCAGCTATTGCTCTTTTACCTAAAATTGTATGCTTGTTCAAACATTTCCCCTATTCACAGCCTAAAAACCTGGCTCTGACACAGTAGCTTGAAGTCACAATCTCATGAAGACATCAGTAAACAGAAATACAAATTAATACGTGGGCATAAAAGAAATTACAGTACTCCTAGCTGTCATAAGACAGAGCCCATCATTTTTCCTGCACAGTTTTCCTCCTCTTCTTCTGTTCCTCACTAAGTTCCAACTGCAAAAGCACACTACTCAAGTGAACTAAGACCTCACTAACTAAACAAAAAGCTCCATCCTTTGGAAAACAGACTCGGACATACCATTGCTGAGCTTAAGAGAACTCAGGAAATGTTTCAGAGATATTCAGCATCCCCAGAGACACTTCACTTCAGCTCATGAAAATACACTGGTGTCCAAGGCATGAAAATTACAATGGCTTCCTGCTGACCACCCCAGCCCCCGGGCTAGGAATCTAATTTAAACAAGCTGGCAGGAGTCCAGCAGTAACGTACAGTCACAGCTCAGAGCTATCCTGAGCAAACAGCCCAGACATTTAGCAGGAACTACAGCAACACAAGACATTCCTTCATTTTCATTCCATGCTGCAAACCCACCCCCACTCACTCCACTTCACCAGCATTTTTCCAGGCTGAGAACTGAGGTACTGTTCTGTTTTGGTTACCTCTCATTGCTCTGCTGGTTGTAATTTTATCCTATAAAGTTGATATTTGGCTCCACTGTGTATCAGGCTACATGAAACTGGCTTTTAAAGCTGAATAATATTAATTCATTGTACCTATATCACACACTTACTGGCCTATTCCCAAGAGCAAACAGTAAGGAATCCACTATTCCAGTGAGAATGGATGAGCCTGCTAACAGGGACACATTACTGACAGCGAATTCAACCCTTTCAGTTCTCTCTGGGTGGTTGCAATGTTTGCTGCATGCTGGCTTGCTGTCTGGGAATATGTCATTTCCAAAAATGCATATATCTTACCAGTAATGCCTGCAGACTGAAAGCTAGGCTAGGAGTGCTTTAGGAGAAGGGCTACAACTTGGCAAAGCAGTCAGAGTGAAGAGGAGTACCAAGGTGCCAAAGCAAATCAAGATGGAGGAGCACAGGGATATGGAACAGCAGGTTAACATTGCTGCATGAACACACACGGCATGTTTACATTGGCAGTACACAGCACCAGGCGCATCCCAGCTCCTGCTTGGGAATTGTCCCATGGCACTACTGGCCTCAGAGCTGCCAGTGTCACTCCTTTAGCTGACACAGACAGGGGTCTCCGAACACCCAAGGTTCAAACCCTGCCAATAATCTGTGGAGAGGGCAAAGGAGCATGTCTGATCACGGGGCTACTCAGAGGGCACAAGCTCCTGAGTAGCCCTGTGATCAGACATGCACCAAGGCCCTTGGCAAAGCAGGCTCACAGGAGCCCTCAGGGTGTGCTGGGGCTACCCAACAGGGGCCTTCTTCAGCTGCTGATGGGAGCCAGGGAATCACCATGTGGGAATAACCTATTCCCCCCACCCTGAGAGCCCTTGATGAAAACCTAGGTGTGAAACAAACCTCAGGGACTGTTATGTGGACAGTCAGCCCAGTGCAGAATGTGAGAAAGCAGAAAGCCTCTCAATTAACTTCCTATGTTCTCAATTCAGGGCTTTGACTGAACTAACCTTTGCTTCCCCTACAGCCAGTGAAAGCAAATGAGATCTCCAATGAGTATTTAAAAAATCACAGGGGATCAATTAAGGTGCCAGCTCCATTAAGGTGCCAGCTTCATTTTGTGATCTATAGAAAGAGCCTCTGGGTCACCAGCCCCTCAGCTGAGAGTCTTCAGTGAGGTGCCTGAAGTGGAATGGGATTAATCTTGTTGTCAGTGCCGTGGCTTCATGTATCTTGACATAACATGATCCCATCCAAGTGCTTCAGAAATATGAAGTCATTGTGCTTCTCCTCTGACAAAACCAGTTACCAAAGAGTAGGTTGCCCATGTTCCTCAAAAAGCAACAAAAGAAGCTTAACCATAGACCACAAGGGGATATGCTTGACCTAAACCATTCTGATCCCCCTTAAAAATGCAACACTGCAAACAATCCCTTTGCAAAATGCAAATCTTGGACCCAGAGTTCACCCAACAACAACTGCATGGCATGAATTCACTGCCAGCATCACTGAAGGATCTTGTAAATCTGATCTCAGAACAGCACACCTCAAACAGGAAATCCTAAACACCAGCACCAGTTATAAAAAACATATTATGTTCAACAATGTAAGTGAGGGGTAAAACATTCTCCCTGGCTGGAGTAATGAAGCACAAAAAGCAGCCAGCCCAGAGCATATTTCATTGAATCCATCCTATTCCTTCTAACAAAACTGCTGATTACCAAGGCATGGTGAGCTGATCAAGTAACACCATCACTCTCTTTCAACAGAGAAACTGTTTTGCCATTTGCAAACTGAAGAACATATGTTCTCAATATTTCCTCTGATGCATGTGTCTCCTTCAAAACCAAAGCCACAGCATATGCCAACAATTAAATCACTGACTGGAAAATATATACCAACTGGCATCTGAGGGCTCTCTGTCTAAAGGGTTCCTCCTGCCAGGCTTTAAGCCACATTCAAAGTACATTAACTAAATGAAATATCTGCTCCTTTTCCATAGTCCTTAATCTGGTTTAGCCAGATCCTCCACTGAGCGGAATCCACACTACTATGAATTCTAAGCAGCCTCTGACACACACACAAAGGATAAAGCACAAGTAAGAAAAAAGATGACAGGGACCTCAAGTCATGGAATCACAAAGTATCTTGAGTTCATAGGGATCCACAAGGATCATCCAGTCAGTCCCTGGCCCCACACAAGACACCCCAACAATCCCATCCTGTGCCTGAGAGCATTGTCCAAAAGCTCCTGGAGCTCTGGCAGCCTTTGGGTCTTGACCATTCCCTGTTTTCACAGTACAGGGGAAATAGCTCTAAGGTTTCTAACAAGTTGGTCCAGCAGGATGGAGAATGAACATTGCATGATGCACTGAAAAAATCACCAAGCCAATACAAACTCCTTTTGCTCCCCTTTGGTTAAGAAAAGCTCTAACACAACTTGTATCAGCACAGGGAGTCCCATCACTCCATGCCCCCTCTGCAGGACAGGTACTGTTCACTCTCTGCAGGTAACACACAGCACACCTCTGCATCACACAACAGCTTTCAAAAGACACTTGGCCATGGCCTCAAGCCTCATCCTAATCAAGTCAGTACTGTTGGACAGCAGTGCAGCACACAGAGCAAGGATTAAGGATCAGAGTGTCAGTTTCACCAGTTTTCAGGTCATGGGTAGTTCTTTTCCTTCATTCTCCCCTGAGAACTCAACTTCATTCTCTTTCCTAAAGGCATTAATTCACTATTAATTCATGTCCAGACATGAAAACAGAGCTGGGGAAGGGGCTGGAGCTGCAGGAGTAGCAGAGGGAGCTGGAAAGGGGCTCAGCCTGGAGAAAAGGAGGCTGAAGGGGGACCTTCTGGCTCTGCACTACTCCCTGACAGGATGTGGCAGCCAGGGGGGTCAGGCTCTGCACCCAGGGAACAAGGGACAGGATGAGAGGAAAAAGCCTCAAATTGCTCCTGGAAGATTGAATATTGGGAAAAATTTCTTCACCAGGCACTGGAACAGGCTGCCCAGGGCAGTGGAGGAGTCACCATCCCAGCAGGCGTCCAAAAGACCTGTCAATATGGCACCTGGGGACATGCTTTAGTGGTGAACATGGCAGCAACCGATAAGTGGTTGGACTCAATGATCTTAAGAGGTCTCATCCAACCTCTTAACAATTAACCTTTCTTAACAATTCCATTATTCTGATTGCCCACCACAAAGACATATTTTTTCCTCTTTCCTCTAGGATTGGCACTTGAAAAGAGGAAGCTCGGCATTTCAAGAGGAAAATACCCTGGCCACCTTTTCAACTTCCTGTCATATTTCTGTGACAATTCTCTTTACAGTGAACACTATTGCCCCAGTTAAAGTGAGATAAGATGTATACCATATTCATGGCTCCTTATTCACTTCATTACCATGCAGTCTCAGAAAATAGTTGCGTTCTCCAGGTGAAAACGGGACACTGTATCAGTCTCAGGGAGGGACAGCTTATTCATGGTTTAAAAAGTACTTGAGAATCTGCATCAAATATCTGCTTTTCATACAGCAGTAGGAATTTGATTTGTGTGCATTTAAACCAATCCAGGAGATGCATGCAGCAGCAGAAATTGCTCTTTGCTTTCCATACCACAGAGCTCCCATCAAGACTCGTAGCCAGTGTCAAACAATTACAGCCATGAATAGGATTAATTGGGCTTCTCTGTGTGATCGTGTGAAATACAAGCTGCTGTAACCCCTGGGAGATAAATTCAGAGTGCGGAAAGAAGAGAGGAAGGTGAATGAGTAAGTTTCTTTGCTCAAAAAGTGGTTAAGAAACTGGGAGATCTCTCTGTGAATTATCACGTACCTAAAAGCTGAGTTAACAAGGGCACTGTGACTTTTACAAGGGACACAACAGATGAAGTATCCTCTATGCAAATTCCAGCTCTAGGGAAAAGTTGCACACTGCTAACAAACAGCAAAGCTACCTGATAAAGGACATCAGTAGTAATTATAGGGACAGAATAGCACTGGAATACATTGTTTTTGAGCTGCAGAGTTTTCCTTGGAATTATAACCACATGGAGCTGAAGAGAGCAAAGCAAAATGGAACAAGTAGCTTCTAAGTTCTGTAGGCAACAATTTCAAATGTAACATAAAAAATAATTTGCAATTTGAAGCAGAAAAGAATTATGTATATGAGGCATTATCATTTTTTTCCCAAGGAAATAATCTCTACTGTATCTTCAAATAAAAACAGGGAGAATAATCTTTCCCCTTGCTAGAAGGATTCAAGAATCAGAGGGGAAATTCATCCTTGTGCATACCTTCTGGGCTGGACATGCAGAGTTAAGACAGCAGAAAAATAAGTTGTGAGTGATGCTTTAACAGACTTTTGGATCATGTCACAACATTTTGGCTGCCTCGAAGATTTTGGAGCTTCTGGCACTGGCAATACTTACTGTCTTCTCTAATCTATATAAGCAGCTACTTTTAGAGGGACCTCAGATAAATCCCTCTAGAGAAACAAGAAAACATCCATGCAATCAGAGGGTATTCATTTTATAGATATCACAATGTCTCCGGTTAAGGGCGACAATAAGGTTTCAAACACTCATTTCCCACACTCTCAGTACAGTTATCCCAGAAGCCTCAGAGATGGAAATGTCTTAAAGTGCTTTAGACTTCATCCTTATCAGCCCAGAGCTGTTCACTCACACGGCGTTGGTGACAGCCACTCACCTGATGACAGCAACAATAACACTTGGTAGTGGTAACAACACTGAGCAGTTTTTGAGCTTTAGGGAAGCAGTACTTCCCATTGAAATTGTCACTTGTGAAATATTAATAGCAATACTTCATCAGTTTTAGCACAAAAGAGCAGAATTCCCAGTTATTATGCCCAGGTCTGCTTATGATTTGCCCTCAGACATAGCAATGCAGCACTGAACAGTTGTACCTTTACACTGCATCTCCTAAAACACCAAGGAAAAAACTCTGAATTTGGACGTGCGCTCATTACTGCTGTCACTGTGTATCCAAGTCCAAAATAAACCAGCTTCCAAAAAACCCCAAATCCTTACACATCCCTGAGCTGTCAGATGGGATGTTCACAAATTTGAGGCCACCAAAACACTGCTCTGACAGATTGGCTGTCACCAGCTTTAATCTGGTATTCTGTGATCCATCAGAAGAAGAGGGAGATGAGACCTCCTAAATTAGCACCTTTTTTTCCCCACTTTAAATATTGGTAGCGATATAAAAGCCACTCAACTCTCAAATAAGACAACTACTTGAATTAAGTGGAGAGCATAATTTTTTTGGCCTCTGACCTTACTCTTTTCAAAGAGAATCAAGGGAATTCTCTATCTCTTGTGGTTTGACACTGGCCCAGTGCCAAGCACCCACAAGAGTCGCTTGCTCATCCTCTCCTGCCACAGCTGGGCAAAGGAGAGGAAAAAAAAGTTAACAAAGCCTTTGTGAATTGAGATAAGGACTGGGAGAAAACACTTCAAGGGCACACTGAAGATTGCAAAGTGAATTTTATTGCTAGCAGAATCAGAGGAGGATAATGAGAAGTAAAATAAGCCCTTAAAACACCTCAGTTTTGGCCAGCAGCACGTCCAGCTTCAAAGCCATCAGAGATTGGCTCTGCTGAACATGGCGGAAGCTTCCAGAAGCTTTTCATAGGAGCTATCTTTGTGACATCCCTGCTACCAAAAACCAGGTCATGCAAAACCAGTACACAGTTGATAAGTACACAGTTTTCACAAAATATATGCCCACAGAAACTTCACTGGTAAGCAATTTCTTCTGGGCAACCTAATAATTTGTCTAGTTCAAATAGAAGATAGTTTTCAATCAGTTTTAAGCAGTTTTACCTACTAAGGAAGGTAAGGAGGCCTCCAGAATGTGGACAGGAACACAGGATCGTATTCCTCTCCCTCTTTCAGCTGTCTCCCTTTTCATTAAAATCATAAAATCACAGGCTGGCTTCAGCTGGAAGGGATCTTAAGGCCCATCCAGGCTCACCTCTGCCATGGGCAGGGACACCTTCCACTCTCCCAGGTCACTCCAAGTCCCGTCCAACCTGTCCTTGGACATTTCCAGGGATCCAGGGGCAGCCACAGCTGCTGTGACACCGATCTTTTCTCATGCTGCCCCCATACCACTTCCATGGGGTGGGCAAACTCAGATACCAGTACAGAATACCACTTTTCCCTTAAACTTGTTCTCCCTGCTTTGAAAACCACTGCTGCAGTAGTGTTTCTCCACAGCCACGTTCCTGTTCCTTCTAATAACAAGTCCTGAAGCACTTCTTCCACACCACAAAGCAAACAGAGAGAATGTTGAAGACAATGCCCTTCTTCTTCAGGCTATACCAGAAGGGCCACTCTTCATCTTCTCCAACTGATTTACACACATTCAGCCTCTGCCTGAGAAGTTTAGACATCCATAAATCTGAGAGTAAAGCCCAAGATCAAAGACCTCAAGTGACAGAAGAATGCAAAAGTGCAGGGCAGCACACAGGAGAAGGGCTATCAGGAGAGCTGGATGTGAGAGGCAGAGGCAGTGACATCATCTGTGATACCATCCAGCTGAGGGTACAGCAAGGACATGGGAGTGCCTTCCCCTCTCCATTAGCCATCTGCACACCCACAGCACTTTCTCTGTCAGGAAGCATGAAAAACTTTAACTCCGTTAATAGCCTAATTTTAATTTCACAGAATTCCTCCTCTGGAAAAAACATTACTTCTTCATTGTAACTTCTAAAAAAAAAAACTATCAAACCTGCAAAACCCAAAGTTCCCAGACTTTTCATATGACCTCCTGAACTTGATCCAAGCTAGTATGTGGCTCAGCAGCCTAACCATGTTACAGACACAGCCCTGCCAGTCTGTTAAAGAACACTCCAGTTAAACATACTTCACTATGTGCATAACTTCAAGATAGGAAAGAGCTTTACTGTCTCAAAAGAGAGGAGTGGGATCAAGGAAAAAAAAAATTCCTTGTTCTCCTACACACTTACTATGTGACTTAAGTTTTCCCATCTAAACTAAGCATTATTAATGTTTCCCCTTTTCTCACAGTGTTTTCTATTTGATTTGTAAGAAAAGGGTCAGGAGATGCTGAGAGTTCTGTAGATATTGCAGAGTATGTACAGGCAGACACCATCCTCTACCCTAGGAAGTCCAGAGGTTACATATTCCCTTCACTTTTGTCTTAATTAATTACTGGAGTTCGGTCTGTAGAATAGCCATTCACACTAAAGGAATGCTTGATTAAATCACACAGAGTGAGTTATGACTGGTATAATTCCATTAGCTTTACAGAAAAATACTAGGGATGAATTAGTCCTCTCAGGCTTATTTTCCATTCCAAAATTCCTTAATGGCATAAAGAAAAAATAGCAAAGCTGGCCACAGATGTTAAATAAAGACATTCCAAGTCCAATCCCATTTCCACAGGATACAATGGGAGTTAGTAGGACATCAGGACCCACAACACGCAACTACAAAAGCATTTGCTGATCTTCAGCTTTAGCTCCACTTCAAAATTTTCCTGTGCCAACTCCTCTTAAATTTGGGACAATTTTCCACCCCCCATGCCAGTTTTTTCCATTGAACACTAGTCTGGCAAGAGCTTTCTTAGTCAACAGCTCTTTTCACTATCTACAGAAGTTCTGTGATCACATTTAGGCATTGAAAGCCCACAATAAAAATAAAAAAAAAAATCCCTGTAATCTGTTAAAGCACTGCACATGGTTATTCACAAAGTAGAATCCAAAGCACAAGGTTTTTCCAGAGTTGAACTCTCTGTATCCCACCAGATGGTACAGGGTATAGGAATGTGAAACCCATGACAAATTTTTCCATAAGCCATAATTCTGTGCCAAAAGCCTCAGGTTTGATACTAAAAATATACTTGTAATCCTGTTTCACCAAAATCCCAGTGCAGTAGGGAAAACACTACATTTAAATCTACCATCATGCACCCCAATGCATTGGCACATCACAATCATGGAATCACAGAATCATTCAGGTTGGAAAAGACCTTTTACATCACCAAGTCCAACCATCAACCCAACACCACCACCACTAAACTTTGTCCTCAAGTGCCACATGCACTTGGTTTTTGAGCACCTCCAGAGATGGGGATTCCACCACCACCTGGGGCAGCCTGTGCAAATGTTTTACAGCCCTTTCTGTGAAAAGGTTTTCCCTAATGTCCAACCTGAGCCTCCCCTGGCACAGTCTGAGGCCGTTCCCTCTCCTCCTGTCCCCATTCCCTGGGAGCAGAGCTGGCCCACTAAGCTGTCCCCTCCTGTCAGGGAGTTGTGCAGAGCCACAAGGGCCCCCCTGAGCCCCCTTTTCTCCAGGCTGAGCCCCTTTCCCAGTTGCCTCAGCTGCTCCTGTGCTCCAGACCCTTCCCCAGCTCCATTCCCTTCCATGGACATGCTCCAGTCCCTCAGTACAGCACTAACAATGCCACACTTTGAGTTATTTAAAAAACCTTCCATATTCTGATAGACTACATTTATACCAAATCATTTACAGTCCAGCTGCACCCTGTGGGGTGCCAAGGACACTCTGAAATACAAACTAGGAAAACAATGGAGTTCAAAACAAAATCCACACCCAATTTAAATTGCAATTACCTATCAATAGTGTATCTGCATCAGGGCACCTTTATACAAAGAGAAGTTCCTTGGACCTGAGCCCCAACTGCATCTGTACCCCTTGTATAGTCACATCTGCCTCAGGGACCACAGCACCTCACCAAAACATCCAGAAAATTTGCCTGTAAAACGCTCTCATTTTTTGGAAGAAGAATTTAGTGAATAGCAACACAACTTGTGAAAAAATAGCTTCATGCTCATTAATTCAGTTGAGCAACCTTCAGAAAGAATAACGCTAGGTAAACGAATTGGATGCTGTGAAATAGTTGTCAAGCAATATTTTTATGAGCTTTTTGAGTAAAGTTACTTCTCTATAGATTAAGAAAAAAGAGACTGAATTGGTCACAACAGCATTTCTTGCTTTTTCTTTTCAAGTGTCTCAGCATGGTCACAATCAGATGTACGGTACAGATGACCAACAGTCATCTGGATCTTACACATACATAAAATTCAAGACATTGACCTGTGGTGTGTCTTTCTAACTCTGAGAAAGACCAAATAAATAGTTTTCAGAAACCAGGACAAAATGAAGTTGAAAATTGTCCATCCTCCACTTCGAGAGCGCTCCCTGCCCTCACAAGTTATCCATCACGCAAAGAAGTCAGGCCCCCGCAGGGAAGTTGGGCTTCCACACAGAGAGGTGTAACAGGATACTCTGAGGCACGTTTGCCAGCAGCTCTGGGCTGTGCAGGTCAGTTCTCTGCAGGTTTCAGTTTCAGTCACTCCACTGACTGAAGTCTAACAGTTGCCAAGGAAAGGGATCTCCTGTGCAAAGAGGGGGAATGGGAGAGGAGGCAAGGAAGCGAGGAGTCAGTGAGTGGGAAAATGTGACTCAAGGAGAGGAAGGTGGCAGAGGATTTGTTGCTGGTGAGGTTTGTACAGAGCAAGGAGGGGTAGTACAGCAAAGCATGGTCAAAGGAGTCAGTCTGGAATACAAGCAAAGAACCTGGAAAGACAGTGGGAGCAAAGACAGTGAGGAGGACACAAAAAAGGACTGAAAAGGTGAAAATGTGCAGAAGAAAAATTGAATGAAAACATATGAGATGAGAAAGAAAACAGGAGCTATTGAAACAGACGAAGTGAAAGTGGTCTGTGATGAAAACTAAGCACAGGACTACCCATGAGAGAAAGCTGAGACTTCTTTCTACTGAGGATGCACAAGAACAAAGGACCACCACACAAACCTGCAAATTAAAAGTGCACCACACAAGATCTTCTTGCTCTTGTGGATGGAATAGTTACCCAGTCACTCTGAAAAAGAGAACTATCAACTCCTACCCTGAATCCCTTTCTGCTCACTGAAGTGAAGATAAGCTGTGACTGACAGAAAATCCAACCAAAACACTCCTAACTCATCCTCTTGATTGTCCAGCCATTCCATGGAAAAAGAGCTCCAAAGAGATGAACTTGGTTTTCCAGAAGGATATAAGAGAGTTCTAGGTTCTACACTTGACCCAAATCTTTCCCTTCTTGTTTATTTCTGTGGCACGATGTTTTTCAAGTCCCATATAAGTTTGTTCCATAAAATAACAAAAAACTGGGGAACAGGGGGAAGAGAGGGAAAACAAAAAGAAAATTACACCAAATGTGGAAACAGTAAGGACCCTTTTGTCATAGAACACTCTGATACTACAATGAAGAACACTTTGTAAGAAAAAAAAAAAGAGAACCTAGACAAGCCTCTAACTTTCTAAGCATTTGGTTTAAGGTATTTACACCAATAGCAAACATATCTTGTAAGCAGAAGTATCTGTGACTGGGAGGAAACAGAGAGGATGTCCACTTTTTTTGGTGACATTCCTGCAAAAATGGAACTCTTAAGCATTGAGCATATTCTGAGATATTCCATGGGAACTAAAGCCAAAAGAGAATTTTCAAGGGCTTTGCCCCACTTTCTGATTATTTTTTCTTTTTTTTTCTTTTCAAGGGAGTTTTTACAGCACAGTACAGCACACACCACCAGCCCGTTTTTACGGCACAGTACAGCACACACCACCAGCCCGGGGCATCCTGTTCCTATTTCCTCTTCAAATCACCAGAAGAATTTGACAAGGAAAGAGGAAGAAAGCCAGAGAAAATGGATAGGTGGGGAACAAAAAACAGATGCTGAAAGAGACGAACACACGATGTATGGCAGAAGAGGGGGAAAAAGAAAGAAGACCTCAAACAAAAACCAAAACAAAACAAAACAAAAAAAAAGAAAACCACACCATGTTCATTTCATTACAAGTTTCTGAATGTAAAAATGGGACAATAAGACAAGAGGAAGAGTGGAACTGCATTACTGATGTTCTTAAGTGCGCTCCCATGGAAGGGCATTGGAAAAAGACTCAGCAGCACCGTTACTACTCCACGTGCGGTTCACTGACGCTACTTCAGCTCGTATCTGAACAATTAAGGGGAGTATTTGATCCTTTAAGCTACTCCTTGCTGCAAAGAGCGCACTTAGAGCCCACTCCAGTCTATCCTGAAGGCTTTGGGAAGCTTTGTAGAGAAACAGGGAGGTGGTGGTCGCAATATGTTACTCGCCCTCGGCAGAGAAACGCGTGCAGCAAGAACGACTAGGATGGGACAGGAATACTTAGGCTCCAGTCCCTGCAAGCGCAGGAAACCCAATCTTTTGCCAGCCCTCGGGAGCTCCCTGCTGCCCTTCCCGGCTCCTGCCCGTCCCAGCCAGGGAATGCCCTACCTGGGTCGTGGAACGGCACCAGCGCGAAGTTGTACAGCGGCCGCTTGGGTCTCTTCAGCGATGTCTCCAGGATCTTGGATGCGCCCTCGATAACTTGCACCAAGTCGTCGTACATGGAGCCGGTCACATCGAAGACGAAGGCCAGGGTGGAGGCTCCCTCGGGCACCGCCTCGGGCTCGGGCACGGCGCGGGCGCTCAGGGCGAGCAGCAGCAGCAGCACCGTGCCCAGCGCCCCGGGGCTCCCACCCACAGCCATCGCGCCGGCACCCGCGGCGGCCGGGAAAGGCACGGGGGCAGTCGGGCCAGGGGAGCGGAGGCAGACCGCGGAGAGCGCGGGGACAGACCGCGACGAACCGCGGAGAGAGCGGGGATGGATCCGGGACGGACCTGAGAGAGCGCGGGGATAAACCGGGACGGACTGGGGAGAGCGCTGGGACCGACCCGGGAAGAGCGGGGACAGACCGAGGGGAGCAGAGACCGAGCGGGGAGAGGGGAGAGCGGACCCCGTCGCCCACCGCCCGCTCCCCTCAGGCGCGGCGCAGGAAGCGCCGCCGCTTTTGTCTGCGCGCGGCTGCGGCCCCGCTCCGCCTTCCCTACCGGGCAGGGCTGGGGCAGCGCCGCCCCGAGGGACAGCGCTGAGCCCCGGCCGTGCCGCGGGGCTGCTGGGGCCAGCCGGGCTGGGGATGGAGCTGCGGCTGCCGCCCCGGGAGCACCGGCTGCGGATTGAGGCGGCGCCCGCCCCGGGCCCGCCTCCCGTGGCCCGCTGCGGCCCCTGCCCTCAGCTGGGTCTCCCCCTCACTTCGGGGTCGCCGACCTTACTTCAGGGTTTCCGCCCTCAAGGGAGGACCAGGGGGGCCTCCATCACCTCAGGGTCCTGCCCTTACCTGGGGGCCCCTCCCTCACTTCGGGGTCGCCGACCTTAACCGGGGTCCCGCCCTCACCTGGGGGTCACTCCCTCTCCTGGGCGTCACTCCCGCATCTCGAGGGCGCCGTTCTCACGCCGGGATGGCGCCCTCACCTGAGGGTCCCGCCCTCACTCATGTAAAGCTTTTATTCCAACTCCTCCTAAAAGTCCCATCCCTCCTTTTCTTTTCTTTTTTTTTTTTTTTTCCTGTTTGAACTTGATTAATTGTATAAAAGGAGAGAATGGTTGCTGTTTGTTTTGGGTAGGTGGCTTTGGCTCTCCCTGTGAGAAGTGTGTGTATTGCAGAGTGAGATCTCTCCAGTTCACTGACTGTATTTTCTTAGCCAGCCTTTAGTCCTGTCTTTGCATTTTATGTGTGCAGACACTCTGGTCCTTTATATGAGAGCTGCAAATTCACTGCTCTAAAACTAAAAATAACCTTTTTGTCTCAAATTCTTGCATGCAGGCAGAACCTATGCTGCTTTTGGCACGGGCAGGGTTAAAGTGCCATCCAAGGACAGGAATGCTACAACAGGAATTAGCAGGTATGTAGGGAGCCTGGAAGCAGGTAATGCAGCTCACTGGAGCTTCTGCTTAGAGATCTGCAAGGAAAGATAAGCAAGGTGCAGAAAAGAGAAAGAGCTGATAGATTAATCTGTGGTTATATTGTTATAATCTTCATATTCATCTACAGAGACCATGAAAAGACCTGCACAGCTTCTGGGGGAGATTTTGTAATGTGAATGCCATTATATGATGAGGGTTCAGACTCTGAAAGGATCAAATAACCCCTGACCCTTTTCCAGCCTGTGCCCTGTTGTTCCAGCTGTGCAGCTACTGTCACACGTGGACAGTGTGTTTTTAGTACTCATCTCTCTGCTCTGTGACCAAGGCATGTCACTGGAGATGGTTAAAAGCTGTCCTGCAGACAGAACCAGAGAGCCTCTGTACTGAGCAATCTCAAGGCTTTTCAGTCACAAAGAATTCACAGGTCCTGTGAGGTACCTTACCTTTGCCAACAATATAAAAACTGTGATTGAATATAAAAATGGGATGTATGTAACTTTTGTTCTACTTCTGCCTTCTAACTCTTCAGAAGGGTGATACATTGTGAGTTTTCTCCAGAATCCACATGACTAGAAACAACCTGCTCTAGTTAAGGAAACAAGCCCTTGGATTCTAGCACCTGTGTAGGAATGAATGTTTCTATTACATAATCCAGGTGCTGAAGAACTGCAAGTTTCTGATCTCCATTTTCCCAAAAGGTTTGAATCTGAAACTAAACTACAGGCTATGTTCCCTGCTCCTATGCTACAGCTATTAAGAGATAAGCTAAGAACTGAAATCTGTTTTGAAATGTTCACACCTATAGTGTCTGGCTGAATTCTGGCCTTTCTGTGTTTTATGATTCCTGCTTCCTTTTTAAACTCAGTCTGCTCTAATATTAATTTCATGGCTTTGCCAATTAATGCTTTACAGCAGAATCAGAGCAGACAGGTGAACGGTAGCAATTCCCTGTGTTCTACAAACATTTCTGATGACAGGCAATTTTTAACATAAAAGTTGTAAAAATGGGATATTGTGACATGCTGTGTGCTCTACATTGTTAAGAATCTAGAACTCCTGCAGAGACACTTCTGCCATTTTGAGTCTTCTTTCTGTTCCACAGAGGTTTGCTTAAATACAGATGTCAGTTCGATTCCCAGTTCAACACATTTCAAAGTCTCACATCCCAGTGAAAAAGAGTGAGACACAGGCCTAAGTAGCTGTAGCAACTGGAGTAGTTTGTTTAACAAACCCTGTGCCTGAGCCAAGAGACCATTTCACCCCGCTGTAGCACTGAATCATCTCTCATCTGCAAGATGAAATCACTTTGCTTTTGGTTATAAAACATTTGTTTTATAAAACAGGCCATCCTGTGATCATGACATAGAAGTCAGGGGTCAAAAGTTTTGTTTCTGGCTCAGAAGCAGACTTGCTGCCTTCATTAATACAATTATGGAGCAAGACCAGGACCAAGTTAGGACCTGCTCTGCTGCTTACTTGGAAAAACAAAAGAGAAGATACAATGACAGATGGAGATTTCAATATATTAAATATTTAATAAGAAAAGTAATGTATTTCTTTATTAAAACCCTGGGAACATTATCACACACTGAAAGGAAAAGAAGAACCACGCCATAAAAGTCATTTTTCAAGATCAGCTCCATGAAGATCAATAAATCATGTACTTAAATTTTTTAATTCTGCACATGGGGAATTCATGCTAATTATCCATTATTCCAAGCTATTTTTACCCATAACTGTGTCATCATGCAAACCTTACTTGTGGTTGTGTATTAAATACAGTGCATGAGGCAGTGTGGGGTTCATTGCCCCTAAAATATCAATATCTCCACTGACCATGGGTGTCCACACCCACCCTAAACACCTGGAGCTCCTTTTCCAGTCCATGGAGATCTCCCATTTAATTTCTCCAAGAAATCCCCATGTATATGCATTAAATTGTACACATTAACTTTACATCAAATTATATTTATAAAGAACTAGATGTATAGATGTCAAAAAAGAAGGATGAGAGGAAATGTCCTCAAGATGCATCAGGGGAGATTTAGAATGGAGATTTCTGGTGAAATTTCTTCATGGAAAGAGTGTTCAGGCATTTGAACAGATTGCCCAGGGCAATGGTGGAATCCCCATCCCTGCAGGTGTTCAAATAATGTGAGGATGTGGCACTTGGGTCAGTGGGGAATGGGTGGACTCAATGGTCTTGGATGGCTTTTTTCCAACCTAAACAATTCCATGATTCTGTGAAAACAGGTAAAATTACTACACAGTTACTGCTTTCACCACTGGAGTAATTGCCTGTTGCATATAGGAATTTTTTTAAAATAATTTTTAGAGGTGTGTTAAAATTTTTTCCTTGGCAAGGGTTGTATTCTGGAGAATTTCAACATATTGTATTGGCCACGCCAGGGTTATTAATGCATTTACAATTAGGCAACCAGGCTGTGTTAGGAAAGCAAGAGAAAGAACAAGAACGTGATCTCCCTCTGCTGGTACATCACAATGAAATGTTGTGAGAAGGGATTAGAGAAAGGATGGGCTTTTAGCCTTATTTTTAATAAAGTTAGAGAATATAAAATGACATTATTTTTCACACGTGAGATTGAAAACAACCTTAAAATAGCAGCAAACACCACAGGTACACACAGACCATCCTTATGCCCAAATGTTTTGTACATAATATTTACACAAATCTTTTCTACAGGAAGGTTTTCTGGAAAGTAAGAGAGATTCTAGTGATAGGAGAATTCAAAAACCAAGAGTGCTTTTTATACTGGGAGAAAAAAGTGTATTTACTTAGAGTATTTTTTTTTCAAAACTGGTCCAGTGATAGATTTGTTTAATAATTTGACCAGTGAAAATCTAGCATTCAAT
Organism: Pyrgilauda ruficollis; assembly: GCF_017590135.1. Taxonomy (NCBI): domain Eukaryota; kingdom Metazoa; phylum Chordata; class Aves; order Passeriformes; family Passeridae; genus Pyrgilauda; species Pyrgilauda ruficollis. The sequence continues at coordinate 4,559,131 of NW_024526488.1, read as the reverse complement.
ACCTTTCTGTTGTCTCCTTAATAGTTCTGAATTACTCAAAATGAACATTGATATACAGAAAAATCTACAAAAGTTCCATCACGTGATAGTCTATAACATGTAACAGCAACTTTGAATATGCAGAACTATTCTCAATTATTTTATTACTAAAGCAAGTCCTGTACAGTGCAGAAGGACTGAGGTTAGATGTTTCATGCAGTGCTAACAGAATTAGTCCAGAACACAGCTCTGCAATCCCTTATCTGTCAGGCAAGCAGCAATATTTCCTGGCTGACACCCAGAATAGGTTCTGAAAGAAGAGGAAATTACTTCAAGTATCATAATCCTGTTACAAAGGGCAGCTGCTTTGCCACTTTGGCTCTACAGAGAAAAACTTGTTTTAGAGTCAATGACAGACACTCAAATCATAGCTAAAATCACAAAGCATCCCATTCCTCTCATACCTGGAGCTATCCTCTGGAATGCAGTTGACAGATGAGCTTAATTACTGCACCTCATGCCTTGGCATTAACTCTTCTAGTTTTAACTTCTCGGGAGGAGTGAGTTAGAGTTCAGCATCAAATCAACATCCCACGACAGAAATTAGATAGAGCTGTCCTGTGGTTGTGTTCTGATAAAGCTGAAGTGAAAGAGATCCAGGCATCCTTGATCATAAATCATGAAATAAAATTACTTCATGGAACAACAAACCATAGAATCCTAGAAAGGTTTGGGTTGGAAGGGATGTTAAAGTCCATTCCATTTCCCCCCCTGCCATGGGCAGGGACACCTTCCATTAACCCAAGTTGCTCTAAGCCCTGTCCAGCCTGGCCTTGAGCCCTGCCAGGAATGGAAATGAGTTTGGTGTTCATGCCATTTGCATGGCAAAGAACAAAATAAATATTTAGTTCTCCAGAGTTGTAGTTTTGCTCCTTTTAAGCCTGTCAGAAAAGCATTTTGTTTTAAACCAAACATAAGTCCAGGTTCCAGGCACTTGTCTGTACAGGCTGAGACTCTGATGAAAATTGCTTGGCACTTCTCTCCCCACCTATCCTCATTGGCATGAAAGTGTTAGCTCACAGTTCCAATCTCAATATTATATTTTCGTGTGTGTGTCAACCTGGCTAATTTAAATATTTCTCACGTTATTAAAAATCCTGCTTTAGATTTCTTCAGCCACAGAGCACTAAATATCTTCAGGCATGTGAGATGTGTTTTCCCAGCATTTGAAGAAACCAAGTTCACCCAATTTATGAGTTCATAATTTTTGAGTCATTTTTTTTAGTCTGCAGTTTCAGTTTTTACATTTAAGCCCATAAAGACCAAAGCATCCTTTAAAATCCTGCCAGACTATAAGTTAGCACCTCCCCAGTAGTTAACAAGGATAACTTTCCAAGACCTCTAGGTAGTGGAGAGCTACTTTTACTACCAATATGGACTGTATTCTCCACAGTCACACTCTTCTTGGCATAACTGAGGTACTCTTAAAACTTGGAATGTTTTGCATATAAATTCTTTCATTATTGTCTGTTTCTCTTTCTGCAGTGAAATGTGAGCCTTCTGTCAGGCATAGCATTTTCTAGGATTAAAGGGATGAGTAAAATAAGAGTGGACTTGAGCCTTTATTCATAATAAGAATAAAAAGCCTTTCATAGGAAAGGGTGATAAAAAAGGTTTCCTCTTACAAAACATAGTTGCTAATGCACACACATTAGACAGAAATGGCTAATTCATCATTTGGCATCAGGTTACCTGGCAGTTTCCATTCCAAACCTGCTTTCAGGGCCTCATTGTTTTGTTAGATTCATGGTCTGGTTTGAAATTTTCCAGATAAAAGTCTGCTCTGGGGTGATTTTGTTGGCTTTCCACTGAAAGAACTCAGGCATTTCCAAGAGCACTCACTGCCCCAGACAAGACCATCTGTACCCTTCTCTGCACTGGTTTTACAAAGCACAGTGCAGGGAGCCAAATGGTGCCTAAAGTAGGAACCAGCAGTTTCAGGAGCTTTGCATCAAAGATGGAAGGAATCACAGAATCATGAAGGTTGGAAAAGACCTCCAAGACCATCAAGTCCAACTTTCAACCAAATCTCACTATGCCCAACAAAGAATATAATGAAGTGCTACAGATGCTCAGTTTTTGAACACCTGCAGGAATGGTGACTCCAGCACTGCCCTGGCCAGTTTGTGACAGTGCTTCACCACTCTTTACATGAAGAATTTTTTCCTGATATCCAGTCTGAATGTCCCTTGGCACTACTTGGGACCAGGCTCCTGAGTCAGCACGGGTGAACTGACACTGTTTTGATTGTGGTGGCTCTTTGGTCACAGGTAGTGAACCCAGCACAGAGCAGGGCTCTGAGATGGGGCTGGCTGAGGCACTGATGCTCTGAGCCTGCTGCTGGTAGCAACACCCAGGCTCGCAGCTATGCAAACTGGAGACCAGGAGCCACAGGTCTACGCTGCCAGGATTTCAAGCTCATTTTGTGATACTTGAGAACATCTAATTGTTTGCACAAATATGCACAGCTACGGCTGCAGCTGGTCTGCACAGTCCTGGCAGGCTGTTCAGCTTTACCTTATAACATGTACCAAAGCCAGCCTGCTGGTCTGCAGCTCTAGTGGGTGTCAGATGAGGTCCTGGATGGAACTCAGGAGGTTCATGCAGCAGCAGTGTGGGGCTAAAGCCAGCTGTAAGCAGCAGAGGTCATTCCCCTGTGGTCACCAAATCCCTTGGTCACAGTCTGAGCACAGCAGTGGTTCCTGTCACTACTCTAAGACCTCAGTCTAAAGTGAGCTTTACCAGTGCCCTGTGACAGGCTGAACTTCTCTTACAAAGCCTGACTTGCAAGAGAGAAATTTGGTTTGGAGCCAAGCCACAGCAGCATGTGAGACAAGCAAGCCCATTCTGCTTCAGCGCAGTGGAGCATCAAGTGATGCTCTGGTCACTGCCTGTGGTTTGTGTCTGCTCCAAAAGAGTGAGCAGCAGATTCACTTCATGTAAATCAATGCCAAGCCCTTTCTGAAGCACCACAGTGAATCTTGGTAAATTCACATCATAAGTAAATGACATAAGCTGGGCTGGGAAAACTAATTGTTTCTGCGACTGCAGCAGCTGGCCTATGCACAGGACAGCTCCTGTAAGGAATGATCACAGCTATGTTTAAAAAGACAAATTACTATTTCAGTGCTCCAGTTCTGGGTAGATTTACCTCCTGCCTTCCAGCTCCTGGGTCTGAGAGTCTGAAAGAAAAAGGTTGTCTGTTATGCTGAAAGGTGTCAGAAATAATGTTGATTACAGTTAAATATAAACAATAACACATTCCTGCCCTGAAGAGGTGAACAGGCTCCTTCACTTCCTTTCCAGGCATCTCTGGATCAGACCATCACTGTTTAACCAGCAAACAATAACACATTCCTGGCCTGAAGAGGTGAACAGGCATTTCACTTCCTTTCCAGGCATCTCTGGATCAGACCATCACTGTTTAACCAGGCAATGTGTATTCAGACCCAGAATAAGCTGCTCCTTCAGTGTGAGAGGCCACACTCCAGACACAGGCAGCCTGATCAACTTTCCCATTTCTCCTACCTGTGTACTTCGTTTCCACTGGGAGATTTTCTGAATCTACTGATTAGGGTGCTGTGTATATTGGCATGTATAATAATTCCGAAAATGCAGGGCATAGATTAGCAGGACTGCTGCTGAAGTCCATAAGTCTGCTGGCAAAGTTCTGCATGACTCCTTTCTACCCCTGTCTGTGCCCAGTAATTAACATGTAACAACAGTAATAAACTAATTGTCATGAGTTTTAGAATTCAGTCAGTATAATACAGAGAGACGTCTCCTTTCCATGGCTTGTAGATGAGCAGAAGGTGAGGGGACGTGCCCTTTCCATGTACGCCAGCCACAGAACATCTCAAAAATACATACTGTCTTTGCCCAGCCTTCCTGAGCTGCTGTGAAGACTTTTAAGACACTCAGACTTTAATAACTTAAAATATAAACTTCTGTGTATACAATAAAATAATTTACAGGAAGGTAATGCATGATATTTTTTTCTGTTACACTTCTTGAATGCCAAGATAAAATGTATTCTTGCTTAATAACACCAGTGCCAGTATTGCAGGGTTTGGGAATGTTCTTGTGATCAAAGCATTTCTGCAGACTTCTTGGAATGCTTGTTACAGTCATTTAGTTCGTGTTGCTTGCAGTTACAGAGTTTTTATTGTATTTTTTGTTCTGGTTAAAGTACTTCTAAATCCACTCCTCAAAACCAGAATAAACAGTGAACACACAGCTGAACTGCAATATTCAGCATCCAAATAACCTTTTCTGGTAGTGCCACTCTATGATGCTCAGTGTGACTTCCCAGCACAGGCTCAGGAACCCAAGAAGCAGGGGGTGGACCTTCTTTGCAGACAAATAAGTACTAGTAGGCAATGGCCTAAATGTATTTTAGAAGCTCTACTGTAGATGGCCTCATCAAGGGACTGTTCTTGAGGGTTTTCAATTAAAAAAAACCCAAAACTTCTGGAAGCAGAAAGTTTACAATCTCTTGCAAAATAAAATGTTCAGAGGTTTCACTAATTGGTTTTAAGCATAGGAGTTTTATCTCACTGATGCCACAGTTGTTCTGTAGAAGGGACCTACAAGAAAGCTGGGAAAAGACTTTGTGCAAGGGCATGGAATGACAGGACAAGGGGCAATGGCTTTAAGCTGAAAGAGAGTAGGGTTAGATGGGATATTCGGAAGAAACTCTTCCCTGTGAGGGTGGGCAGACTCTGGCACAGGGTGCCCAGAGAAGCTGTGGCTGCCCCTGGATCCCTGGAAGTGTCCAAGGCCAGGCTGGACAGGGCTTGGAGCACCTGCCCATGGCAGGGGACAGGATTGGATGGGCTTTAAGGTCCCTTCCAACCCAAACCGTTCTGGGAATTTTTAACTATTTAACTAATAAGACAGCCTTCAGAAAAAGGCAGGCAGTAAGATTTTGTTTCAGGTTAAGACATCAGATAGAAACTGCAGTGGTACCACTATAACTTTTGATTTAGTGCTTAAAGCTGGTTGCTCTATATATTGAATGGAGTTTGGACGTACAGAGCTCTCAGGTAAAACAATTGCCCTCTTCACAAGCATTTGTGTTATTTCATAGTATTTCAGAATGGTTTGGATTGGAAGGGACCTTAAAGACCATCTGTTTCCACTCCCTGCCATGGGCAGGGATGCCACTTACTGGGACTGGGTCAGTCTGCTCAGGGCCCCATCCCACCTCCCTTGGTTACCCTTTTGGGCTCAGAATCACCTGTTACCCACTATTCTGATTTCAAAGTGACACAGCTGTGATGATTACTGGTGCTCTAAATTATTCATTTTTATTAGTCAAGCAGAAGCTGCTGCACCAAATACTGCTCCCATAGCACAGTCACAGCTTTGCTTTCAATGAAAGCTTATCTCCCAGTGGCAGGCCATGGTAACAAAGGCAGAGATTAGATTTGCTATCTTGGGCAGAGACATTTCCTGGAGCTCGTGGGCCAGAACAAAGCAGCGTGTGCATAAACCCAAAGGCACAACTCAGTTATTAAACCACTGGGAATTCTTCTCCTGAGATTTGAAATGGGAATAGTGGGTTAAGAATGGGCTTTGACTGTCTTCAAACCAGGGCAATTTTGTCACAGAATTGAGAAAGAAACTGGGGAAAAAAATGAGTTATCTGTACAAAAAATGAAAATCAGTTCAATATCCAAGTTGTTTACATTCTCACTGGATTTGGCAGAAAGGTAATTTTGAAACAAATACTTGGACCTGCTGAAGGATGGATAAAATCAAGAAGTGGTCCACGGTTTATTTTCAATTATTATTAGTAATTACAGTATTTAGATTTATCACATTCTTTTAAAAGTAACCTGGCAAAGAAAGAGGATCTGTTTGGGTTTGAGCTAGTTAAATCCACTTAGAGTCTTGATGAAGCTTGTGGTTTTTCTTTTAGAGAGCAGGAAGCAGCATACAAGTGGAGAATATTCATGTGACATGGGTAGCTTGGGACTTCCAAAGATCAATTTTATTTTACTTTTTAAACAAAACTCTCTTTTCAGAACATATTCAAAGACCCTATTAAGTGAGAAATGAGGATTAGTACAAACCTCAGCAGAACCCCAGCTCTCATGATCAAACAGAGATCTCTAATCTCTGCGGAATACCAACCTTCAGGATCAAACAGCATTGTTTAAACCACAGCTGTGTACAGTCCTGGAGAAGCAGCTCATATTTCCTTGGGGGCAGGAGCCAAAGATGGAGGATGTGAGAAAGAAAGAACAAGTTCTGCTTACAAGGGGTAGCCTAGTGCAGCACCATTGTGTTTGTCCCTCTTGGGAACAGCACCTTTGGGACCCACCAGCACTGCCTCAGAAGGCCGGGCTGAGCAGGGTTGGGAAAGGAAGTGGGAATTCAATCATCCTCTGCCTCAGGCTGCCCAGAATCTCTCTGAAGTACTGGGGAGAAGAGAGCAGAGGGCAAATCCTATCCTGGGGGCATTGCACACAGCCCTGGTCCAGAAAGGGGATGGTCCTGCTGGGCTCAGCGTGGGCTCACCTGGAGCTCCATGTGCAGGGCTGGCCCCAACACTGGGGAAGGATGTGAGGTCCTTGGATGCATCCAGAGGAGGGTGACAAGGCTGAAGGCAGGTCCTGGCAGAGGCAGCTGAGGACTCTGGGCTTGGAGAGAAGGAGGTTGAGGAGCAGCCTGAGGAGGGAATGTGCAAAGAGAGGTGCTGAGCTCTTCTCCCTGGGATCCAGGGTCAAGATGGGTGGGAATGGTTCAAACCTGTCCAGGGGCACTTCAGACTGGATATTAGGAAGCATTTCTGTACTGAGCAGGTAGTCAGACATTGGAACAGGCTTCCCAAAAGACCTGTCAGTGTCTGAGACATTTGGACAATGCCCTTAACAACACGCTGTAATTTCTGGTCAGCACTGAAGTGCTCAGTCAGTTGGGTTGATGATTCTTGTGGTCCATTCCAACTGAAATACTCTGTTGTATTCCAAAACTTCTAAACATGGCCAGCCATATCTAGTCAAAAGGTTTCTACAAGCAGTTTTCAGTGTCTCCTCTCAGCCAACAGCCATTTACAAAACCAGCCTGTATCTGAGCTCTTTGCTGCCATCTGAGGTATTTCAGTTGCTTTTCCCCTTGCCCGACCAGAAAGCCACCTGTCCCACAGCCTGATGCAGTCCTGATCTGCATTATGAAGTGCCTCTTGGGTACCGATACAGGATCACACAGCACCTGGGCATGGCCAGGCCAGACTGCTGTCTCTTGAGTCTGCTTAAGGTCACCAGAGGTTAAACAAAGTGTGCTCAACATGCAAAGGAATGCAAGGAGCATCCTCCTCTTTCTCTTTTGAACTTCCTTAAGAAAAATCTGGAGGAGGGACATGAAGATGGTGGAGGGTCTGGAGAGGCCATACAAGGAGCAACTGAGGGCATTTCGCTTGTTCAGCTGGAGGATACTGAGGGCAGAGCTCACCAGGGGCTGGCTACAGCTCTTCCCAAGGGACAGTGCAGGGACAGTTCTGATCTCTGTTTTCTGTGCCCAGGGACAGGACCCAGGAAATGGCTGGAGATGGGCCAGGGCAGGGTCAGGCCAGAGATCAGGGAAAGGTTCTTCCCCCGAGAGTGCTGGGCACTGCCCAGGCTCCCCAGGGAATGGGCACAGCCCCAAGGCTGCCAGAGCTCCAGGAGCATTTGGACAACGCTCCCAGGGATGTACAGGGTGGGATTGTTGGGGTGTCTGGGCAGGGCAGGGGTTGGACTCTATAATCCCTGTGGGTCCCATCCCACTCAGGATATTCTGTGACTCTGTGACCGGGTCAAAGGACAGCCCGGGACACCGCTGCTTTAACACCATCCCTCACATTCCTCTCACACGGTTTTAGGATTCCCAAAAGGCTCATTAGGGAAGTAAGCAAAACGTGCAAAGCGCCTAACGTGACTGGTAAATTGAAATCCAGCCATGCCTGGTGCTGCCGGCTCATTGCGCATCACAGCCACGAGGTGGAGGCCTTTACAACGCTTAGTCCAATTACAGCAATTACCTCCAAAAGCCCTTTTTACCTGCCCTAAGAGCCCTGGGCTCTCCTGGCGGTGTGAGGGGGACACGGCCCCGGGGAGCATACAGTACACGGGGGGTGGCACAGCGGGCACCGTGACCCGCAGGGACGGGCAGTGCTCCCAGTCAGGGTCGGTGCCCTGGTCAGCGTCAGTGTCGCAGTCAGGGTCAGTGCCCCCATTCAGGATCAGTGCCCTGGTCAGGGTCAGTGCCGCGGTCAGGGTCAGTGCCGTGGTCAGGGTCAGTGCCCCCAGTCAGGGTCAGTGCCCCCGGTCAGGGTCAGTGCCCCCAGTCAGGGTCAGTGCCCTCCAGTCAGGGTCAGTGCCCCCAGTCAGGGTCAGTGCCCCAGTCAGGGTCAGTGCCGCGGTCAGGGTCAGTGCCCCCCAGCCAGGGTCAGTGCCACAGCCGTGGTGGCACCGGCAGGGTAGAACAGTGCATTGTGCTCACAAACACAGCATAATGGCTGGACACATTTACACTTCTGTGACAGAGATTCTTAGTCAGGGATTGATGTATTGGGGCTGAAAGCTTTTCTTTTGAAGGCATAGAATGATAAAATAGTTTGGGTTGGAAGGGATCTTAAAGCCCACCCAGTGCCACCCACTGCCAAGGGCAGGGACACCTCCCACTAGCCCAGCTTGATCCAAGACATGTCCAACCGGGCCTTGGACACTTCCAAGGATGGGGCAGCCACAGCTTCTCTGGGCACCCTGTGCCAGTGTCCCACTATCCTCACCAGACAAGAATTTTTTCCTAATAGCTAGTTTAAACCTGTCCTGCTTCAGCTCAATGCCATTAACAAAGCCTGTTCCACAAACCCCCCTGACTGCATCAACTCCATCTTTAGCCTGTAGCGCTTTGCTGATGCTCTGCCCTCCCTTGCCCTGGGACTCTTACCAGAACTGACACTGAGCAAACAGCCCACAAACATTCATTCACCTTTTTATCCTTTCAAACAATTCAAGTATATGGCAAACCTCCAAACCATTGGTGTTTTCCCCATTTAAAAAGGCAAAACCTACAGTTCTGAGGAATTTCAGAAGGTTATTGGCTAAATTAGAAACAGCCGAGCCAGCCTGAATGGTTTCAACTTCCCCCACATTTTTGCCTTAGCTTGAATAACATTGTATTTTTGTCTCACATGAAGGGCAGAAAATTAGATTTAATACTCTTGTGTTTGATTTTTTTGCTTTGGCATTGAAGCAGCTGTAATATCTCGAACTGGGATTATAAATAGGCTATATATAGGAAATAACAGGCCATGGATCTAATGCAGACTCAAAAATTAAGTATATAAATGTAGTGCGGAATAGTATTTTTTCCCAAATGCTGGAAAGGACTAAAAATCTTTGTGCCATAATCTGATTAAACACAGAAAGTCTCCTTCAGGAGGAATAATCTCTTTCAATATAAGTGGTTGACAAACTGGCAAACAAAATAGGCAACTCCTCCAAAGGCTATTAAATATATGGTATGTGTAATGCACAAGAGATTATTATTTATGCTACAACCCCCAGAATCCTGCTGTGACTTCTTCAGGGCCATTACATCCATAAAGTCAATCTCCATGCCCCATTCTTTAGGGAACCACCTACTGTTCCTCCTAACCCCCACCATCATCTGCTTCTATTTAACCCCCCTGGCAGTGGCTGAGCAAACACTTACAGGCTAACCAAGTCTCTTTATGTTTTATAACTGGTTCCACATCTCAGATTTAATTGATCACATAACGATAAAAACTTTGATAAATAAAAAAGAGTCCAGACTGTGAGGACCTCCTACCTTGAAAGCATTCATATGCTTCCAAAAAAGCCAGGCCAACAGAAAAGAAAAAAATGCAAAAAAGCAATTTTGAAATAGTTGTAACATACCCATCACTTACTTGTTTCCTGTGTACCTCCAGCTGATAAATCAAGGGATCCAAATGCAGCCACATCTCAGAGTCAGTCCTTCCAGCTCCTCCTGAAGGCACTTGCAGCAGAGGGCAATAGAGAATGTTCATTTCCTCTCACTGCCTTTGATTTCCTGAGCAGGTAAGTCAAAGGCTGGAATGTCCATTTTTTAGTCAATACAAATATGCTGATGAAGAGCAGTTTTCAGACTACAATTTAATATTTAAAGTCTTGACCTACTGTTATAGTAATAGAAAATTGAGAGAAAATCTCTTGTGTCGTTTAGAGGCACAAACCTTTCAGTAATGCTGAATATTCTGATAAGAAGATATGCATGAAACAGTTACTCAGCCCCTTACAGAAACTAGTCTGGATTTATGCTTGTGTTTATCTAGTTTTAAGTGTTTTCCAGTACAAAATATTCATCCTTATAAGTCAGCTTTGTACTCACTGACCTTCAATGAAGTGCAGGCCTAGACAGGGATATGAAAATAGTATTTTCATTTTAAATTCTATGCAAAAACTTGATGTCAGCAGGAAAACCTAGTCACAGCCAGACTTGTTACATTTTTACTTGTTACATAACATATTAGTTGTTACATAACTTTTCCAATCAACTGTTCTACATTGTTATGTGATGACTATAACCATTGCAAAGAATCAGGCTCTTCCCAGAAGTTCCATTAAACCCAGATTCCTAAATGCACAAATTCTCACCTACTTGCTGTAGAGAGCAAGGACTGTTCCATGACTCCTTCAATAGCAAGCAGAAAGGGAATCCATGAAAATCCATTTGTGAACAGAAATGAACAGGTGAAGTGTTCATAAGTGGCCACAAGCTGCTTGTGCCAGCAGACAGGTGGGTGTCTGTGCTAAGCAAGGTGTTCTTTTCCTGAGTGCTGGGTGTATATATTTAATAAACCAAAGACCAACCTTGCTCCACAAGAGCCTGCCTTGCACCAGCAGCAAGGCAGAGGTTTGCACACAACCAGTTCCTCCCCTTTTACCACCAGCTTTGTGCACAAGATACTTTGGTATTCTAAGCACACAGGGATTTTGCTCAGTATCTTGTTCATTCTCACAGCACATACTGAAATCAGGAACTGATAAGGTGAGGAGATTTGATATGTACAAGGCTCAGGATTTATTTAATCAAAGGACCAAAATGCATTATATTGGCTGGAAGCAGAAAAGAAAAGGAATGGGGATAATAAACACCCCAAAGGCTAGAGGCATAGCAAAATACAAATTGCTTGAGTCACACTTTGAGAGTGAAGTGATAATGAAAGATTTTAAATTAAAAGGAAAAAAAAATTCAAAAATCAACCACTTAAAATATTGGCTAAAGGAAACACAGACCTGTTCTATCACTGTCCATTAGTGATGCCAGCAAGTAATCTCCAAATGACTACACAGGAATACAAACTCACAGGTACACTCCGACACTTGTCAGCAAAGTAACAAGTAATGCAGAGGAAAAGAAAACAGACCCATTCAGGCTAATTTTTTCTGGTTGAAAATGCAGAAATGCAGCATAAAGTACATTCATATATTTGGGATTTCCCCAAACAGGTTATGTAGTTCCTTCTAAAAGACTGAGAATCTCTATTGTGCAACAGGGATAGAACTGAGGTTCAATGTGACAGACACATAGATAAATCGATATACAGATATATGCATATAGTCCCCCAAAAGAAATGCACATTTTACCTCAGTTAGCAATAGTTATAAAAACTGCATTGCCAAAGTAATGCTTTTATTCTCCATTTCAATAGAAAACTTGTTTTTTTCAGGAACTACCTTAAAGATTCCCATTGCAGGAGTTAACCTGGCAAGAGCCCTGCCATAAACACCACTGGGACCAGCTGTTCTGTGTGGATAAAGACAACCATAGGACTTCCCTCTTTAGTACCAGGTATCTCCCCAATGCAACCCAAATCTCACAAATCTGAAAGCAGCTCCGCATACCCACGTGCTGTGCTCTAACCCCAGCACTGAGTAACCCCATAGATCCAACCTTAATGATTCCACCAGAGCTGCCTTTGTTCCTCTGCTCCCTCCTCCCATTTCAATACCCAGAGAGGCTGTTAAACCTACAAAGCTTCTGATCTTTGTGTCTGTCACCTTGTGGCAGAAGCTCATCACACACCCTGGCAGATCTTCCCACTGGCCAAGCACGGACACATCCCTGCTGTGCCAAGGCAGGAGCATCCAGCTGCTGCAGCCAGAGGACATGCTGGACTCACTAAGGTACTTTTGCAACTTTGCTTAAGGAAGATTATTTTCTTTGCAAAGCATTAGCATGTGATTTACTGTTAACTTTACCGATTTACAGAGTTATCTTTTTGGTGAGGACAGACTTAAACACTGACCCACACTGTAAAAACCAGTCACCACTATGATTTTCCTAGGACAGAGGCTGAAATTCAGGATTTCTGCATCCTGGCCTCAGCTCTCTTGCCCCAGGGCAAGATGTTTAACTCCTTTGTGACCCAGTTGCTGTGCTGGAGATGGCCAAAGCCACTTCAAATGTAATTATCATTTTCAAGGTACCTCAAAAGCAAAGTCTACAGTCCTATATCTCTGAGCAAAGGCCAATGAAGTGACTCAGCACTGAGTCTCCAGGCAGCACCTTCCCCTGCCCAGAACCCAGGACACTGGGGAGAGGTGGAACCTACTGGATTTGTTTGGAGAGGACAAAGGGGAGACCTGCAACCACCTCAGGGGAAAGTGAAGGGAGGATCAAGCCAGACTTCCTTGGAAGTGCACAGCTATAGGCAAGAGGCACAGACACAAGTGGGAGATGGAAAATTCCAATTATGTGCCAGTTCTGTACTGTTATTTCACCATGAAGGTTGTCAAAAATGTCCAGAGTGTGGACACTGAGATAATCAGACTTAGACTGGACAAGGCCTGTAAGAGCCAGACCTAACTAAATCTTCCTTGAACAAGAGGTTGGAGCTTGATGGTCTCTAGAGCACTTTCCAGTCTAAATTATTCGGGATTCAATGACAATTTTTCCTTTTTACTTAGATTATTCCAATACTCAGAACAGAAAAAGGTAATTTATGCAAAATCCATCTCCCAGGCCTTTTTCCTATATTTTTGCCCAATGCCAACCTCAACTTTCTCTGGGAACACCTTCAACTTCTTTACTTTAGCTATGATTAATTTATTCCCTGTTGGATAGCATAGTTTGTTTTCCCACTTCACATTGCCAGGTGGATATTATGTTGTGGAAATCCAGACTTTTTTGCAAGCAGCCCAAAAGCCCAGGCCCAAGGATGTTCATACTCTGCTGGTCCCCAGACACAGCACTATGTTCTGTGAGCTGTGTGGGTTTGGGTTCTTACATTGGAATTAGGCTGCTTTCTGGCAAGAAATCCCAACTCACCCATTCTTAGTGTATGGGTTCAGGTGTTATTTACCAGCAGAGGTGTTTCAATTACCTTGCAAACATGGAAAATAATAATGAAAATAACAATACAATAGTACAATAGGCACTTAATTAAGTAGAAGATAGGCTTGTTAATTGGCTCAGATTAAGGTGCACTGGTCATTTAATTTATTGTCTCCCTGCTTTCAGATGATACTTTTACATTAAAACAGTCTCCATTGTCTCTCTCTTTTCAGAACTTTCATCTATGATGGAATGTTTTTTATTTAGGGATCTAATTTTTTCCATAAGGATCCTGAATAGAAAATGCATCCAAAGGGCTTGCAGGAGTCACAATTTGCAGTTCATTGTTAAAACAGAACCTGTGCATCCAATTCCCTGCTCCTCAGCCCACTCCTCCTCTTTTACAGGCACCTGCCTCAACAGTCAGGAAAACTTTGGGATGGCTGTGGATGTGGAGGGCACAGAGAGAGTCCTGCAGCTCTTCAGAAAATGTTAATGTTATTCCAGTACTGGAGCAGCTTTGCTCCTGCTTTGATTCCTTAGAAGTGCTCCTGCCATCTCTGCTCATGTGCAGGCAGAATATTTCCCCACACCATCCCTGGGGATGTTCCTTCCCAGCCTGCCTACATCACTCAAGCTGCTTAGGTCAAAATTTCCTTGGTATCTCTTTCCAGCAGGAAAGCGTTTTCTGTCCACTGAAAAACGTTGCACATTGGGAAATGTTGTGAAGTAGCAAATAGCTATTGATCAAACAAAGAGAAGCTCAATGAAATTTAAATTATTTTGAAAACAAAGAACCCATCACCAGCAGCTAATACAAATTATCTGCACTTCTATATTCAAAGCTGCATTACGAGTATTAAGGAAGAGAAAGAACTGGGAAGGTTCCCAAAGTTCACTAAGTCCTTTGCATTCCAGAAAGAGATAAATTTCTCATTCATATCTCTATCATGAGCTCTGTATACAGAGAGGACACAGCCCTGCTTTCTGTGAGCACCAACATGCCTCACATATTTTTTTTCCCACTTGTGCCAAATCATTAAAATGTGAGACAAGAAACACTGAGCACAAAATGGTTGGGGATTAACCATTGAGACATTTCTCATTAGAGACATTTCCTCTTTCCAGTTTCTGTTTGTGCCTCTCCTTCCCTTCAGACTCCCTCTTCTATTGGAGTCATTTTGCCTGAGGTCTGATGATATTTGAATAATTTAGCTTAGTCTTGTAGGGAGATAGACTCAAAATTTAGTGACACTTCTTTCCCCTGCTTTAATGACTCCAGAGCTCCTGCTAAAAGGTAGGACCTTTAATTCCCTTTACTGGCCCATGGAAAACTGTCCTTCCACCACTGGGAGGAAGCCAGAGGGGAACCTGGCTGCTGTGCCTCCAGCTCTTCCAAGGTGAGGAGGTGGTAAGAGGAGAGAATGCCAACACATGGGAAGAGGTCAGCCCTCAGTCCTAACAGAAAATATTTGCACCAGAGTCCAATCCCCCCATCCCCATGCCTAGTGATGAATTTGTCCAATTTAACAGGGCAGAAATATCTCCCTGACTCCACCTAAGGATGAGGTTGGAAGCAGAGGAATCTATAACTCTTCAGTTCTTGCCAGATAACTGCAAAGTAACTTCTGGAATAGTTTCCTGCCATGTAGAAAACAATGCTCTGGCAGCAGGGATGTGTGTGAGTGCTCTGCAGGGAGAGCATTGTCTGGCGTGTCAGTGTGTTTGTGTACACAAATATTAATAAAACAGAGGCCAAACAGGAACTGAACTCTCTCTGGGAACTGCTCCTCCATGGCATACCCAGGGAAGAAGGGAATGAAATATTCAACAACTGTGAAAAAACTACTGGAAAACAAACACCACTGTCTCCTATTGTGTCTATCTTTTGGGGAAAATCACACTGAGAAACTCTGCAAGCTTGTTTATGCTGCTCTCAAGTGGGTTCTGAGTTGTGTTATTTTGTGTCGTTGTAAACTCTAATGCAATTCAAGGCCACACGAAATGTTTTGTCATTTGCTTTGATAATTATTGGAGGCCCAGAGTGACTGGATTCTGCAAGCTCTGGGTAGCCACAGCTTCTCTGGGCAACCTGTGCCAGAGAAGGGAGGGAAAAATTTCCTTCCAATATCCCATCTAACCCTGCCTCTGGCAGCCTGTAGCCATTCCCCCTTGTCCTGTCTCTCCAGGCCCTTGTCCAAAGTCCCTCTCCATCATTCCTGTAGGTTCCCCTCAGGCACTGGAAAGTCTCCCTTTCTCAAACATTTACACCAGAACATCAAACACACAGATCATGTTTTTATTTCAGAGGAACTCCAGTGCCCCTACCTCACACAGGAAAAATGTGTTTTCTAGGGATGAAAATAAGTAATTTCTTTTTAAAAAAACTTCCTAAAGGAAAAGTGGGTTCCATGGTTATTGTTTTATTATAAAACTGATCAAGTGTGTCCGTGACCAGAACTCTCTTACCGACATATGCTGAATGTGAGGCCCTTTTGGAGGCTTCTGGAAGGACCCACCTTTTAAAAATCTTGCTTTAATTCTTGCTGTGACTAGAAATTCTGTAGCTATGACAGCAGCGTGCCATCTGTATAACAGGACCCTGTTAGAGTATCCATCTGGTAAGGAAAGAATTACTTCATCAAATCTTACAGTTTAAAATCCTCATGAGTGGGCAACATATTTACCCTGGGTGCTGTGAAGGGAGGGACACAAGGCAGCAGAAGAGCTGGAAGTTTCCCTGCCCAAATGACCAGCATCCACTAAGGCTTTAATGTGGTTTAAATGGTTAAAAATGAGCCTTTACTTCATTTTTTATGACATTAAACCTCCCTATGGAGTTTTGAAGAGCTCACAGGCAACACCTAAAGAAATGGCAAAGCAGCTGCAGAAAAACCTTGCTTTAAAGAGGATGCTGTTTCATTATTTCATATGAAATACAGAACCCTGAACTCTGGCTTTGTCAATTTTTTTCTGTTCCCATTTATTGCTTGAAAGATCAGGCTAATACTTACACAAAGGATTCATTAGTGAATTTTACAGGAGGATGAAAACACCCAGAACAAGGAAAGGAATCTATTGTGCTTTGAAAACAAAATCATGGGGGGAGGAACAGAAGCAGAGAGAGAGTGGTGTGATTTTAAAGAGAGGCAATCCAGTGACTTTTTGAATAATTAAAATTAATTTTTAATCTTTCTCAAAGAAAAATGAGATGGGCTCTATCCAAGCAGCAGGAAGGCTTAAATATATCCTGTATTGGACTAGTAGTTCAGCTTTAGTAGGAGGGAAAAAGTGAACATCTCTGAAAGAGGAAAAGGCAAATAAGCCAAGAGAAAATGAAAAAAACCTGTACAAACCTTTCAGAGAACATCATGGAGAAACCATAGCACTGAACCAACACCAACACCTCCCAAGGCTTATAGACAAGCCAGGATCAGCAAGAGTCCTGGCTGGGGCACACAAAAGGGAAAGGGCCAAAAGCAGCCCATGGCAATGGGGCTGTCTGGAATGCTTGGTGAGCTTCCTGCTTCAGGACCTCCAGTCAAAATTCACCTGAAAATTCATGCCTAGGTGAACTCAACAGCTGATTCTATATCAAATGCATAGGCTGAAAAAAAAATGCTTTTTTACTAGCCAAGCTACTTGAGTTGTGCTCTCAGCAGGTGGCACACACCACATTGTGGCCCATTACTGAATTTATTTGAAATGGTTTTCACCAAGATAAAGTATCAGAAATCTCCATTTTATCAAGGAGAGAAATCTACTCCATTCATAATTAAAAATACTTTGGTATATCCTGCCTCAAAAATAGTTTTGTTTTCAAGAGTATTATAAAGGGAACATCTTCATGTAAGAGTAGTTCTGCCCACCTGCTATTCTTTGTAAAGTGAAGGAGAGGAATAAAAAAAAATTGCCTGACCTGTGATCACCTTTGGATAAATCTTTCTGGCACAAAAATCATGGTGCCAAAGGCAGGATTTCCACTGTTCCCTGGTGCAGGAGCTGATTAGTCAGTGCCCTAGGAGCAGAGATGATGCAGTGTGACTTCCAAGGCAGGCTCAGGACCCTCCTCATGGACAGATGTTAAACTGTGGGGCAAACAAGAAAAGTCAGTAAGTACAGCCTTCTCAAAGTTTGCTGGTAGGAAGAATCCTATCAATAGTGTGGGATACAGCAGTTGCAGTAATATTGAAAAATAATGCCTTGGTTTCACAGAATCCCAGATGTTGGAAAAGACCTCCAAGGCCATCAAGTCCATCCTTCAAATCCCACAGTGCCCACTAAACCATATCATGAAATGCCACATCTACTCATTTCCTCAACTCTTCCAGGGAATGGGGAAAGGGAAAGGGATTTCTTTACAACTCAATTCCTGATTAAAAAAGGCATCAAAATGAGGCGTGCTTGGCATGAATTAATAGAGTTTGATGTGCATTAAAATGTTTAATCTCATACACAGACCCACGGGTAACTCTCATCTCTGAGCTGTTGCCTCCTGCCTTCTCCCCAGGCATAACTTCCTTTCTCATCTCTCCCAAACCAGAAGAGAGGGATCTGTACCCAGGATTTCAGAAGGAAGGCAGTGGGAAGGGAAGCAGAGCCTTTCCCACTGCTGGCCTTGAGCAGTTTACTTCAATGTCAGGGAAAGAGATAACTCTGTTTACATTTCCATTACCTGGAAAGATCACAAGATTATTTAGATGACGTCTAGACAGTGCTCTGAACATGCAGAAGAGCCACATAAAGCTCAGCTTTATGAGCAATAGTCTTCCCTTTTTTTTTTTTTTTTTTTTTTTAATGCTTTAATTTCCAAATACATACAGGCAGCCAAAATGCAGGGCTGAGTATGCCAGCAATGCTGGGTAAATCCCTGGCATCACACATCAATCTGCTCTTTCATGTGAAATTAAAGTGTCCTCTCTGACCAGAGTGGAAACAAAAGGCAGGCACAGAACAGTCAAAGGAAAAACAGAGACTGGGGAGAGAGGGATTGGAACAAATTGGCTGAGTTAACCTGTCTGCTTGACTCTAACCACAGGGCAGATAAAGAAAACCATTTTCTGCCCAGCTGATGAGCCACAAACATCCCAAGAGGCTCCCCAGCAGGCCCTCACCGACTGCATGCCACGTCCAATGTCCTCCATTCCCTGCATGCAACTTCCACAGGGTGTCTCCACCTGAAAATGCAGTGTTACAAGGTTCTGTGGCTCACCCTTATACAGCTGTCCTGGAGTGACCTGGGAGAAATCACCCACTTTTCTGCACTCCCCATACACCCAGCCAGATAAAATACAGTTTACATTCTGACCTTTGCAATATTTAAGACAGTTTGGATGGTAAAGCAGCCTGAAATGTTAAATTAAAAGGTATTACAGAAACATTATCAATTTTAAAGTTAAATACTAAATTTATTACTTGGTTTAATTGCCCTGAATTTTCACACATTAACATGCAAACCACATTGAGTGTGGTGCTGTTTCCAATTACAACAGCTGATTTATCCAGGATGGAGGTTAGAGGCATGATAACACTTTCACTTGGCTTAACAACCCACCCATTTCACAGAGTTAATGAAGCTCTGCTCCTCCTCAGTTACACTCCACTTCCATAGCTGTGCTCCTGCAATGACAGAAGGAAATTAAGAGGAAATTAATCTGGAAATGGACCTCCCTGTTCACCAAATTCACTCTCCAGTTGTTACAGTCAGTGTTTCTTTATCATTACTATATAATCCCTTTCTTAATGCACCGAGTGTCCTCCTCCTCCTCCCAGGAAATCTTCTAAGAACTTCATTACTGCTTGGAAGCCTCCATGCAGTTTCCAGCTTATGCTTGGACAATTCATATTCTTTTGTCCTTATGACAGCCTCACCTCCAGCTTCCCAGCTTTTCCCCTGCTGGCACAGGCCCCCAACCCTCTCCTTAGACAGGAATGATCCCATGCACTCCCACAGGTCCCAGCTCCAGCTGAAAGAACCACAAAGGAAACCCAGAGACCAGCCCAGGCAAGAGCAGGGAAAGCCCAGTTCTGCTGGATGGGCACCTGGGACCTGCCAGTGCCATGGCACTGAGCAAAATTCACCTGGCCCTGCTGTGTCTCCTCAGTATTGGATCTGCCTGAACCCCTAAAGGCCTTTTCTCCCTCTCCTGCCAGAGCTATCCAGGCAGAATTTCCTGCTGCCCTGCCTGTGCTGGGAAGGTGGCCCATGCTGGCCATTCACCAGAGCACTGATGGGTCTCTGCCTGCAGCAGCAATTCTGTCCTCAAAATAGCACAGCATGTGCTGTCTGCATCTTGGGAACCTCCTGGCAGCCTGTGGGGCCTCAGGTGGGAAAAGGTGAACATTATCAGGACAAACAGCAACAGAACTCTGTGCTGGGGCTTGGGGTGGAGGCCATTTCCCACACATTTGAAGAAAACAATCCCAGGGGATTAAAAAAAAAATCACAGCTTTTTTTTTTTTTTTTTTTTTTTTTTTTTTTTTTTTCCTTTAAAAAAATTAAAAAAAAACCCCGGGGGTTAAAAAAAAAAAAAAAAAAAATTTTTTTTTTTTTTTTTTTTTTTTTTTTTTTTTTCCCTTCATAAAATCTACAATAAAAACAGGCCATGTTAAGCAGAAATGAGCCTACCAGAACTTATGAATAACTTGATTTCTTCCACTGGAGCCCAGCCAGCTACCCTTGGAAAAAATTCCTGTTTACTTTGTAGTGAATGTGAGAGACATGCAGTCTGCCAGAAGCTGCTATGACAGTAAAAACACAGCCAGGGGCTGTCACAAATGGGGAAATCACAGAGAAAGTTAACTTTTTAACTTCAAGGACTAGATTAAAATAATATCTATTTGGTTAAAAGTTATTTACTTTATCACACAGAAGACTTAAGTTGCCTTTACATGAAAGCCGCTTTAGTTCAAAGGCAAATTTCAGCTGCTTCTTCAATAGTTAGCTCGGTTTTAAACATTTTTATTAGATTTACAAAGGAAATGTGTTTCCTTGTCATTGTCAGTTGAGCTGAGATTAATATTTTGCCCTACAACTGCATCTTTCTTTCCCCAAGCCTCAGGCAGGATGGTTGCAGTAGGAATTCCTGACAGTGTCCTCACTCAAGGTGCTTCCTAAATCCTGGGGGATGATTAGACATGCCTGACCTTGTGGCTCCTCAGCAGTTTGATCCTAGGGTGATTCCTACATAAATCCTGCCCCAAGCTGGATGTCTGTGATTTCAGAAATTGCACAGAACATATTCCCAGTGCCCCCAAGCCTGAATGCTGAGGCCTGATTAAGTGACAGGCTCTTTGAGAGAAAAAGAGGGTAAGTAGTTATTCATAAGCAACCTTAGAGCTCCTGTGTTTTGTGCTGTAAGTTGGGATTTCTTCACTCCTGATCTTCAACACAGCTACACTGATTTTTTTTATAATTTCCACTCCTTTGTATACATTATTTGTATTTCTTCTGTCTTGGCAAAGGTTAATGTAACCCTAAATTGAACATGATGGCACTTTCTCCTGTTTATTTACGTTCTTAATTAATATTTTCATTTCTCTTATCTTTCATAAGCAATTTTCCTTTTGTCCCACAAAGCAGTCAAAGGCCCACGATCTGCAGATATCTGTCCTCCCACAACAGCCCCTGCACCCCTGCTGCCACAATCCCTCCCTGTCTCTTACAAATTTTCCCATTGTCCCTCTCATCCCTTTAAAGCCCGTTTTCTAGGCTTTGTTGTTGTGCTTTATACTTGAGACCAAGAACATGTTTAAGTCTCTTCCTGCACCCAATCCAAGAATGGCTGACCTGATAACCCCACAGCAGCAGTGAAAACAGGAGACAAATGTCACCTCAAAGGGACACTTGAGCATATCTGGCCCTGTCAGGAGCAGGAAATACCACGAGTCTTACGTCAAAGATTTCGAACCTAAATCTGCAGACCCAAGAGGGCTGGAATGGCTTGAATACGTTTCAGATAAACATCCAGACTTTGTGATGATTATCCAAACTCTTTGGGAATGTGGAAGTTGTGAGGTTCAGCCGTCAGCAGTACCTTGAGCGCATCCTGCACCTTGAGGACAGCCCTGATAAGGCTGTTTGTCGGAAGCCCAACTGCAGCAGCGTTAATTAGATCACGTTGGTAGGAAGCTGTGAACCAAGGGATGCTGCAGACATTGCCAAGTGGCTCAGGAGAAATAAATCAAGAGTTGTCCAAAGCACAGCCCCATACCGGCCACTGGGAAGAAAATTAACTCTGCCCTGGCCAAAACCAGCATGAGAGACTATAAATATTTTCAGAGTAAGAAAAGTGGTAATTATTCACTGTCCTAGAAAAGAAGGATCTTCAAGGTGGGAGAAAATATTTTGAGCACCTCCTCACAGAAATTCAGGAGTCTAGTAACTTTAATTTGACCTTGGAAATTAAGTCAGCTATATCAAATTAAGGCCATATTAATTCTGATTACGATTAACCACCTAGAGGCTTAACACAGTTTGACTAATACATGTTAAAATCACATGTTAGTGATTTTAGTTAATTTAAATTGTTGCTTGAGTGTTCCTGCAAAGGTGAGTCCTAAATCTCAACAATATTAATCAGCAAAAGAAAGGAGGCCCTGCATTTACCTGATCTTTCTCTATTTGTTTCATAATGCCTTCATTGTGAAATCTGTTCAGCATAGAGCATTAAAAAGCCTGTCGGGCTGCAATGGGCAAAACCCCTGCTAGTTTGATTAAATTGCTCAAGAGAATAAAAAGCACAGGTATTTTCAGAGCTGGCTGGTAAACACACCTGGCTCCAGAATTTCTGCAGAGAGCCTGAGAATTCAGCTGGGGTTACACACAAATGGACTAATTAATAGAATCTTAGGATGGTCTAGGTGAAAAGGAGACCCAATTAATTATTAATTATGATTTGCAAAAACAGCATGAAAATTCACTGTGTCCAGCTTCTTAAAGAAAAGGGAAAAACACCTGAATTCGATTTGCAAAAACAGCATGAAAATTCACTGTGTCCAGCTTCTTAAAGAAAAGAACCTGAATTTCCACTGAGTCTCAACAGCCAATTTCCATAGACATGGGTACCATGGGTATCTTTAGTGGGCAAAAGTCTAGACAGACAAACTCCAGCCTCCCTCAGGCTGACTCTGTTAGCAGGGGATTCACACAGTCTGAGAAGCTGCTCTTCCCTCCCAGCTCCTCAGCAGCAACTCCTAACCCTGATGCAACATCACCCACAGACACAGCAACCCATCAACTCATTCCCCCTTGTTCCCTGGCCTTTTGCAGGCCTTCTGCATCTCCCAGATATTGTTTATAGGTGTAAACTGTCCAACCTGAATCAAAACTGCTCAATCTGAAGCACCTCTTGCCAGTTACTGCCTTTAAGGAGCTAAAAGCCATGAGCAGAGTTGCCTCATCACACCTCCAGAAGGGCCTGGCTGACCAAACCTTTGGCTATTAATCACCAGTTACAGTAATTAGTCTCCCAGAGGATACTGACCCTCCTTTCACACCCTGCTTGCTTTTCCTGGCAGGCAGCTGCAGCTAAATCGTGAACACAGACAGCAGTTGCCAAAGGGCTGGTGCTTTCTTTCCTCCTGCTGGGTTCTCACAGTTATTCAAAACACGCACAACTGTCCATCACAACACAGCACCTCTCATCCCACAGAGCAGTGACCACCCTAAATGACCCTAATTACTGATTATGCCCATTCCTAGAAAGAAACAGCAGTTATCATAGAATCCCAGACTGGTTTGTGTTGGAAGAGACCTGAAAGCCCATCCAGTCCCAGCCCTGCCATGGCCAGGGACAACTTCCACTATCCCAGGTTGCTCCAAGCCCTGTCCAGCCTGGCTTTGGACACTGCCAGGGATCCAGGGCAGCCACAGCTTCTCTTAGGGCCTCACATCCCTCACAGGGATTCCTTCCCAAGGTCCCATCGGACCCTGCCCTCTGGCAATGGGAAGCCATTCCCCCTCATCCTGTCACTCCAAGCCCTTGTCCCAAGTGCCTCTCCAGCTCTCCTGGAGCCCCTTTAGGCACTGCAGGGAGCTCTGAGGTCTCCCCAGAGCCTTCTCTTCACCAGATGAACACCCCCAGCTCTCCCAGCCTGGCTTCAGAGCAGAGGAGCTCCAGCCCTCAGAGCATATGTATTTATCATCACCATTTACAGTTCCCACCAGTCAGAATTTTATATGCCAGCCCTGCTGGATTTTATATTTTTTGTAGAGATGATTGAGAGAAATAAGGTACTATTTACAGAAAAAATCCCAACAGGGTCCTAACAGGCTCTCACAAAAAGCCATTGTTTCGCTTTCTTATTTGTTGTCCCTGTGCAGCTGTAACCCACTGCTCCAGATTATTCACCCCTACGTATTCCTATGCAGTAATGAATGTGAAGACACCCAAGGCTGGCTGCTGGTGCCAAAATCCTGTAAGGAAATTTACTGCCATTTGGAATATTTTCACTTCAAAGGAAAGGATTAATGAAGATTATGGAAATGATTCTCAATCTCTGCGATTCCACTGACCTGCTTTTCCCCAGATACCACAGAATTTGTTAAGCTGTGTGTCAGCCATATGAGAGAAATGCTAAGCGCAATGCAGAGTGGGAAGTGCAATATTCGAGATGTACACACCACTTCCATGGTAAAAATACTTCTGAAGCACAGACAAGCACTGCTGGCACTCAGAGCCGGAGTCCTGGAGTGGTGTAGCATTGTCTGAGGCAATCCAAGCTCCCCCATCCCCAGTAAATGTTTATCAGCTCCAACATAGCTCAAGTGCCAGCACTGCAGCTGCACCACTCCAGCCTTGCACTCTCCTCCCTCCTGGCTGCTCCCTGAGCTGCAGATCCACCATGAATTCATCCTGTGACTGCTTTGTACAACCATGGGATAGCAGGGAAGGAAGAGAGAAAACAAGACAAGGTACTGTGATAACATGTGAGAGACGGGCAATTTATCAAAGACAATATTACAATATGCAAAATTTTAAATCTTATTTCAATTCTAAAGAATATCTTGGAGTTTTGTGCCACGTTATCTATATTGATACTACCACTCCACCTATCCATACTGACCCCACCTTGACCTATATTACCATAACTTTTTGTTTAAAAACATAATTAAAGTGTCAAATCCTAATTACTTGCAGAGTTTTGTAACTCTTGAGTGGCAAATAGTGGCACTAGTCACCTGGAGAGGTTGTGGAGTCTCCATGCTTGCAGATACTGAGAACTCAGCTGAACTTCAGCTATTATCTCCTGATGACCTCCTGTAGCTGGCTCCTGTGGCAGCCCTGCCCTCAGCTCAATGCCATCTGCCAACATGATGAGGGTTTTCTTCATATCTTCCTCCAGGACTCTGATAAAGATGTTGAGCAGAACAGATATCTGTGCTACTCAATTTTTTATCAGCCTCGAGGTAGACAACAAGCTCTGAACCATGTTTCTATGAGCATGATTATTGAAATAGTTTTTCAGATGATAGACAACCTGAAAGGTAGATGTAACTCCTGTCCTGTGTTTAAATTACAATTTACTCCTTCCTGTAACAAAAACCCCGGGTTTAATTTCCTTTTTAAGTGTATTCTGGAAGACAAAGCATGTCACAGGACGCTGGAATCATTCAGATGTGCAAATGTCCTCAATATGCCCATTCACTGAAGTCTCGGTACTGATTTCAACACAGTATTTAACACAATTAATGCAGCTGACTTTATCACTGTGCTGGTATGGAAGAGTTCAAGACATTATAATGAAAAATCATTTGCCTGGGAAAATAATTCATGACTAGGTTTTGAAGGAAGTTTTTATTTGTTTGGTTGATCAGTTGGTTTTGGGGTTTTCTTTCCTTTTTCTTTTTTTTTAAGATCAGCTGCAAATAGAGTGAGCAGTGCCAGCACAATTAGTATAAACCTAAAGGAGAAAGTTATGGGACAGTCTGTCAGGACTGCCTCAAGCTTTGGTGGATAACCAGTCTCTCAGACATGCTAAGCTGTGAAGGAAAAGGATAGAAAATGTTCCATCAGTCATTTCCCCCCAAGGCCTGTTTACTTCCCTCACAATGCCAGGCTTGACACACCAGCCTGTTTGGCTGCCCCTCTCAGGGATAGCCCTGGGCACACACTGCACAGGGAATGCCCCTTTCCCCCAGGGACAGCCCTGGGCACACACTGCACAGGGAATGCCCCTTTTCCTCAGACACAGCCCTGGGCACACACTGTGCACAGGGAATGCCCCTTTCCCCCAGGGACAGCCCTGGGCACACACTGTGCACAGGGAATGCCCCTTTCCCTGCTCCCTTAGGAATACCTTCTGTGAGACAAACGCAGCAGGGCTTATCCCAACACATGTGATGTAACTCTGTAAGAAGAGTTCACTTCCAAAGGAGCAGAACTGGAGCGTTGTACAAGTTCCTGGTACATTCTGTGAAGATCTGTTTCCCTTCCTAAGCAAACTAACAGTCTTTAGGTGTCTAAGTTAGGTACCAGCCATCTCATCCTTAAACCCAAAGTTTCTAACTCAGTGAATGCATTTTCCCAGAAGCTGCTGGGGAAACACTTGGGCTCTGTCCTATTTAAATGGGTATGTATTTGCATACATGTATTTGCAGATGCATTTGCATTTTAAAACAAGAAAAAAGACCCATCTGTAGGAGTATGTGAATCGCTGCACAGCTAGTTTGGGACACAACTATTGCAAGGTGAGGATTCCATCAGCATCACCAGAACTCCTTGAGAGGGCTCTGTGCCAGCTGGGACTCAGAGCTTGGTGCTGCCCCAGAGTTGTGCCATCACAAATGTCATACATAAAGGCAAGCTGGCTTTTAATTTCTGATAAATAAGAAATGGAATGAGCAGCTTTTTTGCCCCTGCCAATCAAGCATTATGTGCCCTGCAATTATCATTGACAACAGATGGAAAATTGCACTGACTAAACCCCAGAAGCTGATGTTTTTTTCTACTTCTAAATTAGTATTTTAGTGGATTAAGGTAAAATATTTGCCTATTGCTGTATCACCCTGAAAGTATGTCAAACACTGGGTTAAGGAACAATGCTGTGAGTAGCCAAGGAAACACAAAATCTGGAACAAAACCTCTATTTGCAGGTAGGTACCAAGAGATGAGAGAGACACAAACAAAGCTCCTACACCCACAGAGGAGCTGCTCTGTCTTTTGTTAGAAGTACCATGTGAGAATATGCGAAATAAAGTGCTAATGAATAATTTGCACATGCAAATCCAGCCCAAGCTGAAGTGCTGACTTTTGATCTCCAGGAGCAGAGCTCTGTGCAATGCCCATCCCTCCAGGCCTTGGAGCCACACTGCCAGACTTGCCTCCCCACAAAAATGGGGGTTCTTTGTGCTTCCTTTCCTGGAAGTCTTTTTTTCCACCACAAAAGCTTAATAGGAAACTGGACTTTGGTATTCAGTGTCTGAGGAATGGCTCTGTTTCCACTATAAGGTGGGAAGAAGGAGGTGGTATGGAAAACCAAAAGGAAATACTTAGACCTGGACTGCAGATCCTGCTGCCAGGAATAGTTATAAAAGCAGAGGCAGATCCTGCCCTACACACTCCACTCCTTTCCTTCCACTGCAGCAGCAAAATAACCCAGCAAGGCTGCAGCAATCCTGCTGCTGCCTTAAACCATGAAGTGCTTTTCCAATGATAGTTTTCTGTGGGGAGACAAAAGCCACACAGTTCTGAGGACTGTGTTATGTTAGATGTTCTTAGGTCTGACATCTCCTGCAGCCTTCAGGAGGAAGGCATCCAATCCAGAGCCCCTCCTCAGCACACTGGCAGCCACCACATGCCATGGACAGCAAACATCCTGAGTTCCATAGCACCAGGATTAAGAGCAAGCACAGTTCAGAGAGCACCCCTCCATTTGCCTTGTACATCTATTCCCTTCCACTATGCTGAAGCTGTCGATACAGCAATTAACATGTCAATACTCCAATTAATATTTTCTCTGCCCACTCTGCTAGGGCAGAGCAGAATCCATGGCTGTGTGTTACTTCAAACAAGGAGACTTGCAGGAGAAGCTGCCAGGAGCTGCAGCAGGAGAGCAGCAGGAGCACACCTGAAAGGGTGAAGGGAAAGAGGAAACCTCTTGGGTCAGGCTGGAGAGAGAACTGAGGCTACAGGAGCCAGAGGAAGCAACAAAGTGACACAGGCAATGCAAGTCTAAACCTTTGAGTTCAGGAGCTTTCGTCATTCATACCATCATGAATTCTTCTGTCTTGCATGACTCTTAGCTGGATTTACAGGATCCAAGAGTGAAGTGTTGGGGAGGAGACTATCCAAGCTATAAATAACTGAAGAGAAAAGCAACAGGAGATTTCAAGGCTTTGCTGATTCAACAAGAAGGCATGAAATTCCTCTCTTTCACTGTTTAAACAGTTACTCAAAATAGAGCTCTTAAAAGTAAGGATATTCAAATATTATTGCCAGCAGGATATGCTGACAGCCCTCATACTCTCGTTTAGTCCTTGTAAATGTAGGAACAGGAATGTGCAAACCATAAATTGCAAAGGTAGCATCTGCAAGCCTTCATTCAAGGTTCCTAATTGCTCTGTGATTCAACAGGCATGTGATTATTTTTATTTATTATTTGTGCATATTCAGGCAAACTGGCTGGTATTAGCACATGCCTGGGGAATGGCCTTTTTCAGGGAGGTGTTGGCATATTTTGTTTTTAGGAGGTCAGTGGTTTGGGACCAGACTGAAACATTCCAAAGCCAGCATAAACATTTATTTTCTTTCAGATTATCCTCAGGGAAAAATAATAGTTTGGCCATTGCAGCTTTAAGAGTTACAGCCTTACAGCCAGTGCTTTCATCCCTGGCTTACATCAACACCAGTACAATTCCACAATCCTCCGGGTGCACTTCACCCCTCAAAAAGATCAGAGATTGATTTGGAGCTCCAAGACCAAGAGGCAGATGCTGTTTGAGAGCATGTACATGTAATACAAGGAGGACAATCAGTGCTACAGAACTAGTCCTCAGAGCCTGTAGATTCATTTTCAAGAGTACAGTAATGCTCCAGGTCACTGGCTTTATATCCAAAGATGGGCTGTGTTTTAACTCCACAGGCTGTGGTAAACACCTACCCAACACTCCCTGGGAAGCAAAGCACAAGCACAAAACCAACTGCAAGCACAAAACCAACACCCGGTGAACCCTGGTTTCAGTTCTCTTCTAAGCCAAAGAGATACACATTGTCATGAGAGGACGCACTAAATAGCCTACATCTCCCAAAAGTACATATCCAGGTATCCACCTCAAGAAAACAATACCCTAAAACATGAAAAATGGGACTCATTTACCCTGTGCAGGAAACGTACACCTCTCTGGTAGAAGGTGTCCCTGCCCATGGCAGAGGGTTGGAATGTGATGATCTTTAGGGTTCCTTACAGCTCAAAGCAGTCTCTGATTCTGTGATTTTATTAACACTGCAGATGTAACCTTGAGGGACACTGAGCTCAGGGACCTTGGGACAGCTCTGACTTAGCATGCCTCCTTCCATTTCTGCTAAAAGGCTTTATTATGAGTGCTGGGCTAATAAAATCCTTTTGAAAGATCTCAAAAAAATCTCATAATTTGTTATTAGCTCACTGTCTTGGTTTGAAAGACAGGTGTCTGCAAGGAAGGTGGGAACTTCCCTTGGAATGGAGAACACGACCCCCCTCTCTCCGAATTATTATAACTTTAAAACTAAGGGGCTTTCAGGCAAAGATATGGAAAAAGGAACAACAGTTCTTTAGTGGTATATACGTGCACAACAAGGCAAACAAACAACAAGAAACAAAAGAAAGGAAGAATAAACCAGGAAAACCACTGAAGCCGCTTTCCGCTCTGCAAGCCATGCCCCTGCGCTGCAGTTCCGGGCACGGCCGGCAGGGGCGCTGCTGCTCCCGCTGGGCACGGGTGCGATGGCTCCGCCGCGCCTGCAGGGGCGCTGCTGTGCGAGCTCGGAGACCGCGGGAAATGTCGGGAAGGGATGGAGGAGAGGCTTTGCTCCACAAACCCCGGGGCAGCCGAGCCCGGTGTCCCAGCAGGACCCTTGGAAGCAGCTAGCTGGAATGGCAAGAATGAGCAAAATCTCGGGGTCGTAGATGAGATGTGTCAGAAACTCCGCAGCTGTAGCTGGAACCATCCCGCAGGCAGGGGTTGCATGGCTACAAGGGAGCAAAAAACTCGGGGGGTGCTGGGCAGCAACAGCCCGGCTCCCGACACAGAGAGAGGGGAAGGGGGATCCTGGGGATCCCCTGAGCCGCCCGGGCAGACGGTGAAGGGTTCTTTGTTTGGTGAGATAGGGTGTTTACAATAACACCCCAGTGCAGCCGCTGCTCTTACGAGCAGAGCTTCATTCACGGCCAAAGGCAGCGGAAGACAGCACCCTGCAGCGGTGATGAATTCTTCCACGGCAGAAGACAGAACCTGCAGCGGTGATGAATTCTTCCATGGCAGAAGACAGAACCTGCAGCGGTGATGAGTTCTTCCACGGCAGAACACAGAACCTGCAGCGGTGATGAATTCTTCCACGGCAGAAGACAGAACCTGCAGCGGTGATGAGTTCTTCCACGGCAGAAGACAGAACCTGCAGCGGTGATGAATTCTTCCACAGCAGAAGACAGAACCCCACAGTGCTGGTGAATTCTCCCCACAGCGAGCGCAGCCTCCTTCCCCTTCCAATGGCGAGAGCTCAAGAGAAAGTTGGCAGCTGCCTAAGCCCCTTTTTTCCCAGCCCAGTTCTCGGGGTATCTCTGCCCCCCTCCACTGAGAGAAACCCTGAGATAAGAGAAGTGCAGCCAGGTGCCCTCCTTCCCTGAGCTGGGCAACTTCTTTTTGTCTCTCTCAAGTGCCCAGTCTGTCTTCTAGCAACATATGGGAGAAAATTCCCTTAGAGAAAGAAACAAAAGGAAGAATCTTAAACTCCAGCAGTCACTAAAAGGAGAGAATCAGACCACTGGGATCCTACTTACCTTAATTGATATCCAAGCAAATCACTCAAAAGATTATTTCATAGATGGGTGGAGAATGGTTTTAGGCTACCTGAAAGCCAAGTTTGCAGACTTGTCCTGCACTCCCCCCACTGACATCGTGCCAACACTCCAGAACTCAAAGCTGGGCCTCAAGCCATCCTTACTCAGCCCTTGGCTCAGGAGCAGTGGCAGAACAGAGGGAATTTCTCCAGACAAGGACTGGGGGTGTAGTACCCAAGGGCATCTCTCAAGGTTTTCTATTTCCCACAGGCAGCAGTTTTGCAGTTACTATTTTGTGAAAGCATTCAGGTTTTTCACCTGAGTGCTGAGCTCTTTATCTAATATCCTTTCTACACCAGAACACAGAAAGCCACAGAGCAGAGGTTTTTACCCTGGCAGGGCTGCTCAGCAGTGCTGGCTGTACACACACCAGGCCTCTGTGTCTCTTGCTGTCAGCAAGATCAAGTCTGTCTCTTCCCCTTGAGTGTCTCAACACCCTCCCCCTCACACGCTACAAACACTATTACAACACCCCAGTGTTATTACACCTTCCATCTGCTGCAGACTTTCTTGCTTTTCACTTATTCCCAGTTTTTTGAACATATAATCTCTATTTTCATTGGAAACACCCCCCCCCCCAAAAAAAAAAAAAAAAAGAAAAAAAAAAAACCAAAAAAACACCACAAACCACCAAAACTGCAAAACCACATTGTTGAAGACCTGAGCTTGAAAACAAGAACATAAGATACAGGACTTACACTGATGTTGACAGCAGCCAGCTCTTACTAACCATCAGCAATGGGCTGCAGAAGTCCTTCTCCTCCATGCAGGGAATTGGTGATTGCATCTGCAAGAAGACATTTTTCTGTGGTCATCCTTTAAAAATAATAAAAGTGAGAATAGGTGCGATAATTAGAAATGGCTTAAGCCACTTTCAATTCTGGGCACTCAAGCAACCAAAACATTTTATATCTTGTACAATTCTATTCTATTTGTATTCTAGAACATGTCTTGGGCCTCTCATAGACCCATTATAGAAGCCCAGATTTCAGAAATATGCAAGCATAGCCTGAATCCTGAGAAAACAAATAACAATATTTTCCAGCATATTCAGTGAATATTATTGCCAGCCCTGCAAAGTCTGCTTTCTGCAACTTAAAAAAAAACCCCAAGAACACAAAATAGGAAAAAACAGAGGAAACCATAACTACACATAAACAGCCTCAACTTCCTCCTCCTTCCTCAGCAAGAGGGCTTTGTTTTTCCTCTCACAGCTGTTCAGATGTTAGGAAAGGTCACTTGAGTGCTCAGGCAGCTGAGGGTGATGAAACTCACTGCTCCTCTCTGTGTTAGGGAGCAGGAAACTCTCTCGTTTTCAAGCTGAGCTTCACAAACCACAGAAGTTGGGTGAGCTGAGAGCCTGAAGAGCTCTAGACATGGTCCTGTAGGTGTCAGGAGAAAACCTGCAGCTAGTTTCACTGAGGAAAGGCTGGATCCAGAGCAGAGTTTCACATCCGCACCAGCCTTTCCTTGCACAACTGATGGTGTGGCTCAAAGCTGCCACGTCCTCAGGAAGGGGAGCAGAGCCATGGGCAGAGCTGAGTGAAGAAAACAAATCCTTGGGGGTGAGCAGGAAGGGGAGAAATAATTAATTTCAAGTCACAGAGTAGAAAGGAGAAATAAGTTCAGTGTATGATATGTGCAGCCGTGACCATATCCTGTGTGATTGGGAGCACAGACCCCACATCTGACTGACAGGAGCAGTGGTTGCTCTTCTCCTTGCCTTTTGTTACCTGTGCACACAGTAAATCCAGCTCAGGAGCAAAATTAAAAAAGAGTGTTACTGTATTTCAAAACAGTTTAATAACAGGCAACGCCATAAGCAAGATACAGTGGCAAATCTGGAACAAATCCAGCTGTCTGTTGGAAAAGATTCCAAGCCCTTTCAAGGCTGGCATGTGTAACACTTGTCTTACCATTGGTGCAAGACACCCATAAACACTTGTGCAGGAGTAGCTGGGGGAAATAAATGTCAGAAAGCCCTGCAGGTCTCTGTGAGTCTGTTTGGGAATGTGAGCTTGGGGATGAGCTTTGTTGGACAGGATACAGGTGTGCATATCCAGAACCATGTCACATACCTGTTGTGTGCAAGGCTGGGATGTACGTGACAGAGGGAAGGGGCTGGGGAAGAAGAGCTTTGGGAATGAGGAACTGAAGCCTTACACAACCACAGCACTGGCTGCAATGTGACATGAACAAGTGGCTGAACAGTGAGTTATGGATCAATAAGACCAGCTGAAAAAACAAACAAGCCAAGAAAATGATCCTTCAGCACTCTGGAGTATGGGATTTTATACACCTGGATGCAGCCTTGCTGGTGCATAATACAAGAATACAAAATACTTGAGACTTGCTGGTCCATAGCATGTGATTTTATCACAAATCTCTCTAGACACATCAGCTGATGTGCAGGAGCCCAAGCTCTGCCACTCATGCACCCTCCACTGTATCAGTTCTATCTGTAGGACATGAAGCATTGCAAACACCAGTATAGGTGCACTGATGTGGGTAGAAGCATTTCACTGATTCTTCAGAGCCTGGTGCTTTCACTGCTTGGAGAAGTTCTTATCATGCTAAAAATACTGAGTGCTTCTCCTGCTCGCACAGAAACACTGCAGGTAAATTAATCAGCAGCAGGTGAGCAACAGTTTGATTTCACCAACATAACCCTCACCAAATCATGGATTTCTTGAGCTGGGAAGCTGTATGGGCTTAGCTAGGCCTGATATCAAGCTGCAGAGGATGGATATATATACCCCAATAAAAACCAGGCCCATGTGTTAGATGAGTCCATAGTTTTTTCAGGATGCACAGAAACCTTTCAACACATTATGA
Source organism: Pyrgilauda ruficollis (assembly GCF_017590135.1). Taxonomy (NCBI): domain Eukaryota; kingdom Metazoa; phylum Chordata; class Aves; order Passeriformes; family Passeridae; genus Pyrgilauda; species Pyrgilauda ruficollis. Next base: position 4,525,888 of record NW_024526488.1, on the reverse strand, counting down.
ACCAATATTTCTAATTTTGCATCAGAACAATGGGGGACTGAGTTTGCCTACAGCAACTGATGATCCCCAGCGATTTCTGTGTGTGCAGAGCCTGTTCTTGCATTGTCCAAACACAGAGGGAAAACAGCCTGATGTGATTCCAGCCCCCTGCCCCTTTCATCCCCAACCTAGAGCTCTTTGTGTATCCAAAGGAAGAACACACAACATGCACTCAACCAGACAGAGCTGAACTGCCTGCAGCCAAAATACAAAAGATTGGATATCTGATTTTTTTTTTTTTGGTAGTTTAATCATTCTTTCATGTATAATGGATGCACAGGCAGAGTTTGGGCTTTTGAAAACCTAGAGCAAAGCTTTACTTTATTCCTGTAAATCTCATGGGCTTCAAATTGAAGCATTATCTTCTGTCAGCAGCACAATGCTTAGCAATGAAATTCCATGGCTCCAATAGGACACTGAGAATTTAATTACACTTGGAAAATAAGAGTGCTACCAATGGGTTTGCTATTTTGGGGGCATATAAGATTCATAAACCTTAATATAAACCCACCCATAAAGGGTGTGGGAAGGAAGGGACCAAACAGATTACCCCAAAATTCTGTTTTCTTCATTTAAGACTGAAGATTCCTGGAGGTCTGAGAGTGGAGGAATCTAAAGGTTTTGGGGGTGGGGGGGAAGGGTCCAAACTATCTGATGGGAAAGAAATTGGTGGGTATATTCTCCAGCCCTAAGGAATTAATTAGGCAATCCTTCTCAGTCTGCTCCAGGGAAGAAACAGGGCAAGGATGGAGAGTTGGGGTTTTTTACTTAGTGGGGGTTGGAGAGGTGAGGGGACAGCACAGAGGTTACAAGAAGAGATACTGTGAACCCTCCCTGACCAGAGCAAACAAAATAAATTAAGGTAATGAATATTTCATATGGAAATGTTGGTTCTCTGTCTGACAAAGCTGTTAAAGGCTCATTTTTGTAATGCCAGATATCAAATTACCCCAGCTCTGGAAGTGTCCAAGGCCAGGTTGGACAGGGCTTGGAGCAACCTGGGATAGGGGAAGGTGTCCCTGCCCATGGCAGGGGATGGAATGAGAGGGGCTTTAAGGTCACTCCCAACCCAAACCGTTCCATGATTCTATGATTTTATGTGGTTTTATTTTCCTCCCAGGACATCAGAAGTGTTGTCAGCCTTGTTTTACAGAAGCAGGAAAGAGCAGATGACATGCCTGGGGTCAGCCAGGGGCACAGGTGGGAAGGAGGCTGTGCCCCATCTTTTTTAGCTGACCTAACTGCAAGGTCACAGCTGCTTTCCTAAACGAAAATCAGATTTCCATAGTGATGATTCTGAGCTGCAGAGCTCAAATCGTGATCAAAGGCTCGGATGCCTGGCATGTAGGGCATTCAAGCCATTACTGCAGTGTGACTCATGGCACTGGAAAAGGCTGGCCTCGGCAGTCAGATCCAGATTTTCCGGTTTTGATGTGGTCAGCACTGAAATGCTGGTTCTGAAAGCCCCTGCTCAAGCTTGGTCAGGTGCCCCTTTTTGTTGCCATAACCTCCACACAACTGATAACAACCCACACGCTCATGTCTGTATCAGAACCCCCAGGAGCTCCCAGAGCCCCTATTGCTCACTGTGCCTCCCTGCTCCTGTTTGGGGCACCACAATCCAGGAGCAGCACTGTAACTCCAGCCCTGCCGAGCTTTTAGGAAAGGGAGGAAATTCCACCAGCACAAGCACTCCGAGCTATCCAGAAGAGGGAGTGCACAGCATGCACACAGGGACATCAGGGGCTGCTGTGCTGTGTCCTCACTGCCCAGCACAGGGGCTCTGCGAATGTCCTGGAACGCATTTCCCCCCACCCTGCACAGCTCATCCACAAATACTGCTCCTCCTGGACGTGTGTCTGCATGAGATTTTTCCCTGGGGGTGTATAAGAAGTGTATTTTTGCTCTTTGATAAGCTTGCATTACATATCAGCTCTCTAGTCAAAATTAATTAAGTACATTTGGTTCCAAGTCCCTTGCTCCCTGATTTGATAAGTATCTTGTAGGCAATGTTGCAGAATGCAAACTCAGAGATAATTTCTCAGACTTAGTCAAGAGTGAAGTTTAAAAATTCCCTTTCTGTGAGCAACAGGGTTTTTCCAAGTGGAACTTCCACTCATGTTTGTCTGGGCTTGCAGCTACAGCCCAAAACGGTGCCTGGACACTGCTGTAGGTGCCCTTGACAATTAAAATTGCAGTCAAGTACAGGAACAAAGCCACAGGCAACCACCATGTGCAGTGATTAACCAGTCAGACCTGCATTATGAAAAGGAAGCAAGAAGTGGGCAGCAAGTTTAAAAAGAAAACAATTCCGATAATGTTTCCATGTTTTTCTCCTTTCTCCACTGACACATCCTCTTCCTCCCCCAGCATGTGCTGTTCAGCTGTTCTCCTGCTGAATTATCTTATTTTATATTGGCCTAAATCGCCGACCTTAGTTTAACTTTTTTCCACTTTGCTTATCTTTGTCCTTCACTCTAGTTAAGAAAAACCCCACAAGACTTAGCTCTGAAAGGTTTGAAAGGCAATATTAACTCTGTTTAGCTCCCAGTAATAGTGTAAACAGCAATAACATGATTCTTTAATGATTATTACCTGCTTTTATGTGCCTTCCTTACCTAACCTTTCTCTTTTTTTTGATGTCTCTTACAGATTATCAAGAGCCAGTATTCTGTTGACTTTTGTTATTCATTAAAAATTAAGTTCAAGGTCAACTGATAAATACATGTTGCTGTTAGAGTTTTGAAAACAAATAACTTCCATTACAATGCAGTGAGAAAGATTTTGAAAAGAAAAAAAAAAGGAAAGACACTTCCTGCCTGTGCTGCATTATTATGCAATTTTAAGTGGGTTAAAAAGAAATTCACCGCTGTACTTTGAATTATCACTACAGTAATACACTGCTTTATCTTGCTCAACTTGCACCATCTTTCTGCAGAGAAGTCAAATTAGCAAGTTCAGGTAATAACCTCTTGTTATCTCCAGCAAGGTAAATACCTGAGAAAGTAATTGGCACTAACTTGCAGTTTCTTAACAGTGGTTTAGCTCTGTTATCAAGCCCTGAAGAGGTTAAGGTCCAAGCACAGCACAGATTCACCTGATCCCTGACTGTGTGAGGAGCAAAGGCAGCCTGAGGAAGGCACAATCTGGGCAGCAGCACAGCAGAGGCACCTCCTGCAATGTCCTCAGTGCAGGAGGCCTGGCTGGACAGGGTTGGGAGCACCCTGGTTCAGTGGAAGGTGTCCCTGCCCATGGAGTGGCTTGAAGTTCTCTCCCATCCCAACAGCAATGGCTTCCCCTCTCCCCCGTGCCATGTGCCCTGTGAGGGATGCTGGCTGCACACACTGCCACCCTGGGCTAAGGCTCCCTGGTGCCTGCCAGTTGGGGCCCTGAACGTGCTGCAGCTGCCAGGGGCTGCAGGGCAATGGTCACAGGTGACACAGGTAAGAGACTGAACAGCACACTGGGGTTATTTCAGAGCCCAGGCCCTGCAGGAACCAGAAGGATGTCCATGGACACCTGGAGAGCAGGAGATAGATGCCACTGTGTGCTCATGTCCTTGTCCTTTAGCAGGCCCAAGGCAGGGGCTGTGAGAGCCTCCAAGGTGCCCTTTAGGAACCAGACTGCAGCCGTTCTGCTTGCTGGTGCAATGGCCATTCTGCCTTCTTTCCACAAAACTCCCAAGGCTTTTCCAGCGTAAGGATGACTGGGCACACAAAACAAGTTGCACTACAAGGCTTGGCAAAGGCACCAGCTTTTGTTTAGCAGGGTGCAAAGGACTAATAAACCACTTAATGATTTGCGTTCAAACATTGAGCGCAGTCATCGACACCAGCCATCGGCGCTGGGGCTCCAGCGGTGGCTCGGCCCTTGGCTGGGCTGGGAGTTCAAAGCCTGGCTGCCAACAAGCGCTGGAAAGGATCTAATCCTCCTTTATTTACATGGATAAATATTGGAACAAAGGAAGGAATAGCAGCAAATGACATCAGTGAACAACCAGGATCAATAAGAACAGTCATGGAGAGTGGAAATTAATCTGAGTGGAAAAGAGTGCAATGGATTACCCTCACCTGATTTTGGTTTCTTCCAACCCTGAGGGTATATTGTTCCTTTCGTGCTCTGCCCCAAGGATTGATTGGTTGATTTTCTAGCAGCTGAACCTGTTTCCAAAAAGAAACAGTTGTTATTTTTTATTTTACTTAGTGGTTAAGCTAAGCTGGAAAAAACACCCCAAACGTAAAAATCTATGCCATGGTGGAATCCAGTGCAAGCTTTTCTACAGGAGTAGAAGAATTAGGAGAAAACAAATCCCTATTTATTGATCACATTTCTGGACTGCAGTACAGGAAGAACAAAACCCCACAGAACATCTTGTTGGACAAACCGCCCATTCTTAGCCTAACACAGGAGCTGAAGCTCTCTGTATAAATCATTCCAGCCTTCTGAGTTACCCAAAGCATGAACTTAGAGACTTTCCTTCTGCTGAGCCCAAAGGGTGTCTTCATTCACAGGTTACAACAACACCATCCACAAATACTTATAAAATAGTTCTGTACAACACCCTGCAGTTCTGACCTCCTTTACTTTCATTACTCCTTGAGTTTTTGCAGGAATTTGCATAACCATGCTAAAAACAGGGCTATTCACCTGCCTGATCTGATAAGAAAACTCATTTCCTGCTAGAGTAGGAATTTTATTTATTTTTTAAATACAAATGCATGATGCTGGCAGAGTAACCATCAAAGATAAGGAAGTATCTAGAAGTTCTGAGCCCCTGACTTTAACCAGCAAGAAAACACTAACACTGACAGTCTGTATCTGTTGTTTTCAAAGTTGTTTAATAAACTTAATGTTTTCAAGGAGTTCAACAGCATATCTGATGTCCTACAGGTTGTTTGAAAACAAAATTTCAATGTACCTTTTTTCCCTTTATAGTCTCCAAATAAGCACTACACAGAGAGGTTAAACCAGGACAGGAAAGAAAGAAAATCAACAGAAATTCACATCATTTGCACAACTGCCATCCCACATGTTTAGAAAGATCACAAATATTGGGTCAAATGAAGACAACAGGAAACACTGCACACTCTGGCAGCTTAAATGCAAACACAAATTGAAAATAAAATATTAAGGCAGGCCACAAGAAAGGTTTTGAAAAACAATTTTTAAAGGGCAAAGAAGCAGTATTGACAAAGACAAAAATGAACTGTGACATGACACAAGGATCATGTTCATCCACAGCCTGGGGGCAGATTCTGAAGGATTTCAGTGATCCATCCAGAGGACCTGAAGTCTGTTAGAAGTCAGTGTAAGGCACAAGCTTCCTGAGGTCACACTGCTTTTGTGGTTCCCCTCCAACATGGATGACTGGATTGGAACAGATAGGTTTGGTGTTATTTTCCAAGGGTTGCTCTCCTTTACCACAGTTTTACAGTACAGTCTTGATATGACACAGGCATAAATTACTCTGAGTAGCTTGCTGGTCTCTGAAATAAAGAGTAATTTCTTCTTCTCCTTTCACTCATCCTGACAGTGCTACTTCAGTGTTTGATTTTGGTGGCTTTAAGGTGACCACATACCTGAGCCATTCAGAGGGTTCCTGTTTCTCCAGTTACTTTTGAATATGTACAGTTGTGGGTTTGTTCCCTTCTTTCAAGAATTAAGCTCCTTCAGTACTGACACATGCATTCTGCCTCAGAACATTATTCAGAACTAGTTCTTCAAACTAGTTCTTCATGATTTTTGATGTGTAAGGCAACTGAATACCCTTAAAAACCTCCAATTTGTCCTGGTTGGAGTCTGTTTCCCACAAGTTATAAGAAAGCATGGGGTCTTGTTCTACCCTTTCTTCCAGCCAGGGTGACTGTAATCACCCAGAGAAACATCCAAAATCAGCTCATACTGTTCCAGTGAAAGTATCCATCTGAATGTTACCAGCACAGCCTCAGAGTGTCTCACAGGGACAAGGAATTCCTGGGACCAAGGCCACTCAATAGTTATGTTGCAAATGCAGATGTACCCCCAGGCTGACAGAGGCTCAGTCTGTAAACCAGTCTCCTCCTGCACAACAGAGACTGATCCTACTTTAGCAAGGTCTTCTCTGGTCCCTGCTTTAAAATTCACACCAAAACTGGTCCACAAAGATCCCTTTGTAATTTTCTCCTCCTTATTAGTAGATCTTAGATACCAAGATGATATCGCTCTCATTTATGCTGCCTAGGTATGCTGGAGTTCTCTTGATTTCATATGGATGAACTGCAATTAGTTTTGAGCTGGGGAAAAAAGGGTGCAAACTTGTTCAACAGAAGTTCAGTTTTGCTTCATTCAGGATGTTGAGAGCACTTGGGGCTGTTGCCCCTGAGACTGTGCGCTTTTATGGAATGGTTTTAGCAGCCGTTATAATTACACAGAATTTAAATGCACCATAAATTTTTGTGCCACTATATGTATTTCACTTGCTATGTTGACCAAAATGGTTGTGAAACACAGGGGAAGTTATTCTTAATACTTGAAAAAAATTAACAAAAACCAAAAAAAACCCCCACCAACAAACAATAATAAAAACCAGAGAGAGACTAATTAAAGTAAATGCACAAACTCTTGGTACAGTGAGTAATCCTTTCCCCTGCAAATCATTCACTGACGTCAGGTGATGCTCTGTATGTGAGGCAGGATTATTTGCTTGTCCAAGGGCTTGCAAGTTTAGGTCTGAACACTATTCCAGAAAGAGTCCTCAGAGGTCTCCAACATTTTCTTCATTCTGAAGAACATTATTATCTTCATTCTTATTCTGCCCTCTGTAAAGCAGCCATTCCTCTGAAATTCCCTCTAATAAATTCAGTTTATTTTCTGGGCTTTCTTTTACCTTTGGGTTGGGTTTTAGTTGTTTTCCTGCAGTCACAGTGACTGGAACAGTGACCTAAGGCTGAATTCAGCATTGTAAGGTAATGCTGTTGCAGGAATAGCTTAGGTTGGACTTCTAGTATAAAGTCTGGTTTTAGCTCATCACTATGAAGAATCAGAGTTCATACACTGATATATAAATATGACAGATACTGATACATACCCAGTCTTTCACTGAGTTCAAGCAATGCCAGTATATCACTGTTTCCTTTGAACTGCTTGATACAAGATTCCAATGTTAAATTATCTCATCATAGATGTAGAAAGCTGGCTGGTACAAAGTTTTAAAGCTTTTACTATACAAATGACAAAAAACTCACCTTTTTCCATTTCTTTTCAACTGTGTGACTCCACAGGAAAAAAAGATGGTCTAAACTGTAGTACATATCAGTAATGTATCACCATAATAAAGTCACATATCAGATTCATCCTTGTTCTAGTGAATTTTTAGCCTTGCTCGAATATAACACTGTTTTATTGAGTTATGTAGTAGTATATTTGGAAGATCACTGCCTCAATCTAAGCTCAATAGTGTCTATGGTTTTTATTATGCATCATGAAAAGGAGACAACAAAAGAGCGTTTAGTTCAGAAGCCATCTTCTTTGACACTTGTTGAATTGAACTGGCCCTTAAAATTGAGTGTATTAAAATATTCATGTACCAGAATACTGTAAGGGAGTGAATGATACTGTTTCTCTTGTGGCACTTTGAAACCCTTCTCTTAAGCAATACAGGGAGCTGGCCATGTCTCTTTGTTCCCATGTGGACCTGGACATGGAACACATGGATGAGCACACTTGTACCCTGTGCTGAGTGCTCAGATGCACAAGTTTTCCCAGAAAATGGGGCAGTTTTCAGTTCTTCTGCCTCCTGCTGTAGTCCCAGCACTCAATCAAGTTGCCCACTGCTGGGTTTAAGATGAAGAGAAAACAGGAGCTCCTGCTCTGTGAGAGAGCAGAAGTGTGAAGTGTTCCCAGAGCCAGCTTTAAAGCATGGAAAGAGGAAGTTCTGCTCGGTGGATCTTTAGAACACACCTCATGTGGCCTCAAAACAGAGAAGGCAGCAGAAGGTGGCCTTTAAGGGCCATTTTGGTTTGGCTTTGATACAGAAGTGTGCTCTGGCATGCCTTACCAATTAACTCATCATCTGCTGTCCATTATCCCCCAGGGCCACACAAAAACTGTGGATCAAGTTTAGGATAAACAAACCCTGCCCGATTTCCAGAACAGCACCAAACAGCAGGACTGATACAATTCAGGGTTGCAAGAGAGAAACTCAGACCAATCTGTGGAATAGATTTGAAGCCCGGATTTGCAGCTGGAGGTAATCCTGGTTATTTAGGCCATACCTAATGCTGTTTCTAGATTCAGAATGCACACAGAGGTTTAGGAACATTGTGTTGTTGTGGGAGTACTATACCCAGGAGGACTCAGCCTCCAGAATTTTGTGGTCTCCATTTCAAAGGGACAGAATTTGAGCTGTGATTTTGGCCAACGGCCCATCAGTCATTCCCACAAGGACTAAAAAACCAGTTAATGCTTCACAGTCCTACCCAAGGGCAAAAGGGATGAGTAACAAAGCATGTAAGATAATTTTTTTTTCTGAGGAATTTGAATATAGAAGGAATTCATCTGGCACAAATCCTCATCACTACTACAACAAGCTTCTAAATTACAAGTCTCCATCATGGCAATACTGGATCATAGCCTCAGCACAAGCAGCAGGAAAACCCTTCTCAATTCAGAGTCCACACCTATATCAGCTGGATTCCCTGTGCAGTTGCAGGTTTACTTGTTATCCTTAAGCCAGATGGGATCCATAGCTTGATGCAACAGCTAGTTACCATTGTGTTGTGATGCTCAGATCCTGATTCTAACGATTTTTTTTTTCAAAAACATCCACTTTCTAAACAATAATTAGACTCTATAACAGAGTTTCATGTATCCACAGCCTATTTGTGGCTGGTGAAACACTGGCCTTAGTAGTAAAACTAAGGTACAGATGTCCAAGTGAGGAAGATGCCCCTGAAAATGCAGGGCTTTTTAATGGTTTAGAGGGGGAAAAGAAATTCCACCTTGCCCAGAACACATCATGAAGGATCATAGCACAATTCATGGGCAGAGGATGGGGAGCAGGTGCAGAAGTCCTGCCCAACTAGCACCTCTGCCCAGCCCAGTCACTCTGCTACAGGACACATTTCTCCTGAGAACAGCAAAGCACCAGTGCTGCCACTTTCCCCTGGTGGGCTTCCCCTGAGAAACAGGGTGGAAGTGAGAGCTGCAGTCCTACAGAACCTGTTTGCCAGGAAGTGCTTTTTCCTCTTGGATTCCTGTCTCTCCCCTCTTCTCCAAAGGTGGATTTAATGATAAGACCATAAGTCATGACTCACATTTACACTGTGAACCCTAAAGGGAACACAGCCCTTTGGGAAATTTGATCAATGTCATAGAATAAGCCTGCAAAGAAGCCAAAATTCAGGAGTGTCACTTCCAATCTTAGTGGGATTTGATCTCATTTTATAGGGAATCATAGAATTATAGAATTGTTAAGGTTGAAAAGGATCTTTAAGATCACCAAGTCCAACTGCTAGGCAGTACCACTCCCATGTCCAACATGCACATGGTTTTTGAACACCTCCAGGGATGAGCACTCCACCACTGCCCTGGCAGCCTGTGCTGGGCTTTATGGAGAGGTTTTGGTTTTGTCTTGGTTTTTAAAGTACTAAAAGCTGTCATTTTCATCCAAATCACAACACTCTAGATGTGGTTGAGAGGGGGGAAAATATCACCACAGGTTTAGGGACACTGACATCCATTCTGTAACACTGCTGGAGCAACTGGCCAAATAATTGAGCTATTGCATTTTAGCATGAGTCATTTGTTTGTTGTCAGTTTTAGCAGATGAATCAGTGACCCTGTGTGTCAAAGTCTCTAATGTTGATTTGTTTTGATATTTTCCTAAAATGTTAAATTGAACCATCTATTCCATTTGCCAGGTAATCTTGCAAATTATTAACACTGCAATCCATAATGAAATAAATCATCAACAGCAGAACAGAAAGGTCTTACCAGGATACAAACAAACATTTAATAAAGCCCCAGACTCTAAACATTAAATTATTTCTTTCTATTTTGAGTTGCTGGTATTTCTAGTTAGGAAAATGCAATCCCAAATGAAAAGCTCTCCCAGAGAAGATCAGCAGCAGCCCACTCTCTAGCCAGCATCTTTAAAGTTTGAGCTTCTCTGGAAACTCCAAACTCCTACTGCAGGAAGAGAAGGACAACAAATCTCCCCCAAATCTGTGCTGTGTATATCCTCCCAGCTCTAAGTAACTGATAGACAATGAATCACAATGTTCTTTGCCTTCCTCCCTCAATAACAGTGTTTAAATTCAACTAACATCAATTCAGAGAAACTGCTCTTGGACAATTTTTCTGGACCTGTGCTTTAACTGCACTAACAATTGGTCCCCAAAGGCAGCCTGGCTTATCAGCAGAATAACCCTTTGAGAGACTGAAATGCACTGTTCTAAGAGAAACCATCAGCCTCTGAAAATACTTTCCTTCTGGGACCAACACAGTCATTTATGTCAGTATAACAAAGAAAACATTTACTGTGAGAAAAAGCCTTCACTATATTATGAACATAATAAATCAGGGCTGGTTGCTTGGAATTCTAGTTTCATTTAGGCCACTGAAATAAATCTGCAAACATTTGCCTGAGCTCTGTTTGTTCTTCCTCTGAGGACATTTGTGCTGTAAGATCTAAAACTCCCACACATACCTCTATTTCTTTCTATTTACTCTTTAAAAGTAGAAAAGGTCTGATCAGGAATGCCCTGTGCTGGTGTCCCTCACTTTATCAAGCTCCTTAGGGACAGACAAAAATCCTAAAAAGTTAAGATAAGGCTGCACACAGGATTTAAGTCCATGACTTACTGACTTCAGATCAAACACATGAAACAGACACTGACTTCCAAGTCACTTTTACCCTTTTTTTAAAAGTGCAGGCTTTTTAAATGAGATTTTCATCTGCCTCTGCTCAAAGTAGATGCACAAATGTCTCATTGTGCCATTGCAGGGGCACTGCTGCCAGGCTTAGACTGAATTTTCAGGCTCAGGAATGCAGGAGTGGGCCCCAAGACACTTTCCTTGTGTTCTGTGAGGATTCATTTCCAGTGTGGCCATTTCCATCCTGAGCACTTGGTGTGCACGATAAGCCCACTGGAACTGTCAGTGCCTTGACTCAAAGCGAGCTCCCAACAGGGGTCTGCCTGATCCTTACTCCAGCCCCAGCCCAGGGTTCATTTCCAGCATCTCTGTGTCTTAGAGCCAGCAAATAGGGAATAGCTGGTACTGAGAATGTGTAGGAGTCTTGGCACAAGGTCCCAAAGCTTTTAGGGCATCCTGCCTTGCAAATCCTAAGGAAACACACACCAAGGCTGCTTTTCCATCTATCAGTGCCCACTGCCATGGGTTTGAACTCATACCCAGCTGTGTCTCAGACAGAGGAACAGTGAAGAAAATTTTCCATTGGGTGTTGTTAGCATTGGCTTACTATAAACGGAGATTTACTATCAATGTATTTCCATAACAGCTAAACCCAGCACCATGGTAAAGGCTCTATCTGCCAATTAAGGGATTTCCTCTGTAAGGCTTAGAGTACTTTAGATTTGTACTTATGTAGTAAAAGATATTTTTATATAACTAATTACATTTCTATTTTTGCAGCAGTTCACTTCCCCTCGCAAAAAGGAAAAGTTTTCTGAGTTGCTTTTCTTTAACACAACAAATATTGCTGTATTTCATCAGACTGAAAGTCTCATGTATTTTGTCTGCCTGCCTTATTGGACTTGTACACGTGGCCTATATAATGTGTCATACCTTTTACAAGAGTAAATTTTTAATCCACTGCAGTCTTGGTGACCTCCTTTGGAGCATTCAAAGTACAAGTCAGGCTTGGTTTACATATTGATAGCCACTCCAGAACATGATCAGTGAGCTGTGGAGGTGTTTCCACGTGAGCTGTGCTGCCAGCAGTTGGTCACACTAAAAGCCACCCTGAGCACACCCAATAACAACTCCCTGTCCTGGCAGAGCCTGGCACAGACCCCTCTGGTGCAGGCAGAGCCAGCTGTGCCTCACATGATTTTCTCTGTTTCCAGGCTGAGTCCAGTCCCTGTTTCTCCTCAGAGGATTTTCAGGCATGCCTGAGCACAGGCCTGTCACAACACACATCACATTTGAGACAGCCACAGTACAGAGAATATCCTCATACAATAGCAGAAAGCTTCAACCCACACAAAGTAATACCACACCACTTCAGAAGGCCTCAAACAGCTGCTGTTCTTGTTCTTCAACCCAACTTTTATCCCCTCCTGCTGATGCAGTGCCCCTGTGTGCCCTCTGCTCCCCTTGGTGGTTGCTCAGTGCCCCTGGGCACTCCATGGCTCATTGCTGTCAGTGCTGCTCACCTGCTGCTCACAGCTGCACCCACTGGGGATGAGGCTGGGCCAGCCCCACTCACAGTCACCACACACTGTGTGCCTGCACGGGCCTCTTGTCCAGGAGTGTTCTATACATTATATACCTATAGTCAACTTTGGCTCCCAAAAAACAGGGGCTAAAACACCTCCACTGTACAGTAACAGACATGAAAATGCTACTGAGCTCTTCAGGCGTCTGGCAGCAGGTGGGATCTTTGATCCCAATGGAATTACTTTGTCATAGTGGATTTACTGATGTATGTGAGATACAGGTCAAAATGTTGGTGCAGAGGCCACGTCACTCCTGCCATCATCCCAGGAGGTGGGAAACACCAAGGAAGGGCAGTCAGGCTGTAGGATTGAAGGGAAAGGAGGACAGGCAGAGCACATTCCAGGCAGCAGTGACACACAGCACCATTTCCCAGCCTGGAGCAGCCGGAGGTTTCCAGGATAGTTGGAAATTGTTTCTTTTTGGCAGCATGGAAGCCAGAACTGAGTGGCCCTAAGGACACCCCACAGCCCTCAGTGGGGAGAGGCTGCCTGGTTTGTCCTTAGGGAGTTGTACCCTGGGAAGAAATGGAGAAGAAGCCACACATACAAAAAGCATATAATAAACCCCATAAAAACACCTACATATTACAGCAAGCAGTGCTATTAAATCAAGTGAGTAAGCATAAACAGATCTTCACAGAGACAAGGGGAAATACGAGCACAGACTCCTCAGAGAAAATCAGAAGTTTTCTCTTTCTGAGCAAATAGCTTATCCCTTTTGGAATACTTCTGTCTTGAATGCAGACTGAGCAGAAATATGGTTTCTTCTGTTTATTGGGAGAACTTCCCCAAATCATTAGCCAGTTTATTTTATTTTCTAGAAGTTTATATAAAGCAGCTCTCCAGCTAGGTAGAGAGATGGATGGAAATCTTGCATTTCCATAGTTTTAGGCAGTTTGTTGTTAGCTACTTGCAGTGTCCTGAACATCTGATGAATGTGAAAAATCTGGAGTACTAAATAAAATTGGATCTGCTTCAATGCCAGTTACCCCATGCTACCTACCACCACTTGTTTTGTATACAATAGATAAATAGTACCAAGATTTTGGGGGTGTTAAGTACGGGCTTGTTTCTGTGACCCTTCTGAAGGCTGCACAGAGTGTTCCCTCAGCCTCACACTTCACCTATTCGTTGTGCTAATATTGTTGTTGATGTCTTTAACCACCTAAAATTGATTTGTTTGAATGACCCACATCCCAATGTCAACTTGGCCACAAAATCAGTAAGTTCATAAGAAACTGCTTGGACACACAAGGTAGGAATCCACAGACAGGAATTTCTCACTGGCATGTTCCCAGGGAGAGGTGGCTGTGTCTTGTTGACACAGAGCTGAGCAGACACCCTATACCAAGGGGGACACTGGGCAGGCAGAATCCTGTTCTTTGGAACATAGGAGGACACCCAAACACTACCCTTCCTCCTCATGATTTTTTTTTCAGTCTGAATCAGGATTGCACCCAGATGCACTCCCAGGACATATAAACACTCATATGTTCTTTTAAATGGAAATGGAAGCAGAATGGAAAACTCGAGTTTTGCTGCCTTTGCCAAAAGTGTGCACAACCACTGTGCAGTTACAACATTAGTGCAGTCTTGGACTCAGCTGCTTCCCATCCAGGACTTTTCTGAACCATTTCTTTATTTCACACAGCTCACTCAATGGGCTCTCTCCAATCCAACCCAGTACAGCATGTGCTGTGTCCCTTCAGGGATATGGGCTGTTTACCTAAACTTGATAGAACAGGATTTGACCTGCAGCGTGTTGAGGAAATACACCACTGTCTTTAAAAAGAAAAGGTAGAAGGAAATCTGAGGTAATGTATCCCTCAGTCAGCCTTTAATCCCTTGGAAACTCATGCACAAACAAATATGAGACAAGAAGGCAGCAAGTTATGTCAAAGCCACGCACGTTCTTGGTGTGGTGAGTGGCCCATGGGCAGGAGGGGAAGCCACAGAGGCTTCTTCCCTTCCCTTGGTGAGGCACATTGCCACAGGACATTCTGGGAAGGAACTATCACCTGGAGTGTAGCTACCAAACCACAGATGTGCAACTCACTGAAAAAAATTGCTCTCCAAATGTAGCCATCAGGAGAAGATTCACTGTCAGACCCCAAGGGTGTTGCAAGTGGGATTGTATCATTTAGGGTGAGCCTACATCTTAATGCAGTGACTGCGATGCTAACAGAGAAACTTCATTTACAAAATCTGCAAAGCAATTGCAGATGCTCTGGAAGCCAGGATCAAAACTCAAAGTTGTCCTGACAAAATGAAAATTAGGTCAAAAAGCAAAGAAACAGGACCCTCAAGAGACTATCTTATCTACCCTCTGACTATAGGATCAGTTCTGTCAATACCATTGACTCCAGCAGTTTGTCAAACTTACTCTTAAAATGCTCTAGTGGTATTCCATGTGCTCCCTCTGAGTTTTTGGGTTTGTTTCCAAGGTGTAAGTACATTTACTGCTTTTCCAAAATCAACCCAAATCTCCCTTAATGTAATTAGTCTTTTTTTTTCTTCTTTTTTTTGTCTTGTCCACTTCTGGACATAGAAGACATACTGTTTCCTTTCTTTTTGCAGCAGCTCTTAAAGGCCTTCAGATTTATGTCCCACTCTCCTTCTTTCAATTGCTTTTAAAGTGAGAGAATAGGGGTTGTTTTAGCTGTGCCCTGAGAACTGTATTTCTTAGATCTCTGAGCACCTTCAGTGCTTCCCTGACAGTGCTCCCCAGTCAGCCCATGTCTCTCCTGAAACGTACCATCCAAAGCTGGACCAGGTCCTACTAATGCTGACTAGAGCAGACACATTACATTTTTCAAATAATGCTCCTTCTTGCACACTCTCACATGATACTTACCTTCTCAACCCCAGCAGAGCATTACTGACCAGCACTTCATTGATTAGCTTTTAGACTCCCCCTCAATTCCTTCTCTGCAGAACAGCTACCTTGGAGCACAGGGTCAAATTAAACCTCTTGCAATCAAACCAGAAGCTGTGGGCTCCAAAGCCAGATATCCATGTCTCCATCTTTTCCAGGGAAAGGCCAAATGACAGGGAAGCTATGAGCATGGTTGGTGGCACAGTTGGATGTTTTACATGATTGGCAAATACTGTTGGGGTTTGGATGCCAGTAGGCAGAACAAGTTTTCTGTTTTACACACATGGATCTATCACTGTGACATGAGTTGATTTCCCAAAATGCAGACAGTGCAAGACCAGCAAGATGCCCCCTCCCAGCACCTTCTTGTGCATGACATTTCCTTCTAGCACCTGCACAAACGTGACTGATCCTGATCCTTTTGGAATCAAAGTGACAAGTGACACCCTGCTTCCCAAGGAACTCGATTCAATCCCAACAGGGGACTGTCACCTGACTGCAGTCCCTGACCTGTCCCCTGGGGTCCTGCAGGGAGACCTTTGTGTAGGCAGTTCCTCCTTTGATCCCTGAGCTCTGGGCTCTGGCAAACCAGCTGCGTCACTGGGTCAGCTGAGGTGACCTGAACCTTTAGATCTGTTCCTTTGCTGTTGTTTCCAAGAGCACTGTTTGGGAGGCTCCTTTTTTGACACTGCACTGCTGGCTGGGGCATTTCCTCCCTTTGCCCAGGCCCTCAACAAGCAAGGGAATGCACAAGATGTTTCTCCCCACTTTGTCTTCCTTTCTTGTACTTCCTTTTTTCTTCCCCCCTCTACTCATCTCTTTCACTTTCTTCCTCTTTCTCTCTTCCTTCCTATATGGAGAATAATAGAATAGTTTGGGTTGGAAGGAACCTTAAAGACAATCTCATTCCACCCCCTGCCATGGGCAGGGATAACTTCCACTATTCCAGCTTGCTCCAAACCCTGTCCAACCTGGCCTTGGACACTTCCAGGGATCCAGGGGCAGCCACAGCTTCTCTGGGAACCTGTGGCCTACCCATCCTCACAGGGTGTTCCTTCCTATACACCCTGCCCATTTCCAGCATACAACCCAGCTACAGCTAACAATCCTAAGCCCAGCCCATTAAAGACTCAATTAATCAGATATTCTCCTTTAACCACAGCAAGCCAGCATCTCATTTCCCATTTTCAGTGATGTCAGAAAGTCAATACTTTAAAAGCCCACAGGCACTCTCAGCAAATACCATAATCCCATTACAGATGGGATTTCTATTTAATTGGAAATAAATAAGCAGGCAAATAGCCCAACAGCCCTCCCCTACCCGCAAGCCATGCTGTCACCCACCACTATTGCAGTTTAAAATCCATATCCATTATTAAAGACACTTGGGAAGTGTGACCATACAAGGCTCCAATCCTACATTTATCCATGGAAAGGTGACATGGAGGAACAAAAGCTTTTCCTCATTGCCCTGCTATGGTCACAGGTAGAGGAGGAAGTCAAGCCCTGTCAGCTGGAGGGGTTTTTGTCAGGGAGAGCAGTAAAGGCAGTGCCAATCCTGCTGGAGAAGGAAGGCTGGGATCAGTCACTCCCAGTAATCCCCACTGAGCTCTGCTGGCTGACATCTGCCACACTAAGTCACTGATGGCTGAGGAGATGGAAATCGTGCTGAAGCACCCATGGATGGGAACTGTGTCCAGCTGCCAAAGTGGAGAGAAAATATGTGATGTAAACCACAGAAAGAGCTGCTTCAGCTGGAAGCTTTCCACCAGAAAAGCAGGATTCCAGACATTGCAAAATATACCAAGTTTTGCATCAAATAAGATGTTAGCAAATCTTCTATTTAAATCTATTCTTGCCCTCAAAGATAATAAAAATGTCAGTTTGCCACTTTTTCATTTCCCTCTGGTTTCCCAAAAAGTCCTTGTCCAACTGTCTTTCCAATCCTTTCTGTAAAAGTAATGATGTCAAAAGGAAAACACGCAAAGGAAAATATGTAAGAGATCTAAACATCATCCTACAAGACTCATCCAAAACAAACCAAAAAAGTAGAGAGAAGGCAAGGGAAAATGCAAGAATGCAAGAAATAGAATATTCAAAAAGTCAGATATATGAATATAAGACACATAACACAATCCAGTTCACTTTCAAACAGTTGTTTTATCATAAAAAGCTACACAGGAGAGTAAAAGGAGCACTTCATCCATGCTTCTGCAGATTTTTAAGAGACCCTTAGTCCCAAACTGCAATGCCCAAGAAGGGAGTACATATAATAAATCCTCCCATCTTACTCCATCAGACACACTAAAGGTTTGAATTTTTTTCTTGGAAGCTTCCAAATCCTGCAGCACTGCCATTGCTCGGGTTGGGTTACACAACCTGAAATCAACAGCAGACACCCAGAGCACTATTGGTTTTATCTTCCTCTTCCTTATAAGAAATCAGACAATAAATAGAGCCTATAAAAATCAAGCCAGGAGAATTCTGTAGTTCTGTTTCACCTGAAGAAAGTCAGGGGCATTGGCTCACAGAGCATCTCATAGAAAACTAAGGGAGAGCTGGGAGAGGAGTCAGAAAGCACAAATCAAGAAGCAGTTTTACAGCAACCTCCTTGCCAAATCTTTCACTTCTCCTTAAGTCTTTAGGCACTGGATCCTGTTTTCATCTATTTTATGATGCTCTTTTGGAACACACCTCATTTATTTAAGGAAAATGGGGACAGAAGCTGATTTTAGTCTAGGAAGAGTCATTAAAATCACTAAAAATACTCTAGGAAAGGTTAAAAACAAACCAAAGGTTACAATCAAACAAACAAAAATCATGAGATTATCTTAAAGTACAGACCAGCATGTGCTTGCCAGTGGTTATATGTTTACAGGAGCTCCACTGAAATGGCAACATTTCTAGCAGCTTTTGTTATTTCTACTAGCTGACCAGGATTTGCAAATATATTAGTTTAAAGTTTTATAAAATGTACATGCATATACGTGTATGTGTATAAAAACAAAATAAGTAGAACCCTTAGCAAGACCCTTATCACTGAGATGAGGAATAAACAACAAAAAGATCCTCTTCCCCATCCTTTCACTATTGTTTGTTTTAGTTAGATCCTAAAATACTGTGAACCTGTCAAAAGCCAAATATTTCAGGCAGACATTTGAATTGTCTATCTATAATAAGAATGCACTCAAACAACAGAACTGGTTATTCTGCTAAGTGCATCTAAATTCCCATGAGGACTCAGCCCTTGCTCATGGCAAATACAGGACACCTTCCTCTGTGCTAGAATCAAACTACCTAAGGAATGGTTAAGGGTGTCCACGTGGTAAATTATTTGTCTTACTTCAGAGTAACTTTCCCACCTAGACTTCACTATGCTTATTCTTCTCTGTGTGAGGGGTTTCAGTAGGGTCTGAAAAGATTCCTGGAATAAAAAAAACTGTTTTATTGTTTTATTTTATTGCTTGAGAATTGTTTAGATTTTGCTAGAGCAATTTTCCCCTTGAATACAACAAACTAATTTTCTAAGCATGGCAGCTACTCCTTTCCTTACCTGTGTTGCCTTGGAAACACAGACAAAGGTTAATTTTCTTAAGCAGGCCCTTGATTTCCTCTCCTTCTATACTTCCACTATATCACAACTGCAAGAGTTATGCTCCAATGAAACTGAAAGCTTGCCTCAGTGTCATCAAAACACTTCATAGCAGTAGGTGCTACTGGTGCTACTTCCTATGCTTCATCCATGCCTGGAATATTAGAACAGAAAAAAAAAGAGCAATATACACATCCAAATCTTCACAAATCTGGGGGGGGGGGGGAAATGCAGCTGAAAGAATTCAACTGTTTGATCCAGCCAGCATTTGCTGTTCCATTTTCCTTTTGCACAGTCCTCTCCTTCCTCTAGATATGAACATGAAAAATAGAACAATCCAACATTTAAGATTAAACTCCACAGATTTTCACGCTGACTAGACTGCATTGGATCCTGAATCTGACCCAGCACAAGGAAACAATTTGTGGATGACATTGACTGTATTTCTATTTGCAACAGAAAGAGTGAAAGGCCTGGAAAAGGCCAATATTTCTAGTTTCTCAAGTAGGTGCAAACAAAAGGTTCTTGTATGTTACCAGGTCAGCAAACATGACTGAGCAACAGCATTTCAGAAACCCTGGTATCCACTGCCTGCCTGCTGACAGTTGGCCTGCACAGGATTCCCAGGTTGTCTGCTCAGTGCAGGAGGGCTGCACAGGAAAACCCCTGTGAATTAGATGAGCATCTACATAAAACATCTGAACAACATCAGCAATTGTTCCTCCTCAGCCTTAGCACACTCAAGCCAGCAGAGTTAACCAAAAATTTGCACTGAAGGTTTCCCAAAGATCACATCTTTAGTTTCATAGGGCTTGCAGCAAAGAATCACCAAATCCGTTCGTTGTGTGCTCGAAGTAAATACTGGGGACTAAAGAGGAAAAAAGGGCTCTAGGAAAATAACTGAGATTTAGCCCCTAAGGGGCCACAGAACATATGGGGTGCATGGAATCAAAATACAAAATTTTGCTACTGATTTAGGGGGAGTAATGTATAGATGAGCATTTCCACCAAGACCTGTGGGCAACCGATGTCTGATCAGGGACACCTGCAAGAATGAAGAGAAGCAAGGCAAACAAACAAACCCCACTGCAAATCTAGTTCTGTAATCTTGTACAGTGCAGGTTTAAGCCCATCAGCGGAGCTCAGGAAGTTCTGTGTCAGTTTGCTATTTTTAACCATCCGGCATTAAACAGCAATAAGAGACAGCATTCCAAGGAAAGGTTTATCCATGTTAATCATTTCTCATGAAACCACTGACAGTTTAGTAGGAAATAACAGTGCTACAGATACCTATGTGCTCACTCGTTGCTCACCAGTCTTGTATCTTAAGAGCCTTTAAGCAGGGACTCTAAGGGAAGCAAGGCAACTGGGAAGTTGCTTAATCTGTCGCTAAGAAATACTAATTTATCAATAAATAAGAAATTGAAAATCATTGTGACTATTAAATGGAATCAATGTGACTATTAAATGGTATCAATGATTCTGCGATTTTTACAACATATCAAACTCTATGATTCTTGTGGGTCCCTTCCAATACAGGATATTCTGTGATTATAAAATCCTTATATTAATGTGATATTCATTTAATGGTGACTGGTGTTTAACTGTAATGGCACACAGGGAAGCAGTGCTGCATTTTGGGCAAATAGGACTTCAACCATCCAAGGGAGTTTTTTATGAATGGTATTAGGTACTTTGAGAATTAATCTCCTCCAGGTCGTTGTTCATCCCCTGAACATGCCCCGTGCCCTGAACCAGCTCCCAATATAGTTCCTGACATGACAGGATCTCCAAGCCCCACAACATCCCAAGGAATGGGGACACAGAAAATACCAGCATGTTTTCATTGATTTAGAGTCAGCAGTGGCAAACCAGCATTGACAGCTGGAGATAAATGTAACCTACATCTGGCAGGGGACACATCGGAAAAAAGAAAGTGGGGCAACAAAAGGCCAATCTCAATTAGCTTTTATTGACCCTGTTGCATAAACAGGCCAGACAGCAGCCTCAGTGCAGAGGTCTAGATGCATTTTTCCCTTCAGTTGTTTTCCAAAAGATCCAAGGATATTCCATCCTAACTACATGTGGAGCACAGCATGGAGCAGCCTCAACACATTTGCACACAGAGAGGCCCAGAAAGTAGCTGAGTCTGGGCACAGGGTTGATCAGCTTCTGGGGGAAAATAACAACTACATACTCACAAATTAATCTCAGGAGAAAAGCTTTCATCAGTTCCACAATATTTTGAAATGCAAATTCTATTTTCACCATGTGTTCCCCTACTATGCTTACCACAATGAGAGTCCACTTCCAATTCTGACAATAAAAATGGCATTTCTAAGCAGTTCAGGGAGGTATTTTCTTTCAGAAAAAAAAAAAAAAAAAAAAAAAAAAAAAAAAAAAAAAGAGTGTTCAAAAAAGCAACAACAAGAGGCTGACATTCGTAGAATCATAGAATCTTGGAATTATGGAATGGTTTGGATTGGAAGGAGCCATCTCATTCCACCCCCTGCCATGGACAGGGACACCTTCCACTGCCCCAGGTTGCTCCAAGCCCTGTCCAGCCTGGCCTTGGACACTTCCAGGGATCCAGGGGCAGCCACAGCTTCTCTGGTCAACTTGTGCCAGGGCCTCCCCACCCTCACAGGGAAGAACTTCTTCCCAATATCCCATCTAGCCCTGCTCTCTGGCAATGGGAAGCCATTTCCCCTTGTCCTGGCCCTCTGGGCCCTTGTCCCAAGTTCCTTTCCAGCTCTCCTGGAGACCCTCTAGGTACTGGAAGGTTGCTAATTAAAACACTTCTAATTAAAAATAGTCCAAGAGGAGATTTAAACAGTGATTGGATGCTAAACTTATCATTATCTGAGGAACAAACTTCATGACCAGCACAGACAACCATCAATTAATTTTATCTAACAAGGGAATGTTCATTGGTCAAAATTCATGCCAAACAGTCATTGAGACCCTCATCTGGCCAGGTGTTAGTGAAAAGCCAAGAGGAGAAGGGGTGATGGTATTTACTGTTCTAAACAGTGTCTGTAACAGATATTAAATAATAAATCTTAACATGGAGGCCAGCAAGTAAAGCTGGGAAGAGTCACTGCCATTGCCTTACAGACCTTCTGTTCCATACCTGAAGAGAGCAGCACCCCTCACCTTGTCCACAAGTTCTTTGAGGAAGCTGAATTTTGCTTTTTAATTTTTTTAAGCATCCTTTTCCTGACCATCCCCTCCTATTTCACAGTGTTTTCACCCTGCTGGCAGGAGATGTCTTTCTGCTGACATCCATTCTGACTCATCCACCCCTGAGAGTTACAGCACTAGCCACCTTTCAGCTCAGCCACAAAGCCTAAGGTATGTCAAGTGTGCTGCAGCCTTTCCCAAGGAGAAACAGCCATCCCTAATGTGCATTTTAAAGGGCACCTCGTTTTCCAGCCTGGCAAGGAATTCTCTTTGAAGCAAAGTTTTAAAACAAACAGATAGATTTTAGCCACATGACTATGGAAAATAAACATCTTTAGTAAACACACCTCACTGAGTTCTGAGTGTGTTAAACATGCCAACTGGCCTTTAATGGAGCTGCAGCACTGTCAGATCTTTGCCTCGGACAAAAGCTGGCCGATTCTAATTCCTTAATCATCTTAACTGAGATACTTTAAGCCTGAAGCACTGATTTCTTGGCAATATTAGAATTTCCAGGTAATTACAGTAATAGGTATCTGGAAATCAAATACAGACTTACACTATACAGGAAGCAATTCTAGAGCTTGATTCTGATGCTGTAGCAATAAAAATTACCCTGGCAATAGCTCTTTAATAGCTATTGACTGCTGAAGAACTGAAAATCACTCACACAAAGGAAAAGATCAGAATTTAAATCAGTTTCATGACCAGCCGTAAGAATATCACTTATATTATAGCAGGCAGGTGATGTTTTGTCTCTCCAAAGTGCTTGACATACACATTAGATAACAAATACCATCATCCTTTAAGCAGTAGGAGCATTGTCCATCATATATTACAAGTGTAGAAAACAAATGCAGCACTAGAACCAAAGTTTACCCCAACTGAAGCACCACAGACAAGGCACAGTTCAGTCCCACCCTCTGCAAACCAGCCATTCAAACTGTGCCCTCAGCTGACAAATTCAGACAAGTTTAGGCCAGCAGGAGTAGGAAAAGTCACCATTTTTCTAGTTTTAAGTCCTATTATCAGGAGACAAAACCATATCATTACTGCCACTGAATCTCAGGTGCTGATTCTTATACAGAAAGAAAGGTAAAACCTCAAAAAACAAAACTGGGATGGGAGAAAGGAATCCAGTATTGGATATCTGTGATCATCTAACTCTGGAAGACACAGCTTTCCCAAATAAGAGCAACTACAGAAAATAAAAGGCAAAATAAGTATTAAAAAAAGAGGAGGGTCCTCACAAGTACTGTGGTTACTATGCACCCACTTACACATGGGGAAATGTCTACCCCAGCTGTACAAATCCCAGAAGGATCGCAAGAAGAACTCAGTGGAACTTCCAGACATTCTTACAGAATTTTCCTTTTTTCAGTATGCACTTCAGACAAGGTTGCAGTAAGGTTTATATTTTTACATCCAGCGCCACAAGACACCAAATTAAGCTGTGCATGAGCCTGTGCATTGTTACAGCCAAACGGGAAGTGAGACTTGCTCCACACATTTTCTGCTGTGTCTCTGCCACAGCATTAGAGGGGTTCATTAAGAGCCCATTTAAAAGCACATCACTTCCCATTAAACTCCTGGATTCTCACAGAAGCTCAATTGTTTCATCCTTATTAAATTCTTGAGAACTTCTCCGTGAGAGTATTCTAACAGAGGCTGACAAACTGTGAAGATTTCAAAGATATTCCAAGCATTAGATTATTTACATCCCTAAGAACACTGCTCCAGACAGTGAAATTAATTCAAGCTGGCTTGCCCTAAATTTTTTTCCAGCTCCTCAAGAGATTTTGCTACTGGGTTTAACAATATCAAGCTGGTAAAGAATGAAGTATCATAGGATTTGTAGAACAATCTGTAAATGACATGTAGAATAAAAATTCATGGGATTAGATCTTTTTGAAATAAAGGAATTATATATAATTCCTCTATATTCAAAGAATAAAGTGGAAAAAAGAGTGATGTTCTCTCCACACAGTAAGTCCACATATGTAATTTGGTTTCTTCTCTACAAAATATCTTTGGAAAGTATTATATAACTACTTTTGCCAGCTACAGATAGGGCTGGGAAAGTATGTAAGAAGCTTCACACAGCATTTACTATTTGAAAGCTTGCAGAAGGGTGCCATAATATCAAATACATTTTAAACTTGCTCCTATTTCACTAGGAAGAGCATAGAAAAACTCTTTGACAGTGAGAGCTTCTCCTGGAGCAGCAGCAGCAGTCCTGGAGCCACCGTTGCCACTGCAAGGATCAACAGGGTGTTAGTTCCATTTCTGGGAGTCATGGGTATTCCCAGTGTTCTCAGGTTCTTACTGCACTTCTGACTCTCCAGCTGCTGCCTGGCCTCCTAACAGGAGTAACAGACCTTTCTTTCCAGACCTCTGTGGTGAAGACTTGGTAGTTGTCCAGAAAATCTGCTGCAAACCCATTTTTTCATTAAATGCACTGTAGATTTCATAGACAGGGAAAACTAGGTGGCATCTTTACCCTTACCACAGGTTTTTTTTGTCCTCAAAAACTTAGGTTTTTCTTCAGTCTCCTTTTCCTTTCTCATGCTTTTCTTCACAGAAAGGGTTGCAAAACATGGATACAGGCTGCCCAGGACAATGGTGGAGTCCCCATCCCTGGCAGTGTTCAAAAACCATGTGGATGTGGCACCTGAGGACAAGGTTTAGTGGTGGACATGGTGGTGGTGCTGGGCTAATGGTTGGACTTGGTGATCTTTAAAGGTCTTTTCTACCCTTAATGATTTCCTGATGCCTCAGACACCTTATTTCCATATCCCTGGTAACTCCCACCACTCAGTTGGGGACTGCTGGCAGCGGTCCACCTCCATCTCATTCTTGCAAGGCACATTTCAAACTCTGAAAACTGAACAACTCTCCTGTCTGAAGTCCTTGCCAAAGGCAAAAACTCCTTCCCTGAGACCCCTAAGGAAGATTTTGCTATGGGAAATAGAAATCCAAACCTTGGGTTAGTGAGGCTGAAGTAAAGGAATTATGGCCAATTCTATAGTGAGAGAATGGCAAAAAAAGAAATGCCAATATTACTTTTCAGCTGCAGATTTCGATGATTAGTTGTAAGTGTGTGAAGATGTTTTCAGTACTTGAAGGTACCTTGTTGATTATCCATTACAAAACATATGGAAGTGCAGATGGCACAGCTCTGTTTCACATATTGTGTTACACAACTATGATTGGAGTGACCCCAAACTGCCACAACAAGACATTTAACCCTCATTTCAGGCCAAATGCAAAAAAGATACTCAGATGCCTAAAGATGCAGATTGAAATCACTCAAATGATTAAAGCAAATTAAATTCAGCATGCATATACAAGTATGATCTTGTAAATAGTTGTAATGAAAACAGTGTTCATTAGTTTGGGGATTATTAAATCAACATTTTGAACAGCTTCAGGAAAACAGGCACAGCAAGAACAGAGCTTAGATGAAGACTTACATAAAATCATCAGCTCAGTGGTTGGCAGCTGTCAAAAAGTAAAGTCTCAGGAGTTGTAACAAAAGCAGTATAGCATGAAGCAGGCAAGAAGATTAGACCATTATATACATCTGTGGATCTTTCATACTGAGTACTCTGGGAAGCTTTGGTGAAACACAAAACATGCAAAGTGGAAAAGGGTCAAAAGAGAGCAAAGACAATGGTGAAGTGTATGGACCTACTTTCATATAGGGATTGACTGAGCAGAAACCCTGCAGCACAGAAAAGGTTTGACTTACAGGGGATATGTTAGAAGGTTATGTATTCTTCTATAGCCTGGAGGAGGTGAGTACAAATCAGCTGTCCCTCTCATGCACCAGTTCTTGTGCTGGAAGAGGAAGGGAAGTTAGCAGAAGTCGGGTTCTGAACAAACCAAGGCTGATGGTCTTTCCAAAGCACTTGTTCAGCTCTTTCAAAGAACTGTAAATTTTGTGCATCTACAACATCCTTTGGTGAAGAGTTGTACATGTCTACCACAAGCTACAACAATGTCTCCCTTTGTGTTTTGGCTGTGGAGCTCTGCTCAATCAAACCTCACATGGATGTTATTCTGCACCTTTGGTGTCCTTTCCATTTGCTGCCTTTTACATTTTTAATAAGCAGAAAGCTCCCAAAGGAACTGGACAAATGCTTAGCAAGGGCTGTAGTTGGAATTATAAAAGTGACAAATCCCATCAGCCCTGCCTAAAAATACAGCTGGGAGATCACATGGGATTAGTCAGAGAGAAGAAAGGGAGAGGGAAAGGTATGATACACACTCTATTTTTACTTTTTTCTTGGCATCCATCTCCTTCTGGCCACTTGGGTCAGAGTCAAAGCAGTGGCCAACTCGGTCCCAGTCAGCATATGTGTTCCTATGTTTGCTAAAATCAGAGTGAAATTTAAAAAACAGAATTTAATTAGTCTTTTATCCAATAAAAAACTTAACATTATTTGTTGTTCTGCCTTGAGCTATTATTTTTGGAGCACCATTAGCTAGGAATTAATTAGTAGTAATTGGTAAACCCTTACTGTGAATCTTGCTGTAGAGTTTATTGTTTATCAAGATGCTTTGTGAAGATGCATTCTCATGACTCAGATGTGAGGATAATGTTTTCCTTCAGGACTCCTGCAGGTTCCCTGCCATGACTCAGTGCTGTTATTTATTCTCCATGCTAAGGGCACAGCTGGTATGTGAGAACAAGTGACCAGACTGATGGATTCTCATCACAACCAAAACCAGAGGGGATGGGTGGCTTCAACCTCTCCCACAGTTTTAATGCTATCACACAAAATGCCATAAACTGAGCTGAAAGACACAAACAAGTCACTCCAGATTTTGGAGTATGTCCAATATTCTGACACACAGATGTTGTGAAAACATCTTACTCCTTATCTTTGATAGGGCAGATGCCAGAAACCTGTGATTTTGTGTTATAAAAAGCTGATAAGCACACACAGATGCTTCCTGCTTGATACTGTAGGGTTCAGCAGAGCCCTCAGTATCAGCAGACATTAGCAAACAAACTCTTTTATCTTTGTTGGTATTTTGAGTCCTTTGATCCTCTTATTTCAAATCTGGATCCAAAAATTCCCAATTTATCTTTATTTTAGGCTCCTGAGAGAGAAAACAATCCTTTAAAACCTATGAAACTCCTGAGTAGTGATGAAACTCTGTATTTTGAAAATATTTTTCAATCCCAGCAACATTCTGAGGGTGAGGCTGGGCTCAAGAACAGAACTACTGTTTCTAAAGAAGAGGTGGTTCTCTATCAATACAGGCTCAAAGCTTGTTGACCTTTTTTACCTCCTTCCCTGTACAGAAAAGGTTCACATCAAGCATCAGGAAAACCTTGGGGCTCCCCTGTCCACATTCACTCTGCCATTTACACACCAAAAATATCCACCTTCAAAAGAGGAGTGTGTACCAGTGCTTTGGTGTTTTTCTATCAGGAACCTAAATAAAAGAAATCAGTGCATATATTTGCAAAGCCATTTGCTACATCAGATTACAGGCCAACATGCTGCATTTATAAATTCCTTTGCCTGGCACTATTTGGGGAGCAGCAGGAAGAAAACTTTCAGTAGACAAACAAGCTCTGTGTAATCAGGAAGTCAGTAAACCCTGTTGTGGAACAGCAGCATAAGCTGTATAACACTTCTACATTTCATGACTGACAAACAAAAGAGAATTCCTAGATTTAAAAAGGGAACAACTAACAGATCAAAGTCAATGAAAAATGCATTTGCTGCCTGCCTTTGGAAGTTCCCTGTCTGTGAGCCTGCAGGCACGGCCACCAGTGATCACACACAGCCAGCCAGGTGCCACTATGGACCAGGCAACGGCAGCACCTCAGAAAACAGAGTTAATTAAAACCTTACAAGGCTTCATAGATCAATTTATTCATAAGGAGACTAAAAGAACTGAACCAAGCCTTAAACCCATCAGCAGCAAGACCTTATTTTGAGTATAAACATCAGTGAGTGACATCACGGAGGAGAGACTTCACCTGCAATCCAATATGCATTGTCTGATCTGCTCCAGACACAAACGCTCTGAATTCCTGCAGGGGTAACCTCGGAGCAGGTTCCCAGGCTGATCAGCTTGCCTTTGTAGGCCAGGCCAGCTCTGCCAGCCCAGGAGCTGTGATACTGACCTTAGCTGGGCATTTGGGTCACTCCTGGCTGGCCTCGGTGACCCCGCACCAGGAGCCCCACAGCAGCTCTCGCACAGGAGGGAGGAGCTGTAAAGCCTCTGTGGAGAGCATTCAGCATTGAAGCTAGAGAACAACATAGGGCTGGCAACAGAACAGGCCTTAGCAGGAAAATACATTGCATGGGTTGAGATTTTTTTTCATGAAAAGCATGACTATTATAAAAGCTATTATAGAAACGTAAAAGCTTAAATCTGATTTTTTTCCTGAGCTGTATTTCCCCACCCTCTTTATTCAAACCAGTCTAATCAAAACTGTCACTTGCTGTGGTCAGACACTTAGGAAATACAGCAATTCCCAAAAGTCTATGGAAAAGTTTATTTTTACTTTGCCTACTCGGACAGTATTTCCCTTTAGCCCTGTCATACTGCTCTTTCCACCAGATGGTTTGCTGGTTCCTATTCTAGCTAAGAGGGATTTAACCAGCTTGAATTAATCCTTACAGTTGTCATCGACTAAGTGTTAATGCTCTGACACTGCTTTAATCCTTAGGGATTTCTTTCCCCTCTGCCCCCAGCCTGCCGTGTCCAAAGGAGGGAGGGAGGATGCTGAGCTGACAGAACAGCCCTGTCCTCCAGTTAGGCGACAAGGTTACAGGAACTCACCTGGATAATCCGTCCCAGGACATTCATAAGGGAGATAAACAACTGCCAAGGAGCTTCTGTTACTGCAGGAAAACTCAACAATTTCAGTGATTATTTGTGAAGCAAGAGCACATGTACACATGTAAGATTTGGCTTGTTACTTTGTAGCTTACTTGGGGTATTTTGTGTCTTGCACACTGCCCAATTTTTTCAATTTTCCGCTTTAATGTATTCCTTGTTTTCTGAAAAGTAGAATCTGATACGAAGTAGCTTTCACCCTGGTGATTTAATGTATTCCTTGTTTTCTGAAAAGTAGAATCTGATACGAAGTAGCCCTGGTGGGGGTTTCCTTCTAGCGTCCATATTTCCTGTTGTACTGCTGAGCTCATGAACCCAGCACACCTGCATGCCCTCTGTGTGCATTAGAACACCTCCTGGAATTTGGGTCATTAGCATATCGCTAATCTCCACAAACTCATTATTAGGTGCACACCCGATTCACGCTGACCTTTTCACCCAGCTGCACCACTGCCAGACTCCCACCTTCCCCTTCCCACTGTCCCTCAGGAAAGCGTGGGTCACAGGGTGTTCCCAGGAGGAGCAGGGATCACCTGGCAGGCATTTACCATTCTGGAAGAGATGGTAACGTTTGCCACTTGGTTAGCAACAGAAGCAAATATTCAGGGAGAAAATTAATTCAATTAGAATTTAAGAAGCCTCTTTGCTACTGATGGAGCTCCTCCATGGCAAACCTTGCCTCCAGAAAATATCTGAGCTCCTTCTGCAAGGCTACAGACAGCAGTCTGGGAAGCATCCATTGAAAGCTGGGTGGTTATTCAGGGGGCACTGTTCCAACTGTCCTTGCGGGAAAGCTACACATAAAAAAGAAATTCTTTGGACTGTTACATCAGAAACCATTTACTAGAGGAGTGATTTGAAACCACGAAGCACCAGGTCTAATTGTGACAAAACAAACAGTCAGCCTGCCACCCCTAGATTTGAAAGCAGCTGTATTTGAATTCTTTGGAAAAATGCTTTGAGAGGCTTTTATAAATTGTCTCAGCAGCACCCAGACAGCCCTAGACATGCTACATTCAGTAAACTAAACATGAAGTAATTCAGGAGAACTTAGACCATGATCTCACATCCATTGAGCTTAATAAGCATTCACAAGTATGAAATTAATACCTTTAGATGTTTGCAGGGAAAAGGTTTGAAATAAACATTTCCAGGTAGTGAAAAATTTCAAAATAAAATATAAGCCTTCTCTGGCTAGGCTGGGATCCCAAAGGGGCCATTCATAGTTCCAGTTTTATCTTTTCTGTCAGCTGGTTCTCTACTTTTTGCATTAGCATTCTAAGGAGCATAACCAAAGTGTTTTTACAAAAGAAGTCTACATTTATTCTGTTATATTCTACTTTTCTGCAATGCTTTCCAGAAGCAACAAAGCACTTTTTGCTCATGTTTTCTAAGCTTATTCTTCAACTAGCAACAAGGTGTGCAGGAGTTCTACCCAAAAAAGAAGCAGGTGGAAACATGTAAGTATAATGGAAACCTTAGCAAGGCTGCAGCTGGCATGACCAGCCTCCAGTGCTAGAGTTTGGGTTATATTTATATTTGTCTGTGTATATAATTTCCAAAGTGCTTTCCTACCCATCCACATGTTTATACACTTTGCACATTCCCTTTTTTCTGTATGCCCAAATTTACCTGGACCACTTTTCTTCCCCAGTGCACACCTGGGCCCTGGCATCTCAATTCTTCCACAGAGAAGAAGATTACCAAACACCACTTCTCAATCCACTTCTGCAAATCATGGTTTGAGAATTTATACCTCATGTTATTTTTAAGCAAACTCTTGAACAGGGATACTGGAAAATAAAATTATATGTAAAATTCAATTAAAAATGGGAAAAGGTTTATTGTGCTGGGAGAGCTTTTATTATCCATTTTCACAACCAAAGCTGCTTGTGTACTTATAATTCACTGACTTTTTTCCCTCCTGTTTCTCTGTTCCACATAATGATAGAAACATGGAATTACAGAAAGGTTTGGGTTGGAAGGGGCTTTAAAGCTCATCTCTTTCCACTCCCCTGCCATGGGCAGGGACACCTTCCACTATCCCAGGCTGCTCCAAGCCCCATCCAACCTGACCTTGGACACTTCCAGGGATCCAGGGGCAGCCACAGCTTCTCTGGGCACCCTGTGCCAGTGTCCCACCATAATATATAATTATGTATATTTTTAAATATATGTTATAATATATGCAAATATCTACAAAAGTGCAAGGGTCCCAGCACAGCAAAGCAGGACTGATGACTGATGTTAGTGTCTCAGAAGGCCTAGTTTAAACTGATTCACAGCACTGTGGGATGTCTGTGGTGTCTGCATGAGGCATAGAAATCATGAGTCACCTCCTCTGCTCTTACTGATCCCTGGTTCCTAAAACTGAAAGTATAAATTGAAACATTAAAGGGAAAATTGGGGTTTCAGTCCGCCCTCCAATTTGGACACACAGAGTCCCCACTGTCCTGGGGACAGCAGTGGCACTGCAGCACTGCCTGTCCTCACCTCCCTGCAGCAAGAGGCCTGGTTTGACTCAAGCTACTGCAAACTGATCCCAAGAAGGGAATCCTGTCCCCAGTATCAGGGCAGCCAGGCAAAGGATTCCCACTTTGGATCAGTTTAAAAACACTGACATTTTGCTTGGACAGAGACACAGGGCCATGTGGGAATGTGAGTTTCACAGATATTCACTGCACATCCTGCCACTGAATTTCCCATGTCCATTAAATACTGTAAAACTCTAAATGAAAACTGAACAGTAGCAAATAATCACATTGTAAATAATCACAAGAACTGGTGCTCCAAAAGTTATCATTTCTACATGAAACCCTTTTTAGAGGTCCTCAGCCAGCCAAAAATGCCCCAGGTAAATTAAAATGTGTGGTTATTCTATATCCCACTGCAGAAAGCCACCTCAAGTCCTGGTGGCAATAGTTGTGTCTGATAAAAGTGTTGAATTACTGATTGATTTATGGGCATCTATTATTTAGGATTTCTTCAAAGTGCTTATGGGAAAATCTCCCCTTTAGGAGGATTATCCTTTTCTAAAAATGACCCACCTCTTCAGGCTGAGTTCCTGACCCTTGTTCCCCTCTGCTGTGCTCCAGAGGTTGAGCAGATTTATTTTGATTATGTGTAATAATTTTACTTGCTTTTAAAATTATGGCCATGATTCTTATCCCCTAAAGACAGTTAATTAAAAAAATCAATTCATGGCAGCATTATTTTGCATGATGTCAGTGATTACCTCTGCTCTTACTCAGGACAACATCTTGTGCAAACCTGTGCCCAATTAAACCTTACAATTAGTAAGACAGTACTCCCAGTCAAGAAGAAAAAGGGAGGCAGCAATTGTTTTAATCACATCCTTCAGTGAATTTAAGCCCTGACATGTACACCTGCTCATGCTAAATCCCTCTGGTTATTGTCTCTTCATCAATTTAAATAT
Organism: Pyrgilauda ruficollis; assembly: GCF_017590135.1. Lineage (NCBI taxonomy): Eukaryota > Metazoa > Chordata > Aves > Passeriformes > Passeridae > Pyrgilauda > Pyrgilauda ruficollis. The sequence continues at coordinate 4,493,456 of NW_024526488.1, read as the reverse complement.
GAATGTCTATTACTCTAACCCAACACAAAGCTCTGAGTAGAACATGTAGCAACTAAGATTCTTGGTCGTGTTGTGACCTGTAATGAGCGCCATACTTTCCACCAGCCTGGTTTAATGTTTGCTTTGATGAGTATTTTCCCCTCTGCTCACCAGTTAAAACAGCAGGAGAGTTCTCCTGGCCCAGTGGGTGCACGTGGTCTGCACACTGCCTGTCCTGCATGGAGAGGCAAGAACAAGGACAAAGGAGCACACAGCAGGGTTGTTCCACAAAGAAAAGCTATTCCCCCCATGCTGCAGCCTCCCCATCAAGCAGCCTCTGACAGAAAGGAGGAGGAAAGGCTTCACAGAGCAGTTCCCTCCCCTGCAGAGAGGACAGGGATAGAGAAAAAGCAGCAGCAGAGCTATTCTTGCACTGAGGGGACTTAAAGCCTGTTCCTCTCAGCTGGACCTTGTAAATGGAATTTCTGGAGAAGACAAGGGACAGCTGATGTCTTCTCCACTAAACCCACCTGCCTGACCTTTACATATTGGTGTAGTGGATGCTAGCAGGAAGGAAACAGGAATTCTGCACTTGATATTGTAAGCCCCTGTCTGGAAAATCCCTGTGCCTGGAGTAGCTGGCAGAGCTCCATGGCAGCCCAGCACACCATCCCCTTCTGCTCAAAAAATTCCAGTGGACTCAGCCAATACTGTTTGATTCAAACTTTCCCCCAGACCTCTGTCCTTTCTCACCCCATAAGGTTTCAAAGTCTCACAGCCCCAGGGTCTGTTTGGGCTGCCAAGTCCCACGTGGCTCTAGGCTAATCAGATACTCACAACTACCTAAAGCCTTTTTTAGAGGTCCCCAGCAAAACAAATCCCAGGCAAATTAAAATGTATGGTTATTCTATATCCTACTGCAGGTACTGCTGGAGAACTGCAAATTTAATCTGGTGAAATGTGCTGTGATTAACCGTGCCAGATTCCTTGTTCTGTCAAGTTAACAGGCCTTTCCATCCATGGCTTTATTGCTGGAATTCAGAGCTCTGCTTTCAAAGGAAATAGCTTTAGGCTGCATCCACATGCCCTACCTCCATATGGGGAATAGATATAAAACTCTTTTTTTCAACATACCCAGGAAACCTGAGTTGCTGTCAAGGCTGACATAACAGTCTGCTTTATTTCCTCTGGATGAGCAGACTAAAATAGCCTTTTCCTCACAGAGTGCTAACACAGTTCTGTTTCATAAACCTATGGATTTATTGCAAATCTACTGACAAAACTAGCACTACAGTAACTTATACAGACTACTTGGGGATTTTTTCCTCTTTAGAAAATTTGAAATATACTAGTATTTTTTTCCTTTTAAATCTTCTAATAAGTTGCTTTAGGAAGACAACTTTATTTCAGTGCATTTCCTAATTTGACAAGCACCTCAGAAAGCAAACATGAACCAAACAATGCTAACTCATGTCTTTGGGCTGCCTCTGTCAACTTGGAAGAGATCTTGAAGGTAATCCCATTCCACCCCCTTTATCCCACCTTCCACCAGAGCAGGTGAAATTAAATATATGCCTTAACTTATCAAATGTCTATCTGACAATATTGTGGCCAGGTGAATTCCAGCTTTGTTGGCAGTGGTAATGTCTGACCCTGCCTGCCCAGATCTGACCTGGTGGCCAGTTTTTGGGAGGCTGCATTCCACTGCCAGTCACATGCACCCCACCAGCTCCCTAACACCTTCCTGTCCTTTATGGCTTTGCCTGAAGCACTAGGAATTCTTCCTCTTAGACACATGTTCTGTAAACTATTAGTAGCTGATGGTATGCCAGCCCCCTTCTCCTCACTTATTTCCAATTCTCCAAACAAACATTTATGCAAATAGATTTTTTAGTAGCCTCCAAATGCCCTTAAAGGTGTATTCCAGCCTAAATGTGTATATGAAAAAAAGAAAGCAGAATGGATTATTTAGGTAAGTATTCAGCAGTTTTTCTTATACATCTGAACTTTTTCCTCTCTGCTGTAGTTACTGGCAGGTTCCAACTACTTGTGGATTCAAGTTCAAGACCTGACGTAATTCTGACAACAACAGACCACACCTTTTTAAGGTTTCTAAGAAAGGTGTGGTCTAGACAGTTTCTAAGTTGTGGTAACTATTTGTGTGTCTTGTGCTGGGAGGAATGAGTAAAGGGGTGAAAGGCAGTTGCATTGGGAAGTGCTATTATATAATGCACCCAGCTTGAGCTCCAATTATCCAGTAACGCAGTTATTTTTTTTGTTTTCTTAAAGTTCCTCTTTTTTCTGCTGTTAAATCAACATGGGCTTTAAATGTGAGAATTTTCCTTTAATGCTTTTCAGCAAGTGGTTTCCATTTCCTGGTAATTAGTAAGTGCTGGCCTAGATATGCCAGAGCTATAGGAGAACAAAGGAGACAGAAGCCTTGGATGAAGCCAGAGGGGAGGGGGGACTGGGTCTTGTATTCTAACTCAGCAGCTTGTTCATGGTGCTCCCTTCTTTGCAGTTTCTAAGGGAGATTTAGGGCTCATATTTTTTTCTTTTAATGCCTTGATTTTCCCTAAATGCAGACTGTGGGAAATGGATTTGTAGAAGGCTTTTAGGGTTTGACAGAAGGCTCACACAGACAATCATGCAATTATATCCCATTCACAGGCAGCTATGCTGGCCATCAGCTCTCCATGTTCACAGCAGGTGGAAGCCTGCACAGAAAGCCTGGGTGACCCCGACATCTGAAGCAGATGGAAATCCAAGGGGAGGTGGGGTGGGTGGGGTCAGATCTGATACAGTGACCCTTGTATCCTCCTTTATTACACACACACGGACTGTGTAGAAATCTTTCATAAATGGGATAATTATACTGCTCTTCAGCTCTGATGTTTTCATTTAAATGCTCCTATGTCTTGCTCACCTTCATTTACTGAGATGTCAAGGGTTTTTTAAGAAGGCAAATTAAAAAGCTGTCACAGAAACTGAAGCTGAGGCACTCAGGAAAGTTCAAGATATTCCCTTCCCTGGGAAACATGAAGCAGAACAAAAATGAAGAACAAATTTTGCAGCACAGTTAATATTTCCCATTATTATTATTTGCACTCTCTGCATGTTGGGCATTGGAAGGGAAAATAAACAGCTCTGAAACCTCTCTTCATTGCTCCTGAACAGTCTAGTTGGTCTCATTAGTCAGCCAGACACTCCTACTATTTTCACCTCCTTGCTTTGTTTACCCATGATAGCATGATTGAATATATTTCTCCCTTACCATGCAAGTAGGTGTTATAATTTATGCTTTGTTTTCTTAAATAACCTCCTACAACAGACTCCTTCCTCTTCAAAATATAATCTCCACTGCACTTCTATTTTTTCACAGGCACCATCTGAGGTACCACTCACGTTGTCATTGCTGTAACCCCTGAAGTCTGATCCCAACACAAGAAGGATGAAGACCTTTTGGAATGAGTCCAAAGGAGGCCATAAAGTTGATACCAGGGCTGGAGCCCCTCTGCTCTAGAGCCAGGCTGGGAAAGCTGGAAGAGTTCACCTGAAGGAGAGAAGGCTCCAGGAACACCTTAGAGCCCCTTCCAGAGCATAAAGGGGCTATAGGAGAGCTGGAGAGGGACTTGGGACAAGGGGTGGAGGGCCAGGACACAGGGAATGGCTTCCCACTGCCAGAGGGCAGAGTTAGATGGGATACTGGGAAAGAAATGTTCCCTGTGAGGGTGGGCAGGCCCTGGCACAGGGTGCCCAGAGAAGCTGTGGCTGGGAGTGCCCAAGGACAGGTTGGTCAGGGCTTGGAGCAACCTGGGCTAGTGGAAAGTGTCCCTGCCCATGGCAGAGGATGGAACTGGATGGGCTTTAATGTCCCTTCCAACCCAAACCCTCTTGTGATTCTGTGATTCTGTAAGTGAGGCTGCCTTGCTAGAACTGGGCAGGACTTTCTCAGGACTCACTGAGAGCTGCCTATCAGCCTCAACCTTGATTAAGAAGCACATTGAGGGGCTGTGGGGAGACAGGAAGAGTTCAGTTTTCAAACTTCTTCAACCCTTGTCCTTTCTATTGAACCTTGTGGGAGAAGAAATCCTTGTCTGTCTGGAACAGAACAGAAATCACATCTATCTGCCAGCCCAAATTGTATGGTTTTTAGCTCATTGGGTTTATAGCCCAACCTGAGTGTGCACTGACAAGTTTATAGATGAAAATAAAAAAATGTCATCCTTCAAACCAGTGATTCTTTACCACTGAATGCTACATAGAATTAAATCCTTGTGTTCTGCCCACAACAACTTCAGGTTGTAGCACTAGTGCTGATCTGTGATTCTATTGTTTTACAAGTCAAAATTACAAAAATCTTCATGATACAGTACAAGAATTTCCAAACCAGCTAAAAATTATGGACCTTTGTAGAAGAAAAAATGTTACTTCAGAAAAAGAAAATTACTTACTTGACAATTACTGCTGAATAAAGCAGAGTAAATAGAGGAGGCCTAGTACACTGTACTCACAATTGGATACACACTTCTCAGTCAGGTCTGCTATTTCCCAAATACATGGATAATATTTACATTACAGATTAACTATCCTTGGAGTGAAAACATTATGAAATCTTGTCACTAGGTAAATATCTTTAAGCTAAATGTTCAAGTTAAATTTCAAACTCCTTTGTCCAGTTCATTATGTCCCACTGGGCAATGTTTTTCTGTTAAATATCTTTCTGTATTAGTTTTGCTCTGGTTCATTATTCCTAAATAACTCTTGAGGAAGTTCACAGGATAAGGACTTAGCATGTCTTTCCAAATACAAATGCCTCTCTTAAACTGTGCTGTCGTAAGAGTCACGAGGTCTCCCAGCTCTGTTAGTGTGCATGTGGTGAGAAACAAGAAAAATATTGTACTTACAAGTTTTGGAACTTAAAAATAGAAGCACAGCTGATCACAGGCTCTCTTAATTCAATTACCCCACACACAGCCTGCCTAGAATCTGCTCTGCCACAAGAAAGTGCAGAGACCTATGTCAGAAGCAGACATAATGTAGTTTCAGTTTCCTTCATCTTCAGGTGGAGTCACTTGACCTCCTCAAGAGGCCACCAAATACTCCTTGTGTATAAAATATGCTCAGGTTTATCCAGAGCTGCTGTCTTGTAATGTAACCTCCTCAACACATTCAAAGAATGAAAAAAAAAATGCTGCCATAATAAGTCAGAATCGTTTTTCTCTGATAGAAAGACCTAGCAAGTTTATATTACTTCATCAATATAAAATAGCCTGGACTCAACTAAAACTTTTGTAACCTAATCTGTAACAGCTCTGTTTTATCAACATAAAATGCCCTTAATAATTAGATACCTCACTCCTCTGACCACAGGAACAAAATTATGTGTACCACATAACATCCTTCTTGCTTCAGAAATATTTTCATCTCTGTGTTAGTTATCTTTTCATCACTGTCATTATAAAAATGGATATGGATTTGAAAATGGGTCATGCAAAATGAAAATATTCCAGAAATGATGCCCCAAGACATAATCAGAACTCTTACATCTTTATATTTCACTGGGTTCAGTGGAGCTATAGTGACTTAAGTAATTATTTTCACGGTAGTCAGTGATCAGAAAATACTTCTGCATATTCAGTAATGCTTCATCACTCATTCTTTATGCACTATAGTAGTTTATTTTTCAATTTATACTCACGAGTTTGGTCTCAGGAGGTTAGTGGCAATTTCACATATTCACATAAGCTCTCAGTTTCATAAATGTAGTGTCATGAATAATTGTCATCACCCAAGAGGAATGTAAAGCCTACCAAGATTTTTTTAAAAAATTGAATAACTCTTATCTCACACCAGGGATTTCTTGATTTTAAGTGTTTCCAATTAATTACTGCTGCCTCATAGACTCATAAGCTATCCAGTATTTCCTGGAGAGACACAGAGGCAGAATTCCTTCAGAGACGCACATCCAGAAGATATCACTCACTCACTAACAAGAATGCTCCCAACTGACTGTGCTAACACATAATGTTTCTTACATCTTCAACAGCTACAGTCTTGAAAATATTTACAACTTTTTTATCTTCCCTTTCCCCCCACCCCTTTCTCATCATGTCATATGAGATCTGACTGTATATCATAAACTTTTTGAAATGTCCTGCATATCATTTGGAGCTGGACTGTTCTCATGTGAAATCACTTCAATTGAATTTGAGTAAGAAGCTCTTACTCCATCCACTAAATCTGGTTTGTTTTCACCTTTCAAACTTCCCAAATGCAGGAAGTCTCCCAGAAATGTACAGTGTATATACTATGAGGTGATACCCAACTTAGTTTGTGCTATGGAAGTCTGGTCAGTTCCCATAGAAATAAATTTAAAACATTGTGTTGACGTAGTGAAAACTGAATTTGGCCCTAGAAGAGTGAGACTCTGCTTATATGAAAAGAGAGAATAAGGTGCTTTCACTGTTTAAAGAGAGAATGAAAATTCAGGAATCTCTTATTAGAGAGAGGGAGAGATAAGGACATAATTCCAGTGAAGTCAGCAGAGATAAACTGATAGAACTGCTTTCAGATGAAATCTGATGAATGATGCAAAACCAGAGTAGCTGTTACAGCCTCAGGTTAAAACCAAGCCACAAAATAGAGATGTTTCACAAGATAGAGACAGTGCTGTGTTTATGAACATAAGGACATATATTCAGCTCAGCATTTTCATCTTTTTCCTTTCATACTAGCATTTATGATCTCATCTGGGTTTCCTGCCCTTGGTTTCTTAGCATTCATAACCTGCAGTACCCTGAGCTTAGGGACTCTGTGAGTTGCCCTGGATTGTTTCAGCACCTGTGGGGCACTGCAGCAGCACTGTCACCTGGACCTTTCAAGCTCTTATGCTACAGCTTTCGTATTTTGCAAACTGTACTTCGCGTAGGGCTGAAGAGTTCCCTGAAAAACAAGCTTACCCACCTCAGTCAAGGTTCAGAGATCTTCCTGTGCTCTGCATAATCTTCCTGAAGTTTCTGATGTGCTTTGGCTCCCTTGGATCTTCCAGAGGGAAGGACAGCAGCTGAAATAGCTGAATAGCCTATGTGTGACTGGGCTTTTTGGGGTTCCTGCAATGAGCTCTGAAACCCTTTCTGGAGGCTTCCATAGAGCAGGGATGAGGCTGAAGCTGTTACCACCTGGTGGGTGTGAAGTGAAGGGGCACCCACTGCTTCCCTCCTTATCTAAAACTTGGCAGCATTCATCTCTAGTAAGAGAATTCCTGTGTATCTGCACCAACCCTGGAACAGAACTTGGCCTTTGGATGTGACCAATCATCACCAATGCAGTGCTGAAGTAGCAATTCTAAACGCTTTAAATTATTTTATACTTAAAAAATGAGCTGTATACTCATACAGAATTTGGAAAATCATAGAGTCATAGAGTGGTTCTTGTTGGAAGGCCATGTCATTCCACCTCCTGCCATGGGCAGGGACACCTTTCACTGGCCCAGCTTGCTCCAAGCTCTGTCTAACCTGGCCTTGGACAATTCCAGGGATCAAGGGGCAGCCACAGCTTCTCTGGGCAACCTGTAATTCTGCTTAAAGATGAGTAACCTCCACTACTGAAAATAAAGTAGCTGGGCCTCCAGCCACATTAAATGCTTTGTCTGTTTAATTGATCTGGTTTTGCAAGCAAAAAAGTGTATTGGATGTTAAAGCCCAGCTGCTTTTGATGGGACAGTTTTTATAAAGTTTTCATTTCAAAGAGAGCAAAAAAAATCCCCATGTTCATTTCAACACTGAGGTTCTTCATTAAAACAAAAAATACATTAAGCATGGAATAGAAATAGTAATTTTAGAAGAAAGGGCAAATGAGGCACTGTTAATAAAGACAGTGAGTAAGGAAACATAGCTGAGATGGATTTGATTAATACATTAGGAATGACAAAATAACCCAAGCAATGTTCAGTTTCCCAGCATTAAGTAACCTTAATTACTTTCTACTTCTCCAATATGTGTTTGCCACAGGGCATCAATCTACCATGTTGAACAGTAAATTTATGTATTTCTTTATGTAAGTCTCAGTATCAGCAGCCTCTTTTAAAAAGCAAAGTTAAGGTCATGCAATGTTCTATATTTGCAGTCTACAGCCCACTGGAGCCAGATTCAGTCTCCCACTGAATCCCCAGCCACCAGCCTGAGCCTGGTTAATGTGAGATTTTTTATCCTGAGGAGTGTAATTGCTGTCTGGTCTGTCTGCCACCAACTGAAACAGTGTATTTACCACTTGCTCTAGGTGAGAAAGTGAGCACCAAGATTATGGCTCAAGGTCTCTACCAGGTTTTAAAGCTGTATGTATTTTCATATATGAACTTTTATCGGCATTTTCCAGGGGTAGGTAGTGATAGAATGAGGGATAATAACTTTAAACTGAACAAGGTAGATTGGATATTAGGAAGGAATTATTCCCTCTGAGTTTGGTGAGGCCCTGGCACAGGGTGCCTGGAGAATCTGTGGCTGTCCCATCCCTGGAAGTGTTCAATGCTGGATGGGGTTTGGAGCAACCTGGGCTAGTGGAAGGTGTCCCTGCCCATGGCAGGGGTGAGACTGGATGATCTTTAAGGTCCCTTCCCACCCAAGGCTTTCTGGGATTCTGTGACATTACCAGGAGGCTGTGGAGAGCAGCAGTGACAAGGGAAGATTTACTGCTGCCCAACCCTCATCAGCCCAATCTCAGCCAAACCTGAAGCAAGGGCACAGTGCCCTGAATTCCCCCCCTTGCCTATGGCTGGCAATGATTTTTGTGCCCGTGGATGTCATGTGCAGAGGAGCCAAGGGCTGCACTTGTGCTCCCCAGCTGTGCTGTGTCTTTTTCCCCTTCCCAGGAGAAGGGTGGCCAGCCCAACACTGCTGTCAGGGCTTCTGCCATGGCTCTTTAGACACAGCCTGCTGCCAGGTGGCCAAAGACCCCAAATGAACTCTGAAAGGATAAAGAGGGATAAAGGAAGAGTTAACATGAAACATCTGAAACCACATTCCCCTATTTTCAAATTCTCCATATATTTTTCTCAATGTAAATTATCTGTAGAGAGAAAGAGATAATGGTTGTTTATAGAAGTCCCAATATTTGTTATCACTATGAAATAAGAGCAAATTCTGAAAAAATAAAAATTATCTAAATTATGAGAGAGGTAGTTAAACCTCACAGTGGTGACATTTCAAACTGTAAACATTGGAAGCAAGCAAGTGAATAATCCCTTTCCATACTGGAAATATTCCAATATTGGAATATTCAAACTGTAAAAATTGGAAGCAAGCAAGTGAATAATCCCTTTCCATAAAGCATTGCCCATAATAGCTGACATTTTCCAGGCCCTATTTTAGCCCCTTGCTGTATGTATGTCAAATATTACTGCCACATTAAAATATAAATTCCAACTTTGAAATGTTACGGAAATAACTCCTCTCTAACCTGAGGAAAGATGTCACTGTCAAATCAAACCAAACAAATTCACTAGCATAAACCAGCTTGTCTTCTGGTATGAATGGACTGCAAAGAAATAAGATGACATTTGTAAAAAGGCAAACAGAATTGTAGTAAGGGGCCAGAGTACCTTTCTGGAGGAATCTGATGGATTATTATTTTACATTACATTTTATCTGTGTTGTATCGAGCCCATCAACCACTGTGCATCCAGTTCTGGGCAGGGAACATCTGAGTTTTATTCATCAGAAACACTTTTAATATTTACTCTGCTACATCCAAAAGCAGTTTTGCATTTCAAAGGGATTCCTTGTATTTATTCCCTCATTAAACAACCTATTTTTCAGCTGGAGACAGGTTTCATATAATGAAATGTTAATATTTAAAACTAACATATTCTCATGTTAAGGATGCTACCTACTGATTAAAACAGGGATTCAGCTCAGCAGGGCAAGTTACTTCACATCTCTGAGATGTCAGCACTCATAGGATCAGATTGATAGCTTCTCCTCTGTGGAAAGATGGGGCAAGAATTATTAGCCCTTTGTGAAGTTTAAATGAAGGATATTGATCCTGAGATGTGAGGAAGATCTTGCTCTTCCTTCCAACCCAGCATAAAATTTAGGTTTCCCTGTCTGAGCCTGGGGTGGCTGGGCTGTGGCCTATTGACCCACTGATAAGCAGCATGTAGGTGAGCATTTAAACATCAAAGCCCTGACTGGGAAGGGTGAGATGATCCAGGTTAAGCAGCTTCCATGAAGTTTAGCTTTTGGGCTGCACAGTGCCCTTACATACGAGGCAGAGCAGCTCAGTTGGAGTTTGGCAGTCAAGGATGGCTCCCTCAGTCTGTCACCACGCTGAAGGTAAGGTCCTGCTACTGTGATGCTTTTAGGGCTTAGGAGAATATTTTATTTTTGCATTTGTTCTCAGGAAGAATTTGCGTAAGAGGTTATGAGCATGGAAGTGTACAAGAAATGTCTGGATGTGGCACTCAGTGCTCTGAGCTGGGTGACATGGTGGGGGATCAGTCACAGATTGGACTCCATAACTTTGGAGGCCTTTTCCAACCTGAATGATTCTGGGATTCTGTGTTGTTTTCCACAGACAACGTATGTGAGTTGATTCTCACATTGCTTTTGAACCTGCTCACCAGTCATATCTGAGCTACATTCCTGATCCCAAGCTCAAGCAGAACAAGCTAATTGCTAAGAGACTTGCTGTACACAGAACTACTAATTGCAATTAGAGTATAACACACAAGAAGGCTGACATTAAATTTTGCCACCTGGCCTCCATCAGCTCACATGGACTGGGGCTGTACACTTCATTTCTCATCACATGGCTTCCCTGAGTACCATTCCGTGGTAGTCAGCCTTGAAAGACACCAGTTATAATCTACAAGTTCCATTAAATTTTCATAAATATTCAGCTTTGGTGGTGATCTCCTGAACACCCTGTACTTGATGTCTTTCACCAGGGAATAATTTCCCTTGATAAACACTGATGAAAATGCAGCCAAAGTTAATTGATACGATTTCCATTTTTCACTCTGAGCATAGTTACGTTTGAGTTTGCACTGTTTGCAAGGATCAGCTGTCTTAGAGAGGGACTTACTATGCCTGAGTGACTACAGCATCTTCCCACAGGCATTTGTGTGACAGTCTCCTCCAGTCAGCCAGAAGTCTTTTGCCAGCCATTTTCAGTCTCAAGGATAGCATCAATCTCGTGGTGGGAAACGTCATGAAACTGAAAGCTGCTGTCACCATCAGCAATCCAGACACCCTCCCTCCCTTTCACACAACAGTGTGATTTCTCCCTGAAGAGATGTTTCCCAGAAAACAGATGTTTCTCTTTGAACCAGAATTATTTTAAAAGGTGCTTTTTAGAAGTTTAATTTATCTTTTAGAGGCAGTGGTATCAGGAGCATCATTGTGAAGTCTGGCAGCGTTCCATGTCTCCTAAACGGAACTGATAGCACTGAACTGCCTCTAATCAAAGCCCACTTGATATTTAGTGACAAAACCACCTTAAAAATAACAGCACAAATTGTCAAGGTTTTTACAACATTTGATATCATTAGTTCAAAACAGGAAGAGAAACAGCAAATATAATGTGGTTTTGTATTGCTTATTGCTTCTGATGGCATCATGTCCACAGACTGCTTTCTGCAGACATACCTCCATCTTACAGATCATTTCCTTGCTCAAAGCTCTCCAAAGATTAGTGACTATATCAACATGGGTTTGTACAAGAGCAGCCCTCAGGGCCAGAGCAGGATAGTTGCAAAGTTGGAAATGCTACAGCAAAAATGCCTTAAACATATGAGTGTGTCACTCTGTTCTTAGTGGAAGTTAAAAAGCACCATCATTATATTAAGAATTCCAAATGTTTTCCGTTCCCTGCTGGTTTACAGGAAAATCGTCACCCAGCTCCTAAAGATTCAGTGATTGCCAAAAGCTTCTCTGCAAAATTTCCCATTTTGTTCTTGTCCATTTGCCAGGTACCTTTGCTGTTTCCCTTTTCCTGTTCTTGCTGTAGCTGGGGAAGCCAACCTGGTTGTGTTTACTTTGCATGAACAAGACTGTGCAGAGGTAATCAGACACACAAACCTGCTGGGGAATGGGCAGGGTCAGAGAGCATCAGGAAGATCTGAGGACTCAGTTACCTGATCTCATCTTCCAGCTCATGGATTGCTGCAAGGCCAGCTCTGCTGAACTCCTGCTGCTTCGGGAATTAGGATGTCTGGGCACTTCACATCACTGGTCTCATCATGTGTAGGTTACCTGTGATCAAACCGCAAGGGAAATCATCCCTGAGGCACATGAAGGGAAATAAAAAGACAAGTTATCTTTTCATTCTTGTTACTGGAATTGTACAGCAAACTAATCCATTCCCTGTACTCTGCAGTGAGGGTGGGCAGGCCCTGGCACAGGGTGCCCAGAGAAGCTGTGGCTGCCTCTGGATCCCTGCAAGTGTCCAAGGCCAGGTTGGATGGGGCTTGGGACAACCTGAGATAGTGGAAGGTGTCCCTGCCCTTGGTAGAGGAGTTGGGTGAGGTGATCTTTAAGATGCCTTCCAACCCAAACCAGTTTGGGATTTTTTGATTCTATTGATGGGATTTTCAAAGCAAAGCCACAATCTTAGCATCAAAAGTTGATTTATTTACAATTAAATCCTTAATACCAGGTGTTTGGAAGTATTTAAGCCTTGAACAAAAGGAAGAGCTTCAGGTGATTATGAAAGGGCTCTATTTTTCACAAGTTATCCATCAGCCTTTTTCCTTGGAAAAGGTACAGAGTTCAGTCTCTTTGTCCTAAAATTTCCAGATCAGGATATGCAAATAGATATGCAGCCAAACATTGTTCATCATTTGGGGAGAATTTATGCTACTTTACATTGATACTGGGCCACGATGAGGTACATTGCACCCAAAAAATATAGAGAGATCCACAGAAAGAGATGAGTCCCTAGGGATTTACCCTACAAACAGACTGGCATGTCAGTTAGATGCCTAATGGGATTTTCAAAAGTACCTTCATAGATTCAGCATCCAGTTATGCTGAGATTTAGGCACCTCATTTTCTTTTCATTAGATTTTCCTTTGAAAATGTGACGTCTGAGTGCCAACTGCATTTCTAGGATACAACAATCTCTGGAAATTCGGCTTTAATTAATTTGCCAGGCAGCACATGGTATGTCAGTGAGCAAGTGCAAGAGCTCTCCAGGCTGCTAGCTGTGGCCCTGTTAGAAGCTCATCCCTGGGCATTAATGACATTTCAGTACATGAGAACATCATCATGAACAAAAATACCTGTAAATAAAGATATTGAAATATACCCTTATAGAGATATATTATGAAATAAATGTATATATGTAATATAGATATATTGAAAAATATATCCTAGACCTCTCCATTCCACATTAAGTGGAAGAAATAACATGTATTTGTAATTCCACCCATGGAGGAAATAAAGGAAAATTTTAAATTAACTTAAATTTTTGCTCTAAAAGACTGAATAAAATTATTTTTACCTCCTCTCCAAATCTTATTTGTTTCCTATAGTGGCTGAACTCTTCCTGTGCATCATATTATTTCCTATTTATTTATTTTTAAATCCCTTCTTTAGAGCTCTGCGTCCTACATTCCCTCTTACTTTTCATGGAAATTTTTACCATGAAAAAAAGAGGAGCAGACAGAGTTAGGGTAAAGAATACTTTATTTAACTTGGCCTCTTCCTGGACCTACATATTTTTTTATGATTTGCAAGATTCCTGCTTTCATCCAGGCAGAAAATAGTTGCTAAGAAGCAGCGTTGCTTTATAAAAGGCAGAGCCAGGGCTTGATCCTGCCCTGACTTGTGCTTGTGGCTACTCCCTCCTCAAGGGAGGGAACTTGGATATACCTCCCATCTATGCACTAATCCATGTCTCTGTACAGCTCACAGTGTCCTGGTTTGGGCTTGGATAAAATTTGGACACATAGATATTATCTGTGTAAATTCACACACACACACATACATATATACAGAGATCAAGAGAAATTATATTTTTGTTCTTGTGTGTGTTTCTGGGTGCACTGGTATAAATCAACTTGAAACTTAGTGTCAGCCTTCTGAAATGCATGAATTTACCCAAACTGTGCTGGTGGTATGAAGCTGGTCCACTGATTTTTGCCTTGGAAAAATCCATCTTAAAAACCTTGTATCAGATTTTTTATTTTCTTGCCAGATTTCAAACACAAAAGTGAAAACTTTGAAACAAAGCAGAGAGGTTTGTAATATATACAGAAACTGTCTAATTATGTCTCAGCCTTTCTTGCATTTTCATGCCTCTGCCATTTTTACTAAAAACAACTCTTTTGTTGAAATTTATGCAAGTGTGTGAGGTGAATAAAACTCTAGAAATGTTTGGAGGTTTTGTTCATTAACTCTCACTGTATTTTTATATTTAATCTTGGACACAGCAGCCAGTAGGTTGCTAGTTGCCTCTCAGCTCATAAAACAGACCAAAAGCCTTAGAGGAGATGAGTGCAAATATACGGAGTTTATAAATTTATCATACAAATGTAATAGGATATAAAATGTGTATATTGTCTAATCAGTCATGTGAATTCATCTAAACTGTTGTAAAGCCACACAGACTCAGAATTTAGACTCAGAATCCTTCAGGCTGAAAAGTTCTTTTAAGATCGTGGTTCCCACAGCACAAGGCCACCACTAACCTGTGTGTCACATTCACACATGTTCTGAACTCTCCCAGGGACAGTAACTTTACCACTTCCCAGGCAGCCTATTCCAACACTTGATCAGCCTTTCCATGAAGTAATTTTCTTAAATTGGGGTGCTCTTACTCTTCAGAGTGCTTTACACAGGTTACCTGATTCCCAGTATTGCCCTGAGACAAGCCCAGTACCTGGGTGCTGGGACCACATGTGGGAATTCTTATGGATTTAATGAAGCACTGCAGTGGCTTCCTTAAATCCATAAGAATGACTTGGATTGAGGAGAGGTGCCATAAATTCCTGACTTGATAAGCCTGACGGTAAATAGGCTGAACTTCAACCCCTAAAACTTAACTCCTGAAATTCCCCAGGCATGGCATGGATTGCCAGGTGACTTGGGGCAATTTGCAAGGATTCTCCACGCTCTGTGTGTAATGCAGAGATGCTGGGATCACAAATGGGACAATACACTCGTGCCCAACTGCTCCTCCTTGGGATCATGGCAGAGATCCAGGGGAGGAATGAGAGGATGTTACTGCAGGAGAGCACAGAGTTCCCTTTGGAGGCACAGCTGGCCCGGGCTAGATCCCTGGCACAGAAAGTCAGGGCAAACCAAAACAAGGTTCAAAAGCAAGTACATGGAGATCAGGTTGTTACAGTTCTGAAACACCACAGAGAGGCCAAGGAAAAGGGTTTAGTCATCAGTGGTTGTTTTGCTGATCCAGCTGGGATTACACAAGGTACTTCAAGGAGAATTCCAGTCGCACCCTCTACCTGTGTTTATTATTTTTTTGGCTTACCCACTTTATAGGCCTTAGTATTTAATTGACTAGAAATGAACACAATTCCCAAAAAAATGAGGGTGTAACCTGTGTTTCTCAATTTTTCCCACTGCTGCTAACCTTAATTTATTTCACTATTGATTAAATAAGACAATTCTAGTACCTTCAAGATGAACTTTAGATGTATATAATCAGATGTACATCTCCCATATTCTATAATATCAGGTCAATACCAGAGTTTAACACAACTTCTCAGCACAACTTTTTTAGCATATGAAAACTTAATGTTTTGCCCAAATCTCCAGTTCTCAGGAAAACTTACTGCTTTTTCTTTTTGGTGTTGAAAAGCAAAACTGATTGAAAGTGTATTTTTAAAAAGCCAGTGGGAAGCTAAAAAGAGAAGTGACACCGACTCGTGGTCCTGGAAACAGCTGTGCTGCTTTTGGTGACAAAGGGCTGGCTTAGGCCTTATATAACTCCAGGAAAATCAATATGCAGCAAACGTACTGAGCCAGAAAGGAATCTGAGCCTAAATTTTAAAAATCATACAGGCTGTTTCCTCTCATATCTTTAAATGGGGGTTCTTTATCCCCCAAATACCTTATTTGCTGTCATGAGTGATGCATAGGCAGTAGATTGGGTCACTTGTAGGTAAGGCTGTTTCCTCTCATATCTTTAAATGGGGGTTCTTGTCCCCCAAATTCCTTATTTGCTGTCATGAGTGATGCATTGGCAGTAGATTGGGTCACTTGTAGGCGACAGGTTCAACATTAATCATTGCTGTATCTTGAGTGCTTAACAAAATGAGGAGTATGTTGATCCATAAGAAATTGCTAAAATCCAAGCTGCACTCTGCTTAACTGCAGGCATCTTCAGAAGAGATAAAAAGGGCTGCATGGTATAGCCACACCATTCCCCTGGAAAGTCAGTCTCCAGAGAAGTCTGCAAGTCCTCACAAAACTGTTCCTTTCCACACCTCAAAAATATCCAGGAAACCAGAGCAGGAATGCTGGGTGTCTCTTTAAGGCACAAATTCTATTTGATACTGGACCTTAAAAGAGTAAACTCCTCCTCAGCATGTACTTGAAATGGATATTATTGTGCCTGGTTATTTGTTTCCCAATATTCCTGACAATGGTTTACCTGGCATTTATGTTCACAGTAGTCTGTTCACAGATTTTTGAGTATTTACTACTTAAAGGTAAAGTAAATGCAAATATCTAGGATACATATTTAACCACCCCAGGCCTATTTATATAGTGCCCTTAGGGCACTGGTCTATCTCAGACAACTGGGAACAGAAAATGCTGTCTCAGGCAAGCCCATGAGCCACTTCCTGTGGCTCTCCTAATGCCCCCAGCGAGAGGATCCATCTCTGTATCACTGCACATAGCACTGCAATCCTTACCCCATGGCCCATTGTCTGTTGGCTGGAGCAGCAAAAGTAGGTGCAAGAATCACCAGTTCCTGCCCATTCCCATGCAAAATCAACCTGTGGAATGATTCAGGTTGAAAACAAGAAAAACTCCTGAGAAAGTTGATTCCTAGGTTAGGTGATTTCATTGTGCATTAGAGTGTGTCCCAGCACATAACTGCAGTGGTGTGAGGGGTGATAAAAAGCATGGTGGGGCTGTAGGGGTTGCTCTTCCCAACCCTTTGTTTCTTCAGCTGCATTTGCAGAACTACAGAAACAGTGCCAACATGTAGTGTCTGTCATATTTCTGTTTTCATAGAAACAGATCTAGATCATCCTAAAAAACTCTCTCCTTTCTTTGTTATGAACAGAATTACAGGTGACTGTAGAATACATCCACTTTACTCCCTCTTTACCCTAATGTGCAGAACCCTGTAAATCTGTGTCTAATTGAGGTGTGTCTTGAAGTGCTTGTCCCATCAACCTTCTGAAGTCATCGCAGGTTTTGGACTTTTTTTTTTCTCAGGTTTGGCTTGGCTTTTTAATTCTGAAGTTCAAAATCCTGGAAAGTTTGAGGATGTTTCCTTCTTTCATTTGTTTCACCAAACTTTTCACTATGACCATGCCATTACCTATTCTTTCCCCAAATATACGGTTTCCCAGTCGCAGCATTTAATTTTTCAGAGAGGTAGCTAGGAAATATAGGAAGATACCTGCACAGCAATACCTTCAGCCAGCCAGTTATTTTGGACATCAGCCTCTATTGATGACTTTAAAAAGCTGAAGTTTTTAATCTTATCTAAATTATAATAATCTTTCTAGATATTTCCTCCCTAAGATCATATAGTAGATCATATGGTTAATCATTTTCATGAGGTGGTCCTCTTCTAAATGGTCATACAGAAAAGACATGTTACATGCATGAGTCATATTGTTCTTTCTTTCACAACAGAACAGCTTTAGGGTGGACATGTTAATACAGGACTTGGATGATCCCAATTTAATTCACAGTTTTGCTCCATTCTTTCTTTGTAGCTCCAACCAATGATGTGGCCTTTTTGAGCCTCAGCTTCTTAAGCTGCAAAATGAGGTCTATAAACCTCTCCAAGATGCTGTGAGACTACAGTCATTCATCTTGGTGATGGGATCAGAGATTACACTGGGGAAAAATTAAAGAAAATAACTACAGTAGAATTTCAAATAACAACAGGGCATAATCCTGATTCACTCATAAAAAGGAAGTGATCGCAAACCCAAGAAGGATTCAGGTTTCACTTATAGATTTTAAACTGGAGTTTGTAAATGGTTCTGCCATTTCCCATCAAACACATTCAGGTACCCTTCATGTATATGCAAAAGGAAAGATAAGGCATCCCACAAAAGTGTCACAAGGTAAAGACACCGGAGATTGTTCTCTCTACTGAAGAGTTGGTAATTTATCACCTTGGGGTTTGCCAAGTGGCATAAAAGCAGGCAATGGAAATTACTGAAGAAAGGACATGGAGAAGACAAAGCCATAAATGAACAAGAGGCAAAAATTCAAAAGATTAATTCTTCATCCCTTGAATTTTCTCTCTTCATCTTCAAGACAGGAAGAGAGATTATCAGTTTTGGGTAAAAGTAAGACAACATTCTCAGTTTCTTTTTAGAACTTTGGGCCTCAGCAATACAAAGTGGACTGATATAAAATGAACATCTTTTATTTACTCTAGTGCCTACCAGAATTGACAAAAGCTGAATACATTCTCTATTTTTTGGAGTGGCTGTGTGACTTTTTGGTCTTAACATGGTAGAAAACCATTAATGCCTTTTTCTCTTTCCCCTAAATACATAACAGTCCTAATATTGGAGACCTGCATGGTAATTAAGATTGTAAAACTGTAAGTAAAACATGCTGCAATTACCTGAGTCATTTGGTTCAAATCAACTCAGAGATTAATGAAGTAAATTCTTCTGCAGTCAATTATTTCCCACAGCTGCACACTGGGCCAGTTCTTGCTCCAACCAAGTTCAAAGGAAGACATGCCTTTAACTCTGACAAGAACAGGAACTTGCTGTTGACTGGTAGGGATGGATAGCTGCAGAGCTTCAAAGCTGGAACAAAACACACAAGGTCATCACACACCAGCAATTGTCTTGGCACCACAAACATTTACATATCAGCATGCTACATGCTCTTCATCTTATGTGTGACAGTAAAATAACTGAGACCTTCATGTAAGGGTCAATGTAGAGTATTTCATAAAATAAAATAGAGCATTTAATAAAAATGGAGTTTATTGTTTAACTTCCTGACTATCCTGGTGCATACAACATTTAAGAAGGGCACAATGAAATGCCCAGATATATATGCTTGAGCATGTCCAGAGGAGGGCAACGAGGCTGGTGAGGGACTTGGAACACTGTGAGCCCTGTGAGGAACAACTGAGGGAGCTGGGGGTGTTCAGCCTGGAGAACTGAGAAGACTCAGGGGTGACCTCATCACTCTGCACAGCTCCCTGAAAGGTGGCTGTGCTCAGGTGGTGTTGGGCTCTTTCTCCAGGCAGCACTGACAGAACCAGAGGACACAGTCTCAAGCTGTGTCAAGGGAAATATAGGCTGGATAATAGGAAAAAGTTTTTCACAGAAAGAGTAATAAAGTTCTGGAATGGTCTGCCCAGGGAGGTGGTGGAGTCACCATCTCTGGATGTGTTTAAGAAAAGCCTGGATGTGGCACTCAGTGCCAGGCTTTCATTGAGGTGGTAGGGCATGGGTTAGACTCGATGATCTTTAAGGTCTCTTAGAACCCAGTGAGTCTGTGAATTCTGTGAACATATATTTAAAGAAATAAGCTGGGCATTTCCCCACAATGTTTGGGCAGCCAACAGCACTATTAATACTCCAGTGTAACACGAGGCAGCCTGTCGTGGTTCTCCCTCACTGTGCTAAAAGGATGGGGCCAGAAAGTCAGATGCATGACCTTATGATGGAATTTGCAGTTCTTGGGAGAGTAAATGACATTGCATGTATGCCAAATACTCTTGTTGCATCTAGTCCATCCCCACTGGCAGCCATCAGGCTGAAATTTTACATCTCTCCAGCCTTTTTGTCCCCTCTCAGGGCTGGGCAGTAATTTAGATTCTGGAAGGGACACCGGTGCTGCAGGAAAAGTATTTCCCACTCCAAATGTTTTCCTTTACACTTTCCCCCTGTGCTGCTCTACCTTCCATAACCCTTCCAGTGCTCATCCTGTTTGCACTCATGTGCATATCTTCAAAGTGCACTGCGTTTTCATTATGAAGATGCTTTGTGCCTGCATTACAAGGTGTTGCAACTAGAGGTTGCTTCTGTGCAATTAGTAATTCCTGATGATATAAAAATATGCACTGACTAGCTCTAAAATAAGACCACATTGTTCCTGTTTACTTCTATTTAAATTGAATATTCTTGTTAAGGAGAAACTTGCAATTACTCATGCCCTTTTATTTTAATGATGGTGATTTCCTTAGTATAAACAGGTCATACTACAGATATTACACACGAACCTCTCCCCCTTAAATTGTCAGAGATTTGCTCGAATTAGCATTGCAACCAGAAGCTCCCAGCAGAATATGAAACAGGAGCTGGAAGCAGTGACGTGCTCTGTATTCAAAGGCAGCATGCACACAGAGCGGCCTCAGCTGCCCCGGCTCTCCTTTCACCCAACCACTAAAGTGAATCCTGCTGCAACAGGGAGTAAAATAAAGTTCTTCTTGCATTCCTTATACAGCCCCTGTCCCCTATATCCCTTCTGGTGAGCCCTAGCCTCTTCCAGGCTCCAAGGAGAGCAGGCACAGGCAGTTACCTCCCTGCACTGAGGGGGAGAGGTAGGCACTGAAGATCCACCCCCACACAGATCTCATGAGGGAGCACTTGGGTTGAAGCAGTTCAGCTAAAAATCACAGGTAATTCTGTAACCTGCCCTGAAATAGCATTCACATTATCTGCTTGCTGCTGCAGCTCCCTCTCTTTACTCCCTCCCAGGTATCATGATCATCCCACGTATGAGACACACACCATATGCTGCACTTGCAGAAGTCCCCCAAAAGTTCTGGTGACTGCAGACTGCCCTGATCTTCCTTTCACCATATTCTCTCTAGATTCAAGAGCTGGAAAACTTCATTTCTGTCAGCAATGCCAGTCCTTGCACTTCAGTGGTGTCAACCAGGTCAGACAGCTCTCCATGCAGTCCACTCAGCTGTGGAAACAAACACCACTGAAAAGTGAAACATAAATATTAACTAGTTATCTTCTCCTATGTGTTTCTTTGCTGCAGAATTAATTTGCATATGGCTCTGAGGTCTTCAAACAGAAGGTGCAAGAAATGCAAGATACTGTGAGTTTTGTGAAAGAAAGAATTTCAACACAAACTCTACCTTCAGTTGAAAGACCTCATTTCCATGGAAGCTTTCCTTAGCCCTATCAAAACCTACAACCTATGACAGGCTGGGTGTGGCACTCACTGATGCTTCTGGAAACAAATCACACCAATAAAAAATACCTTCCCCAAATGTTAAACATAACCTCCCCAGTGCTGAATGTCCTCCTGACACTGGTGAAATCAAAGAGGATCCATGTATCAGAAGGTTTATTTTTTCAGACATTGCAAGCTGCATCATAATACAGAGTGAGGACACGATTCCAATAAATTTCTGTGTTCTTTGGAATAAATTACAAGGTCGAAGATTAATTCATTTCTTTTGATCAAGAAACAGCACAGTTAATCTTTGGCTTGCTCCTGTGTTCATCAGAAAACCAGCCCTCAAGGTGGGGTTCTCATTAACCTGCCTTTATGTTAGCAGGGCTATACAGTGGGAACAGCTTTTCTTTCATAGGACATAAAGGTTCTTCTACATTTTTCTTCTCTTTTTAAAATTAAATTACTCATAACATTACTATGGCTGGAACACATAAGCAGAGTTAAAGTGATATAAAAACTATTCTTCTGCTTGTGCATAGGTTACAAATGCACAGTCCAACTCTTAAGTAATTTTGTCCTCATAGCTTATGATGTTAGTATTAATTAAAAAAGCAAAATTGAAGGATGCTGGGTTCTTCTGTAAAAACAGAAATAAGAGTTCTGTTAAAAAAAAAAAAAAAGCCTCGTCACAGGAACTATGGACCTCTCAGTATAAATTTTCAGTCATTTCCTGGAACACTTTCTGAGCTGATGATAGAACAGGATACTTCATTCTCTTTTACTTTCCCAGCAGAGCAGCTAAATCCCTACGTGGTCACCCTTTATGTTATTTTAAAAGCTCACCTGTCTCACAGCAGGGAGGACAGGAAGTGTATCCCTCACAGCCACACGGGATGTGTGGGAGCAGGCCTGTGCCCCAGGCTGTTGGTGCCCTCAGCCTGCTGCTGACGCTGTGTTCTGGTGTTCCTAATTACAGCCATCCCTTAATGACCACAGCAGGGATGCAGGAGGCTGAAGAACATACTATTGCCAAGGAGCAGCCTCTTTCAGCTGTGGTGGCCTAACAGCAATTCCTGATGCTTCATCACTAGAGGATTTCCAGGTCTCCCTGTGCCATGACCCAGCACAGCTCTTCTTTGGGATAGAGGCAATCAGGTCTCTGTTTGTTTGTCTTCCAGAGATTCCCCACTGTTACCATTCTTAATTAACATTCTGATTTTTCACTAGGACCATGAGTGAAAGTAATGATGCAGCTTCAGAAGGACAAAACTAAAAAGAAGAAAAAGCAGACTGGGAGCTACCAGGCTCCAGTACAGCCAGCAAACACTGAGTGAATGCAGCCCCAAGGACAAATAGTACAAAGCTCTTACTTGCGTGCACAGTCAGAAGCTGGCAGAAAGCTGAGGGGTCAGGAAGGCAAACAATTCAAGTGCAAAGTGTTTTATTATAACCCTCTGAACAGGATGTTTCAGCCAAAGAATCCATTGTCCTTATGGAAGCAAGAAAGACATACAGGTGTATGAAACGAGTCAGCATTTTTGTAATGTACAACTAGAATATATTTGCAAATATCACTGCCCAGCAACCATAAATTAATATAGCTGAGAAGCTTTTAATTTTAACTAGGCTTCCAGTCCTAAGGAACCAATAACAAAATTTCAAGTTCTATAGGAAAGCCACAAACTAGAAAAAAATTTAAAGGCTTATTCCTGATCAGGAGCTCTTGAGCATACATGCAAAGTCAAAAGGATCAGACTTTAGCTCGCTCTCCTAAAAATCACAGAATCCCAGAACAGTTTGGGTTGGAAGGGAACCTCATCTTGTTCCAACCCCTGCCATGGGTAGGGACAGCTTCCACTAGCCCAGCTTGCTCCAAGCCCTGTCCAGCCTGGCCTTGGACACTTCCAGGGATCCAGGGGCATTCACAAATGTGCCACCGCAAACATTTGGAATCAGATCTGAATATCAACTTTGGATTTGTTTGCTTCAAGAATGACAACAGGACAGGCACTGCTTTGTGAAGACATCCATACTTCTGAACTGATGTTACATCTGGGTTACATACTGTCCCAGGCCAAGGAAAAATAACTTGTAATATAAATAAAGGTAGTATCTCCATGCCCAGAATGGATCTGCTGACATTTGCCTGGGGAGAATTGTCTGGAAAGACTTATAAAAGCTGTAGTTTTTCTAAAATTGTAACTGTTTTCTCTGTGCAAGATATATCTGCAGCTGGGAGTTCACATGAGGCTTCATCCCAAAAGCTGTGTCTTTGAGATGGAAAGATTGATTCTTCAAGGACAGGTAGTCAGAAGAAGGGTTTTTTAATGACCTTAACTAGTGGCTCTATCAGAATCCTCTGAATATTTCCTATGGACTTCATCCAATGGAATTAATTAAGGAGACTTATGTTTGCTTAATGGAAATAAGACATAATTTATAGCCTTGGTATGGCAGACAGTCTCTGGCTTTCTGTCCAACACAAATCAAGGAAGGTGACTGTGGTGGAAGAATGGTGTCTCCTGAAATGAAGGAGAGAAGTTGTTTACATTGTTCAAGAAAGAAGAACAGAGATTTGATAGAGAACTTGTCATTAAAATCTAAGGCCACGGCTACTAAACCTGTGTCTTTTACTACTCCTTCACAGTGCTTATAAATGTCCTACATTCTTTGCTCCTATGTAAAGAATTCATCCAAGACTATCACCGCTTTGCCATAGGGAAGGAAAGGAAACTGCCCTGCTCAGAGTAGCTCTTATCAGCCAGCCACATGGCAAATGATGTGCCAGAATGTACAGGGAAGAGTCCAACATGGACCATTAATCCCAACCCGGCCCAAACACCATTAAAATGTCACTGCTAAGAACTGTGAAAGCCAAGGCGCTGACAAAACGTGTTCTACACAAGTACTTCTGCAACCAGAACAAATTATCAAAAACCTTTCCAAAATGCAGGAAGGAAAAGTTATGGAGTGAGTAGATTGGTGGAAGTTATAATTACACAGAACACAAACAAACTTCAACTGCAATACATATCTCTCTCTATATATATTTTTAATATATACATGATAAAGGATATTGAAATAAATAGTATTTGGTTTCACAAAGCATTCTGTTCATTCATAAAAACAATGTTCTGTTTAAAATAAGCTATTTAAATTTTCTACTTAAAATAAGAGCAGGGACTGGATTCTCTGGCTGGTGCTGCTGCACTGCACTGAGCTGTGCTAGTTCGTGTCCACAGAGAAACACTACGTGACTCTGAATTTAAAGACATTTTGGACAGCAGCTTATGAAGAATTAAAAAAAAAAGGCCTTATTCTCACTTCTAAGAGTGACATATTTTTTCTATACTTCCTCCATTTTTAGTGCAGCAATCCAAGCCACATATTTTGCTCTAACCAAATACACTATTTTCCCCTCTCAGGTGGTTTTAATGATAAACCTCTGTAGGAAGCAGAGTTTGATGTTATAACATTAAGCCTTTGCAATAGCCAGAGACATCAGACCTTTGGATGAGACATGGTGGAGACCAGCAGAAGAGCCACATCAGGGACACCTACAAACACCTGATTTAGAGGAAACACACCATTTGGATGACAAGCAAGAGGGCTTTCCAGGGATTAGACTGCATTTGCTATGGCAGGAGACAACAGGTATGCAGAACATCCAGAACCTCCACACGCATAACAACTAGTTCTGATTCAGCTCCAGGTAACTCAATCACTTGCTATCAACTCAATCACTAGTCCTTTTCCATAACATGTTCTTCTTTACAAATCAATTAAGATTTAGCACAAGTTGCATTGGGAAGTTTTGCCAAGTTTCTAGCCATTTGAAATGAAGATATTTCCATGTCACAGAAGTACCTCCCATCAGCATAGGATTTCATCCAGAGTAAGGGTGTTTTAATGATTTAAAATAATTTCACGTTGATTGCACAGCAAGGAGTGGAGGGAAAAAACCCTTTGTTTTCAGTGGGAGTGAGTTTGGGTGATCAGAACACAGATGGGCCAAAGGAGAGCCGAGCTCCTGGCCTAGCCCTGCTCTGCATGGGGGTCCATGGGAAGAGAACTGGGAACACTCATCTGCTAACTGTGCTGTAGGGAAGCTACTCCTCCTGCTCTCTGACATCACATGTGGTGGCTGACAATGAAAATTGATGGTGATTCATAAAGGCATCTCCATCCCTAAGAAAACTGGAAGAGCAGCTTGCGTAATCTTGAGATTTACTTAATTAACATCCCAGCACCGTTCTGTTTGATCATCATTCCTTTACCTCCTTCTCCCTCCCAGCTTTGCCTTTGATTAACACGGCCCTGATAAGAAACTTCATTCAAAAAGAAAGCAGAGTGGGAAGGCAGCCCTGAGGTGTGGCTGGTGATTTAAAAGCTGAAAAGAGGCAGTAAGAATGTCTCAGGGAGGTGGGAAGTTGGGATTGCCTTTTGCTGCAGGCAAGGTGAGAAACTGGAGAGGGCTCAGCTGCAGCTGAGATATATGTGCAGCTGAGGAATATACCTATAGCTTAATGCCTCTGCCTGCTTCTGATGAGACAAGATCATTATTTTCAGTGTTTTTAAAGCACTTTATGCATGAAACCTCTGAATGGCTTAACTTCAGTGTTTTCAAACATGCTTCTCCACTGAGATTCCTGAAGACTGTTGGAGAAATGGGTAAATTTTATAACATATGACAAAATATCATGTACATTGCACAGCTGAGACACTGAAGGTGTATCTAACATAATCTACAGGTTTCCTATTTCCTGACCAAGGCAGCCTCTGAATCCAGAGGAGGCACTCAGGGAAGGTGCACAGGGAAGTGTACGTAACATAATCTACAGGTTTCCTATTTCCTGACCAAGGCAGCCTCTGAATCCGGAGGAGGCACTCAAGGAAGTGTACACTGCCTTCCAGGTGACCTTGGCACTTTAAATCAGGAAGCAAACATGGATTCTTAGACTTTACCCGGCCTGTGGATTATTTATGATGCTCTTGCAGCAGATCTAAGGCCCAGCCATGAATGCATGCAGCTTGCATGCAAACACATAACAAACAGACAGGGCTTCAAATAACCCTCGTTTATCAGCAGAGATGTTTAAAAATTAATTTCCCTGGAAAGACAGAATTTATCCTGAAGAGTGTGTGGGTGAATTTCTCATCCAGCTGTTGAAAATGCTGTTCATCTGGAAAATGCTGTCCCCAGAGGGACTCCAGGAGGATGGGGTGAGGTGGGATGCATTTGTCATGGCCTCACACAGAGAGCAAGCTCCCAGGGAGAGCTCCCAACATTAAACACGGTATTTTTTCGGTCAAACAGATATAATGCCTTGAACTACAGCCCAGATTGATGAGGGAGTGTTGTGGCTGAGGGGGAGCCATGGCTGAGGGGGAGCCATGGCTGAGGGAGAGCCGTGGCTGAGGGAGAGCCGTGGCTGAGGGGGAGCCGTGGCTGAGGGGGTTCATGACTGAGGGGGAGCCATGGCTGAGGGAGAGCCAAACGGCTGAAGGAGAGTCATGGCTGAGGGGATGTTATGGCTGGGGAGGAGTAATGACCGAGGGAGACCTGTAGCTGAGGTGCTGACACGGCTATGGAAGAGTCACGGCTGAGGGAGTGTCACGGCAGGGCGGATCTCATGGCTGAGGGGGTGTCGTGGCTGAGGAGAACAAGCAGCGCCAGTCCGAAAATGAAAGCCTACTGAACCACTTGTGCTCGTGGCTGAGTGCTGCGACCAACACTCGCGGCAGCAGTCGGTACGGACAGAAACAGGCACGGTGCTTCCGCCCCGCCGCTTCCTCCGCCTCAGCCCCGACGGGCTCGGCGCCTCTGCCCGCCGGCCCTGAGGCGGAGGGGCCGCGGAGGGCGGGGCGGCCGGACTCGTTTCGCGGCCGAGCGGAGCCGATCGCGGCCGCCCCAGCACCGCCTCCTCCCCTCCCCGCTCTCCTCCCGCCTCCCGGAGGCGGAGGGTCCGGGGCTCAGCGCTGTGCGTGTGTTCGCAGCTCGCGTGGCCGCGCTTACCCTCTCCGCTCCCGCCTTCCCTCGGCAGCGCCGCGCCCTCTGCTCTCCGCTCCCTCCGTTCCTCCGCTGCTCCTTCCCGGCCAGCCGGGGTTGCGCCTGCGAGTCTTCTTCCCCCGCATTCTGGAGGCTCTCAATATGTTCAGCGCCGTCCGCGCCCAGAGGCACCAGGTACGGCGGGCGGGGGCCGTGCGGCCGCGCTTTGTTCGGCGCTGGGGAGCGCGCGGAGGCGGCGGCCCGGGCGGGCGCCCCGCGCTCGGGGAACCGGCGCTCCTGCGGCCCCGAGGCGCTTTGTTGCTTGCTCGGGGCTCGTTTTCTTGGGCCGCGGAGTTGCCCGCATGGCCTGAAGGGCGTGAGGCCGCTCCCTCCGTGCCGGGGGAACGGGCGGGCCTCGGCGGCCGGGCAGTGCGATGTAGCCCCCGGCCGGGAATTCCCGGCTTCCCCATGCGTGCGTTTGCGGGGCCGAGGTCAGGCGCTGCCTCTTCCAGCGCCACGCTGCAGCCGCGGAGAGGCATCTTCCTAAACCCGTACCGAGAATTGGGGGGGGGGGGGGTGAAAAAAGAATCGCGGGAATCCTGGAGTTCGAAGGAAGTAGCCGCTCCAGGATGAGCAACGTGTGCTGATAGCTGTTTGCCAATGTCGTGACCCTCCCTGTCATCTATAGCAGTTCGAGGAAGTGGGAGATAATAAAGGAAAAACAGTGGCTGCCAGCTCACATTAGTGCTTCTGGGGAAAGCTGATGAAGGTGAATGACCAGAGCGGTTTCGGTTTTTTGCGGTTTTTTTAGGGTTTTTTGAAGGGTGGTTGGGGAGGTGTACAGTATTTTCTGCCTGCATGCATCAATTTCCAGAGCTTTTTAGTATTTTCAGAGGTGCTTCAAGGTAGAAAATGCCTTTGCGTTGGCACTTGTGCTGTTCCTTCACCCAGCATTCCCACAGATAATAAAACCTGAATTGGCTGTAATTTCATGCAGGGTAGAAAAATACTGACAGTGAGAGGTGGAACATCCGAGTTATTTCCTAAGGAGATGTGTGGTGATAGACTAATGGAAATACAGTCTCATGTCACTCCTTATTTGTGTGGTTTGTGAAGGGAGGACTTTTTTTTTTTGTTTGCAGTGATGGGTGTGTAGACACCACATCTATTCTCTTCTGTCAGAGAGCTAGAAAATAAGAAAGCAAGCAGGATGTGGTGCTTTGATGGTGAGATTGGTTTAATTTTCGAAAACAGATTTTGTAGCCACAAGCCTGACTCCTGGAGCACAGGAGTCAACAGTCAGGGAATATTTTCCAGTCTGGAAGCTGTGTGTTAACTGCTGTAATTAAGTCTGATTTTATTTTCATCAGCTTGAGTTCGTAAGGAGCAGGAGATGGTAAGAAAGGCAAAAACTGCCCAGAATGGGGGTGGAAGACAAGGAGGACATATAAACAAAACTCAGTGGTTTGATTGTGTGACAGATGTTTGGAGAACTGTGGGAAGTCTGTGTTAATAGAAAAAAATAAACCCAGGGGGTGGGAAAAGGGGAGGAAAGAACTCAGATTTTAATAGAGTGAATGTGAGGCAGAAGGTTGAAAAAGAGGTGTAGATAAGGACTGTGACAACAACAGCAAAAGTATAAAGTGGGAAAGGAGAGAAAAGGCAGAACCAGTGTGAAAAGGGAACTAATGACCAGAGCTGGGGCTTAGAAGTGTGGGAGGCCAGTCCTGGAAGCCAGTGCTGAATGAGCAGCCAGAGTGTTGCAGCTGAGGGTTGTCGCTGGAACAGCAGTAACATTCAAGCATGAAGCCTGCTGCTTATAAATTTTTAAAATCTGAATGCATAAATGTGTTTGGAAGCTCTCTGGGCTTGCTTTCTATAGAGGGCAGTCCAAGCATTGCACCTTCCTGGGCTGCATGTAAGAGGTTTTGGAAAATGTCCACAGTACTCTGTCATTCCTCTTCAACTCCTAACCAGTGATAGCAAATATTCCATCTCTGTCCCTGTCCTCACTGTTGGCATGGGAGGATGGCTGAGGTTGATGTGCAGTGAAATAGAAAAATTTTGTCTACAAGTCATAGTTAGCAGTGAGACTAAATCTTTAGTGGAATGCAACTGCAGAGTGAATAAGCAAAACAAAATTGTTGTAAATTCAGAGTCTTACATTAGATTACTGGTATAAAGAGGTTGGGCCTCTTTAGTGGTGTAAAGTATGCTAAAAAATGTCTTGTCTTTGGTGTTCTGCCCAAATGCAGACTCCGACATGAAAAGATGATGTGTTTTTACCATAAATAAATGCTAATGTATGAAAGAACTCTTTTGAGGACGTTTGGTTTTATATTCTGATACAGATAATGGACTGTGAGCAGTCGTAGGTGTGACCTACATTTCTTCTGAGCTGCGCTGTCACAAGCCAGAAAGCTCTGACTAGATGTTCAATTCCTTTTTTGTTTCACAAGTGTCAATCAACTGTCTGTCATTACATCAGCAAGTATTGATGTTAAATCAAAAGTTTATCAAGTGTCTTCCCCAAAGTAGTGCTTTACCTGTAGGTTGAAGAAGTAGTATATTAATTTGACTAAAAGGTTTGTGCAGAATTGGCACGGCAAATGCTGAGCATGGAAAATGGGCTGTATTAAAGATGAGAGGTAAAATAGAGATGGTCCCTGTGTTGTTAGGTCATGGGCAAGGTGACTCTGCCTCTGGGGCTTGTTTTCTTGGTGGTCACCTGAGACCACAGCTCCTGCAAGAGGCTCTGCGGGGGAGAGGCCTAGGGAGCACTGAGGATCACTGTGTCTCAGTATCAGCGCTATTTAGTCAGGTTTTCTTAAATATACCTTTAAATAGGGCAGCAGTGAAATAGAGGAGTTTAAAAGGAGGGAATCTCCCTTCTGGAAGTGAGGATGTGCAGCCAGTTTATCTCTGAATTGTGATGAGCTGTGACTCACTCACGGTCCAGTGGTACACGTACATGGCAAAGGAAAATCTCAGTCTGTGCATGATGTGAGGCATTCAGGAAGCACAATTGCTACAGCAAGGTTCTGTTTAAAATCGAGCAGCTGGGCAGACATTCGAGTCCTTGCATTCCTGTGCCTGGGAACAGCTGGGGTGCCAGAGCACACCGTGTGGATGTTCCCTGATTCAGGCCTGCCTGAGCCCGGTGATGGGCTCTTGATCCAAGGGGGCCTCCAGCCCCGACACCAGTTCCAGTCCTTACTGTTAAAATTACAACAAAAATCTAAAGTTTATGCATTACTCTTTATTTATTTTGTATCATTTTAAAAGTAAGGGAACAGCTGCTCTCAAGTAGGAGTTTTCTCCAGTGGAATGTGTTGTTCCCATTCTGGGATGATAATTCTGTAGCTTTAATGTGTTTAAAGAAATGTATTTGGATGGAGCTTGAACAGTCATAATGTCAGGTTTTACCTGGCTGACAGGCATCTGGGAACATCTCACTTGGTTTAAAAAAATTTAAAATCCTGGATAGTTATAAAAAAAGCCACAGAGTTCTTCATGTGCTCAGCTAAAAGGGAGTATAAGCAAGGAGGGGGAGGTAATGACAAAGTGATTTTGATTTTAAAAAATTATTTAAAGGAAAGAGTATGTTTGCAGTGACCTTTAATGCAGAATAGGCGGCATTCTTGACTTTGCAGTGAATTTTGGCTGATTGTTTGGGTTGTGTTGTAGCAGCAGTACTCCAAACCAAAATGTGAAAAGCTGTTAATTTGCTTGTGCTATTTAATGCTGTTTTGAGTAATAATATTAGCTGTGACACACACAACAGCATTGAAAATCTGTGGCAGTGATTAAGATGTTCAAATTCCTAGATACTCAGATTTGACAATACCATTAGGGACATACATGCATCTGCATGGGATTGGCGTCTCACACAAAGGAGGATTTTAGCAGACAGATCTTCCATTTCAATCCAGAACTATGTTGGATGATCTTCTTAGGTCTTCAAGATACCAAGCACGTATGTGTGGCAGAGTTAGAACATTGGAAATAAAACTGATGTGTTACAGCAGAATGTGACAACACGTGCCCAGAGATGTCAAGTGAGCGAGGCTGATTGTGGGATTTAGTTAGAATAGTTTGACTAGCTGTCCTGTGACTTGAAATGTTTTGGTCGAGGTGAATTTTTGGGGAAGGTGTGGACATCAGGCTGTTGGGTTCTGTTTTGAGAAGTTTGCTTGCTTTAAAAATTGCAGTGATTATGCCAGTTGTACCGACGGGGAAGTGTTGACTCTCAAATGCCTAATTAAACAATATTTGTTAAATAGAGCTTGGTCTCAGTTTCTTAACTTGCCTGTAGGATTCCAAAAAGAATATACCTTAATTTATGATTGTTTAATCTCACCTATGCATGCGATTTCCCAGCGAAGCAGACTGGCACCGCAGTGTGGTGACAGAAGTTGTGTGCAGGGGTGCTGCTCCTGCAGTGCCCCAGCATTCAGGGGTGCTGTGTTCCCTTGGTGTGGGACACTGCTGTGCTCGGGAGCAGGTGTTCCTTTCCCTGGGCCGTGTGGCTGAGCCTGCTCCAGAGCCAAGCTCAGCCAGTGTTTGCTCTGCCTGCACGGTTCTCTGCTGCCTGGAATCTTTGTGTGTGGAGGCAGTGTCCGTGGAGCTGGTACGTGGTGGGATAATGCCCTCTGCTGCTCCCAGGAATCAGCCTCCTGCTGGAGCCGCTGAGCTGCACCAGGCAGGTACCGCTCCTGCCAAAGTCACCCCTGGGCTGAGCGCTGGCCACGCACCGCGGTCACAAGGTTCTCTTCCCTGAAACGGAGGGCATTTCTAGTTCTTGACAAGGAGAAATGAGCTGCACCTATTTTTAGGGAACCGAGTTCCCAATGTGGCATTTATTCTGTGGATACAAATATAGTGTTGAAACTGAAGTGATTGATGTTTTCCTGAGGTGGCACCAGGGTCATGGAAAGTTCCAGAGTGAGTGTTTGTAGCCTGTTCCCTCCCTGCTGCTCCTCCTACTCCTCTTCTCCCCTCCCCAAAAAATCCTGGCATAAAGAGCCCACCAGCATGTGAATGTCTGCACTGCCAGTGCCGAGCTCAACCAGAACCCAACAGGGTCTGTTCCCAGCAGAGAGACCTTTTACCAAAGAAAGCTGTCATACAGATTCCTGACTTCATAAATCTTTCTGGAAGTAGCGGAGACTGGAGACATGCCCAGTCATTTCAGACATGTCCTTAATCTATCTTCAGACAATTTTAGGCATTCAGTAGAAGAAGGCTATAAGTAGATGAGCACAAGAAGAGCTGAAGGTAGGAGGCTTGTGGATTGTGTTCTTTTAGAAAATGGAGTCATTTCTGTTGCGTTACGTGTGAGTTACCTACTTGTGGAAGCAGTAATGATAATAGGATGTGCTGAAGGGCAGAGTTGGTGAGGGGTTGGCTAAAAATGAGATTCAGCTGTTCTAACTTTTTTCCTAAATGCTAATTTAGCCCTTTTCTTGTGTCCGGGGGTATGACGATGATGTGGTTGGTCTCTTATTTATTAAGCATGAGGACGTATTGGTGTCAATATGGAATTTTTCACACTGCTTGCTTTTTTGGGGGGGGGGGGGAAACAAAACAAAACAAAAAAACAACAACAATAAAACACCCCCAACTTGTTTGTGAAGAAAAACTTGTTTGTTGGGTCAGGATCGTGAATCAAATTTTATGTGAAATACATGGCAGCACTATTTGTTGTCCTTACTTGATACCTTCTCCTTTATTGCAGGTTATGATGCATGACTATCACAGAAGAAATTCATGTCTATAGCTCATAAGGACTATATTACATCATCTTCAAGCCTGATAGTTTTGGAATCCATATTGCAGCTGCAAACACACGTCTGCTTTTGCATTTCTACAAACATCTTCCCTATCAGGAGATCCTGAAACTCAAGTGCTCTGTTCTAACACAGTGATACCATTGGGCTATTTTAAATTTACAGTCATATATTTGCTTGGTAAGTTGTACCATTAATTGTGTATACAGTAGTCAGTACTTCTGCTGAAATTATGTAAATTTAAAATCTTGGTGTCTTTAATAAGACACAACAAATGGATGTTTGTAAGTAAGATTATTGTTGCCAGTTTAGGGTTGAATACTCACAGTAGTAAGTGATTTTAAAATAGATGGATTAACACGAGAAGTATTTTGTGTGAGTTTTGGTATTCTCATTACTGATTTTTGCAATCCACTGCTTCTGGTTTGGAGTTTTCTCATTTAGTGTGTTCTTCAGAATTTTCTTGAACTTGAGATGGAAATAAAAATTGTTGCTGGTATCATTAATAGAATCCCACATATACTCTTTAAGATTTTTAAGGTAACTGTACTTCTGTGTATGTTAGCAGCTCAAACTTAGAAATCTAGTTTTTGTTTTAAATTACTATTTCAAATTCGTTAGGTCATGCAAGAGTAATAGTTTAGTGTTCTTAATTAGCTTCTTATTTGGAAAGTGCTTAACTAAATAAGAAACAATTAAAGGAGCTGTGAAATAGCTTCCAGATTAAAAAATTAAAGTTTCCTGAAGTTATTTTTCCAGTCTTGGACTGATCTCCCTGAGGTGGTATTTTTGTGTATGGCTGAGGTCTTCAGAGGAAGTTGTTCTAGCTTTGAGATGACTTAAAATACATGACTGTTCAGAATTTATTAAATTGTCTTTTTTGTTGGTCATAATGTTCTTTCATGACTTCCAGCTGCTCTAAAATACTGAGTCATTACTCATAAAATTAAATAGAAAATGTTTATTTATCTAGTCTACTTCACAAGCTACTTTAAATTCTCAGTTCTTATTTTTCAGTGTAGCTGGGTTTTGTGTCTGCAAAAAATGCAGCTGGACCAGAGTGGCAGGGAGCGGAAAGTGGTGATGACTAATGTTAGCTGGGAATGGATCTACCAAAAAAGATCTTTAGGGAAGGGAATCTGTGTAATCCAGTGGCTCCCAGCTTGCTCCCACAGAGCTGGCACAGATTCAGGCTGTGGTTTTGAACCCAGTACCTGCTGAAGTGATGTGGATGCATTAAAAGTTGTGGCCTCAATCCCTGAAAATCATTAATCCATTAATGCCCCCTGCGTGTTTGTTTGCAAACAGTGTTGCTAGTACTGCTGAGCTGAAGCAAAATGCTGTGTGTGTAACCTTTGCCCGTTGCATGTGCAGCCAGACCAACACCAAAATGATTCCCAACGGATATTTGATGTTTGAGGATGAGAACTTCATCGAGTCGTCTGTTGCCAAACTCAACGCCTTACGGAAGAGCGGTCAGTTCTGCGACGTCCGCCTCCAGGTACCTGTGCCCTGCCCTGCTGGGGGGGATGTGGGGGTTACACCACCTGAAGCTGTTGCTTCACAGACTGGGAGATGTGAGATTTTAGAAGCCCATTTTTCTGAAAAAAGCATACTAAAAAATATCCTGATGGGGTGCACATTGAGAGGAGTGATGCTAACTTTCAGCTGGAGACTGTTGATTTGAAAAATTGATTTGAACTGTGGCCTTCACCTGAGTAGGCCTTCATATTGTGAAAATACAAAAGGAATTACAAAAAAATCCTCACTAGCACGTGGGCTTCTTGTTTGTGTTTGACATAAAGGTGTGTGGACACGAGATGCTGGCGCACCGAGCCGTGCTGGCATGCTGCAGTCCCTACCTGTTTGAAATCTTCAACACTGACAGCGACTGTCATGGAGTTTCCCATGTGAAATTTGATGATCTCAACCCAGAAGCTGTTGAAGTTCTGTTGAATTATGCCTATACTGCTCAGTAAGTAGTTCTCACAGTAACTAGAGAGAGGATAGACTTTGATTTGAAAAATCAGAATAATAAAAGGTAAATTTCTCTATTTAATAGGTTAAAAGCTGATAAAGAGCTGGTGAAAGATGTATACTCTGCAGCAAAGAAGTTGAAGATGGAGAGGGTTAAGCAGGTATGGTTCTCAGCTCTTGTGGAAGTCCATTCTGCCTTCCCAGGCTGACAGCATTGCACCTTTTGGTGTTAGTGAGCCAAAACCTGATGCTTCTGTGGAAGCACAAAGCTGCTGTAGATGCTCCTTAGCACTGTATTGATTTGGTGCCAGCTGGATGTGTTGCTTCCACTTGAACTATTTAGGTGCCAGGGTGTTCCCTGAAGTTATGTTTTGTGTTTGTGCACCCCTGTAAGAAAAACAGCTTTAAATCTTGGCTGATTTCCTTACCTTCAGGTCTGTGGCAGCAGTGCTGTGCTTGGTTGTGTTGGGAGCGTGAACAAACCTGTCAATCTGTCAGAAAAAGAATCATTCACGCACTCGTGAACATAAATTTGGTAGGGCTTGACTTTGGAAATACCCTTAGCCACAGACAGGGGTACCCTTTACAAGGGAATTGGGATTATTAGCTCACCTGTCTGAGAAGTAGTTTTGAATAGGTGTTCAGTAGAAAAGCATGGGGTCAGCGCAGATGTCAGTAGCTTCCGAATGTGTCCGAGTTTTTCATTTAAGATGTGCATACTCCTGTGGAAGGCAACATTCCCTTTACAGCACTGGCATGGGGATGGCAGCAGAGTCACTACTCTGCAGTTAGAAAACACTGCTGCTGTATGTTGGGATAGATGATTTAAATGTATAAAAACTGTCTGCTTGCATTGCCAGGTTTGTGGTGACTATTTGCTCTCCAAGATGGACGTGCAGAGCTGCATCTCGTACCGGAACTTCGCCAGCTGCATGGGAGACTCCCGGTTGTTGAACAAGATCGATGGCTACATTCAGGAACACCTTGTAGAGATTTCAGAACAGGAGGAATTTCTCAAGCTCCCACGGTTAAAGGTTAGCTTAAGTTTGTAGAATTCCTTCTGGTACAGGATTTCCAAAAAGCAACCTGAGGAGCAGCTAGGATTTCCTTCCCTTTTGAGGGCAGGAAAGCTTGGTGTGCTGACTGCTGCCAGTAGTATGACAATTTTGGACCTGTGTCCTATTCTTAGTGCTGTGAACCTTAACTGTAGGGAACATGCGCTGTCACCCTTTCCAGGTGTAAAAGGGGATTGTATTTAAATGTGCTTCCTAGTTCCATAGGCTGAAAGCTCCTTGTGGTGTTTTCTGGCTCTGTGGTAAAGAGAGAGTTGTGCTCGCTTTGTAAAGTACAGCATGCTACAGGGAGGGAGTAAATTTCTAGAGAATTCCTAGAGTAAATAATATTTTCTTTTGTCCCTCAAGCTTGAAATAATGCTGGAAGACAATGTTGGCCTACCCAGCAATGGCAAATTGTACACAAAGGTAATCAACTGGGTACAGCGCAGCATCTGGGAGAACGGAGGCAGCCTGGAAGATCTAATGGAAGAGGTTAGTCTTTAAGAAAATGGGATTTTGGGATTAATCATTTAAAAAACCCCAAAAAAGCCAATATGAAGGATGATCCCTTTTTTCTTTTTTTTTTCCCCCCCATCACT
Organism: Pyrgilauda ruficollis; assembly: GCF_017590135.1. Classification (NCBI taxonomy): domain Eukaryota; kingdom Metazoa; phylum Chordata; class Aves; order Passeriformes; family Passeridae; genus Pyrgilauda; species Pyrgilauda ruficollis. The sequence continues at coordinate 4,456,745 of NW_024526488.1, read as the reverse complement.
TTTTAAACTGACCCTAAAGAATTTAAATTTTGCTGTAGGTACCCCTAAGCTGAGAAACTGGGGGGGTGTTCAGGTGAGCTGAATGCACTGTTCAGTCTGGTCTTCACTTTCCTTTTTGCTCCCTGTTGCTGCATAGTAGCCTGAGAGTGGCCTGTATCTGCTTTAGTTTGGGGAGGTGGTACTGAGACTTGCCATAGATTGGTGATGTTTTCCTTTGCAGGTTTTGCTTGTAAATGCACAGTAGGTAAAAGCTTCTAATGGTTGTTCCTCCCCGTTGGTTTATCTCCCCATAGGTTTATTAACAAAACTAGGATACCAAGGCTGAAGAACCAAGAAGAGCCTCAAGTGTATTGACACGTACAGAAGCAGCAGTCCTGCCCCAGTGCTCCTAAGAAAATCCGCTGTGGGCAGAGAACGATCATGATGATTTAATGGTGTTTACTTACTCCTTTACAGGATACATTATTTTGAAACTTGTGTGTTGTTAAATGGCTTTTCTCATGAATACTAATGGTAGATGTAGCCTGGGCAGTGTTTAATGGCAAAATTTGCGGGAAGATAAAATTTTTAATTGGCTCCAGCAAACAGACTTTACCAAATCTTGTGAAATTCTTCAAAATTTTCAAAATCTGCTATTACAAGCAGAAAAGATCCCCAGAAACACTTGTCTAGGCAAAAGTACATGTTGATGCTGTCGTATAATCTCAAGTGTATATTTCCTCTTGGAGAAACTAATTTAAAACATCATGTTGAAATTAAGATGCATTTCGTTGAAACAGCTGCATCTGGTTTCAGTGGTGGACAACAGTTTCTTCCAGAATTTAAATTTGTGTTGTCTTCCCTCATTCCCATACCTTTCTTTTAGAGTCTGTTGGCTTCTCTTGGCCTTTTTTGATGGAGATAAATATGTGTATTTTTCATAGCAGAAAACTTGTGTGCAGGGATAAGGAAAATGCTTGCATGAGACTGTGAATTTGTGTAATGCAAATTAATGTGCCTTTTGCTTGTCTAATGTTTCTGTGCTGGGAAAACAGCAGAAGCCCATGGAAAGTGAAGATTTCTCTCAAGCTGAGAAAGTAAGGAACCTTCACTCCCTATTTGAAGATTGCCACCATGACATCTGCTTCCTTTTAGTTTTGCCACTGTGCGAGCTTGAGATGAGCTGACGAGCAGTGTGGTGCCTGGGGTAATGTGCCTGTAGCTGAGGAGCACAGAGACAGCAGCCACATGGGTGTTCTGTTGTTGTTTTTGCAGGTGCAAACGCTGTACTACTCAGCTGATCACAAGCTGCTTGATGGAAATCTGCTAGATGGACAGGCTGAGGTGTATGGCAGTGATGATGACCACATTCAGTTTGTGCAGGTACCAATTGCAGACAGTCTCAGGTAACCCCAGGTAGACTGGAGCAGTTTACAGCACACCTGAAGTCCTGTGTTCTGCTGGCAGAGAAGGCAGCAGGTGCTGTTAGTGGAGAAGTGCACCAGGAGAAGGTGTCTGGCTGGGAGCTGCTGCAGGCCATGATGTGCTCTCAGCTTCTGCCTCTTTGGCAGGCTGGGCTGACTTTCAGCCTTTGCACAACAGAGAGCTCTAATTCTGACTTCAAAATCAATCCTGGCTGTTAGAAGAAAGAAGAGGCAGACAAGCACTCAGCTGTAGGAAGTCAGCTGAGACCTTGTAGAGTTCCCAGAGTCTGTAGAGAAACACGGACTGCTTGGCTTGCAGTGGGGAATGTGTCTGGTAAATTTGGGCCCAGAAAAAGATTCCAGATCCAAGTTCTAATCCTTCAGCTGCCAGCGTCCACTTCTTTTGTTCAGCTGCACTGGTGGTGTAGCTGCCAAATCTCCGATGCTTTGACTGAGTGCAAATCACTCCTGTGCTTTTGAGAGGTCTTTTTTTATGGTTTTATTTTTTTATTTCTTACCACGTGTAATCCTTCTGAACTCCAGAAAACCACATGGCTTAGTACAAACACAGGCTAAGATAGAAAGAATAAAAAAGGACTAACAGTTGTAAATTATCAGTTACTTTATACAAATGAACTTGGTTTAAATTTATGAATTTGAAGCAAACATATTGTAATATTTGATAACAGTGAAATATGTTCATACAAAAAGTTTCCTTTGTAAAATTCTTAGCTAATGTAAAACACTGTCCATCCCAGAATGTAGATTTTAGAAGTGAAATGAGAGGAAAAGGGAAGCCAGCTAATTTTCCAGTTTGTTAATTGTTTTTAGAAAGCCTTCATAGGGTTCTCCACCTCTGGATACCATTTGTAATGCTTAGAAGCACAGAGGTGAATGTTAAGAAAGTTCATTCTCAGAACTAAGACCAGGACTTCTCAATGTTTTTCTGCAAATCCTTCCTAATATAAAAGTCACCAACTTCAGACATCCTTAACAGTTGAGAAAACAAACAGTAAAAGTGCCCTAAATGCCAGTCCTGGAAAAACTGTAACTTTTACATTCTTGAATTACAAAACTTTGTATTTTCTGTTGCTGTTGAGGCAATTTAAAGATAAGAGCTTAAGTGGTTAATTGGATGGAGGTTCAGAAATAAAAGAAATGCTCTCTACAAGTGTGCTGCTTGTCACGGTGAGCTGAGCTTAGCAATCCAGCTCCTCTGTGTGAGGTTATCTGAGTTAGGTGATGTGTTTCTGAAGTCTTGTGACAGTTTCCACGGAGATCAGGCTCCAGGGAACTGTGCAGGCATCGCAGACTTGGGACTGTGGTCATAAACTCTGCTGCTGAACAGAATAGACAGCATGATAACTTCCTGTGCTTCAGGAAGAGAGCCTCAACAACGCAGCCAACTGTGCTGAAACTGGGAATTTTGAGGTTTTTCTTAATAGAGTAAAATAATGTAAGCTACAGTATAAATTTAATTGGAGATGAAAAGGAAGTAGAAATCTCTTGTTAGCAGGAAGTATCAAGGGAGTAAAATCCAAGAAACAGCTAATCTGAGCACAGAGGGGAACTGAGGTGAAATTAGTTTGTCTTCAGGGAATGAAGAGAATAGTTTATTCCCTTCCAAACAACATTATATAATTAACTCGCGTTCCAGAAGCAAAGCTTGGGAGTGAGGCTCCTATGTGGTAGCTCAGTTCTCTCCAGCTGCATGTAGCTCTTTCCTTACATCTGTAAATCCTGCTAGAAATGCTCACTCACTTACTTCAGGGATTTGCAGTCCAGCACCAGCAGTATAAAGCTGCAGTCCCAGGATAAAGTGAGTTCCAGGAGAAAAGTGTAGGGTGGTTTTTGGCCACTGTTGCTGGGCAGGCAGGATGTTCTGCTGAAAATATAGGTGTGCTATAAATGCTGCTCTGCGGAGGTGGTAGACAAGTGTGCTCTGGAGTAGCTGCGCAGTATCTCAGAGAAGCAGAGGTAGAAGGAGCTGTAGTCTCTGGCTAGGTTTCTGTAGCTGCCTTTTGATTTTGCAGAAGAGGCCACCACGTGAGAATGATCACAAGCAGATCAGTAGCAGCTCCTCTGGAAGTCTTTCTCCAAATGCTACTGTTCAGAGTCCTAAACACGAGTGGAAAATCATTGCTTCAGAGAAGACTTCGAGTGAGTAACAGGGGCAGGGGTTGTCTAACAGATGTGTCTCATCTTGGGTACCTGCCACCTTCTGCTCCCGGGGGATTTCCTTCACATCTCTGAGGAATGCTGAGGTTTCTCCTTACTGTTGATACAAGTCAAGTAATTTGTAGGGTGCTTCTGATGTACCTGGGCCAAACTGGGATGACATACATTTCAGTTCCTTACCAACTAAATCCATGGTGTGTCATCATTTTCCCAGACAAATCCTAAGGAGACAGGCAGTCCATAGTTAATTAACAAAGCTGCTCTGTGTGTGCAAGAAGACTCCCAGCAGATGTTTAAGTTGCTGTCATATGTCCTTCAAGCACTCTTTTAGTGTCTAAAGCATAGTTGTCAATAACTAACACTTTTGGAACCAGTAACCTGAACAAAAATGAAGTTTCCGTGCTGCCAAGGGGAGTGGCACAACCAGCAGAGCCCATTTGGCATGGAGCTCAGTCCCCCTTCCCCCCGTGCACCCTGCTGACGGTGGCGGTGTGCTGTCCCCGCAGGTAACACGTACCTGTGCCTGGCCGTGCTGGACGGGGTGCTGTGCGTCATCTTCCTGCACGGCCGCAACAGCCCCCAGAGCTCCCCCTCGAGCACCCCGCGGCTGCTGAAGAGCCTGAGCTTCGAGCTGCAGCCCAGCGACCTCATCGAGAAGCCCATGTGCCCCATGCAGTACGCGCGCTCGGGGCTGGGCACGGCCGAGCTGAACGGCAGGCTCATCGCTGCGGGTGAGCCGGGGCGGCGGTGCTGGGCCAGGGGCGCGCTGGTGCCTCTGAATGCGGGGCCAGTAACCTCTCGCTTGCAGGGGGCTACAACAGGGAGGAGTGCCTGCGCACCGTGGAGTGCTACGACCCTGAGAAGGACACCTGGACGTTCCTCGCACCCATGAGGACGCCGAGGGCCCGGTTCCAGATGGCGGTGCTGATGGTGTGTGGGGTGGGAGCGCACCTGGGCTGAGCTGAACGGGGCACACTGAACAGGATAGCTCTAGAAGTTGTTTCTCTGTAGTTCCACGGTTACCCGAGTGCTCACAAGCTGGCTGGTGTGCTGAGAGGTGACGGGTGTTGGTTTGTTCCTCTCAGGGGCAGCTGTACGTTGTGGGTGGGTCAAACGGCCACTCGGATGACTTGAGCTGTGGAGAGATGTACGAGCCTGAGATTGATGACTGGACCCCTGTTCCCGAGCTGCGGACCAACCGCTGCAACGCAGGTGAGGCCTCTGCAGCACCTGGCTGGGGGTGGAGACTCAGCCACTTCTTACTTACTTGCCATTCTTTCCTGTATCAACAGGAGTGTGTGCCCTGAACGGAAAGCTGTACATCGTGGGTGGTTCTGATCCCTATGGCCAGAAAGGACTGAAGAACTGTGATGTGTTCGATCCCGTAACAAAGGCTTGGACGAGCTGTGCTCCCCTTAACATCCGTAAGTTTGTTGGGAAGCTGGGCAGGGTCGGGGAAAAAAGAGCAACTGCAGAACTGCACCAAACCAAAAACTACACCAAAGCAAAGCCCCTTTGAGTCGCTGCTGCTGTGGGCTGGTGCTGGTGGCTGACTGTGCCAGCTTTGGTTGCAGGGAGGCACCAGTCGGCTGTGTGTGAGCTGGGGGGGTACCTGTACATCATCGGCGGGGCCGAGTCGTGGAACTGCCTCAACAGCGTGGAGCGCTACAACCCCGAGAACAACACCTGGACCCTGATGGCGCCCATGAACGTGGCACGGCGCGGCGCCGGCGTGGCTGTCCGAGATGGTAGGGCTGGGGCTGCTGCCTCGGGGCCTTTCGTGTTTGCTCTGATGAGAGTAGAATACAAAGCTGGGCAGGAAGCAATACAGTAGGAGCCTGGCTAAATGGCCACTTTTAGTTAAAAAGCAAAAACCTCTTGGTTGTGGGGCATTCACCCCACCTCTTTGTTCTGAAAGTGTCACTGTGCAGCTTCCAGAGCTGCACCTGTTTGAATTTGGACTTTGCTCTTAGTCTGAATCAAATTCCTCTCAGCTGGCATGGGCAGGAGACCCAAAGCAGATTGCTGCTGTAAGTGCAGGCCTTGACCAGTCCAAAGTCTGTGACAACACCTTGGGTCCCTTGGGGCTTTGCTGAGCCTCCTGGTGGGAGCACAGGGCCAGCTGGTGCTGAGCAGTGAGCGTGGCTCCCTTTCCTCACACAGGGAAGCTCTTTGTGGCTGGAGGATTTGACGGCACGCACGCGGTGAACTGCGTGGAGATGTACGACCCTGCCAGGAACGAGTGGAAGATGATGGGCAGCATGACCACGCCCAGGAGCAACGCTGGCATCACCACCGTGGCCAACACCATTTATGCAGTGGGGGGCTTTGATGGCAATGAGTTCTTGAACACACTTGAGGTCTACAATCCAGAGTCGAATGAGTGGAGCCCCTACACCAAAATTTACAAGTTTTAAGTGAATTAAATTCCCTTTTCAAACTAACAGGCTTAGTGATGTAATTGTGTTTCAGTTAGAGGTACACCTGTGAATAGGGGTGGGGAGGGCATAGATGTTGCCAACAGCAACACAGAGCTTTTGCATATTGCATATTAACGTGCTGTATATATTTGTTTTGGAAAAAATATTGAGATGAAGGGGTTTTTTGTGTATTTTAGAACTTTAAAGGTTTTGGTTTTGTTTTAAGATTTTGATGATAACGCAAGAGAAACTAGACTGGGCATATCATTTCAGGAGCTTCCCCCAGTATTTGTCACTTTGCACATTGGATGACTTCTTGGAGCTGTGTTCTTGGGGCAGGAACAGTAACATTTGTGGGGGATAATGTTTTTTTCTTTCATCAGGCCTTGGTTTCCTTCGGTAACTGGAACAATCTGTAACAAGAAGCCTTATTTAAATAGATATAATGGCTATTTTTTTTATTAAAAAAAGCTGACATGCCTCTGCTAATACCTTATCTTTTACAATTGCCTTTTTATAACAGTTTTTATATACTCAGCAGAGTATCTTGTCTGTTGAAATGGCAGATAAAGAGACAAAGAGACAGCCTTGGAGTTTCTAGAGCCCGAGTGAGACAGTGGATTGCCCCCACAGGTGAGCTGCTGCCTCTGCTGCAATAGTGTGAGTTAGTCTGCACCACCTTCCTTAGAGCTGCAGAGGGTTTCTGGACATGACACACCCAGACTTTCCAGGGTGGCAAAAGGATTCTGGCTCCAAGTGTTTTGAGGAGAATGCAGAGCGTGCTTTCTGTACAGCAGTTTTGTTACTCTGGGTGAGCTGATCTTTGTACAACAACAACAATTTGGGGAGGGGGGGTTCTCATGGGTTTTAAACTCTCGCCAGCTGGCAAAGAAACTGTGTTGTAGTACCGGTCTTAAGTTTATTTTTCTAATATTCCCAGCTGGAAGTGTGATAGAACACGAATAACTTCATTTTGTATGTGCTCATAGTCCTGTTTTAGTTCACCTTCTCTGTTCCTATGGATCAAACGTTGGGGTGGGATCACTTGGTGTCTAATGTGTAGTGCTGCACATCTAACTCTGGGTGCCAAAACTAGCACTGACTGCTTGCTGCTGCTGCAAACACATTAAAGGTACCTTTTGGGAAACCCTTGCACCACAGGCGTGCCCTGACCTGGCTGTGTGTCCTTTTCTTCAAGGTGTCCAAAGAGATCCAAAAAGTGACATTTCAGATGAGTGTAGGCACAGGGAGTGTAGGGCTGGAGTGTCCCGTGTCCCTGATGCCTGCAGTGGAGAGTCAGGCTCACTGCTCGAGGGAGCTCAGGGCACCTCAGGAGTGTGGGCCAGGGCTTTCCCAGCTCAGGGCTGTGGACAGAATCCTCTCTGCAGGCTGGGTGCTGCCCCACAGGGCAGGAGGGACAGGGACCACACAAACTTGTGAATGCACAACAGGGGTGCAAAGCTGCCCCTGAAACTACTCCTTCACCTGGGCAGCTTTAGGGATGAGCACACTGGTGCTGGGCCAGGTCCTGGGCAGTGGGGCAAGAGCTGGCTGCTCCAGCTTCCCATGGGAGTGGGAAAACACACCAGGCCCAGGAAATACACTGGCTCCTGCAGGCTGGTGAAGCTGGTCCAGCTGAGCAGGGAGAGCCACAAAGAGAGTGGGAAACACTCATCCTCCACGACAGCCCTTCTTCCCAGCCAGCTGCCCACAGAGCACAGCCACCCTGTACTGCAGCTGCCCCCATCAGCACCTCTGAGCCTTTGACCACTCCCAGGGCTGGAGAGCCCCCATGGGAACAGCCCTGCACACTCACTGTGCTCCAGCAGGAATTCCACCCCACTCCCTGGCAGAGGGGCCTGGGCAGGATTGCACTGCACTTGAATCCACAGGGACTAGGCAGAGCCACTCAGAATTAACCACTGTTTAATGTAACAATAAATTACATTTTTACAATCAAGAATTTACAAATACATCCAAAAGTTAATATCAAAATAGACACTGCAGAACTTTGCCAGTTAGCTCATCTCTGTACAAATACATACAAGAAGAGGTAGCATTAAAGGCCTTAGAAAATGGCTTTTGGAAAGTTTCATGGACTTAAAGCAGTTCTGGAAAGCAACCAACAGTGCAGCCAGAGAAGGATGTCACCTGGAGCGCAGGGAGGACCCAGGCCCACCTTCTGGAAGGATGTGGCAAGAGCAGGATGAGGAGTTTCCCCAAGAGCACTGCTAGCAGCTTTCCACTGTATGATATAAAATGCCTGCCTAAACAAAGGAGAAAAGCCCTTTTCTTCTGAAAAGGGGTATGGGACAAACACCTGTGTGAGGGTGGGGAGGTCTGTTTTGTTTTTAAGGAAAAACAGGTGTCAGTCTGCTCCTCTGCCCATTCTACATCCTCTCTTAGGCCTTCACTGCACAGGACACACACAGTGTGTCTGTGGCTCAGTCCCGTATTCCTGGCCTTGCACTCAGCTACTTCCTACCCTTGGGTGACATAACAGATTCCTTTCTCTCACTTGTGACTTGTAAACTACCAGCAAAACAAACAGAAGGGTTTTCCTATATAAAACTCAGCTCAACTCCTCACAGGAACGCTGGATGCTCAGAGCAGCACAGCACAGCTGCTGCCTCCCAAACCAGCCCTGCTTCTCCTTGCTATCCATGGCCATCCAGCAGCACCCTCACTCAAGACAGAACAATCTAGCAGTGAATAGAATTCTCAGCAGAAATCCCAACATTTAATGTCCACGTGAAACTGTTTTCCCTTCAACCCAAACCAGCACCTTCGAGAAGAAAAGCCGGCAGGGTTTTGGCTCCTCCAGCACTTCCCTTTGCATCTCCTCCCCTTGAGGAGGCGGAGCTCAGGCGGCTGAGCCCGGGTCAGAGCCAGCCCCGGCTCTCGGCCTCCCTGTGCACGGACGCCTGGCACTGCTCCAGAGTCTGCTCCAGCTGTGCCAGCTGGCAGCAGCCCACTTCCAGCCTCTCCCTGGGAGACAGGAGAGAAAGGTTAGCAGGACACAGCAGAACAAGAATCTTTACAAATACTCCTTAAATTTTCAAGGACGTTTCCAGCAAACTCAAGCAGCAGCAGTGACTTTTGCACTACAGCTGCTACATCTGAGGATTTCACACGAGCTCCTGACAACAGCCAACCCACAGCTGCCACAGGCAGAGCTCCTGTTCCCTTCCAGGGCAGGTAAAGGGGAACAACTGTCAGGAGAGGTCACTGACATTACCTTCCTGCAGAGATCTGGGATTCTGGAAGGTTCAGTTCAACCATCCTTCACACACTGACATAGCCTGTACTGACACTCAAAAGAAGGATCTGGATACCCCCTTAGGACTTAGACCCTTTCTAAAGAGTAATCTCAACCTGATCACATATAAACACGCCCTAATTTAGGTTTCCAAAAGATTCTTTATCAAAAGACTGCTCCTCAAAAAAGGAAGAAAACCCCAGTCACTGAGTTCCCCAAGCACAGCCTGAGGGCTGCCAGGGAAGTCTCCAAAGCACCTGTTTTACTCTGCTGAGCACAAATTTCCACACACTGTTTTCTTTATGCCTGTATCAATACAGCTTGAGAGCCATCAACTTGGAGTGAAGCTGTTTTTTATTACTGATACAAATATTGAATGTCTCCCTCCCTGAATAACTTTGTCTCCTGATCTTGCAATCTGCATATTGAACTTCACAGAAGATTCAGGAACCCAGAATGAATCCAGGCAAAGGGAAGCTTTTTAGAGTAAAGCACCCTCCAGCCTTTCACTCAGCTGATCCTGGCCACACAACAGCAAAATCCAGTTACCTGTCCTTTATTAGCCAGCTCAGAATTATTAAAAATCCATGATGGCATTTTAGAAACCTCCCAGAGCCTGGATTCACAAACCTTCAGTGACACAAACTCATTAAGAAATGAGCCAGAAACCACAGGCAGAGGAGAGAGGGCCCAACACCTCACCTCCAACAGCTGAAAATCTCCATGTAGGCACTTATGCCTGAAGTCCAATTTAATTTCTGTCCTCTCCTGCTCTCTGTTAATTTGGCATTAAAATTAAAAAGGGAATTAAAAAAATCCCCCATTTATTTTCCCTACACTATTCCTACAAAGGGGGATCTTTACTGACCCAGATGATTGATCTCATGGTACCTTGGTTAATACAGGTGAAAAAGCTGCCTCAGCTCCCCCAGTGGGGTCAGTAACTGCTCACCTGTAGAGCTCCTGTGAAACACACTCATAGAGCTCCTCAGCAGTGAATTTCAGACTGTTATTGATCTAAAACAAAGAAGAAGGAATTAATATAGTCATTTATCAAGTATCACGTCTTCCACAATTACACAGTAGGAATAGCAGATACAGCTCATGTATTCCCTAACAGGCTCTCAAGTTGAGACAGTACATTAAAAAAGCCATCCTGTAACTTGTAATAAAATCTGATATTACAAATTCCAACTCCATTTTCTAACCACTTCTGCACAAATCTAAAAGACCTTCAAGAATTCTTCCTCCCCTCTGAAGTTACCCTATAGCTTTAATTACATACACATATACATAGATACATATGTGTGTGTGTGTGTGTATCTCAAATGAAATAAACTCTGACTTGCATCAATTCCAAACATATATGTGAAGGCCCAAACCCCAAATACATTTCCCTGCACAGCAGAGCACTGCAAGCCTGAAATATGTAACATATTAAACAGAAATACTCTACTAAAAACATTCATTTTGAGGCTTTTTTACTCTCAACAGCAAGTCATTCACATCAAGTGAGCACTGAGTAAATCACATTAACAATTCAAATACTTGTTGAAATCCAACCAAAATCTATCTTTATATTCAACAACTAATAAATAAGAGCGAAGAATCAAAATTCTTAATGGAAATACAGTGATGAGACATGACCTCAGAGCTACTTGAAATAAAAACTGTAAGTGAAGTGATCACACACCAAAAAAAGTCATACCTCATGTCTTCTGAGGAAGCTATAGAGGGTCCAAATATCTTGGAAACTGCTGGTTGGGGTTAAAATTCTGAAAAAGAAAAGTTTGGGGATGCTTTAAAGCAAGCAGAAAAGGAGTCTATGAAAGAGTTAAAATAGAAGTCAGAAATCTTCAAGGGGAAAAAAATTACTTGAACAAAAAGGAAATTACGAACTTTGAAGAATTTTCCCTTACACTACTCTTAACAGAATTAAAGAGCTTATTACTTCTGTGAGGACTTTTCTGGAGGGTTTTTCTAATTAAAATTCCCTCCATGTTTTTGTGAGCCATTTCTGAAGGAGGGAGGAGGGAGGAAACCCAGCACTAACTGAAAGCCCCTTGGTGCCCACCAGCGAGGCCCCTGGGCTCACACACAACATTCCCACCCCAGCTTTAACTCATTCCCTCCAGATTCCCACGTACAGCTCAAATGCTGCAGCTCACTTCCTAATTTTGTTACTTGTAATAATCACCAATTCCCACCCAACACAGGCAAGAGCCAATGGGATGTAGCAGCTGAAGAGAAGTGGCTTTAATGAAGCACCTTGATGGACACCTTTTCCACAAGGCTCCAAAGCCAATCCAGTAAAGAAGTTGGTTTTTAACAAAATTAATTATCCACATCTATTCAGGCAGATACAATTCAGTTGCACCTCAGTGTAACTTCATTTGCATTCACCAGGAAAAGCAGAACCCTCCTAAATGCTGCAAAATGTACCTTAAAATCCACATAAAATTAAAAGACAAGTAACACATTATATATATTAAGAAATACTGAGAAAATTCTGGATTTTTAAGTCTTACATAGTTAAATCATGGTTAAGATAATGACTGGACTTGGAAAATCTTTTGGGGAAAGCTCTATTTACTTTCCCATGGGAAAGTGCCCAAATTCTCTCCCTCCTCTTGCAAGCTGTAAGCTTCATTTATAAATGAATTAATTAGGATTTGAAAAAAGAAAGGAAAGTAACAGAGTAAGTTTGAAAATACCAGTTAAAGGACCCTGTGTTTGAAGCAGGCTGGAAGACCATGACACAGCACAGGATTCATTGCTCAGTCCACTCTAAAAGCAGAGTGTCCACTGCTTTTTCTCATCATTTTTCATAGGAATTATCACCAAAAATTAGTCATGCGTTCTTCCTCCTGCTTCCTAAGAAGCAGTACCCAAAATGTTTGCCTTAAACCTGCCAACGAGTCAGGAAGGGAACCAGCTGGCTGCTCTGCCTACAAACACCTCAGAACCTTCCCTGGGCACCTCAGCGACAATCGGCTTTGACAGCGGAAAAGCCCAGCAGGGAGAAGCTGCCAGCAACCCTCCATGGAAACACTGGGAATCCTGGCAGCTGCACAGCAGCTCCCATTCCCCCAGCAGCTCCCTCTCACCCCCAGCAGCTCCCACTCCCCATCCAGCAGCTCCCACTCCCACCCCCAGCAGCTCCCACTCCCACCCCCAGCAGGCTCCAGGCCATCCATCCCTGCCTAACACACCCAGCACCTGCGGCAGCAGGAGTGGAGCATCCCGAGCCTGGGAGAGGCTGATTCCTCATGGAATCATTCCCTCCAGTCCAGGCAGAACCTGCCTGACTGCTGCCATCAGCCTGGCTGCACAAGTGGACACTACATAAAAGCTAAGGTGTTATGAATAATCTCACCCCGAGGCCATCACAAAATGCTGGGGCAAGATCTGTCCATCCCTGTTCTTCCTGCTGTGCCAAGGACACACACGGGTAAGTGACAGAGGTGCCAGTGCAAAACCTGGCCATGGGAGCTCTCCAGAGGAGGAATGGAGGAAACACACTCAAGTGTATCCCTGCAAGACCTCAGGTGTATGGACAAAACCACTGTGCCTCCAGCTCTTTGGGGAAAAAAAAACAAATTGTGTAATTAATCATCCAAGTAACTAAATGTTAAATCCTGTGCCTCATTTTATGTCCTTTGCTTGGAGGATGCCAATGGTTTCTGGGTTTGTACTGTGGAATGAGAAGTCTGACATTTGGCTCCAAGTTTTATAGCAGCTCTGAATGTAAGAGATTTGTTGTTTTGAGGGGAGAGCCCTCACTCCATACAGAGCCCTGGGAAGGGAAGCTGCTGAGGGAAGAGCCTGCACCATAACTCCCCCCACAGATTCCCAACAGGTCAGCACTCATCAAACAGCCTGGTGCTGTCTGCAGCTAAACAGGGGCTGCAATACCAGTTCCAGTCTGGGAATATATTCTTCTGTACAAAACTGACACATTCCTGTTTGCAGAGCAATGATTTCTCAGCACCACTGCTCCCTACTGCTTTCAATCACTTCAGGTTCCTTTCATTGTCTGTAGCCACCACCCTGTGCTATGGAAAATGGACCTTTTAAGGGAAGGAGTACACTGGGAAATCTGGACCTGTCTGTAGGAGCATTGACTCTGCCTCCATTACTTCATTAAATCAAGTTGCCCTTATTTCCATGGAAGTTTCTCAGTGATAAAACATCTGCCTCAACTACAGAACTATGTCTAGAGAACTGTCTGTAAATCAGTAATCCATAAATCAAAGGGCTTTTACATCCAGCTGTCCTAAGCACCACCTCAGCACTACAGCACTAACCACTGCTGCTGCTCCTCTCTCCACACCGGTTCAGAAGCAGAGGGTGGAAATCCATGGAGTCACTTGGCCTTTCCATCAGCACAGCCTTGCAGAACCACGCCACAACACCCCCCATTCTGTACTTCAGCTTCAGCCTAAGAACTCCAGTGTGGTTCTACACAGTTTTCTGGAAATATTGAGCATGTGAGGTAAAGAAGGGAATGTCACAGAAAGACCCAAGAAATTACTATGGATACCTGCCACCAATTGGAGGTTAAATGCTGTCTTGGGGGCAGGAGGGAGAAAGGAGACAGACAGACTTGATGATTTTATCTCAAGTGTTTCCCAAGCCACTCCCAGTGTTTATCTCCTGTCCTGTCACTCATCTGATGCCAAACACAGGTGTAAGATACAATAATAAATAGAAATGGATAAGAAATAGATCCAAATACCTCAACTGTCAGCCCCTGCTGGCACCCCTGGCTCTACAGGTTCAAAGCACCATGGCTTTTACAGCCCCATGTTTGAAACCTTTCTGCTTTTCAGACTGCTCTAAAGGCACCAGGGTGTGAGCAGCTGCACAGCAGCACCTCTGCCCTGGCCCTGGGGAGCACTGCCCACTTCCAGCTCTATTTGAGCTTTATTTCTTACAGCTGTCATTAAAATTGGCACAACAGAACATTTCAATTTGGGGCTGGCAGCAGAGAAGGCTGCAGGTAATTCAGTTTCAGGTTTCACCTCAATGCATAAAACCATAAAGATCAAACAAGTAGTGACTGGAATGTCTGATACTTTTTGAACAGGGAGCTAATCTCCATTTTACATCCAAAAAGAGACGGTATGCAGAGAAGATTAAAGGCAGAGCTCTTCATCTAGAGACTTTATGGCAGAAATTATTAACTGACACAGGAACCTAAGGGAATGAAGACAATTCTCTATTGAGACAACAAGGAGAAGAGACCTCAATAATTCCTCCACTGACCAGCTGAAAAAATAAAGAGGAGACAGTTTCTCTGCATCTGAGGAATTCTGTACTAAAGCTAGCAACACTGCAGAATTGTTTTTAAACCATTTCAATTCAGTGATCAGTTCTGATATAGTAACACTCTCCTGCACTACTGAAATCTTAAGAAATTACACTTTTAATTTACAAATGTTTATGGAGTCCTTGACTAAACCACATTTTTCTAAACCATTGGGAGTGTGAGAGAAATTCAATTTAGATAAAATATTGGAAAAGCAGAACTCAGGCTCCTTATGCAGTCAGTAACAAACAAATATTTTACAGTGACAGCATATCAGTATAAATATTTAGGAGGCCTGTATCTAAGTATATATGCTATAAGATGTTAGTGATTTTCAAGTTGGCATATGAACAAAAAAATTCTTTTTTAGCCAAGAGATGAAAAGAAAAAATCCAACTTCAAATAACTGCATCAATTCACCCAAGACTGAATTTTCTTTCTTTCCTATGAACAAGGATTTTTTTATCCAAAAGAAACCTGGCAGGAAACATGGGGACAATGTCCAATTCCCTAGAGCTGCATACAGAAGCTCAGAACCACAAGTTCTCTTCAGCTGAGGGCAAACATCAGCTAATCCAAACCCCTATTTTAAAGAGTTAATTTAAGAGACCTTAAATAAGGTGCCCCAATTAACTGGTTTGAAATAACACCCAACCCAAATACAAATATAAACCAACAGTGAGAACACTCACAAATCCTCAATCCAAAATTATATGAAATCATGTCATGGTTTCACAATTTTACTGGATGCTTAAATTTCAGAGGTTTCATACCCTTACCAACAGTAAAGGTATATAGTTAGAACATGCTAACTGTACTGATTATTCTTAATTTCAGAGCTGAAGGCTGTCATTGCTGACATGCAGAACTGTGCAATACAAACACCACTCGGCTCCCAATACTGTTAGAGGAAGAAATCAAGACAAAATAAAAAACCTGCATGGTGTTACAGAAATTACCAGAACAGGGTAATGTGACAAAAGCTGTTACTGACACATCTGCAATGAAACATCTTTTTTTTTTTTTTTTTTTCCCCTTCTGTATCTGTATTTGTCATTAACATGTTCTGGTCATCAAGCCTGAATAGCTGGTGTAGTATTTTTTTTTATGATTAAGAGCATCATTACATTTATCTCAAAAAGCATTATCATGTTTTTCTAATTGTTTTTAACAATCCGAAAATCTAAACTTTTAATGCAGTTGAACTTCCAACACAATTTACTGGTAAAGCTTCCAAACTTTCACAAGATATTTTCTGTTCTCTGTTCTGGACAGTAGGGATCAGAAGGTACCACAGAATCAGCTGTGTCTGATCACTAAAAGCTGCGTTATCTCCAAATATTCAAGACAGAACTTGCTGACTATTTTTTCTCCAGTGCCTCCTTTTCTGCAATCGCACCATTAAGTCACTGAGAGGCATTTTTTTCAAAAAATCAAGAAATATAAATATGCTGCAAGATCAATTTTAGAGCAAAATGAAAGTGAGGTGTCTCTGCCCATGGCAGGGGGTGGAACAAGATGAGCTTTGTGGTCCCTTCCAACCCCAGCCATTCTGATTCTATGAAAGCTTCTGAATTTTTGCTTTGGTATTCTGTAATATTCATAAAACTGCAGTGAGACATTAAACTGGCTCCTGGCTCTCTGGAAAAGCTCCTCAGAACTCTCAAACTCCCTTAAATCTCTCCACTCAAGGCCAATGTAGGGAATGCTTGGTGCAAATTCTCCCCACTTCTTGCTCCACGATGCCACCTACTGCAAACCTGCACATCAGAGCAGGCATTTCCAAAGTGTCCAGGAAACTATTCCATTCCAACCATCAGCCTGGGTATTTCAGGAGTTTTTATTTTTACAGAGTTTTCCCACAAGGAAAACCAACAGTTTTCAATGAAACACCTCTGCAACACAAAAATAACCATTCTGAATATTCCATATTCCCATTTAATCTCATCCACCACATTTATAAACTGATACCACAGGACCTGTTGCAAAAACTTTAGCATCAGAATGAAGAGAACAAAGTTTAGCAGTAACCTACTTTATTGAAACCCATTTCCTTAGAGGGAAAAAGCCCACCAGCAATAAATTTAATCCATCAGCATTTAGCTGCTCAAGCTCTTTTACCCATATTTTTCTGCTTCTAATTTTTATAATATTTTGATCATTTGTATTTGAAAGAGAGACTGTAATTCTTTGAATAGATCTATATTTCAGTGCCATGAAAAAAGGACTAAGCCAAGACAACACAGGAAATTCCTTATTCTTCCTGACACTTCCAATTTTTTGTGCTGTAAAAAAAGACAGTGGAGGGATGGGGCTCCCCCTGGCAGAGTGCAGGGTTAGATGGGATACTGGGGAAGAATTGTTCCCTGTGAGGGTGGGCAGGCCCTGGCACAGGGTGCCCAGAGAAGCTGTGGCTGCCCCTGGATCCCTGGCAGTGTCCAAGGCCAGGCTGGATGGGGCTTGGAGCACCCTGGGACAGTGGAAGGTGTCCCTGCCCATGGCAGGGGTGTCACTGGATGGGCTTTAAGGTCCCTCCCAATTCAAACCACTCTGGGATTCTGTGATTTCATGAAGACAGAGGGAATATTATCCTACCTAAAGAGAGAATGCAGCTGATTGTCATTGTTATGGCTGTCACGAAGAACTGGGAACAGCAAAGCCCCAAAACTTTACATCCTTCACTCTACTGGAACTTCGCCCCCATCTGAGCAGGCCTCACATTTGAAACACAAATGCCCTGAATTATTCAAAGTTCCTGCCATCAAAACTGATGTATTAATCATAATCATTAATCATTAATAGCTCCAGTTACACCTGAGCAGAGGCAACTTGCTGGTCAAACTGGAAAACAAATCCCAGACATCAAAGGCAATTCCCTGCAAGAGATCTCCAAGTCTGCAACACTTCCATGAACTTTTGCTACCAATGGTTCAAGGCAGCCTTGACAGCAGGATTTTTACTGCAAATCATGTCACCAAGCACACCAGAATAAAGAGTGGTTTGGTGCTGAAATATTTCAGACTTCTGTTAATTCAGGTGCCTGTGACACATTTTGTGCCCAGCTGCAGTGCTCACCTGCCAATGCCCTCACGGATGTCCTTCACTGCTGCCAGCAGCTTCTGCAGGCCCAAAAAAGCCTCCTCAAACGAGGCCTTGGCAGCCATGGTCACTGCACTGGGGTCCAGCTTCTGGAATAGCTCAATACTGAAATTCCAAAGAAATAAAGAAGAGATAGAAAAGCAGTTAATACAAAAGCTCTGACTGACCTAACAATTTGCATGCTCCCAACTTTTGTGTGATTGTTTTTTGGGTCACTTTAGATTAATTGTGGATAAAAAAAGGACAGTTTCTAAAGTGTGCTTGTTTGAAAGTTATCTAAGGTTATGTGTTACTTCTGAGCCCCTTCAGCCAGCTGTACCTGTACAAGTTCATGGTGTTCCAAACACCTTCCAGGACCGACCAGATTTCCTGGTGCCTATTTTCCTGAGCCACATGAAAGCTGGGCTGTAGCTCTTTTTCCGCAGTGCTTTGCAAATTGGGCATCGTGGCTTCCATTTTTTCACATGCAGCATTTTCTGAAAGAACCATGATGTCTTCTGATAAATCCTGCTCACTGTCTGCCCTCACCTTATAAAACAGTTCAGCAAACAAATAATCAATTTGGTTCCTGACTTCAGAAAACCAGAATCTACACACTTCTACAGATTTTTTAAAGCAATGCTCAAGAAATCAAGGCTGAACTCTTTGAGTCGCCTTGGTTACAGTCTCTGCATCCACAGCCTCTCTCAATGGTTGGGCTGGTAGGGACCTTACAGCCCATGCAGTGCCACCCCTGCCATGGGCAGGGACACCTTCCACTGCCTCAGGCTCCTCCAAGCCCCTTCCCACCTGGCCTTGGACACTGCCAGGGATGCAGGGGCAGCCACAGCTTCTCTGGGCACCCTGTGCCAGGGCCTCACCACTCTGACAGGGAGGAATTTCCTTCCTGACAAGTTTTCAAACAGAGCCTGATTCTCATGACACAGAACATGAGGCTCAGGGCTGATTGCATTGCACAGAGGTCCCAGCACAGGGGACTCCTGACCTTTCCCTTTCATCTTTTTCCAAAGACTCCAAGAACTCTTTACAGCTCTTCTGACCTATCTTCTTTCCCATAAATCCAAATATTTCATCCATGCTCATGACTCCAGTTTTTATGTCATTACATACAGAACTGACAGTAACCATAAACCAAGATAGTTGGAATTTTCTGCACAGCAACTCAAGAGCTGGGAGTGAAGACCAAGTTCTGAGAACACAAAAGGGGCCAGGACAACCACCACAAACCACGTGATACAAGGGAGTCCCTTCTTCAGCTACAAAGACAATGAAAGCTGAAATAACACACTTAAGAAGAGCAGTATGGGACTCATGTCACAAGGAGAACCAGCAAGTTTAGCCTCTAAGGCCCATCACGTACAAATGCAATAGAAAACTAAGACAAAATAATGGTTTTCAGTCAGCCTTCTGATACTAACACATTTATATTAGGGAAAAAATGTATCAGCAGATATTCACTGTATGAAAATAAAAGTTAAAGTCAGGGTCTCTTCATTTTGAAAACACCCCAGAAACATTTCCTGGAGTAATCAGTGGAAATGATGGGAATAATTAAGAAATCTAAGCCAGGTTTGGAACATGGAACAACTTGAGGATGGGGTGAGGGGGACAAACACCAAAGCTGCCCTTACCCCCCCGAGGGTCTCACACAGTTTTGCCACTTCAGCATAAGCCTGGGGGAGGACACCGTTGTAGTCTGACCTGCAGCTGAAAGCATGGAGCAATTTTTTGGATTCCTGGAGTAGGACACGCACCGTTGAGGAGTCAAATGGTTTATCTGATGTTTAGACATTCATGTAAGAGAGAGGAAAAAAAAAGTTAGGATTTAACAGTCTTGGCAGGCAAATTTCATACTCAAATACCTAGATTAATAGAACCACATGAAAAGCCTAGGAAAATGGTTCAGAAGCATCAGGTACAACAATCTCAGAGAAACATGCATGAGATTGCTCTCTCCTCAACCAAGCCTTCCAAATTTGTCCTGGGATCTTGCACAAGGATCAACTGGCATATCTAAAATAACTCTGCAGAACAGCAGAATATCCCAAAGAGCTAGAACCAAGAAATCCTAATATATCCTGAGTGGGAAGGGACCCACAGGGATCATGGAGTCCAAGCCCTGGCCCTGCACAGACACCCCAACAATCCCACCCTGTGCATCCCTGGGAGCATTGCCCAAATGCTCCTGGAGCTCTGGCAGCCTCGGGGCTGTGCCCATTCCCTGGGGAGCCTGGGCAGTGCCCAGCACCCTCTGGGGGAGTTCACCAGGTCTGTGTCAAAATTAAATGCTCAAAGACATCTTTAAACAAATGGAAGGTTTGTGGGGGTTTTATTTTAGTTGGCTTCTTTTTGAAACAAACCTCCCTGCCCTCACATACCACATTAAATATCCTTTGCTCCTCCATAAAGATTTTGGCAAATGCAGATCATTTGGTCACATGTAACATGGGGCAAAGAGGGAAAAGGATTATTTGCTTTGTAAAAATAATTCAGACCTAGGTGACTATTAATACACACAGTCAGTTCCATAACTCCAACCAGAACATGGAGGCTTTTTACAAGTTTACAATTAACTTTCCCAGGAACTGTTACCTGCATAAAGGTGTTTAGAAAGACATTCAATGGTTGAAAATAAACTCCTTGGCACCACATAACCAAAAACAGCCATCCAGTGTTTTTTATAACATTTCAGCAGGTTTGCTAAGGTCCATGGTGGTTTCAGATAGAGGATCTGGAAGAGAGTATGTTATAAATACAAAGGCTGGTTTTCATTTAGACATATTCCTATACATCCCACAACTGCTCTGTTCTTCAAGAACGTGATGATTTGTGACTGCTGAAGGAGAAATTCAGTGATTGCTCAGAAATAAAACCATGACCAGATTTAAACAAGTTTATCTACTAACTAAGATTTGATTCAGCAGCACCATGGGTCAAACAGCGATGCTTATTCAGAAGCAATGCACAATCAATCAGCCTCATGATTCGTGGTTCCCCATTCCTCAAAAACTCTGAATACTTTTGATTTATGTCAAAACTGATCTAATGAGTTACTTGTGCACAAAAGCCAACAGTACGTGGGTATTTATCTTCTGCAAACCACACTTCTGCAAGCATGTTTAGAGGTTCTCATTAGTACCCCTGCCATTCTGTATCTGCACTGGAATCAATTTAGCTGGGAACAGTTCTATCCACATCTGCTCTGGTGGGGAAGAAATGCCTGCAACAAATGCCCTGATATTATACAGAACATGATGGAATGATTTCTTGCAGGATGTATTTACAGTGCAGGGTTTTACCTGAGTAGAAAAGCTGAAATAGCATTTTAATGCCACTAATAAAAAGAACTCTGAAACTTCACACTGAGAAACCAGCAGCCCTGTTACAATGTCATTAAAATTCTATTAAAATACTGCACATGTTGCACACTAGTGGTCAAACTAGATAATCTTGCTATAAAATTAAATATTAGAAGTGAACGCTGAGCTGTTCCCTGTCAATGATATCAGGGACCTGGATGACTTGGGTTTGGCTGGGTACAGGTATGAACAGCAATAAAATACCAAGGACATTCAAACCTTTCAAAAATCAAAATATCAAGCAAAATGTTGTAAGAAACCACCTCCATCCACAGGTTTCCAAATGCAAGTTTCATTTCAGTCTCCAAAATACAAGACAAAGCTTCTCCTAAGTTCTTTTCAAGGTCTGGAAGCACATTTGGGAATTGTGAAGTAAAACCAGCATCACCTCTTGTCTTCCCAAATTCTGTATCTGTCAAACCAATGAAACAACAGGCATTTATTGAAATTGGGCTTATATCTAATTCATGTTGATGGCACATGAAGAACTTGTCCCCATAAATACAGACAGACTGCACATTGGTTTATAAAGCAGATATGCTTCACCTAATTAAGTTTCAATTATTTATAGTTATACCCACCTCTTATACTGTGTGTGTTTTTAATTAAGAGCTACTAACCAAGAAGGTTAATGTCCCCAGAGTATTACTCATTAATGACCTTACTCTACATTTCTCTTTTCCTTAAATAACTTAGATCATATAGAGCCAGCAGGGTTATCAGCAAGCACAAGAGGATCTCTGTAAGCTGTACCTGTATCTTTGGAAAAATGAAAAAAACCTCCTTCATTCCCAAAAAGTTTAGGACACCTTTTAAATTACTCTAAACACAGGAAATTAATGCAGTGGCTTTTCCTATAAAATAAAAATACATCATATTTGCATTTCCTAGAACTCAGACAGATGGTTTAATTAACGTCTCAAACTTTCAGAAAACCTTTAAAAAAAATTTCCCCAAACAAAAAACCTTCCCCAAACAAAAAAACATTCCTAAGGATTCAAAGCATAGGAAAACTGAAGGTATAGTAGCAACTTTTTCCTCTATCCCACTGATTTTTACAAACTCTCAAACCACCACATTCCACAGACTCACCCTGCTTCGGCTGCTGCAGCTCCTCAGAGTTCTGGGGCCTATTTGCATTCACATTCTGCAGAGCAGTGACCAGATCAGCTTTGCAGAATGCCTTGACCTCACTCACAATGGCTTTATTACACAGATTTTTATCATCCCTAGAAAATAATTAATTGTTGTCAACCAAGGAATAAAAGCAGCACAGTTGTATTTGGAAAACTTGTTTTGTGAACTTCATTATATAGGCAAAGTTCTCTTTCTCAAGCATTTAGAAGCAGTTCAAAAAGTTAAACCAGAAAATTAAGTAAAAACGAGAAACATACTGAGAAGTGTTTCAGGGTCTAGGTTTAAGAAAACAATAGCTATAATTACTACAGCAGCAATTACAGCAGTGATGCTTAGTTGCTATGATCTCAGAAAGCAAACCAGGCAATAATTCTAAGACAGTACTATCTTATTTGATGGCTACAGTTAATTCTCCTTGTTGAGACCCTTTTTAACTATTCTGCTGGCCAAATCTTTATCTCAGATGCCACTCTGAGGCTCTGCTCCAGCAGAACTACTTTAAAATTCCAGGACAAAGTTGCATCCCAGTACTTTCTCAAAAATTCCCATTGCTTATATTGGTGGAGGATAAAGGGATTTTTGGATGAAAACCAGTTCTGAAGTCACCTCCTGTTTTTTGATCAGTGAAATCTAAAATCACCATCACTACCCTATGAACACTGTGACTGAAATGGCATTTTCAGCAGCCACCTGTGTCAACTTGAACAATCCAAATGGTGCCCAGAGTTTTAACCCCACTCACTGAACCGTGCAGGAACTGATTCTAGCCAAGCACAGAGCAAATAGAGCCAAGGAGTATTAGTCCTTCAAGCTGGCTTCACCTGCTCCTATCAAATTCAGAATCAATACCCAGAGGTCAGCTGTTATCTTCACAAACAGGAACAGCAGCAAATCCAACCCCAGTTTCCTTCTTTCTAAGATTAATACCTTCTTTGCTTTTGCTCACCTGGCTGGGATCAGGGATAAAGTCTAACTGGCTCTAAATCCTTAATTCACATATTTTTTTCTACTTTTAACTTCAGAAATACTTTTTATGAGAAACCAGAATAAAATCTGAGAAGCCTATGCTTTAACTAGTTTCAAAATTGAATATTGAGTAAGCTGAATTCTATTTCAGGCCTCAAGCTCATGAAGGTGATTCCACCATCTCCAGTTGTAATCGTTTACTATATGCTCCTACTCTAGTTTTTAAGAGTGATTGCCCTTCCAAGAGCTTACTTTACAAGAAAGTGCTCTTTCTTTAAGCCCTGATTTGAAAGCAGTGTGGCAGGAGAACTAAAGGCAGCCAGGAACTCACGTGCACAGGACGACAAGAGCTTGTGGGAAGAGCTTCTGGTACTGCAGGCAGCACTGCAGGACGCGGTCGTCGTTGTTCTCATCGCTCAGCCCATCTGCAAAGGCAGGGCAGACACAGCTGAGGGATGTGGGCACAACTCAGCCTCACAAACACCCCAGTGCACACATGGTGCTCTTTGTACATTTAACACTCCCCACACGAGGACTCGAGTGTCAGGTGAAAGTGAGAAACAACTGGTAAACAAGAGATAGTGGAGACATTCGCATGCCACAGCCTTGGATACACTCTGATACATTCTGTAAGAAATTAGCTCATTTTAATTAGCAAACAGCAGAGTGAGGAAGTCTCCATTAAACTCAGAATTCTAAGGTTGCCACTAGGTGAAGTGCAAGGATGAAGTACCCAGCACAAATGGATTGCACATGTATTACACATTTTTTGAGAAGCCAGCTGCATGGATTGCCCCCACAGTTTGGAATCCTGGTTCTTGAGACACTTGTAGATGAACTGCACTGCAGGGATGGCTTTGTCCCGAACATGCTGCAACATTTTCCCCTTCTTCAAGTTGTCCAGCTCTTGCAGGACAACCCAGGGAATTATTAATGCAAGTCTATCAACTCCTAGAAGAAAAAAAACCACCACCAGTAAATAAAGGTATTTGCTGGAGTGACACAAACTACCAAACAAAGCAGAGAACTTTCAATTCAAGCATCATATTTATGCAAGTTCACACCTTTCTGCCAGCAGTTTTCATAGTCCTTGCTCGAGAGAATCTAGCATTTGAAAAGAGCAAAAAAGGTTGACTTCCCTCTTTCTAATCTAACCTCAATCTGGCACTACACCGATTACACAGAAAAGTGACAGTACCAGGCAAACAAAAGGGAGACACAATTTTAATCAGCAGAATATTTTGACATTAACAACACATATTTGCACCAATTATCTTGGCACACAGCCGCTGCTAGATGTTGCAGCAAGGTGAAATAGCAGCTGGAATAGCAGGCTGCACACACCCGAGTGACCACAGCAGTCACTGTGCCAAAACAAGCAGCAAAGAAAAGCAGCAAGGGCTTGTGCTCATTGCCAACCAGCACTCTTAAACCAGGAACAGAAAGTGTGGATATTGGACAATGGTTTTATTTGTAGGTAAGTATGGGCTAAACTTTAAAGCTTTTATATGAAATACAGGGATAAATCAGAAGTTTAACGACTGTTCTGTTGTCTCCCCGTGACAAATACTTCAACCACTTTCTTTCTCATTCACATTATGAGAACAGAATTTTGAAAAAAAATGCATTCATAACCATCTGCTTTGTAATAAGTAGGCTGGGAATCAGCAGCCTTCTCAACATAGTGGGTCTGGTCCAGGGCCAGGAGTTGCAGTATTCTAAAAAGGCATCTCAGTGTACCTGAGACAGCAGCATTCCTAACCTGGGAGAAGAAATACAGTCTGACACACTCCTGAAAATCACTCAGGCCCTAAGGAAAGGTATTTTCCAGGTGGCTGGAATAAGTGTACTCATTAGCTGAAAGCATCAAAGCACCCTAGGCATTCTGACAGATTCCAGATGTGCCTACCAAGAACTGACATGCATGATCCCAATCCTGCAAACATGAAATATCCAACAGCTTCCCAGAATATTAGAGGCAAATATTAAAGCCAGGGTCTGCATTCTGAATTCCTGAGAAATTGCTCAGTTCTGCCACCTTTACCAAAACAGAAACAAAGCACTGACTGACTGCCTAAAGCTTTTTAGATTGTTTTCTATTTCTAGAAAAAGAAATGCTAAAAGGAGATGAGAAAATAGAATTATCACTAGTAAGAGATTAAATGCTTACATTATGTTCTTAGAAAGGGTTAAGACTTATTTACTACTAAGAATCTAAGCATATTCCTGGGAGCATCTGCCATGACTCTCTATAGGTACATGGGCTGTAAGCACAGTAAGTTCTGCTTCCACAGCTGAGGTTTCCCTAGGATGCAGCTGGTTTGGGTTCACAGAACCAGGTTGTGTGTGTGCCTTCTGCCTCTGCACAAAACCTGCTGCCTTTTCAAGGAGCCCAGGCCTTGGTTTCCTTCAGGTATTCTGAAGCTCTTACAGCATCTGTTTTTCTTGCTCATCAGAACATATTTACATACCTGGTATATCCTCAGATTTCAGGGATCTCACAAACTCGAGGTGACTAATCATTATATTTGTGTCAATCACCACTAGGATGTTCAGACCAGAACTAAAAGCCCCTAAGGCAAAAGAAGAGAAAAAAGAGAAAACAGCAGAAATAATCAGTTGTGTGCTCCCTACTCAGACTATCAATAACTGTAATTACTTGTTGCAACTAGAGAGCAAAGCAGATCCAATCCTGACATACCAGCAGAAGTATTTAAATCCTGTTCTGGAAGATCTATCTCCATGCTTGTAAGTTCTCCACAGGTCTGTACTACAGATAGGGCCATCCTCTTCTCCACACGAGCAACGTGCAAGTCTTCAACTATCTGCATCTACAGTGAGAATGAGCATGTGTGTAATCCATTGGAAGGAATCACTTCATAATTATTCCCCAAAAAGACACTTCTGCATTAAAGCTGTTAAAATTGCCTCAAAATGATGTCTGAAAATTTTTAAGTCAGTACAGGAAATGTAAATCCACGAGAACTTCTGCATATTCTCCACTAAAGACATCCAAAATATGGCCTAGAAAGATTTATGACCTCTCTACATGGTATTCAAAAACTTTGCTGTATTTTTTGCTACACAAACTGGAAGTTTCCTAACAGGCACTTCTTAAAAAATATGTCTCTCTTCCAGATAAAAAGTTAGAGGATGAAAAATGAGATAGCTGGAGCATGTGAGCAACTATGAAGGCCCTTTTGTTGCACATGGTAACAGAAAGACACTCTTTATCTCAGAAAGTTCCTGATTAGCAGCACTTCAGCAAGTTTGCTCAGTTTTTTTTAAATAAATGCTCCACATTTGAGTGTATATCATGAGTCAACAATGTCAAATACTATGAAAGGTCATGGAATTGTCCAGTTACACAACCTCGGTGCCCTTGGTCTTTAAGACAACACAGAAGTGTTAAATGAAAGCATTACCAACCTCTTGGTCTGTTTCTGTGTTCTGACTGTCTTGAAGGGGTGGAAAGTCTTCAGAGCTCTGTAAGGAGAATTAAAAACACGACAAACACACACCCTACCAACATCACAAAATATCAAGGAATACTGAGGTAAAAGGGATCCCCATGATAGGAGTTTTGGAATACAGCCCTACAGTGTTAAACAAGTCACTCACTCACCTTTGGGACAGGCACAGGCTTTCTGACCTCACCTCCCTGGTAGGAGTCAGATGTGCAGGGGTCCTCAACATTCTAGAAACAAGCAGGAACAGAAGAACAACAGGTGTCTTAGGGGGCTTTTTAGAGAACACTTGGTACTCCCAAGTGAACAGGGAACAAAAACTACAGTTATTAGCATCTACAGTATCATTTTAATAAGGCTAAGATGCATGGCTTTCTTTTAAATAAATTACAGTGGATTACACAGCAAATTCCATCTGAACATTAACATGAACCCCCCAACTTTTTTTTACATTGAAGGTGCTTGACCAGGCTGCCCAGAGAAGTTGTGGAGTCTCCATCCTTTGTCCTGGGCAATGAGCTCTGGCTGACCCTGCTTGAGCAAGCGGGGCTGGACTGGATGGTCTCCAGAGGTGCCTTCCAACCTCAATGACTCCCCAGCTTTGCACATAATAACTCTTAGCATACACACTACCACAACACAAACACACTACCATAACACAAACTGGAATGTCCAAAGTTGCTGGGCATTTTCACCAGAACAACAGCAAAAAACCCCCATGCTCAAGTTTGGCTCTTTGCCCCCAGCTTATGTTTGGCTCTGCACCACAACCTGAGCTAGAAACAAACCTGTCACAGATGAAAGGGAATTCTGCAGCACACATACCTATTTAGTCCCACATCCACCCCAAGCTCTCCTGGCATCACTCCACAAGCAATGCTCTGTCTGGCAGCAAGTTTTCATTGCTTCAGTTTATTCATTCAAAAAATGAAATAACCATATCAGCTCAAACCAAAAAATCAGCTGATTTATACCTAAACTGAAGTATTCCACACCCCCCGGCAGCAAAGCAAAGCCATGGAAGCATCTGCGCAGACACATTCCCAACATCTAAGACCTTTACTCTTCTGGTCTGTTTAACTTTTAGCTGAGGAACATGGAAACAAGGTTTACATTAGGATCAGAAAAATCCACCTAGTTAGCTATGAAACCTGGCTGGATTCTGTAAAGAAGACAGTCTGCTCATATAAATGTGCCATTAAGATACCATCCTGAAACATCTACATAATACAAAGAATGGGGTTCTAATTACCTGCTTGAAACACAATGCAGTGGCTTCCAAGTCTCCTTCAGTTCCTGAGTGCTCAGGAGCTTTAGGAGAACCAGGGCCGTGTTTCTTGCGCTTCCGAGAGTCCCGTCGTGGCGGAGTTTCAGATGAGGAGTGTGATGACCTGTGTTTACTTGTGTACCTTTTTTTCTCAGCAAAGTCCTTATATTCTTCCTCTTCCTCTTCTTCCCAGAAGCTAGATAATGCACTTGGCTCCTTACTGGCATGTCTATCACCATGCCCAGTCCCTACAGAGCTGTCAGGTGGCTTTTTGGGAATTCTGACATCTTCACTCTGCTTTTTTGAGCTCTCTGCCTTTTTATGTGGTACCTCGTACACAGAGGACTTAAACTTTTCTACCATAGCTTGCTCTGCTTTTAGCTTGAGTTTACAGAGTTCAGCTTTCTCTCTCTTTTTCTTCAGTGCCTTGTCCCTCTGAAGTTCAAAGCTGTGCCAGAGCCTTTTTCCTTCTCTTCCATCTAACTGACTTCTTTCCTTGCTGGCAGTCACCATATCAGGAGTGCGGGTGGTTTTGCCATGTTTGATTTCTTTGGCTTTAAACTGGATCACTATTTTCTTCTGCCTTTCAGTATGAATTGAAGAACCGTCGGGGGTTTTGCTTCTCTTTGGAGATTTCTCCTGGGATCTTCCTTCTGTATCGTGAAAAGCACGAGAACTTCGGTGTCGCTTCTTCTCATGCCCATCTTTCTCTGGTTTAGACCTACAGAAACATGATCAAGAAAGTAATTTAATTTAGCTCACTTAATGGAAAACAGCAACAAAAAAGGCACCTGCATTTGACGGAGACAAAGCTAAGTATTTATGAGCACATATTCCTAAACATGAACTTGAAGCAACAGTTGTCCTTCAAAATAGTTTGATACAGCAATTTTTGGATTTACCTTTCTCCATTGTACAGCCATTTTAGCTTTAAGAAAATGGAGAAAAAAGCTTTTTCTGTTGGTTTGAGAGACACCCTACACTGCTGAGTTTCTTCTTATCACTCAGATAAGTTTTAACAGCAGTTCAGAGATAAAGGAGGTGTGTTACCTAAAAGGTCAGCTTGGTCACACGCTGCCAAAACACACACAGCTTTCAAACTGTTTCTCCTGCACTGACTGGGGAACTTGGAAAGGGAACAATGGAGGGGAATATAACACCATTCTACAGAAATAATGAATTATATGAAAAATTATTAGGAAACTTTCTTATAAGAGCAGAGAAAATACTCCGTAATCATATTTACTGTACACTAGGTTTAAAATATTCAAAGAAAGACTGGTTAAAACACCCTATTTTATTTGGTGAACAGGTTGAAAAAAAGTCTTCAGCATTAAACGGTCTGTGATTGTTATATTTTTAAGTAGTTCTATTTAATGACAGATTGAGAATTTACCTCTGAAGTTCTGTTTCTCCTTTTGCAGTGTGCTTGTCAGATCTTGTGTCTTCAGAGTTCTGAAAAAAAAAATTCAGGGTCTTGCAAAGGAAACTGCAGTTGAAAAAAAACAACTTCATAAGACAATGTCAAAACTGGGTGGTTTGGCTGCTTAGAGAAACACTAAGGTCAAAGGGTGCCAAGGATGTGCATGCAAAGATAAGGGTGCAAAGGGTTTAGCAGCACTTCATGATTTAATCATGGAGCACTTTAATGCTTACAAAGTGATTCAACAGGGTCCACTACAGCAGTGACAACCACAGACCTGAGACAGCAACATCCCTACCATGATCAATTCACAGGCACTCACTCAGGTAAAACCATGCATGCACTGTAGTTTTTATACACCTCTGGGTTATACAATTCAGTTTTCCCCAAACCACAGCAGGCTGTAGGAAATTACAACAGAGAACGGTAACACATGGATTATTTTGGATAAGGAAGCTCCAGACAGTTCATCCTTTCACAAATAATTCACTCCTTCAATAACTGGGGCCTGCTGACTCAGTGAGGCCATTAGGTCACTGCTGCAGTGATTTTTCCTGCCTAGAGAGGCCTTAGCTGGTTTACTCCCACACTAGAGAGCACTTAATGCAAAAATCAAAGGCTTGCAGAAACCAGGGGAGTCCTAAATTAAGGCAGTTCTGAGAACTTCTGCCTGTGGCTGGTTCTGGAGCTGCAGAATCCATAGCAGCAATGCAAAGAACAAACAGAATGACAGACAATTCCAAAGGCTCCCCCCGGGGTCACATGCACCCCCCTGCTGTCCACAGCAGCTGGAAAGCACTGAAGGAGCTCCCTTGGGGCAGGTGGAGCTCATGATGTTGCTGGGACAACTTCTGATAATAACAAACCCATTTCCAGCTGATCATTTCTCTCTTTAAAGCCTATTCCCTGACAACCGTGAGTTTTCATGACACTTTTAATATTTCTTTCCAACCTACCTCCTCCTTTTCTCAAACGTTTTCATTTAATTTAATCATCATAAGCAAATTTTCTTACTGTTCCTCTCCTCCCAGCACTATCAGTTTGAGGTATGAGACACCTCCCACCCGTGCTGGGATCACACTGCAGGACACTTGCTCCTGTTAGAGATTTCCTTATCTTTTTGCTGTTAAAGCTGTATTCTTCAAACTGGTGAGGCATTAGCAATGGCAATAAGCTACAGTAGGAGGTTTTAAGCCAAGTGTTTTTTTTACTTCCGTAATACCCTTTGTATTACAGAAGTAAAAAAACCCAAAACAATAAAGCATCTTAGGATAAGTTAATTTTTAAAGACAAATTGAATAATAGTAAGGAAATCAGGGCAAGAAATAATAGTTACAAACATTTGACTTTGAACAACATTTTCTCTATGATCAGAAAGTTTCTAACATGAATGAATCAGTTTATAAGGCCATAATCATGCTTTTTTATTAACAGTTGCAAAAAATTGTTGAGAAGACAGGTAAAAGCTCTCTTACTTTGTACATATTCCTTGCAGAATCCAACAGGAAAAAAATCTAGCAAATTTAAATGTGGATTTAATAAACTACTGATTTATCAAGTACGTATTGCACTTCTGAGAGTAAATAACCTGTCAGAAGTGGACACAAACAAAAAAAAACAATAGGAAGCTACACACAAGTATGACCAAAAGGTGACAGCTCCTGTAGCACCTGTATTTTACAAGTGATTCAGTGAAAGTTGACTCACTAGATACAAGTATGTACTATATAAGAATATGCTGAGAATTTTGGTCATTAATTATGTCTCAGTGGCTAGAAGGAAATTTTTCAGAGTCACTCACCAAAATGCTGAGAAGTACAACTTGTGGTTAATCAGAAAATTAGGATATATGATCCAAGACCCAGAACAGTCCAAGAAAACAGCACTGGTTTCAGTATCAATACTAAACCAAACTTTCTTCAAACAGAAAGATACACTAAAATGAAAAAGTTTCTTATTTTCTGATACCCATACTACTCAGCCTCTGAAGAAAAACACATTTATCTGACCAACTCCACCCTCCTGCTGTTCTTTATGACCCTGCTTTAAATTGGATTCATCCTTCTACCACAGGGCTACTAAACAATTAATGTTCTCTTGAATGTAGGAGGTTGAATTAACATATAAAAGTAGTAATATTTCTGCCCATACTTTGTCATCCTGGCCATCCAAAGATACTTCCTTTGCAGACAGTTTCTTCAGCTTCTTTTTAGACATCTTCAAATACTATGAAAAAAAAAACAAACCAAAAACATGTTGTCTTTATTGCCTGTTTTAAGTTTTTAGATCCAGATGAGATAAAAATAAGTTCTAACTGCACAGAGAAAAATACTTTATAATAGTCCTCTTTTGTTTTCTCATTAGAGAGCCACAGCAGATCTCAATATGGTTAGTTAATTATTTACATCTGAGGGGACACCAGAGAAAGGACAGCAATGACACCTCCCCAGAGACACCTATTTTGTACCAGCAGACAAACAGAAACTACCATCCTTCAACACTGAGTATAACCAAGTTTTAAGACAGTCGGACATTGGCAGGGGCTTAACCCCGCAGCGGCCCCGGCCCCGGCCCCGGCCCCGGCCCCGGCGCGGCTCCTCCTCCGCCGCGGTGCGCGCCGGGCCGGCCCGGGCGCGGCTGGGAAGTGTAGGCGGAGCGGGCCGCCCTCGGCGTGTGGGCTCCGCGGCGGCTCCGTGCCGGGAATATGGCAGCTCTAGAGGCGGCGGAGGCAGCGCTAGAGGCGGCGAAGGCCGCGAGGGGCTGCCCAGGGAGGTGTTGGAGTCCCCATCCCTGGAGGTGTCCCAGGAAGGCCTGGATGTGGCACTCAGTGCTCTGGGCTGGGGACACGGTGGGGATCAGGCACAGCTGGGACTCGGTGGGCTTGGAGAGCTTTTCCAACCCAGCTGAAGCCGTGACTGTCTAAGGCAGTCCCGGCTGGGTGACTGTCGCCTTCGGCCCCTCGCGAGGATGGAGGAATGACAGTGACATCCCCTCAGCAGCAGCCCCTCCACACAAACAGCGCACACCTCCAGGAAGTTCAGGGCAGCTGTGGAAAGCTTCACCCGGAGCTCCCAGCGGGGCGATGCCCAGCTCCCAGACCCGAGCAGGGCAGCCCGGGACCGGCTCCGCCCTGAGGCGCGGGCAGCACCGGGCTCTGAAGGAGCCTCTCACGGGGGGCTGAGGGGCGACAGCTCCTGCCTCACTCCTCCCGAGGGGACAGCCCGGCGGCCCGCAAAGTACCCAGGGCGCTGTCAACACAGCTTCCCTTCCTCCCGTCCGTTTCCCTTCCCTTCTCTTCCTCCCCCCTCACAGGACGCCGTGCGGCGCCGCCTCACCCCGCTCAGCCGCTCCCCGGCGGGCCCCGCGGCAGCTGTCGGGGCCGTTCGGGCTGTGCCCGCCGCGGCTGAGCTCTAGAGGCGGCGGAGGCAGCGCTAGAGGCGGCGAAGGCCGCGCTGGGGCGGCGGCAGGAGCAGCAGCAGGAGGAGGAGGAAAACCACAACCATGAGGCTGAAGGCGGTGGCGGGCCGGCGGCGCTCAGTGAGAGCGGGCAGGGATCGGGCGGGTAGGGGGAACCGGGCCCTCCGTGCCGGGGCTGAGGGCGGGTGGGCGCCATGCGGAGCCCGGGCGGGTTTGAATTTACAGCCCGGGCCGGTTTGAATTTACACCCCAGCCGGGTTTGAATTTACACCTCGGCTGGGTTTGAATTTACACCCTGGGGCCGGGGAGCCCTGGGAGGCGCAGGCTCCCGGCTCTCCCGTTTTCCCAGCGCGGTGCGGGGCCACACGTGTTCCCGCCGGGCCTCGCTACGCTTGAACCCGCGCTCCTGTCGCTTCTTTCTTCCCCAAACCTACAGATATTTTGTCTTTGAGGATCATTTATTATCCCGTGAGGTCCCTTGGGGAGGCCGAAGTGCGGCGTGGGCCGCGCGGGCTCAGCCGCGCATCTTTCCTCGCAGATTTTGAAACCAAAACGTGTTTGCGCCATGTGCTGCAGCAGGCAGGTTGGACCACCGTGGTCCTTCCGACCTGGCCCGCTCTGGGATTCTGTAAATTGGTTTTGTTGGACCTCAGCTCCCCAAGTGAGCCCTTGGTGCCAGCCCTTTGCTGCTGCAGCCTTACGGTTCAAGTGAACTGACTCTTCTAATGAATTCTTTTTCGCGTGTAAGTGTACTTCAGGCTCTCTGAAGAAGCGTTACTCTGTTTGTGTGTGATCAGTGATTCCTGGTGGGCATTTAAAAAATCCTGACAATCCTGACGTCTTGGTTCGGTAGCAGCCTGCCTTTCTTCATCTTTCAGTGTGAAATCTTACCTCTTTCCTTGTACGTTTACATATTAACTAGCTGATTTTTACATATACTTGTATTATCCTTTTGTCCCTTTTAACCTCTCCACGTGCTCTGAAGATGCAGACTGTCCAACTCTGCTGGATTTTGTCACTGCTGTGCTCTCACTATACATTTTTATAACTGTTTCTACTTTTCCCACAACTAATCAATAGTTGTCAGGGATTTCTTGCCAAACATGCTTTTACTTACTCGTTTTCTTTCTGTCTTGATTTTAATAAAGCACGTAGAAACTATCACCAGGAATCCTGCAACTTTTTAATAGAGCAGTAGGCTCCATGCAAATCTTTCTTAGGTGAGTTGTCATCTTAAAACAGGTCTGTGAGGAGCACAGCAACAATCTCTTCCTAGCAATGCACCTCCTGATAGATTTTAAGACAGCTAGAATATTGTACTCTGGGCTTCTGTTTTTTCAGGTTTTTGAGCCCCTGTCTTGAGGTATTCCTGCTATTTTCTCTTTCTGTCAGGTTTCATAATAACAGATATTTTTACCTAACAGCAATGTTTAAAAGAAAACAAACAGAAGTAGCCCAGGGGAATCTGAAGAACTGTTGTAAGATCCTTCAGCCTGTCTTTAAGTTGTGGTCAGGAATAGCTGGATAGGCAAGACCAGCAAAATCAGAAAACCATGGAATCATGAAATGGTTTGGGTTGGAAGGAACCTTAAAGCCCATCCCATTCCAGCCCCTGCTATGGGCAGGGACACCTTCCACTGTCCCAGGCTGCTTCCTCCACATCCAGAACAACCATCCATTTCTGCATCCTCTGGAAATAACTTCCAACACAAACCAGTTTGTAGGTTCATGTTTTCTCCATGAGGTGCATCCTAGTTTCTGTGTCAGGACAGACAGCCCCTGGTTGCCTTTTGTGCCCTCTCTGCACCTCCTGTCTGTCCCATGCACGCTGAAAAGCCTTGGCCTGCTCTATTGCTTCTCAGTAGCTGCAAAGTGATGCCCGAGCTTTATTTCTTGTTACCCATGGTTGAAACCACTAGTCCCACCTCTCCCTGGAATCTTGCAAGGAGCAGGACAATATTTATAGATTTATGTGGCTTTCTGAATCCTCTCCTAGTGCTTCCTTATATTCCTTGGACGGGGATCAGACCACACGTTCTGGGGATTTCTACCTTTTCCTTCAGTTCTTTTCCCCGGGTTTGACTATTCTCATCATTTTATTGTCCCAACTCTCAGCTTCTTTAAATGCTTGAAATTCTTCACCAGGCCCATCTGTACTGCCCCAGGAAGTAATTCATTTGCAAATGCTGATGGCACCAGCACTTACCCCTCATCACTGCCTCTGCCGATAACAAATTCCTGCCTTGGTCCCTTCTTTCATACTGTTTGATGAATGAACTATACTGTTATCAAACTTTTTTAGCTGATAGTAAATTGTCAGGGGGATTTGGAGCTCCTCCTTGCCTCTTTGCCTTGCTTCACTGCATCCTGCCAGAAAACAATCTGTAAATGTTATTTTCATCTTAAACATCTGATACTGATGTGTGAATAGTCATTTCAGCTGTCCAGGATTACATTTTTGCACAGTGTTTTCCAGGGATAGTTGGAGTGAAAATTCATCTCATACTATTCTCCTACATAATTTTTTCCTCCTTCATGCTTGTAGTTAGCACCAGATTATTGGACACAAACGAACATGTGTGAATACTTCAATTACATCAGTGACACTTATACTGTGTTTTTGTTTGGTTTTAAGATGGTTTGGTGGTCTCTGAAAGCGTGAAAAGCAACAACACTGATGTGAAAATTCCCGAGTCAGAATCGGAAGCTGAAGACAAAGGAGCAGAAGAAGAACGCCCCAGGGAATCTGATAGCAACACTTTGGATGTATCATCTGATTACCCACGAGGTTTGTTAATAAACTCTTAATATTTGTACCATGTGCTGGAGGAGAGGTAGAAATACTAGAGAAGAAATCTAAAGGGAGGGTGTGAAATCTCATTTTAAAACTCACCTTTGTGTCCTGACCACATGGATCTGTTGCTTTGTCTGGCATAAGAAAACCTGAAGATTTATCCTTTAAAAATGTTGTAAAGCTTAAAGGTTCTACAGAATCTATTAGAGTGGACTGGGAAGTTCTGTGTGCTGAAATCAATAAAGCAGATTTCAGCCTAATTTTCTTGGTATTGGCAAATTCTGACTGATAAGTTGAAAAATCAGGTGGTAGATTTAAAGGTTAAATTGTTTACTAAGGGAAAGAAAAAAATGCTAGAATTTAATGTATCCTGGCTCCACAGTGAATAATTGTTCTTAAATTTGGTCCACTTGTAGTAGATAATTAGTTTTGCCAGTGAGTTCATACCACGTTTTTGTGCTGCTTTTGTGCAGGATTTGCATTCACTAACAATGCTGAGCAGTAAAACCAGGTGTAAAGGGAATGTGACTTATCTTTTCAACTGTTTTTTTTTTTCAAATGAGGGTCTTTCTATCTCAGAAAGTTTGTGTGTCAGTATTAAAAGGAAGTAGAAATATATGAAAATATATGGATCTTATTAAACAGCTATTCTGGGGATAATTTTTGCAGTCATCTGTGCTGCCATGGAACTAAAAGGACAAAAACAAGTATTTCAGTTGCTACTGCAGTCATTCTCTAACAATGCTAGATTTGATATGTTGCATAGAAAAGTAGCAGTAAACTAAGAATGTTTAATTTCTAAATATTTCTGGGGTTTTTTTTTTTTAGAAAAACATATTTCAATTCAGAGACACCTTGCTGATCTAGAGAAACTGGCTGACCTGAGAGCAGGTGAGTTGTCCACAGCAGTGTCCCAGAACATTTTACATTTTCCTTTAGATTTTATCTTTAACACACTGCATATATTTATGATATTTAAAGACAAGGGGTTTTGTGAAAAAGGGCTTTATGATTTCTTCTCTTGTTCTTCTGCTAAATTCTGCCTGAGAGGTTGTTTGACATTCAGCTAGTTTTTATTTAGGTTAATACTTCAAGAGCTTCAACACCTTTGTACACAGTCTTGCCTTTGCTTTTTGTGTCTCACATGTAGGATTTTCAAGAATTATTTTATATTTTTTAAATTATTTTATATAAGGTACATTGCCTTATTTTGCAGCTTAAATAGATATCAGCTGCTTGTTTTGTCCGAAACATCCAGGAGTTGGAACAACAAAATCTTGTTTTAACCTCCTGATTTGTTGGAGATTTTGGTTTGATGGGTTTTTTAAAACATTTCAAGTCTTTGCATGTCATCTGTAAAGTTCTGTTGTTCCTCAGTACTTTTCAGAAGTTTCATTGGCCTCGTGTTGCTGAAGTAAAAAATACTAAAAACCAAAACACAAAGGTTGTAGGAGTTAATAATTTTTAAAGTTATAGTGATTTTGGTCTATATTATATGGAGCAGAAAAAGGAAACCCATAAATTTGAAGTTTGTGCATGAAATAGAATGTTCCCTGAGGACTTCATCTTTAACTCAAGTTGATTTTACCTTCAGCCTTTTTTCTCCTGGCCTGCATCTCCGCTAACACAAGTGGTAACTGCATTTCATGTTTCTCATAGTTTTTAATTGTATTTTCAGACCAAAGGAAGCCTTGTCCATTGTGTCCTGAGGAGAAATTCAAAGCTTGCTATAGCCACAAACTCCATCGTCACTTGCAGAATTTGCACTGGAAGGTTTCTGTTGAATTTGAAGGTAATGGCAATTGGGTTTGAATAGTAAATACTAGAAGAAATGTGGATATGTTCTGTTTCATCTTTCATAATTCCTCTTGACTTAAGCATTTTGTTACCAGCTATGAATTAGAACCATATTTTGACAGAATGAATTTTGAGGTGGGATGTAAAGTGTAAATGTGAAAGAATGCTATTCTTCTCCAGCCAAAATGGTTACAATTATGCATTTTCTCTTTAGAAAAACAACAATAATTGCTTGGCATGTCATGAAAATTACCATAAAATTTAAAATACGTGTGTAATGAAAACTACTGCAGTAAAAGTTTTAGTTATATATTAATAATAATCAGACACACACACAGGTGATCAGTTCTAGTGGATCATAAAGATTCCATGGGTTCCAATAAACACTTGAATCTTGATGTAGTATCAATACTTAGTAGCTTTAATTGTTTTATAATAAACTCTGTAATCTGCTTGTGAGATGCAGTAAAATCCCCGCCAGAAGTTGAGGAAGGAAAATCAAGTGAGCAGTGTGTGTTTTTTAAAAATTCAAGTGTGTGGGTTTGTGGCAAATAAAGTGACTATTTAGAGGATGGGCAAGATAAAGTTGAACTATACATTTTCCAGTTGGAGTATCAGGTATCTCATTTTGGTTTTCTTTTACTGTACAACATATGTTTATAGGAGTCTTCACACAAGTCTTTTGGCCAGGTAACAATATTTTTGTGAAAGACTCACAGGTACTTTTGAACTGGAGACTTGGTGTAGCTTTGTAAGATGCTCCAAGTTTTTTTAAATAAAATTTAAATTCTTTGCATTTTAAAGTTTAAAATGTATAATTAGCTGATAAATTTCCCTGTGTGGAGAGTGAATGTACCAGATAATTGGTGATGTTCTCTTGTTGCTGTGTGGTGAAATCTGAAGTGAGAGCATGTGTTGCAGGCCACAGATGTGCTGTTCATTTACTGTTCTGGTGTGGTATTTGTTTTCCAGGGTACAGAATGTGCATCTGCCACTTACCCTGTCGGCCAGTAAAACCCAACCTTGTTGGAGACCAGGTAAAAATGCTGAATCCCAGAAATTCTTGTTACTGTGCAAAGTGCGGGAATTGGGTGACTGAGGGGAACTTTTGAGATCTGCTTAGTTGCCAAATATGTCTTGCTCCTCTGTGTGTGATGCCAAAATCTTGTTGGTCCAGGATGTGTGATAGAACCCTTGGGTAGCTGCATGTGGTTGTACCTCTCAGTGTGGGGGGCAGCTGCCTGGGGCAGCTGTGGCTCTAGATTCCAGAAGTTTTGAGTGCTCTAGAGGTATCAGACAGATGACTTCTCATATGCCTGTGTTCAGATCTACTTCAAGCATGTTTTATGTCTTCTGGAGCTACATAAAAGGCTCTGTTTTACAGACATTGTCAAAGATGGGAGCTCATTACCACTGTATCATCTGCTCAGCAACTATAATACGAAGAACTGACATGATCGGGCACATTAATCGTCATGTGAATAAAGGAGAGACTGAGTCCAGGTTTAGCACAGGTGAGCTCTGACTGACAGGAAGCATTCACTCCTTTTCTGTCATGTACCACCTGCAGTAACTGTGCTAAGGGGTGGGAGACACAGGAGAAATTCAGAAACAGAGATTTAGCCTTTCTAATGAAAAATCTGCCCTTAATATTTCAGAACTTTTGTTTCTTCGGAGTTGTGATTTAGTCTTGCATTGACCAGTTCCTGTGTTCTTACTGAGATAACTAGTACTCCCCTCACCCTTAATGTTGTAAGTACTAGCTTGTGTGTTTCCAAAAGAGTGAGGACATGGCATCCACAGGAAAAAAAAAAAAAAAAAAAAGTCTGTAATAAATCTTTCTGCAGTGAAAAATCCTTAGCTTTTTATCCAGACTGAACCAGGAGGACATGGCATCCACAGGAAAAAAAAAAAAAAAAAAGTCTGGAATAAATCTTTCTGCAATGAAAAATCCGTAGCTTTTTATCCAGACTGAACCATCTTGGGTTCCCAAAACAAGGTGATGTTTTTCCAGTCTCAGAAAGTCATGACAGAGGTGTCAGTAGTTCTTTGGTAAATTGCAATCCTACCTGACTTTGTCCAGAATGAGACTTTGATTTCTAAAATTGCATAAACTAGGTTAAAAGCATTTTAAATAATTGGAATGCCAGTAGTTTGATGCCTGGGCATCAGTGTGCATGTCTGAAAAGCTATAGTAGTACTGCATTCCACATCTTTATAGATTTTGTGCTGTGAAATACATTGATCTCTGTGTGCTTTCTTCAGAGCTCTGAGTAAAGAATGGCCCATTTTGCATTTTTAACAAAATGCATGAGGCAGTTTTTCCTTACAGAGCGAGGAGAAATCCAGAGGTTTTGTGATCTGTAGGCACTGGGCAGCTCTTGGGGCCCTTGAAGGTGGAGCGGATCCACCATGTGTGTTTGAAAGCCCTGAGAGAGGCAGGGTCGTCATATCCAGTTAATACAAATTTTTCCTGGTTTTTCCTAGGTACATTTTACACTGTGGATGAATTGCTCAGAGGAATGGCAGCCTGTGTTTACAGCTGTCAGATCTGAAAGCTTGTTTTGCCACAGGCTGTCTCCACAGAGCTCTGGTGCTGGAATTGTCCATGTGCTTGTGCTGTTCACGCACAGTTTGTGGGGCTGTTCAATAACTTAAATCAAGGATTTTTGCAGTTCATTGAGACACGTTCAGGACTTTGTTAACAGGGTTTTAATTAATGAGCAATGTATTATGTTTAAACATGCAAAACAAATGTGCTAAGTCTCAGGCTCAGGAGCTGGCTTTCTTAAACTGGAGTGGATAGATAGGAGCCCAACTGAGAAACAAATCTGATGTTTTATGAGAAGAAAAGTGTGGTAGAGCATGATCCTTATTTGCCACTTCTGAGATTAGAAGATCAATTGTTGCCTGCTTCTCCCCTCATCCTTGTAAACCTGCCCATGTGCTGGTTGGATTGCAGCAGCAGACTTGCTTTATGGGAGCAGTTTTTTAGTGTGATTTACCAACTGTGTTAATATTAATTTCAGTTCTCACCGATTCTTTCCTTCTGCCTCAATCGCTTGTTTCAGTTCGTGCTCCCAAGTCATCTTACAAAGTGGTGAAGGAGTCAGCCACAGATGTGCAGGTTCTTCCCAACCACTCCACGCCCCAGAAAACAGATTCCTATTTTAATCCTAAAATGAAACTCAACAGGTGAGAGAGCAGGGAGTGGGAGGATGCATCAGAGGGGGGAGTTTGTGGTGAAAAATATGTATTTTGAAAAGTAACCCTGTGAAACTTCTGTTCAGAGGGCAGGAGAAAGGAGTTTCTCATCAGAAAACTCTTTTTGAAAAATGATATTTATTCCCAAGAACACTGTATGTGAAATAGTGTCATTTCTTAAGTAAATAAGTATTTTCCTGTAATTTCTAGATATTACTTTAAGAATACTCTGCTGTAGAATTCAACT
Organism: Pyrgilauda ruficollis; assembly: GCF_017590135.1. NCBI lineage: Eukaryota > Metazoa > Chordata > Aves > Passeriformes > Passeridae > Pyrgilauda > Pyrgilauda ruficollis. The sequence goes on along the minus strand of NW_024526488.1, from coordinate 4,415,997 downwards.
TTTCAGCATAGCTGAGGTTTTTATTTACAGTTCTTCCCTGTAAAAAATGGAGTTCAGTTTAAATATTCCACTGTTAGGTTAAAGGAAAATAAATAAGGAAAAGGAAGCAGAAATGTTCTCTCAACTTACAGAGTATGATTTTTATCTTCCAGGCAGTTGATATTCTGTGCGCTGGCCGTGCTTGCTGGGGAGCGCAAACCCATTGAATGTTTGGATGCTTTTGGTGCCACGGGTAAAGTCCATTTCTTTAATATTTTGGTTAATATCCAATGGAAGGAAGCAGCAGAAATTCATAACTGACATCACATACTCAAAAATAATGTGAGATATGTAATAATTCTCTTCCTTAGGCAGGGACTCCTGAGCTTCCATACAAAAAGACAGCTGTCAAAAGCTGTATTAAGGCTTTTAAAAAGGCTGAAAATGATATTAAAGTTCAGCGTTCTTCTTAAAATCAGTTGTCTTACTGTCCTTAAATTCTGTTTTTCCACAGGAATCATGGGATTGCAGTGGGCGAAGCACCTCAGAAGTTCTGTGAAAGTTACAATTAACGATTGTAATGAAAATTCTGTGACAATGATTAAGGAAAATTGTCATTTAAACAAAATGAAGGTGAAACTGAACATTAGGGAAGAAGACAGTGATGAAACTGTGGGAAATGGAGAAGAAAACAGTGACACCATTGAGGTGACAAAAATGGATGCCAATGTTGTCATGCATTTGAGATCATTTGATTTTATGTAAGTGTTGAGTACTTCTGTCAGTTTTCTGGTTTCTAATGACACACCCCACTCCACTTCCCAGTATATGGTTATTTGGAGAAATTGCAGTGATAAAAGAATGAACTAGCAGTCACTTGAAATGTAATTTTCTTGTCCCTGAAATAGTATGGGGACAGAACTTTAATGTTAAATGTTTTAGAAATTGCTGGAAAAAATATTAGTCTTTCTGGCATTCAGAATGGGTTACAAATATACATGAAAATTTTAACTCGGGCTGGGGTTTTTTTATAACTTCATTGTCTGTTTGCTGAGGGAAATACCAAATCAGTTTTGGGTCTTTTAAAAACTCGTTTTGGTTTAAAATGGTGGTCGTTGCATCTCTTGTTTTTATCTATTTTGCAGCATATTAACTTTGAATTAAAGCAGGCTGATTCTTCCAGGTTGGGTATACAGATGCATGCATTCAAACCCTATACAGGATGGTGGGATTTTTTTTGAGTTATTAATGACTAACATTCAGATCTAAGCATTGCTGGAAGTTTTAGTCCTGTTCCTTCTTTCTGTTTTAAATGTGATCATAGGTGTATAAAGCAGTGTTTTCCTCAGTAAAGCCAGGCTTTGGAACATTTATAGACACTCAGTGGTACGTCCTTTTTTTCAGCCATTTGGACCCCTTTGGAACTTCTGTGAATTACCTGGACTCTGCCTTTAGAAACGTGAGAAACCTTGGGATTGTGTCACTGACATCCACAGACATCAGCTCCCTCTATGCCAAGGCTCAGCACGTGGCCCTGCGTCACTACGGCTGCAATATTGTCAGAACAGAGTACTACAAGGAGCTGGCAGCCAGGGTTGTAATTGCTGCTGTCACAAGGTACTGCTGAACCATTTCCAATTAGGGTAAAAAATTATTAGGTAATTATTAGAAATAATTAGTAACTGAGCAAGGTGAAAATGCATCAGTGGGGGGTGGGGGGGTGGATGGTAATGTGAAAAAAAAATGCCCTGACTTGCAAACTCTTCTATTTCTCTGTCAATTTTGCCATTTTAGAGCTCCATAGGACTTCCTAGATACAAGGAAGTATTGCTTCCTTGAATGGCTTCTATCTAAGCCTTTCAGTTAGACTTGCTTCAGTGGAACCTGATGTTCACTGCACATCCTCATACTTGAGGTTAAAAAGATGGATGTGGTTACTGACTTGTGAAATCAGTTATTTGCATATAGATACTCTAACTAAACTCAGCCTGTTAAAGAAATGCAGACCTAAAATCTAGTTGGGAAAAAAAGGTACAGGCAGGAAGAGGGGACAACTGCTTGGGAAAGATGAGGAGGAAATGAAATCACCAGTGGTTTTGAGAATGCTGGAGCACAAATGCTGAGCTGAACGTGTTTAGATTTCCCTTGTCCTCTCTCTGCTCATGTGATGATGCAGGTGGCAGACCACTATTTCTAGCTGTGATAAAAAGAAGTAAAATTAGATTTGCTTGGCCTGCCAGGAAGGCCACAAAAGGAGGCACTTCAGAAAGAACACTTCCTCCTGATCTCTCAAATCTTCAGTACCCCTTTCTAGGAAGTGGGCAAGCTCAAGAACTGTGCAGCAGGTTCAGGTGTCAATGGCAGTGTTTACCTGCTGAATTCAGTTCAATTTGGTTTCTGTGTGTGTTTCTCCCCCCAGAGCTGCAGCTCGCTGTAACAAAGGCATTGAAGTGCTGCTGGCAGTAGCTCTGGAACACTTTGTTCTGGTGGTGGTCAGAGTTTTACGGGGCCCAACCCCTGCAGATGACTCTGCAAAGAAGGTCCGGTACCTCATCCACTGCCAGTGGTGTGAAGAGAGGGTTTTCCAGAAAGAGGGCAATATGGTGGAAGGTAAATGGCTCTTCTTTTGCAGTTTGTCTCTCTGTTCTGTGCCTTGTTTATATTTACATCCCATCAGTAGCAATTCCCTTGTATGTAACGAGTGGTATGTGTGAGGTGGAGAGGGCGCTGTGCTTCATGGCTATGGGCTGGATTGGTTGTCTGCATGGAATTTCCTGTAAATGGACTGGATTTGTGGCACACACTGCTCAGGTTGTGGCTGCCCCATCCCTGACAGTGTCCAAGGCCAGGTTGGACAGGGCTTGGCGCAGCCTGGGCTAGTGGAAGGTGTCCCTACCCATGGCAGGGGGTGGCACTGGGAGGGTTTTAAGGTCCCTTCCAACTCAAACCATTCTGAGATCTGTTGCTACACAGGATTTCTCTAGTCCTGTGTAGAAACAGCCTGCTGGAGCTGCCAGGATGCCTGGTGTGTCCATGAATCTGCCACTAGGAATAGCCTTTGATACTGTTGGGTTCCTTCAGATGGCAGCAGCTGGATAGCTTTTGGTGTCAGATTGCTTTTCTGCTGCATTTCAGTTCCTTAAATTGCAGTGGACTGAGCAGTCTGGTTTTCCCCTGGTGTTGTTAATGGGCTGTCCCCACACACACGTTAGCAAAGACAGGAGACTTTGACAGAGAGACAAGAAAACTTGCACTCGTGGAGATGCTGGTTTGAATTAATATAAACTCTTAAACCTTGTTTCCAAATTAGAGGCTCTTAGATAGCTTGGTGTCAACTCATGGTGTCTTTGCCCTGCTCAAGAGAGATGCATAAGCATGCAATGAGCCTGGTATTAAAAAGTTGTTAAAAATCAGATAACAGTTTTAAGGATGGGGATGAGTAGCTGAATACAGTGTTATTGTAGAGATCTTAATTTGTAAGTGAACTGTTTGCTTAATGCCTTAATTGCACTGGGCTTACAAGACTCATAGGTGGACTGTGTTTTTCAGATGTAACTGGCTGATGTTTCAGATTTTGTAGCTGGCACTTAGTGTTAACCTGGACAGCTGTTTATGTAACAGTAGGAAGGCAGATATTTTCCTTGTTTCTTGAAAGAAACATAGGGAAGTTATGTTGGGGTTTTTTTCCTTCAGTGTTTTAACACTGATTACAGATCAAGTCATCAATCAGAAAATCTCACCATGAGCTGCTTGGCAGAAGTAAATACAGTGTCACACTTCTGCTGTTGCCCTTCCAAATACCTCACTGAAGTGAGCTCCCACTGCATCTCTCTGTCTCTGCATGACTAACACAGTAACACAGGCATGGCTGGCTATTGCCAAGCAATCTAAATGCTGTTTTTCTGCTGCAGAAAACCCTTACCAGCAGCTGCCCTGTGACTGCCACGGCAGCATGCCTGGGAAGACAGCAGTGCTTCTTGGTCCTCTCTGGTAAGTTCACATCACAGGACACATCTGGAGAGTCACTCTGGGTCCAGGAGCTCTGAGGCTCAGCTGTTCATACCATAATATTTTTTTATTTTAGCACTACAAAAGGAGGTACAGAAATCAGGAGGAGCTCAGGAAACCAAGTGTGGATTTCAATTTAGTGGGGTATTCAGTTTTTCTTTTTGTTCAGACTGGTTAATAAATAGTAACACATTTTAAATTCCACATTCAGTGCACTTATGGAATATGTCCTGCACAGGAGAACCTGCCTCTGTGTTCCTCTGTTTGCCAAAAGTAACTCCTGTTACTCTATACTTATAGAGAATTTATTAAATAAATCATTACATGTGCTGATGTTAATAAATACTACATTGCTTGTTAATTAATATTTGTAGCAACAAGAATAAATATTTTAGTCTTTAGGCCATTTCAAATCAGTATTAATTATTGGTGATCAATAGCACCTTTCTTGTGGGGGCTGAATGATTTTCTCTACATTCTCTACATCTTAGGGCTGAAATAAAATGACTGGTTTTGAGATCTTGATTTTTTTTTTTTTTTTTTTAAAAACAAGACCAGTGTTGTTGTCATTGCAAAAAATCAATTCAGTGTAACATAATTGCTGATCAATTTGGGCAAGGGAATTTTGGAGCAGCTTGCATTAAGAAGCCTTAACTTTTGATTTCTCTTGTGTTTCATAGGTCAGGACCTCTCTTTAACACTGGATTCCTCAGGAGGATGCTCCTGGAGGCTGTGCAGTATGGCTTGGATGAAGCTCAGCCACTTCTGAAGACATTAGTTTGTGAAGCAGAGTGCACAACTCCCAAACATTTTTCTACCCACAGTCTTGGTGACGAGAACAAACAAGGTAAGAAAAGGGGCAGCCTGTTCACAGAGAGGACTGGCTTTGTGGTGATATTTAGAGATGCTGATCTGTGATAAGTTGTTTAACAGCAGGATATCCATGGAGCTGAATGCATTATTGAATAATTGGATTATTTCACTCTCTGTAATTAAAGCATTTTGCCACTTTACAATACAACTAATTTTGCCTTCTAATTGTATTCTAGAAGAGTGTGGCGTATATATTAGAACACCAAATACTTCTGCAGAATCCTACTTAGTACACGGTAAGTGGAACATTTTGGTGTAGCTTTTTTTATATTTAACAGTATTGCACTCTGGAGTTTTTTCCCACCCAGTACTGATTTGATTTTATCTTTATCCAGAATCATTTATTGGTAAAAGCAAAATGCCAAATACTCTATGAAGGCCACTTTAATTTACTTGTTACTACAGAAAATGGCGTGTTGATTAAATTCAGGCCAGATTTTACCTCTGCAAACACTGGCTTACAAAAGCAGGCACACAGCTGAAGTTGCTGCGTGGCTTTGTTTTTGTGTGTACTGCCTGAGGCTTTGCTGGCGTTTTTGGGGTGCCTGTGAGTGCTGAGTGGTTCCTGGCCTTGTTGTGCTGCAGGCAAGAGGAAGAGCGAGGAGGTGCTGCGCGGCACGGCGAAGCGGCAGCGGGCCGAGCACAGCACCGAGCACCCCCCGTTCTACTACAACATCCACCGGCACAGCATCAAGGGCATGAACATGCCAAAGTAAGTGTGGGTTCACCTTCCAGCCTGCCCTCACTCTGACACACAGCTTGTTCTGAGTCAGCCCTGTCAGCACCACGTCCGTTCTAATGCGGGGCTTTGGTTTTGCTGCCCTTCTTCCCAGGTTAAATAAGTTCCTGAACTATCTGTTGGAGGCCGGATACCGCGTGAGCCGAACCCACTTTGACCCCATGGGAGTCCGCACCAACGCGCCCCTGGTGCAGTTCAAGACTGTTCTCATGAAGTACAGCACTCCCACCTACGTGGGGGCACAGGCAGAGGGCACTGTGCATCTCCCTGGAGAGATCCAGGTGGGAGAAGAGGTTCCAGCTGCTGCAGTGTTGAAGGCGGAGGAGGCTGAGTTAGCAGAAGATGATAAGTCTGGGGTTGCCACCGCTGTGGTCACAGAGTCCTAAGCCACTCACTGTGCTGCTGAATAATGCAGATTGGTTTGTTCATCAGGATGTTACAGACTTCCAGCACACCCTGTTCCAGTAAGCCACTCCTTCCTCCCAAGCTGGAGTTTGACTGTTTTGAGCTGCCTGTTGTACTTCAAAAGGACAGTTTAGACTTAGGTAACAGAACTTAACCCTGATCCCGGCATGGCTGTGGTCACAGAACCAGCACTGTGGGGAAGGCTGTGGAGTTAACTGCTTTTATGCTCACCTCCTTTTCACACTGAGACATGGAGGCTGCTTCCTAGTCTGTCCAGGCCTTACTGCCAGCACAGCATCCAGGAGGGGGGCCAGGGCCAACAGTATTCAGCATTTTGGAATATGACATTATTGTGAAACAGCCTGTTCCTGAAATGCATCATTCCTAAACCTGGCCAGCTGTGATCCAGAGAGAGGGCATGCTTAAGGTAAGAAAATAGCACAGGATAAAATGCCCTCTGAGTTAAAGCCAGGCAGTCCTGCCTGAGTGCAGCTGTAGCTCCATGTTGCACACGTAACTCTGCATTCAGGTGTGTTTCCAGGGTTCTGCCTCATGGCAGGAGCTGATCCCAGGAGAACAGGTAGGGGCGGTGACACGGCTGCTAGCGAACTTCAGTTTGTACCCAAATCGTAGTGAATTGTGTAGTCACTCTAGGTAGTTGTCTGCTCAGAGCTTAGTGGTTGTGTGCTGCAGAAAGGTACAGGGATACGGGACCACAGTGGATGTTCAGGTGAAGTTTGTGGTGAGTTGTCAATAGTAACTCTGAGCTAAGACCTCTTCTGTGAAGGAGCAAAGCTGCCAGGTGTTGGCAGTTGTGGTTTCCTTAAATACATGGCAGCATTCCAGCCAAACCAGCTTGCCTTTGTCCTTTCTTTCCCCCACACTTAGTTCTGGTATCTCTGTGTATTCCACTTGAATAGCTGTCAGCAGTGGTTGCTCTCAAGTTTGGTGTTCAGCCTGGCCCCCAGTGTTAGGTTTATCGAAGACCAGAATATGAGGGGTTATTATCCTTACCCATCTCTGAAACTTTATAATAAAAGTAACAGGACTAATGCACTCCTGATGATGCAAAGCATCCTATGCTCCTGTCAGGCCAGAAGTTGCTGCTGCCTCTTCCACTCTCTTCAATTCCAGATTGCTTTGGTGGAGAATTACTCTCTTCTCTAATTTCAAAAAGGAAGAACCCACTGAAGGGTTCTTGAATCAGTGATACAGCAACATTTCCTTCAAAAATGTTGTGCTTACAGTTCTTTTCCAAAAATCACCTGGGAGCACATTGGAAAGCTAAGTGGAAGGAGACAATTTCATGTTCCCTAGTGGCATTTTTGGGTTTTTAAGCGGATAGACTGCTGGCAGACATTGCTTGCAGGTAACACACTTCAGTGTTAGTAAGATAAAAGCAGTCCTAAAGTCAGTTACCTGGGCAAAGGATTGTTCTGATTACAGTAAAGTAGGTTAAAAAGAAAGTTTAACTGAAGCCCCTTGTGGGAAATACTTTTGCTTACTCTTGCAGCTCCTTTTAAGGAGCCAAAGGTATTGAATACCTTCTCCAAGCCAATGCAACTATTCCCAGGTGTGGAAGGGCAGTAAAAGTGAAACTCAGACTTGTCTGTACAGTCTGCTCTTTTCCTCTGCCAGACAGGCAGAAGCTGTTGTAATCTGTCAGGGACCAGCTGAAGGGTGTTTGTAACTCAGGCCTCTGGGAATTCTTTTCCTATTCAGCAGGTGTCTCTGCTGTTGACCAGGTAGGGTCAGTCCTGCCATAATCGCCTGGCAGAACATTACTGTAGGTTTGAGTCTGGAGCTTGGCACATCTTATTCCTCCTTGCATGGATCCACATGGCGAGGAAGCTTTCTGGGAGTTGAAGCTGTTCAGAGGCAATTTGGGTAACCAGTGGTGGTCCAGAGAGCAGCAGGATTTCTTCAGTCAGACACTGTTCATTTTCAGTGCATCTCAAGAAACTCTACACTGGGCATACTCAAGCACTGCCTCTTAACTCAAGGTGCATCCTCTTCTTAAAAGTTGTGGTGAATGTAGAGAGAAAACAAGGAAAGGAACAAAATTTGATCTCTCTAAATAATGCACCTCAGCTGAAGGGGTTCATTACAGTTGCTCTCTGCTGCTATTGACTGAAGCTGCCTAATAGCTAAATGCACCCAGAGTTGCTGGGCTTAACCTGAGTGCTGTGAAAATCCTTCCCTTCCTCAGGCTGCAGGATCTGGTTGGAACAGCAGTATCTGGGACAGGTCAGTGGAAGAGCTGGTACCTTCTGTGTGCCCCTGTTTCTCACTCAGGGCTCAGGAGCTGAGCTGCTCTCAGGGGACTGAACAGCCACCACTGGTGGAGCTGAGCTGCACCTGCACAGAGCCAGGGTGGCAGCACAAACACTGCCCAAAGGGGGTCCTTTACCAACCACAAGAGGAAGCAGCACTGCAATTCCCAACAGCTTGTTGATAACATTTTTGCTTTTATTGTCAATTTGAGCATTTCAGTGGGACTTTAGTTGGATAGGAGATAGTTTAGTTGGATATTAGGCTTACCCGTACGTAACACACATTATGTACTTACAAAAGAACATGGCTTTAAAAGGGGGAAGAATAATGGCATTTTGAAAATAAAATAGCTTATAGCACTAAAGAGTCACAGTGCAATCAATGGTTTAATCAAACAACTACATTATATATATAATATTTAAAGAACATAAATATTCAGGAAATTCACTACAACATGAAAATAAAAGCTTCACATTCTCTCACGCTTTTCAAAAGAACTGGAGACAAAGTGACAGCTCCTAGACAGACTGCTCAGCTTCACAACTTCTCTTGCTTAAGGGTCTGTCTCTCCCCTCAGCTCCCCCCAGGAGGGATGCTGGCACTAATCTAGAAGTTTTCCCCAGTTACTTTAAAGCATTTAGCACAGCCACTCCCCCACCCCCCCGTTATATTCCGTGGACATGCACTACAGTCTATACAGCAACGCTTCACAAAGTCAGCAAAAACAGGTCCCTAATAGCTGCCCCTCTGTGCTCTGGGGCCTGAACTCTTCCATTTCATGTCACAAAAGCCCAAGGCTCTCCAGTCAGAGGAAATAATTAAGTTACTCAAAGAAGCCTGTGCAGTTTCCACAGCGGGATAAAGCTGATCTGAACAGCAGCCAGAAGGGATGCTATTTACAAGTGCTAGGAAAGCCCAGAGCCAGGGAAGGGCAAGTCCTTCCCAGGAGAATCCCCGAGCAGAATACATGTATCACATGCCAAAGCCGGTGGGAGTCCAGGACACAGGAGGAGTGTAAACCACAGCATGTGGAGTAAAGCCTGGTGCTTCCCACCTACCACCAACTCTTTTTGCTTTGAGCCTCAGGGGCAAACGGGAGGGTTCATCAGCAAGTCTTAGAGGAAAGGGAACCTCATGGTGACAGCTTGCCTTCAGACAGGACATAGGACAGGTCAAGCTGCCCCTCAGAGCCACAGCAAGGTCCAGAACCAGGGCTGTACATGCAAATGACCAGCAGTTGCTGGGCCTTACAGCACAGCCCACTGCCACGCTGAGAAACTTGAGCCTAAATGTAAGACACTAAATGGTAAACTTTGTCAAGTACTGAAGTTGTCTTCCAAAGTGCTAAGCCATGTTTGTTAAAGCTATGGCAAAGTAACAAAAGTAGAATCTTGGAGCAGCTTACAACTGAAGTCTTCCCTACTCACACTGACACTGGGAAAAGGTCCGTGCTGGGGTGGCACAATCCCCCAAATCAAAGCATTTTGATGGCTGTGTGCTGGAATTTAGGGGATTTGCTTTAACAAAAAAGTTTTCTGGACAGTTCTTCACAGCACATTCAAAACAGATCCTACTCTAGGGAACAGAGCAGGGCTGTGAAACATCCAGATTTCTTCAGTTCAGCTGTGAGGACAGGGCAGCATTGCAGGAGGGGCCAGGCAGGAATCAAGTCCTGCATGGGGAAGAGTTAGGGGTTTGGGGTGTTAGGGTGTTTTTTTGACTGAAATAGCCATCAAAAACAAAACCAAAATCAATCTGATGAACCACTTTGCACTGAAGTATTCAGTTAAGCCCAATAAACAGCAAGGTTTTAAAGTGTCAGTTTTCACACTGGAGCTCTCTTTGGAATCCCAGAATCCCAGGATGGTTGGACTTGGAAGGAACCTTAAACACCATCTCAGTCCAAGCCCCTGCCATGGGCAGCAATACCTCTCACAAGATGCAAAATTCACTTTTTGTTCACAAGAAAATATCTTAATGAACCTTTCCTAGGGGATCAGATTACCTCTAGCTGTAAGACTAGCCCAAATCCATTCTCTACCAATCAATTCTTCAGATGGATAACAGTCACCAAATTCCAACATTTAACACATTCCTTGGCATATGCTACTATTGAACAGATTTCCTTGGCCACCCAACACTCCACACTTCACAGAGGCTACTATAACTGTGTCTGATGGAGCAGAAATCCAGATTTACCTGGACAAAACGAAGCCATTCCAAACCGGAACACTGGATCAGATATCATGCATTAGGAACAAGAAAGCATCTCAAACACTGGAATGCACTGGAGGTCATTTAGTCTCCTAGGGAAAAACCAAAAAACCCAACCCAAAGACTAAATTAAATACAGCCCAGAATACTGTCTAGTCATATTACTGAGTATAGTGAGAGTGCCTGAAGGCACCACGTGTGTTGTCCATGAACATACTGGTGGTGCCTTATTTTAATATTAAAGAAGTCATAGCTATAAAAAGAGTTAGTTCCATGCTAGTTTCCCAGCACTTATTTGTGCTCCTTGGTGGGAGCATAGTACAGTTCCATGGGTTTGTTCACTTTCCAGTACTTCTCACTGACCAGTTCCAGGGAAAAGGACCCATTTAGCACCTAGAAGAGAAGAGCAAAGTGAAAACAAATGAGGTAATCTGGTGCCATGCAGTTAAACAGGCTACTTAATTCAATGCTTAAATGTGTTGGCTTGAAGGAGTCACCAATAATGTGGCACAAGTTACAAGCTAAAAAACACAAAGATTCTCAAGTAATATTTTTCCCCTCTTCAATTTTAATTGGAGAAGAATGGCGTAAGTCAGGTCATGGCTGCTGCCATCGCTGCATTTTCCCCAATTAATTTTTATGCCTCCTTTTCTACCAAGTTTTCCCAAAAAGCAACTGCTGTGCTGCTAAATAAGCTGGTGGCACAAATTTTCCCGTGAGCCCAGCTGAGTGGGCTTTGAGCAGGGGTGCATGCCGGGCTGTGGGCGAGCGGGCAGCGCGGTGCTTACGGTGAACTGGCCGGCGGCGGTGGCGATGTAGATGGTGTACTGCTTCTCACTGGCCGTGTCCAGGTTCATCTGGTTGGACTCGCCTTTGCTCCGCAGCTCCTCCAAGGCCAGCCTCACCGCCAGGTACTTGGACAGGTGATCGACCGTGGCATTGCCCGAGGTCTTGATGTACCTGTGACAGCAGCCAAGGAAGAGCAAGAATTCCCACAGATCGTCAGTAATCACTGAGCAGCAGCTGTGGGAAAAGCCATCTGCAACGCCCCAAATATTAAAGGTCAGCTGTAAAAAAGCTTTAGAGACAGCTTCCAGCTGAAGCTTCACACAGATTTACACACACCACAGAGAGATGTCTCATCAGTGGAGAAAGCCAAGAAAAGACCTGAGGAAACACCATAAAACTACTCAGTGCTGTGAGCCAAACTGCAATCTGTGCTTGGTCTAGATTATGAACAAAAAAAGTCAGGAAAAGCTGCCAGCCTGCAAATCTTGCTAAGACAAAGCTGCTCTGGAAACTGCTGACACTTACACAAGGTTTGTTTATTCCCAAAGAATCTTAAAGTACAAAGAGGCTGATATAACACCATTATCCCACTACTGAACTGCAATGCTAGAAATCCTTAAAAACATCTTTATTCATGATCAAAGGCTTAAAACAGCTAATGACTGTATTTTTTTATAATAGTTGAGCAGTACCATCTACCTGACTTGGAACAGAAAGAAGGGAAGAGTGCTTATTTGCATCTGGCCTTGGCACAGGTTATCCAGAGAAGCTGTGGCTGCCCTTGGATCTCTGCAAGTGTCCAAGGCCAGGCTGGACGAGGCTTGGAGCAAGCTGGGCTAGTGGAAGGTGTCCCTGCCATGGCAAGGGGTGGCACTGGATGGGTTTTAAGGTCCTTGCCACTTCATCCTGTGATACACTTAAACAGGATGTGGTATGACTGAAGTAAATTGATGTTCAGAAGCCCCAAGAAGTGATGGAAAACCGAATCACCAGGAAATAGCAGCAGAATACCTGGAGATGGCAAAGGGCCACTGACCTTGTCTGTGCACTGTCATCGTTCTCCATGAGGGTGGGGTGAGGCCTGAACACCAGCTCGATCTCACTGGCCCCATCCATCACAGGATCTATGGCCACAGTGGTGTTGTTGTTGTCCAGCTCCAGCCCAGAGTCATCTGAGGTTTTGGTCCTCTTGTTGCTGGGCCCAGCTTCCTGGTTGCTGTGCGTGGAGGCGTTGCTGCAGTGGGAGCTGTCGCCGTTGTCCTCGGCCCCGCTGCCATTCTCAATCTGCTGCTTCTTGCCCCGCTGCAACCTGGCCACAAACAGGCAGAGATACACCCTGACCCATCCAGAATCCAGCCAGGTCACAGCACACCTCCTCCCCAAGTGAGGCATGTGCACATGCAAGCACTGAATGCTTCAGAGAGATTTGAAGTTAAAAAAATTACTAATATTAATTCTCTAGTACAGAAAGATACTCATAGACAGAGCTATTCATTTTTTCATGTCACTCAAACACCTTTTAGCTATGTTTTAAGGCTATTTTAACTTCACACAGTTGTTTTTCAGGCAATTGCAGACCATTATTTTCATCCAAGCATGGATTAGAATTATTACACATTATTAGAATTATCACATCCACATGTGGTTAGAATTATCAAATCACACCATGCTTTATCATGCAAAGTTTGGGGCCTCTCTCCCAGCTGGCTCTCTTAGGTTTAAATGCACATCACCATGGTGTGAACATATTCCAGCCTGTGAATTAGGTCACAACTAAGCCCCAAGTCCTGGTATTCTGTGCATTCACTGGCATGTAAGGATAGCATTTTGGTACAGGATTCATGGTGTTTCTTAATCCATGGTGTTATGGTTTCTTATCTAAGACATGATTGGGTAAAGCTAAGCTGAAGTTTCTGTCAGGCTGCCACAGAAGTCACAGGGAGTGATACAGAGATTTCTGGTAGTAGACAAAAGGTTAAAAATCCTTTTGCCAAAGGTTAAAAATTGTTTTGGCAGATATCAGAGGAGAGGAGCAGATTCTCAAGCTCCACAGGGCAGGAGGACAGGCATTGTATTTTTAGCCTAAAGGCAAACAAGGTGATTATGTACCTGTTCATAGCCTGAATCTTTAATCCCTCCTCGATGCTGTGACTCAGGGCTTGCTGGTTGTTGTGCTTGCTGATCCTGGCCAGCACCCTCTCCTGATGAGCCTCGTACTCATCCCGGCTAGGGTAAATCTTACTGATGAGAGCGTCGAAATTGGGGTCTGGCCGCAGGGATCTTTTGGAAACGAGCTTTTTGCGACATGTGGGACATTCTTTGTTCCTGGACACGGGCAAGAAGAAAGCAAACAACACTTAACTCTCCAGCAGTAACAAAAGTTTGCCCTGTTGCTTCCATTTTTGGTCAAGGTGCTCGCTAAGACTCAGTATTTATAGTAAATCTGGAAAGGGGCTTCTGTCTCTTGACACATCAGGTAGTTGCAGATATTTAAACCAAGATCCCAAACGTATCTCTCCCTGCTGCTCTTTTATTTTAAAGTATGTTTGAGCAAACTATTTAGACTGAAGAGCTCAAAAGTCCCATGTTCCCTTCTTCTCTTCATTTTCTGGATGGATTTTTACCTAGAAAAAATGGATGGCTAATGGACATTATACTGAGGCATAGTCTTAGGAGGAAATTCTTCCCTGTGAGGGTGGGAAGGCCCTGGCACAGGATGCCCAGAGAAGCTGTGGCTGCGCCTGGATCCCTGGCAGTGTCCAAGGTCAGGTTGGACAGGGCTTGGAGCAACCTGGGAGAGTGAAAGGTGTCCCTGCCCATGGCAGGGCTGGGACTGGATGGGCTTTAAGGTGCCTTCCAAGATAAACCATTCTGGGATTCTATGATTCCATGATTTCCAACATTCACAGGACACATAATTTGAAATGGCTGAAGGCCCCATAATTTGAAATGTATTGTTAGGAAAAGGAAGAATAAGGGAAATGAACCCCATTTTTGTCAGTAATGTGTATTTTTGTTTTACTGTTACTGGATCTAAGGGATGAAAATAATACAAAAAAGGACTTCAATTCCTTGCAAGAAACAGAATTATGAAATTACTTTTCATGAGGAAGCAATTTGATCTTCCAGAGATGGCTGAACATAGAAAAACTGGATTTGAAAGGTGTGCTGCAGATGCAGAAACTCTCAGTGCACAGTGACTGTCACACATCAACCCCTGCAAAGGACACTTCACCTCAAGTGCAATGGACTGTCCAAGCCTTCTTTCCTCCACAGCATTCATTCCTCCTCCTGGCAGCATCCCCTTCTTGTCCTCTGGCAGTATCCCATCCCTCTTCCCGGCAGTGTCCCATTCTTGGCAGTGTCCCCTCCCCGTGCCTTGGCAGTGTCCCATTCCCATGCCCTGGCAGTGTCCTCTCCCCATGCCTTGGCAGCGTTGTCCCCAGCGCATCCTGGCAGTGACCCCTCCCTGGCAGTGTCCCCCCCACAATGCCCTGGCAGTGTCCCTCCCCTGTGCCCTGGCAGTGTCCCCTGGCAGGGCTGACGTACCCGCTCCTGAGGGCAGTGATGATGCAGTCGGCGCAGAAGCGATGCAGACACTCCTTCGTGGTCATGGTGTTCTTGAGCATGTCCAGACAGATGGGACACATGAGCTCGCTGTGCAGGCTCCGGGGGGACACCACGATCTCCAGGCCATCTGTGATGGCTTCCTGGCAGCAAAGAAGGGAAAGGTTCTTTCCTGGGATTGAGTCCCATCCTCATGGAGACAGCGTGTTTTACCCGAGGGAACACAGCAAAGAGACACGACACACAAACACATCAAGCACACAAAACCCCAGTGCTGCCAGCCCTGCAACACACAATAAACATAAAGAGCTGCTGGAGAGGGTCCAGGGGAGGCCATGAAGCTGATGAGGGGTCTGGAGCATCTCTCTGATGAGGAGAGACTGTGGGAGTTGGGCCTGGTCAGTCTGGAGGAGAGAGGACTGAGGGCAATCTCATCAATATACATAAGTATCTTCCAGGGGTGTCAGAGAACAGTGCCAGACTCTGCTCAGAGCTGCCATTGGGTAAAGCTCTGATGTTTGTAAGGATGTAAAGGATGAGGAGCAATGGCCATAAACTGAAACACAACAAGCTCCACCTCAACACAAGGAAGAGCTTCTTTCCTTGGAAGGTGCAGAGCCCTGGAGCAGCTGCCCAGGGAGTGAAGTCTCCCTCTCTGGAGACATCCCAAAGCCCCCTGGATGTGCCCCTGTGTCACCTGCTCTGGATGACCCTGCCTGGGCAGGGGGTTGGGCTGGGTGACCTCCAGAGGTCCCTCCCAAGCCCAGCAGTCCCACAGCTCTGTGATTACCTGGGGTGTTCTCTGCAGCTCGTACAGACTGAGCTCCCAGGTCTTGCTCAGAGGCTGCGTCCCGTTGGTCTGCACGGCCTGAGACATGGCTGGGGGAAGAAGGGACACGGGCTGAGCACTCAGGTGAGTCTGGCTCAGGATCCTCTCCCCTCCCAAGCCACAGCAGCACGTGTCCAGCCCAGCAGAGGCTCCAGGGAACACCCGTCCCCCCACGTACCAGGCTCTGCTGTGTCACACAAGGATAATCCCCTGCTTGTACCACTCCAGGAGAACTGGGGGAGCTGCTCAGCCGTGAACACTTGGCAAAAATCAATTCAGCTGCTAAACAAAAGTGACACAGAACTAAAGGCCAGAGAACATGGGCCACAAATGCCACCTGATGCAGAAAATATTCCTGAAACATCCACTTCCAAACATGCATATGGGTCAAGCAGGGTCTGATTCCTACACCGAGGGGAAGGGCAAAATGAGGCAGGACACAGCACACCAGTTAAATATGCTCACTGGAGCACACCACAAGGGCTTTTCCTTCTTCTTCAAAACACATCCCATGGCCTTTCCCATCAGAAGTTTGAAGGATACTGAAAGATCAAGAGAAACCCAGTCACTGCATAACTTAAATAATAATTTTCAAAACCCAGAGAAACTACACTGCTATTTCATCAAAATTTTAGTATTATTGTATGAGATGAGGCAAAATTACCACACAGAGTCACTGCAGATGCAAAGAAGTCTGTAAACTGACAGAAGAAAATTATGTTTCTGAACAGAAAATACTTTTATACTGGGAGAGAAGAGGCATTGCTTCTCATGACTCCAAAAAATGCCTGCCTTGAGCAGGTAAACTTATCGCAGATAGTGGTATGTTTAAAAAAAATAATTGTAACTAGGTAAGTGGCAAGACTGCAATTGCAGACCTTTTTTCTAGGTGGAAGAAATTAAAGTGCTTTTTTTTATTCCTTTTTTAAATCTGGGTTTCCAGACCCTTCAATTCAGCAGCCAAATGCATTTTCTATTGGCATCTATCACATACATTATTATCTATTTTCCAACTCATTAAGTTCTTTATGAAAAGGCCCAAACTCTCTGGAGAACAAGGTCACTATATAAGCTTTAATTAATTGTGAAGGGAAAAGCAAGATAAGCTGTGCAGAGTATTAGATCTACTTCCATCCAGGCACAAAAATCAGAGTTTTCTCACTTGGTATTTTCCTTCTTTTTGAGGAAGGAGGGAAAAAAAGCCTGACATAAAATAGCCACATCCACTATTATGTCTATTAAGTAGAATCACAGAATCCTGGAATATTTTGGGTCTGAAGGAAGCTTTAAGACTATCCAGGTTCCAACCCCCTGCCATGGCAAGGACACCTTCCACTGTCCCAGGCTGCTCCAATCCCCATCCAGCCTGGCCTTGGACACTTGCAGGGATGCAGGGGCAGCCACAGCTTCTCTGGGCACCCTGTGCCAGGGCCTGCCCACCCTCACAGGGAACAACTTCCAAAACTCAATGCAAACATACCCTCAGTCAGTCTGAAGCTCCTCCCCCTTTTTCTGTCACTCCAATTCCTCTCAAGATCCATCTCCAACTCCAATATTGTGTAAATATTGTGTCCTATAACCACAGTTTGTCACAAGAGACATGTTCCTCTGTGGGGATCAGAGAAGTCCCATGTCCAGTTAAGACCTCACCAGCCCAGCAGAGTGAGAAGCCACCACATCCCCAGCTGCAGACTGAAGCACTGGGCTGTCCTGCCAGTGTTTTATTTCACTTATTCAGTGGTATGAATTTAATGATGGTATTAAGTGACTCATCTCAGCAAAGAAGGGAAACACTGTTTCTCTGTGTTCTAATTTCCACTAATATTTAAGGCGATTCCAGGTGTACAGGAAGCTAAGTGCTCCAGGATAAGGATTTTTTAATGTTGTTCTAACAGAGGCCAAACATCATTCTGTGTCTGCACTGGATACCACTCTTGTGTGCTTTTAAAACTGACACATTCAATTAACCATCATTTCAGCAGCTGAAAGAAATTCATGAAGCTGCTAATCACAACCCTTGCCAAAACCTGCTGGAGCACACAGACCAAGACAGCAGAGCCCCAGAGGATCCAGCCTGTCCTAAACAAGAGCTCATCCCAGCATCCCCTGTGTGTACAGGTTCACCTGAACTCATGGACTGTCCAAGAACAGAGAACAACACAGAACAGCAGCTCTGGGGGCCAGGCCATCACCAAACCCATCCATTGCACAACAACCACATCAACACCAACATTTCTTCCTGGGAAGGGTGGTCTGGTATTGAAGGGGCTGCCCAGGAGGATTTGGAGTCCCCATTCCTGGAGGTGTCCGAAGAAGGCTACGATGTGACACTCAGAGCTCTGGTGGTGGTGACACAGTGGGAACCTGGCACAGCTTGGACTTCATGATCTTAGAGGTGTTTTCCAGGCTCAGTGAGTCAGGAATTTATCCTGCAGCCACACCTACAAGCCGGGAGCTACACTGCACAGGACTCTGTACAGCTGTCTTGATGAGTAACTGAGCAACTTTACTCAAAATCCTTCTCATCTGAGATGCCAAGTGCCTCACTCTCGCCCTAAGGGCTGCAGTGAGAGTACTTTCAAATTTTAAGAAGAAAACCAGTGGCCTTAAAGCCAGCTGAAAGCTGCAGAGATCCACACAGTCCATCCTGTCACTACCAAACACTTCCTCTGCCTCTGGCAAGGGAAACCTGAGGAGCAGCAGAAACGTGGTCAATTCAAGCATGCTGGATCGACAACTAAAACAAATTATGCTCCATGGAGTTTTTACTCTTCTTGATGATCAGTAAGTCAGCCTGCTCAGCTTTTTCCCTGATCCCCTACAATTGCCATATCGGTATCATTCCTGAAAAATGCATGTGAACGAGGCCTGACTTCTCTTCCCTCTGGCACTGGTGGCTCTCAGATTGGATTGTGTTTCCTCACACTGCTGAAATCTAACCCAGCAACACCCACAGCTGGCACCAGGATCAAACATCCATCCCACAGTCAGGAGAGGCATTCTGACCCAGAATTTCACTGACCATGTAACAGCCACCAAGTACCAACCAGCAGTCACAAAACCAAAACCAGTGAACCATCGCTTCAGGTGTTGCATCAATGAATGACATTCTCCAATTCCTTAGGGAATTGAGGTGGGAAACACCTCTACATTTTGCTGACTCTTCAGTTTCCTTTTAGGACAGTCCACTGCTACTAGATTTAAAGCAGGAAATCATGCATGGCTCAGGTCACACTGGCTGGTTGTTTCTAGAGCTACAGAAGTAGGAAGTTTTTCATGAGCTGAAGGAAGATTATCTTCCTGTTCTTGACACTGTGTTCCTAGGGAAAAATATGAAGTGTAAAGTTTCTACACTGAAGGTACAATAGTCTTTTTATTAACTACTACTGGCAAATAGACAAAAGATAGAGAAAAAGTATCAAACCTCACATTTGTTCTTCAGTTTGGAAATTTAGTCCAGTGAAATTTCACATTCCTAACATCACTGACACAGTTCACTCTTCCTCTGCATCCCTTTTGGCATTGTTTTTCAAAAAAGTCTTACATGACAGGTTTCTCACACTCCTTTTCCCAGTTCGCACTATGTGACAGATTTCACATCAACAATACCCACTTTTCACCTGTTCAACATTTCACATCTTTCCCACTTTATAAAGAAGGTGGGATCGCTTCTTCACAGTCACACATGCGAGCACCAGGAACAAGGTGAAGTCAGACACCCCCATGAGCCTTCCTTGAAAAAACTTCTAACACACCACAGCCATAGACTTTTTATCATCCTTTTACCTTTATGACTTGTCTGTTCCCTCTGGATATAAGAGAAAAGCAACCAGTCACACAACAACAGGCTAATTGGGGTGAAACCACATTTACAGAATCACAATTTGGATTGGAAGGGACCTTAATGATCATCCAGTTTCAACCCCCTGCCATGGGCAGGGACACCTTCCATTAGCCCCGGGTTGCTCCAAGCCCCGTCCAACCTGGCCTTGGACATTCCCAGGGATCCAGGGGCAGCCACAGCTTCTCTGGGCACCCTGTGCCAGGGCCTCCCCACCCTCACAGGCAGAAATTTCTTCCCACTATCCCATCTAACCCTGTCCTCTGGCAGACCAAACCTCTCTCTCAGAGCCATCACCAAGTAGTAGTTGTTTGGATTAATGCTGTGGCCAGAGAGCCATTCTTGTCAATCATTAAGAAAACCACCTTAATCAATATTGTATGGACCCCTGCAACCCTTCAGACTGACTCAGTCTTCAGGCACAGCAAAAACCCTAAGCACAAACTCCGTAATTACAGCATACACACATCTGTCACTATCAAAGCCAGAGCTGACTGATAAACCAACGTCTTACACCTCAACAAATCTGAAGAAAACCAGTTGGGTTTAAAAATTTAAGAAAGTAAGTATTGTTCCTGAAATGCTGGAAAACAGACAGTTACAGGACAAAATAACAGTAAGGAACACCCTGTTTGGAAGGCCCTTGGATCTCCTGCCTGCTCACTGGCTGGGGAAGTTATGCTGGGGTGTCCTTCTTCCAAAAGTGCTTGCACAAAAAACTCCAGCACACTAATATCCACACTTGTTACACACCACATCCTCTTCACAACCTCTTACACTGAAATATACTTAATTATTTACTCCAACATAGTCATGACTGAAGTAGGGTGGGCATTTGGACATCCCACTCCTGAAGCCGTCCAGTAAAAATAAAACCCAGCTGACAGCTTAGAGCAGACCAGTGAGATCTGTGGGCAGCCGAAGGAGGAGCTCAGCACCACCATTTCTCTGCTCCTGCCCTTCCCAGCTTACCTTTCACAGGTTTCCACCCTCAGATCCACCAATGAGTAACAGCTCCTTAGTCCTATTGCTGAAAATGTGTCAGTTCTGAATATGTAACATTCCTCTGAGCTCTAGCCCAGCACTAAGCTTGATGGTGGTCCTGCTTTATACAGGGAGCAGGGGATGCCATCAGGGATCCCTCACAACCCGGATTATGCTCCAAAATGCTTTGCAGGGCCCGTTTTAGCCCAGGCAAAGGCTAAAGAGCATCTGCAGTGTGGTTGTGTCAGCACACCTTGAGATCAGAGAAAGGCTGGAATGATACCAAGCAGCTGGAAAGAGAACCCACAAACCCAGCTCAGGTGTGACCATAACCACACCATCTCCATTCAACTTTCTGTGATACTTTCATGAAAAAAAAAAAAAAACACTTAGGAGGAAAAATATTGCATCAGGCTCTTTAAAAAAAAATTACACACATTTTTAGAGAGTATTAAAATCTTAGAAATAACTGATTTCTGTTCCAAGTTGTAAAAGGTAAATATTTAGACTTAAAACAGTAAGACAGTTAGACCTCTATTCAGTGTGCCAAATTCAACAGCACCTTCAACCATTTCTGGTTTTCCTTCCTAAGGATTAATTCCTTTAAAAACAGGTATTCATAGTGCAGTTACTTGGAAATTTAACAGGTTTAGAGTTTTAAGTTTTACTGTCTCTCACACTATGACTAGTATTGGGAACAGACTGCACGTTTTCACAGAAGGAAATGAAGAGATTAACATTCAAATGTTTTGATCAATTATATCAATATGACCCCACTATGGCCGAGAAAACAATTTAGCTATAATAAAACCAGAAAATTAATACTAAGACACAAATTTTACATTTGGATAGGTAAACTCTCACTGAATGTCAGATAGTGGGTGAATGGACAATGGAGAAGTTACTAATGCAATAAAACTATCTGTAAATACATGAGTGACAAATGTTCCCCACACTCAAGACTGTGCCAAGTGCTACATTTAAAATAGGAGAAATCCAAGGTTTGTCACTCTATAAAGAGCACTTAGCAAAGAGACAGAACCTCAGTGCAGCCCTAGAGCACTCCCAGCCAGGAGGGAAAGATGTATCATTAATTCAAGACCACAGACTCAAAAATGTCCCAAAGCAGCCAATAAAACTAAGGAATGCAGAGAAATCCGAGGCATCGGTGCAGTTTAACAGCCCCCACAGTTGGTAACACCAAAGACCTTCTCCCAGCATGACTGTCCCTCTCAGTCACACCACAGCAGAGGTTTTCATTTCCTTGATAACGAGTCCCAAATTCCCATTTTCCCATAAATTTAACAGCATTTCTCTTCATCATTAAAAAAAAAAAATCCTTCCTTGAAAAGCAAGTAACAACACCTAATGCTGTGTTATGGAATCTCTGGAAGGCTGCTGGACAGATGACAGCTGACTGAGGGAAAAAATAACACCGGCATTTCTGAAACCCATGGGCTTGGAAGGACATGGTCTTTTACAGCTTCTTGGCTGTATTTAGTCCCCTAAGAAAGTGTTTTGCCTTTGAGGTATGGAATCTTCCAGCTAACAGCCACTCACAGTTCCCTGGCCTTGAGATGGATCAATGCATGGAGCTGGGCAGCATTTCCAATCTGGCTGTCAAGCTGCTGCTCCTGGCCTGGAGACACTGGAGTGTGACCTCACACAAACCATCTGCTGTGCATCTGGACACCTCTGGAAGGGCTCCATGAATCCCATGCTGACAGAAGTGTCCAAAGGGAGATAATCCTCCTGGTTTAGATGTCAAGGGCAACAGAGGAAAATAATGTACCAAATTAAACTGTTGATCAAACTCCAGGCTGTTTTATGAGTGTTGGGAACAACCATGTACTTCTGGACACGACACAAAGATGTGACTGATTTTAGATTGGTGCTTCTCTGTATATTTACAGCAGGAAAGTATAGCAGCATTGAAGCACCCTGAGCCCAGGTACATCCCTCCTGTGGAGCTGAGGCTCAAATTTCAGTTTATTCTAACAAGGTCTGTACTCTGTATGCATCTGGCCTTTTCACACCGCCTCCCAGATCTCTCCATTCCTGTCAATAACCTTCAGTCCTCATTGTCAGCTCCTCATTCCCTGTTCTGTACCCTACCCTCCAGGACATCTCCTCAGCTAGAAAAACTGGAATACATAAAAATACCATGACATTTCCAGAGAACTATCTATATCATCAGTTGCCTCTAAGGTGTCCAGAATTCACCTGCTCAAACTCATCACATGTCAAACCCAGGCTATTCCTAAAGTACAAAGCTTAGACTTTTTTTTTCATCTTAAGGGATTAATTTGAAAACTTTTCAGGTTTCACACACACACAAAAGCAAACATTGCCCACTGTTCTAATGCATCAGGCAGTAAGATTATTTTAATCATTAGAGCTCACATCCTGGAACTTAGCCTTTCACATCACCTATATCTCATCCAAAGCAGTATGAAAATGTGTTACAACATTAATGCCTCTGCCAGGAGTAGAAACAAAACCCAAAACTGTTACAGGAACAGCAACTTTTCACTGCTGATGTGGGTCAACAGATCAGGCAAACACTTGACCTCAAATGTGCCAAAGAACTTTGCCAAGAATTCATATAAAAAGGAAAACAGCCAATACCAAGTTATAATTTAGCCCTGTGAAGAAATAACATTAAGCAGAGCTCTGGGGGGAGTAGAATTGTGATTTTATCTGCTGCTTGTTAAATTTTACACCAAGTTTTTCATATTATGAAGCATGGTACAGTATAGTATGTTTGTGACTAGCCAGGTGAGTTTCAAAAATTCTTTATCTCTTAAATTAACCTTAGACTTCAGAATTAATCACCAGCTGGGAAAGAGAAAAGCCGAAGTTTCTTTCTAAAATTCATTTCAGTGCTGTATCAGATCAGAACAGGAGGGATAAAGGACTGAAAACTTTTGGGAGCAAACAAAAGTAAAGCTTCAAACTCCAGAAAGTTGAATCCATCACAGCAACTAAATTGTACAAACAATTCATGATACGTGTTGCCTTAGGATATTTTTAATGAGGTTTAGTTTTTAATTTTTCCTTGCTCTGCTCTGCTGGCACATTTTTTTGAGGCTATCCACTCTCTTGTTGTGTCCTTGGAGTAACAGCTGCCAAAAGCAAGACCTAAGCACTTCAATCAGTAAGGTGAAGTTTAATCATTTCAGTACCTATGTTGTGGCCTTCAAATTTTCTGTACATTTTAACAAAAATTCTATGAACATCCATGCACGACAATTCAGAATCTTTTGCGTCTTCACAAATGCTGTGACTGGTTCTGCCAGAGGTATGTGCAGGATTCCAGGTTCCTTCCAAGAGCTCTGTTAGAGAGCCATAAGGATTGCTCTCCCACTTGGCAGTGAAGCTACAACCAACAGTGATAGAATTTTCTTCATGAGAACAAAAAGACAGCTTGGTTATTAATAAACAGAAAATAAACTCCCCCACAACACTTGAGAGACAAAAAGACTCAAGCAATTTTATGTCTGATTGACTTAATATAGCTACAATAAATATATAAAAGCAAAACAGTGAATTTGGCAAGCAGGCAGCTCTCACCGAAAGCTGGGCAACAGCAAAGAACAATTTGTGTTTCAAGGACTCCCTCAGAAGTAAGACTGTCCATTTTGTGAACAGTACTACACGAGCAACACTTAACACAATTTAACCCAATACTTACACAAAACAGTGCAATGCTATCCCCAAGAGGTGAAGAGTAAAGAATGATTAGGTTTTAATTAGTTAGCAGAACACTACTGCTAACTCCCTGCTGTCTGCAAGAGAGCTCCAGGATCCACAAGTGGGGGGAAAGCAGACAGGGGTAATTCCTAAAATATTTCTCCACTGTAACAAGTCTGAACTGCTCCACAATATCAAATGCTGCTCATTCCTTCGAAAATTAAGAATTTTAGCTCTGACAGCCAGTTATTCAAATCAACAGAAAACCAAGCAGAAGCAAGCTGAGGCTCAACAGCATCTCTTCACCAATCTCTTTACTCTCTGTCTGCATCATTATTAAACTGCTGACCTATTCAGAAAAAAAATAGGTAAAAGGTATTTAAGGAAAAAAAAACTGGAAGAAATTCCTTTACTCCAATGCTTCTTTCATGCATGTTCCTAGAGCTGCTGCTTCAGTAAGAGGAGATCCAGTCCTCCTAAGAAAAATACAACAGAGCAGTCGC
Source organism: Pyrgilauda ruficollis (assembly GCF_017590135.1). Taxonomy (NCBI): domain Eukaryota; kingdom Metazoa; phylum Chordata; class Aves; order Passeriformes; family Passeridae; genus Pyrgilauda; species Pyrgilauda ruficollis. The sequence continues at coordinate 4,391,299 of NW_024526488.1, read as the reverse complement.
AGACTGGAGTCTCATTTTTAAAGCTCCTTTCCCTCCCCCATTACATTTTTTTTTTTTTGTAAGTAAGGGAAAGAGTTAAAAGATTAAGAAATTCACTTATCCCAATATCTATTTCACATATAAGACTAATGGCTTTCCTGTAGCTTGTATTTCTATTCAATGACAGCAGAGCACTGAAAATGCCAGAATTCTGCTCCAATCACCCAAGATGCCCAACCAAGTCTTTACACTCAACCCATTACCACTCATCACTCCTAAAACACAAAGCATCACTGACCAAGGGAATCCCATGCAATTTATTTTGCTGGCACCTGCATATTATTTCACCTCTAAGACGTGACAGAAAGTGCTTTTCTTGGCAGCTGCAGTAAGGCTGGTGCTTCAAAGATTTGAAGCCAAAGGCCAACAATTTTAGCCACCAAAGAAGTGAAAAAATAGCTCCAATACAATGTCTGTGTCCCTCTATTATCATAAACTTGAATGCAGACAACAATATTATTAAACACTGTGAGTGTGCAGTTATTAGACACAGTAAAATTCATGGGGGCAGTGAGGTTTAAAGATGCTCTCGATTTGTCTGTCATTGCTGAAAGGCACTGTCACAGAGTCACACCCAGCCACAAACTCGTACCTGACACTGCAGCTCGTGCTGTCCAGTGACAATTCCTCCCATCTCTAGACAACTATCCTTCCAACAAATATTTTTAATTCAAAATATACTGCTTATCCGTATCCGCTGCTGTCACAGCCAGCACCTCTGTCTTCGCTGACAGCTGAATGTCAGCTCTGAGCTTGACATGATGTATAAGAAAGTCAAATTATCTCATTACACAAGTTTTTAATGGAAACACAGATGAATACAAATCAGAGCACCTCTGCAGGGAACTCCTATGACAAATTGAGTCTTTGTCACTGAATGAATGACACTTGACGAAAGAATTCTCCCCAAGCAATAATAATTTCACCTGCACACCAGTCACAGTTTTTCAAACGCAAGCAATTCCCTTTAATCCTTAAAAGCCCATGTGCAGTGCACGGTTATCACACAGAGCTACAACCACTTCCAAACAGGGCTGGATTATGAATTATCATATTGGAAATCATCTTTCTCCACTAGCTGTCCTCTGAATTTCTGTGGAATTAGACACTTGATCCAATTATTTTCCACAGAAGAGAGTCTGAAAAACAACCAGCCCACAAAAATCCCGAGAAGAATATTGCTGAGTGCATGTGCCATAGGGTTGGTGCAAGCAAGGCAAGCTATCCAGAAGAGCTCCTGCAGAATGTAAAACTTGGCAAGAAGCAAGCGCTAAATTCGTACGGGAAGCAGCGGGAGCGATGTAGAGGGAGGAGACATCCTCAGCTCCCGGCACAGCGTCCTTCTGCACCTGCTGCCCTGTGGGAAACGACATTTTCCCGGGAGCAGCCGGGTGGCTCCCAGCCCCAGTTCGCGAGCATCACGCCCCGCCAGCACCGCTCGCCACGGGCTCCGGGACAGACAAAAGACCGGGAAGGCCGAGCTATAAATCACACCCAGGATCGCACTGCTTAGCGGGGCGATGCGCAGAGGCAGCGGGAGCGGCTCGGGGCCGTGTCCGTGTCCGTGCCCGTGAGCTGTCCCTTGCCGGGAACGGCAGCGGCGGTGCCGCGCTCGCCGGCTGCTGCTGCGCTACTGCGGCTGCGATGGAGCCGCGCGTTCTGCCTCTGCTGCAGCTCCCAGGCTGCACACATGCACCTACATATGCATCACTATGTGCATGTATAGCGAGACAGCTGCGTGCATATAGGTATGTGTGTACAGATGGATACCCCGGCTGCTCCGGGCTCGGCAGCCCCACGCCGGCCCTGGGGGCGGCTCGGTGCCCCGCGGCCCCGCAGCACGGCCGGGCTGGTGGCATCGGGGGCTCCAGGCTGCCATGGGGCCGCTGGCCACGGCTCCTCCCGGACACCCCGACCCCCGCCCCGCCGGAATAGCCCGGCAGCCGCCCCGCCGCCTCCCCGCCCGGGGTCAGCCCCGCTCGGACACCGCGCACGGGCACCCGCGGCTCCGCACCCGCCCCGGTCCCGCAGGGACAGACAGCCCCCGCAAGAGCGCTCACCGCCCGCCGCTGCCGCCTCGGTCCGTGGCCGGCGGTGCCGCCGCAGCCCCCGCAGCACAATATGGCGAGCGGCGGCTCCGCAATGGAGCTCGGGAAATAGAGGGGAGTTACATATTCATGGCCGGGGCTGGGCAGGGGGAGCGCGGACGGGGCTGCCGCGCCCGGGCCGCCCCGCGCCCTCCTCCGCCTCCTTCACGGCCGGGGCGCGGCGGCCGCCGGGGCTGCTCGCTGCTTCCCCCGCCCTGCCCACACCTCCGGCCCCGCCGCCAGTGCTCCATATCCTTTTCCCTTCCCTTTCCGTTCCCGGGATGCAGCACCGCGTCCTGCGGGGGTCCCTCCGCACCACTGCCCCTCTCCACTGACCGCCCTCCCCGGCCGGGGGCGGCTGAGCTGCGCTAGGAGAGGCTCAGGTCGCACATCTGGAGGAATTCCTTCCCGGAAATGGGGATTAGACTTTGGAGAGGGCTGATGCCCAGGGGGGCGGTGGAGTTACTGTCCCTGGAGGTGTTTAAGGGAAGGCTGGCTGTGGCACTTGTGCCATGGCCTGATTGACAGGTTGCCCTCGACGATGCCAGAGGTGTTTTCCAGCCCCGGTAACTCTGCGGTTCCCGCAGCCAGCCCCGGAGCTCGGGGCCGGAGAGCGGGCGGGTGGCGGTGCCCGGAGCGGGGCCGGCCCGAGCAGCCCCCGCTGTCCCCGGGGAGCCGGGTGAGCCTGCGGGCCGCAGGAATCGGGTGAGTGCCGCCTCATTCCCCGCACTGCGGGCAGGAGCGGCTCCGCACCGCACTGCCCTGAGGCGGAATGCACGGCCTCGGGCCGGCCCGAGCAGCCCCCGCTGTCCCCGGGGAGCCGGGTGAGCCTGCGGGCCGCAGGAATTGGGTGAGTGCCGGCTCATTCCCCGCTCTGCGGGCAGGAGCGGCTCCGCACCGCACTGCCCCGGGCAGGAATGCACGGCCTCGGCTGAGCTCTGCTCCCTGAGCTCCGGGGGCTCGGACACCGCTGCCACAGGGACGTGCCCGGAGGCCGTGGGAAGCAGCTGAGCCCCGGCAGGCAGGGCAGGGGGGCACCGGGCCCGGCGCCATGCCCACACCCTCAGGCGAGGCACAGAGGCTGAAGTAAGGCTTGCGGTGTTCCTGTTTGCGAGGCACCTTCGGGTGTTCTCCAGCCCGCTCTGCCGTCCTAACGTGAAATAAGCGTTTGTCCTCCCGGGTCTGCGTTTTAACGCTTGGTAAATTAAAATTGTTTTTATGAGCTTTGGGTCTTCAGAGGTGCCTTTACTGGTCTTGGCATTAACTGTTTTATAGCGATAGCAAGGCAGTGCACTTAGTGTAATTAAATCTGGTGTGAGTAAAAAGTGAACAGAGATCAGACGTGAGTTTGAATTAATACTTCAGTCTTTAATCATGCAGCAACATAAGATTATTCGATATGGAGTATTAAAGGCAATTCAATACAGAGCATTTAAAGCAATTCAGTATGAAGTAAGTTTTCCTAGAGTGTTATAGTTAGTGTTCTCATAATTAGAATATTTTAAAAGTCCTGATTTGGACCTTCACCTCTCCTTGCAAAACTTGACATATTTTTGAGAAATTCTAGCCTAAGTGAGATTATTCCTAAGTAACTATTTTTATGGAGTAGCTTTCACTCCCTCACACCCCTTATGACCTATACTGCAGCCTATATAATTGATCCTTACAAGACATTGATGAGTTAGTCAGGGATAACATCTCTGTTTTCTAAGAGTGATGAAATGTCTCAGATAAATCTCAGAGGGAGTCAGCTGTGGACAGGATTTAACAGTCCTTGCTCTTGATTTGGTTTCTTAAAGAATTATTTTTCTGAAGTGGGTTGTGTTGAGCTCTTTCAGTGTTAAAATTCAAAGCTGGTACAGAATGGAATAAGAGATTCTGATACATTCCTGTCTTTAGAATGACACTAGTCAGAACTAGTGACTGAAATTTTCCTGAAGTTTCACTATTCATCAGTGCGAAGGAAAGGAAAACGTTGTCTGGCAAGTTATTGTGGTACCAGAAGTGCCCTTTGGTAAAAATTGCTTCTCTTGTTAATTGCCTGCAGCACTGGGGTGAGTGAAGAGGTTCTGATACTAATGTACCACTGCTAGTAAAATTTGTTCTATATGAGAAAATCTTAATGCTGTGGAAATAAGATTTGCAAAATGAGAGCATGCAGTTGTCAGGGAGGCAGATCTCCAAAGGCAGATGGAGTGCAAGGTGAGTAGGAATCACAGAATCTCAGAATGGTTTAGGTTGGAAGGGACCTGAAATTCACCTCGTTCCAACCACCTGCCGTAGTGGATAGTGGGCAGGGACACCTCCCACTATCCCAGGTTGATCCAAGCCTTGTCCAGCGTGGGCTGGGACACTTCCAGGGATCCAGGGGCAGCCACGGCTTCTCTGGGCACCCTGTGCCAGGGCCTCTCCAGCCTCACAGGAGGAAATCTGGTATAATGCAAAACTATACACTGGCATGTAAATTAACAAACTGTAAACATTTCTAGGAACCTTTTGCTGAAAGAGATGCAAAAAGAAATTCAACACATTTAAGCTGCACTAATGGTGTCCAGCTCACTGTATTTCTAGGAATATTTACTTGATTCTGTTTTATATTTCCTGCATGATTTAATAGTGGCACCATGGATCTCCTCTGCAATGTGGTGTTCTTGCTGCTTTTAAGGATGTGAGAAAAGGCTGCCAAGTACTTTCCAAGTGCAGGCTGTCCTCCTGCCAAGACATCAGCATGAGGGTTTTGTGCTCGGGGCAGCTGTGGTGCAGATGCAGAGCTGCTGGCACAGGGACACTGCTGTCATGGCCAGGGGATTGGGGACCATGTCCCTCGTGCTCAGCACTCCCTAGATCATATCCAGATACTCTGTCCAGTTTGGGGCTCTCCCTGCAGGAAAGGCCCTGACAGACAGGAGGAAGGGAAGGCAAGGGAGGCTCCCAGGATGGCTGGGTTGGAGAACCTCCCCTGGGAGGAAAGGCCATGGGAGCAGGGCTTGGTCAGCCTGGGGCAGGCAAGGCTTTGGGGACCCTGCACAGCCAGCCCCTTCCTGGGAGGTTATGGAGCCAAGGGGAGAGGTGACAGGAAGCCAAAACAAGAAAGTTCTAGATGAATACAGGGAAAACCTGTTCCCCATGAGGACACTCAACAGCAGCACAGTTGTCCAGCAAAGTTGTGCCATCTCCAACCTTGGAAGTTTTCCAAACACAGGCAGTTCAAGGCCTGAGTGGCCTGGTCTGACCCCAGGGCTGACCTGCTCTGAGCTGGAGCTTGGACAGGGGCCTCTGAGGGCTCCTCCAGCCCAAGTTATCCCATCATCCTGTGATTCTGCACTTGTGTGCAGACCTGAAAGCCTGGGAGATGGATAATATCATATTTCAATGCAATACAATGCTCTGTGTTGGGAGCATTTTTGTTCTCTGCAGCAGGTAGCAAAACTGTGCAGCATGAGAGCTGAGAGAGCTTTCACCAGCTCCTGCTTTCCACTGTTCCTGCTGTAATGGAAACATTTGTTCTGCTCCTTGCAGCAGCAAAATAATAGTAAAGAAAATTACTCCAGTCAACTGAGACATGTTGTTTCCATGTCATCCTTTCAGGTGAAATATTTATTACCTGTTAAAGTGATTGAAGGTCACCTGTTCATTTCCTTTTAGAAACCAGCACAGAGAGGGAAGGAAGAGAAAATACTCATGTTTTAAAAATCTGGAGGCAGAGAGCTGTAAATGGAGGCAAAAGATGGGGAAAATCAGGTGAAAATGTCCATGTTGGTGCATTACTACACTGTGATACATTACAGTAAAGCAAGATAAGGGTATAAATAAATGATAGCAAAGGAAAACTAAATGGGCATTGGTAGGATGAGGTAAGGTCTGCCCTAGCAGAAGTAAAATAATCCTTTTCCCATGCCAAATGTCCCCGTCAGAGCAGAAGGGATTTCTGAGGCATTTTGTGCAGGGTACAAAGTGTGTACAGGGCAGCTTTGCTCAGGATCAACTCAGGTGCAATGGGGCAGGAGGAAAAGGCACTGAGGTTCTTCTGAGCCAGCTCTGGCTGAGGACAAATGGCTTTGCTACAGTTTAAGATTTAGATTCTTTTAAAATAAAGCAGAGCAAGCAAGCTGTGTGATCTTTAATGAAAAATGTTTGATGTTATGAATGGGAAAGAAGGGAAATTAACCAAGATTGCTCAGCAAGGATTGGTATTGTGGTGGTAGCTGTGATGTGCCTTTTCCTCCTGCCAGAGCTGTAGCAGTCTGGTAAGAATGTCCCGTGGCAGTCAAGGGGAAAAGCCCTTTTCTGGATCGTAAGAGACCTGCAAGAGAATACCCCAGTGATATATCTGCAGAACTTTGCAGATTGTGGCTTTATTTTGAGACTTGTTGACAAAATAATAATTTTAAAAATAAGTGAGAGGGAGAGAGTTGGGGCAGATTAACTACTCACAGAGGCAACATGAATAAAGGCAAATTGTAACAGAATCCATGTTGCTCAAGGATCAAAATGTACAAATGAGGGATTCTATCAGCTGTATTCCTCTGGAAGAGAAACTTGGCATGAGACATTACAGGCTCTTCAGTATTCAGGCCCTGCCATTATTAAGTATTTGCTTTCAAAAAAGTAACTTAAAATCAGTATGTTGTAGCCAGCATTTGGACAGTCAGTGGTGACCCTAGAGGGAAAGATACTGCTAAAAAAAAAACAGTTGGTAAATCCAGAAAGAGCTGGGAGTGGAAGAGACAGGAGCAGGTAGTAAAAGAGTGGATCTCATTAGGAAGGGTGAAAGACTTATTTTTACCCCTCCAGTGTATCCCAAAAATTTCAGTGTACTTGATCCCAATAGAGCTTTAGTGGAGAAATGCTCTGCTCAGGCAGTGAGCAAGCAGGGACATCAAATCTTCCACCTTTGATGGGAACAGTGCCAGGCAAAGTTCTTTGATGCAAATTGCTTATAAGAAGGCAGGGAGAGAAAATATCTCAAATATCTCAACTCTAAACTTGCAATATAACAATATATTAATAATATAATAATATTTTAATAATAAGCTTTGACAGCTTCAGGGGCAGGAAGCATTCCAGTGTAGGCACAAGCAGAACAATCCCACAGCCACAGCAGGGGAACAACAGCAGGACACTGCTATCAGTGACTGGTAGTAATTCAGAAGTGTTTTCATAGCAGCATTCAACTGCAGGGTTCAGAAAGTGATTGTATCAGCAAAGTGAAAACAGAGGTCAAAACTGGCCAAGAATTGGAGGAGTCGCTGTAAGATACTATTATCTGCTTCGTAAAGTGAAGTTTCAGGCAGTGATCAAAGGGTCTTGCCAGTTTAATAAACGAAGGATAGTTCCAAGTAGCACACTCTCAAATCACAGAAATGGCCATGCAATTGAAAAAGTATCTGAAATTCACATTCTTCAACATTTCGTGAGGCAAAACCCCAAACTCACTTAGACTGAAAAAAACCGTGTTTATAAAATCTATAGGCTTAGGGCTTACCTCAGAAATTCACAATGTTTTCCGAGTATTGGTTCTTTGAAAAGACATTTTATGTCTCCTTAGCTTTGGAAATGTCTCCAAGGCACATTAAGACCTTTGACTGAAATAGAAGAGGTGGATAATTAGTGGCATCATTTGTAAACACATGCTTAATTGGACTTTTGGAGAGGAGTAGCATGCACTTAATGGCTGGTATTAATTCTGCATTTGATATTTACAGTAGCTTATTAACAGGTGTAGGATGACAGAGCATGTAATCATTTAATCAGATAATTAGCTTATTACAAATATTTTCATTTGTTGGGATTTTTATTTTAGGCTTTACCTATATCCCTTCAATGCAGCAAGAGAATTAATTCCACTAATCTAAAACATGTTGTTCAATCACTACAAAACCAAAGCTACTAATTGTTTCTGCTTGCACAGGCTGCCAGAGAAAACCAGAGCTGAGGAGAGAGAGGCTGTTTGTCTGCCCAAAGTGACACCTTTGTGCCAGTGTTCAGAGGCACCCAGGTCTCCTGGCACAGGTGGGACTTCCCAGCCATGGAATATGGCCAGCTTGTTCCACAGGATGGGAGCAGCACACTGAACACATGGCTGCCTTCTCCCTGTGGGCTGCTGTCTGTATGGTCTGTCCCCTGTAGCCAGTGAATGTTCCAAATTTAGGCTGCAAAAGATAAGCTAATTTCTTCCAATCCCTGAAATCCAGGCCCCAGAGATAAAGGCCAAAGAGTGGGATCTCATTATAAATAACTTGGGGAAAACAAGAAAATGTTGGTTGTGTACCCTGCAAAGGAGGCAGTGAGTAAGACAGAACCCGGCTTTGGTATCAAACTGCAGCTGGTTTTCCTTGTAACTCCTTGTTTACTACTTTCATTGTAGTAAATGGATTAAAGGAAAAAGAAATCTTGTGTTTTACCTTGCTTCCTCAGAAGATTTTGCACATCCTTTCAGAAGGGTCTAAGTAGTGTCAGGGCAAAGAAAGCAGCATGCTCCAGCTCTGGTGCCTAGCAGAGGCAGTTTGAACTGAAATAGGGACATGATTAAACCCTGTTTACAACTTTCTAATCTGTCATTCAGCAAGCAACGTCCTGCTCTCTGCAGTAAGGAAAAAAGGGTATTTAAAGCCTGCCAAATGAAGGGAAGTTCTGTATATAATGTTTGGAAATAGTTTTAAAAGAAATAACTCCATAGAAAGTGTTGCAAAGATGAAGTCAAAGATTTATGAGGTGTATGAGGTGTGTAAGGTGTTTGTGGGATGAACTACAGGCTGAGACTAACCCACAGTAAAGCTGTCTCTTGCATTGATGAACTTTTCATTTGTGGCGAAAAGAATGTGGTGTACCCTGGAAAACAAATTTAGCACTGGCTGTTCTCATCCTAGGGCTGTGGGCAATATTTAAAATATGTGCAATATTTGAGGTGTGTGACACAAGAGAGCACAGCAGCAGGGTTAGAAACAGGAGAATATTGGGAGGGAGCAGCAATACCCATACACAACTTCTTGCGACCCAAATAAGAGCTGGAGGCTGATGGTAGATGGAAACAGTGCCACTGAGTGTTTCTGCATTGAGGCCTGACTTGTAGTTGATTAATACATCTACTGATCTCTAATTAGGTACAATTAACAGCCCGTACACAACAGCGGCCTGGGTGATATTTAAGATAATTATCTGGTGCCCTCTGGTGGAGCATGAGACAGATACAATCAGAATTTTTTTTTTTTTTCTCTTGCACAGACAGATTTCTTTTTCTTCCTGTGAATGGCCCAGCCAAGAACCTTTGCTGAAATCATTGAAGGCTTATGCTTGCACTGAAAATCATGCAAAAGGTAAATAAATATGAGGATGACTTTGTCTGTTGTGCTGATCTTTACTAGTGACCAAAATTTAAAAAGTATATTTTTAAAGAGACAAGGATAAGGAGAAGGCAAAAAGACAAGAGGGCAGAAGGAGGAAAAAAAAAAAAGGAAAAATACTGAAAAAAATAAATCAGGATATATTTAAATAATTCTTGGCTTAAGCATCAGTTACAGGAAATAAATGACTATTCCTTCTCTATTTGATATCTTATTTTAGAAGATTTCCTGTAGCACAGACTTACCTTGTTTTGTAGCTGGTCAAAGCCTGCAATCCTCAACCCAACTGTTTCCCTGAGTGGAGAAGCTCAGTGGATGATTGTGCCACACTTTCCAGAGGCTGCTTAAATTTGCAAGGCTATCCCTGAGCTGTGTGTTTCAAATATAGCTTAGGGAGGTTTGGTTTTAATTCATCCATTTTTTCCATTACTTGAACTTCAGCAGTGACCTCAAGAAAGAATGGAAAATAGGTGTTTGCCAGCTGGTCCTTGCTCCAAACCCACACATGACTCACCAAAGCAGCTGTGCCCATTTCTTCATAACACAGCTCTGCTCTCTAAATGCTGGGAGTTCCCTGACTTTGCTGCTCCAGCCTGGACGGCCCTTGGGTTCTGTAGATCTGAGCTCTGATTTATCTGGGGATGCTGGAGCATATTGAACACACATTTCAGCCCTGCATATTGGGTAGGACTTTGCATTTGGGGTTTCTTTCCAAGATCACAGTTGCCAGCCTTAGGGATCTGCAGTGGACTTTGGTAGGTGCTATGGACAGGTGTTATATTAGGGTAGAGGTCTAAAAAAATTTTAAAATTCTCTTTTTGGGTTCTATTTTCACTCTTTGATTATTTTCAGGCCAAGGGATGGAAAAGCAAGATTGTGGCTGTATGTTGTTACTTGCTTCTAAAGTCTCTGGTTCTGTTATTTGGCAAATTGCTGCCTTCTAAACAGCAGCAAGAACACAGTTTGGAGAAATACAGCTTACGCCTATTTTCTGCAGCCTCACACATCTGCTTCAGATTTGCAGCAGGAAGGGAAATGGGATGTGCAATGCTGGTTTATGGACACAGCAGATGTCCATACATCAGCACACACACACACACACTGAATAATAAAGATTTAACCTTTTGGGATTCACTGCAATGAGGCACAGGGCTAGTGAGAAGAACAGAACCATCTGTAATAATGGTTTCCACAGCACTTGTAAAGTACCTGGATTTGTGAAGTCCTAATTCTCCACAGGGTCTATAATGAGGAGATTTTTGTTGCTGAGTGTCTCTGTACAGTAAGACAAGAAAAGCAGTTCAGGTCTCATTCCTACATTGTTTTTTGTTTCTCAGAAGAAATCTGACAGAATATGGATTTAGGAGTTAATGGCCTGGAAGCAAAATCCCACAGAACTGTCTGTGTTAAAAGCTGTCAGAATTTACTGCTATCTTTAAAACCATTAGTGGAAAAGCTAGAACCTATTTCAGGCAAAGAGGGGAAGATGGAATAAGCCAATTTTTTTCCAGACAAAGAAAATGATGAGTATTAATGTGTGGTCATTTTAGATTTCTGGCAGGACCCCTCTCCCCACAATATTTGTCTTGTATAGTTAAAAATGGCAGTATGAATATATTCTGCTTCCATGAGCCCCTTCATGGTAGCTGATTGGAAAGATCAATAATATGCCTCAGGTTGTGAGTCATTAGAAGCTTATTTTTCAGTGTTGATTATTACAATGTATGTGAGCAAGTGTGATCAAAGCAGATTATTTACAATACACAGCAGTGTGGTCTGTTGGAGCAGCACATCTCCAAAGCTGTGGAAAGTGGTTTCAGAGAGAGCTGACAGATTACTACAATGTTTATCATTGTTACAGCCTCAGTGGGAGTCTGGTTTAATCTAATTAACATAACAGTGGGAGCACAATGACAATAAAAATTAGAAGCATTGAAGAACTCTATTATGTGGCTGGTGTGACTGGGAATGACAGACATTACAATGAATGCACAACAGGAGGATGTTAAAGGGTGACTACTGCTCAAAGAATACTTTTTTTGTACTCATGACATTAAGCTGAGATTTTTTTTTTCCTACTGTCTGCTCTGAGCACCCACTTCAGGTGTTCTGCATTGCCTTCTCTGTTCTCACACGCCTCTGAACTGGCTCAGCTGGCAGGATAGCTCTGGTCAGAGAATCCCAGACTGGTTTGGGGTGGAAGAGACCTTAAAGCTATCCCAGTCCCACCCCCTGCCATGGGCAGGGACACCTTCCACTATCCTGGGTTGCTCCAAGCCCCGTCCAACCTGGCCTTGGACCCTTCCAGGGATCCAGAGGCAGCCACAGCTTCTCTGGGCACCCTGTGCCAGGACCTGCCCACCCCCATTGAAAAAAACCACCTTCTTAAATTCAATCTAAATGTCTTAGTTTTTCCAGGAGCTACAAAACAATCAGGTTTTTTTGGTGATAATTTAGCAACAATAGAAAACACTACCTTGAAAAAACAAATTAAGCCAACTTCAAACCTTGGAAGCAATTTAAGTACTATTGTTTGAAAGGATTTCCAGGCATCTCTAGTGATAAGGTAAAGGACAGTGGGACGAAATTGTCAATAGATACCAAAGCTTTGACTGCCATAAAAATGTAGGCATTTTTGGGAGCTTTGTTCCATACTTTTGTGTCTTTAGAGAACTACCTGTTGTGTTCCAGGAACAGGTATGCTGAAGTAAATGTCAGAGGAGGCAGTTTCAATTCATGAAACCTGGTGGGTTCCTCTTCCCACTGCTTTCAGTGGTTGATTTTGCAGAAGTCTGGTGGGTTGGTGTGCATGGAGAGGGGGGACCTAAATCCACACAGTCCACAAGTGGAGGAACAACTTTCACAAACTTCCAGGCCTGGCACGTATCCTGGTCGTGAACACCAGCAGGAACAGAGGAAAAAAAAAAATCATCTGAACAAGTCAGGAATACAGAGCTGTTGGACAATGAAACTGTAGAGTACACACCTGATTTCACAAAGCAACCAAACCCAAATTTTTAATGTCCTTTCTTGTGAAATAAATGACAGCAGTACTGTGTAGCCATTGATCAGAGAAGACTCAAACAGGCCACCCTACAGAAGGATTTGTCAAAGGCACCTACAGACCATGAACGACGAGTATCTATGAGATTTTACAGAAAACAGGCATCTACTCCTCATCCCCAACCTACAATAAAAAGTTTTCTAAAACATATGCATCAAATAGCATACACGTTGCAGCAGAGCATTGGCCAAAAGTCAAAGCACTCTGCTGTTCTCTAGGACATAATTGCTCTTCGTTTCTGGCAGTTTTTTGGTGATAAACTAGGAAAATATGATAAAGAGAAGTCTTGGAACAGAGTAGGGATGAGGAAGCCGTGTGAACAACTTGACAGAGTGTAAAAAAGACAAGAAGAAGGCAGGAAGCATGAGGGAAAGTGGTTTGGTAATCAGCCCGTGAGAGGAGGATGTAGAAGTGTGGTGATTCAGTGTTAGCCCCACATTGTTTCCTCTTGTAGAAATTCTTAAATTTCTCAGGGTTTGTTCCCTGTTCTTTGGCTTTTGTAGGAGTTACAACCTAGGTTTTCTTCTCCAGATGAAAAGGTGGGTTGTTTTCTGTCACAGCAGGGCAAGAGGACTCATTCCTGGAGCAGATTTCCAGAGCTGCTGGTGGTGATTGTGATGGTCTCGGCTGGATGAGCTGAGCTGCTGCTGGCAGGAGACAAAGGCCACATCCCATCTCTCTGAACTCCCTTCTGGCCAGAACACTGAGATGTGGAACTGACACACCAAATCTCCTGCTCCTTCTTGCCTCTCTAGGGTGCAGGGACAATCAGGTGTCAGTACACCTAGTTAGTGCTGCCTCACTACGGGGAGCAGCAAGGAGGCTGGAAGGGGCATGATGGGGTGTCGTGGGATGACACTGGCCAAAAGCCAGGCACCCACAAAAGCTGCTCACTCACCCTCCCCTGCCACAGCTGGGAAAAGGAGAGGAAAACTTAATGAAGGGTGCATGAGTTGAGATAAGGACTGGGAGAAAACACTCCAAGGGCAAAACAGGCTCAAAGGTATAACGTGAATTTATTACTAACAGAGTTAGAGGAGGATAATGAGAAGTAAAATAAGGGCTTTAAGGTGGAGGAGGGCAGGGTTAGATGGGATATTGGGAAGGAATTGTTCCCTGTGAGGGTGGGGAGAAGTTGTGGCTGCCCATCCTTGGAAGTGTTCAAGGATTGGAGCAACCTGACTCTAGCAGAAGGTGTCCCTGCCCGTGGTAGAGGGTGGAATAAGATGATCCTTAAGGTCCCTCCCAACCCAAACCAGTCTGGGATTCTATGATTTTAAGTTGAGGACACTTGGAATTAATTTGCTTTGTAAAGAAAACTAATTGCCTGGTAACTCTTTATTAGCAAAGCTAAGATTGCCTGGGAGCTTTCTGGAGTGTAGTGAGCGGCCACAAGTTGGGTATCTGAAAAACAGAGAGGTGTGGGGGGTCAGGAGGGACTTTTGTTGGAAGGATTTTACCTTGCAGCAAAAGGAAAGAGGGATTCTGTCACCAGAACAGCTACAGAGGTGAACGTGCAGGAGAGGGCGCCCGACAGCAAGGAGTAATTCCTGGTGTGACAACACCTCATTAGAACAGCTGCTTTAAAGTTTTGGTTGAGGTTATATTTTGCATAACCTACGAGAGTTTGAGCGGCCAACTGAGCATCTGTGGTTTTGGTAGCTAGTGCATTCAAGAGGAGTGAAAATCTGATTGCTGTCACTCATGTCAGCAACCCCAGCCTTCAGTCAGTGAGGAGTATAATCTTTACCAGTGCTCTCTAATTGCATGTGTGAGAGCACACTGGGTAGGAAGTGTACAGCTTCCTTTATTTCTCGTGTCACACCACTACCTCAATCCCAGCCGTGGATACAGCCTCCACAGTGAGCTAGTTCCTTGTTAAACCAGAAAATCCCCTTACAAGTCTCCACACTGCCCACTTAGTGTTGGTTGCCTGTGCTCCCAGAATGCTGAATGAGGTTACAGCTTGGGCTGTGTTTATTTTCAGGGCTGTAGCCATGCAAGGCTTTTGCAGACAACACAAACATTCAGAAGCCTGGACACTGGAGCACTGTCAGGATCTGCTAAGTCATTTTTCCACGGCAAATCCAGCATTTAGGGGAGCTGCAGTGAGTGGCAGCTGCTTCTACCCATGCAGCCTCAAACAGAGTGTTCATCCTAAGCACTTCCCACGTGGTGGTGCAGGTGCTGCTTGGGGCCAAGGTGCCACTGGGCTCTCTTAAAACTGAAAATTCACACTCCAACCCTGTTTCACTGCTATGAGAGCTGGCTGGCAAGTAGAGCCCTGTGCACCACCAGTGAGAAGGCCCATGACCCCTCTTGGTGCCTTTCCTGCACTGCTGCCTCACCCACAGCTGCAGTTTCAGCCCTGCCAGGTGGCTTCTCCCCACCCTCCTTGGCAGATACACCTCATAGAGACACAGCTGTGCTCTGGCACCTCATTCTAGTGACACTTGTCATCTGTCATGATCACGCTTGGGGCTGGTGCTTCGTGGGCTCCACCTGGAGAGCTGCACCCAGCTCTGGGACCACAGCTCAGGGAAGATGTGGGCCTCTTGGAGCCTGAGGAGGTCACAGAGATGCTCCTAGGGCTGGAGCCCTCAGCCTGGGAAAGCTGGGGGGATGCACCTGAAGGAAAGAAGGCTCTGGGGACACCTTAGAGCCCCTTCCAGTGCCTAAAGGGGCTCCAGGAGAGCTGGAGAGGGACTTGGAACAAGGGATGGAGGGGCAGGACACATGGAATGGCTTCCACTGCAGAGGGGGATTGGGCAGAAGTTCTCTCCATCCCTGGAAGTGTCCAAGGCCAGGCTGAACAGGGCTTGGAGCAACCTGGGCTAGCGGAAGGTGTCCCTGCCCATGGCAGGGGGTGGAACTGGATGGGCTTTGAAGTCCCTCCCTGCCCAAACCATCCCATGATTCTATGATTCCACATGAATTTCATTTTATTTCTCCTTCTTTTCAGAGGATTTTCACAAAACTCTGGAAAGGCTCAAGTTAATCAGTAAGCTCCCCCAATCTTTGTTGTGGTGCATTGTTCTTGTCTTGGACTAACAATACAGGCAGTGCCTTCAGCTGGGAGCCAGGAGCCAAGTGGAGACCAGCGATAAAGAGAAGGAAGGAGGAGCAAGGGAGAGTTTGACCTCACAGCTTTTGTTTAAATTGCTGGTTCTTTTTAGTATTTCCTCTTGTTATTCTTTAGGTATTTGGGGAAAGAGAAGGGAACCACAGCCAGACCATTATGTATGCTTAGTCCATAATCTGCACATTTTTATAATCTCTTTTTTTTTCATTTTTTTCCCTTTATTTTATTGGTTGTTTAAATAGCTACAGAAATATACCAGAGAAATGGAGACTAAAATTTTGCAAGGTTTTAATTCTGGGCAGTGTGCCAAGTAAAAGGTAATTGTTGGCAAGACTCCGAGGTTTGGTTTGCGTGCTGCTTTCAGTCCACAGCAGGGATCCTTACAGCTCAATTATTCTATACAGACAACATGCTCAAAAAGCTTAATTTTAAAATGGGCTAAGCAGCTGTTAGAGAAGGTTAGCACCCCCAATTCCAGCCTCCTGCACACTTCTGTGTTCCTGGTCCTTGACAGAGTAATGAAAGACCCCCCAGTTCTATCCAGCAGTTACTGCAAGATGTGGCAAAAGGCAGCCTTAAGGTGGCTAAACTGCTGAACATCCAGTGTGCCGTGAGAAATGGGGCAAGGCCACTGCTGCTTCTTCTGCTGGTTATTTAGACAGGCAAGAGCTAATTTGTGCATCTGAACACATCAAGGGAAAACACATTAAGGCTAGTACAAACAACTTGCCCCAAGGAGAAATTCTGTCTGGGTTTAAGTGGAAGAAAATCACTGTGAGAACAATTAAACATTGCACTAGGTTGCCAGGGAAGTGGTAACATTTCCCTCACTGGAAATATTCAAGGTTTGGCTTGACAGAGCCCTGGACAGCCTAACACAAGGTCCTGCTTCCAGCAGAAGTTTGGAGCAGATGGGCTCCAGAAGTCCCTTCCAAACTGGATTTTTCTGTGATCTATGATAATACTTTTAATCATCATGTTTCAAAGTTGGGATAACAGAAGAATGTTGTTATTTGCTCTCATGTAAGGAAAATGAGGATTCCAGTGTCTGCGGAAATACTGACTTTATTATGAAATAGAAAAGGAAGGAAAAGCAATAGTTGCATTTCACTTACAAACATTAGTGCAACTGACTGTGGTCTAAACCAGTCTGGTAAAGTTGAACAGAGTAGGTAACCGGGAGAACAGAGGTTTCTGCTAAACATCATCAAAAAAGCAATAAAATCATCTCTTTTGATCTGCAGAGAGCAGTTTTAATGCAGTAAATATGACAGTGTGTTCAGTACTGCGCAGCAAAACAGCTGGGACTGTGATGGTGGATGTGTCCGAAAATTTTAAAATCAGTATTATGCTTTCCTATAACAGCCAAATAAGCACTGGCATTTAAAATGCTTTGGAAAAAAAAAAAAAAACCACACAGAATTACTAGAGTAATTTGATAGAGTTTATCAGTTCTATCAGTTCTCAATAGTGCTAGTGATTTGATAGAGTTTATCAAGTCTAAGTAGATCATTACTACATAATCAAGCCACTGCTGTTTCTTCTGTTGGTTTTTTAGGGAGGCAAGAGTGAACCCAAGGCAGGTACGGTGCTAGAAAAGCAGATTAATTGTTACCCACATTAACAACTGGAGAAGCAACAGAGTGTAAGAAGGTTAATAGTACACTAGTTAACTACATCTGCACTCCTAAAGGACACTGAAAGACCTTGTGCCCAGCTTTTATCACACAAATAAGTCACGGTAATAATTAATTGGAAAGATTTTTGCTGGTTGCTCCACCATGAGGATGTGCTGGTGCTGCTGAGGAGGTGATGTCCTCCTGTCCAGGCACACTTTGGGTGAGCTGGAGAGGAGCAGGAGGCTGACAGGATCCCAGGGATGGGGGGTGTCTCACCCACTGATGGGATGAGTGTGGGATTGCTGTCAGGCTGCTCCTTGGGTGGCTTTTCCAGCCCAGCAGCCAGGCTTGGGTGGATGGACTTGTGCTCTCAGCATCTGCACTAAGCGAACAGAAAAACTTGTAAACACTTTGTGATCCATCTACTGCAAGTTCAAAACCTTGGAGGGATAAGTTTTTTATAAAATTATCTGGAACAAAAATGAAGCAGACAAGACAATCACTTTGGAGAGGGGAAAATACATCAAAAATCCAAACTATTCCATTTTCCTTTGTGTGTCTCCTTTTGAACTTTTGCAGCCCCTTCAGTGTGCAGGATGGTTTAGCAAATCCCACTTTATTTGTTACACATGCCTCCCTGGATAGGGTCCTGAGGAGAAGCTCCTCCATGGAAAATGGAGACTTGGAACAGGAAAGCTGTGTTTAAACCCCATGCTTGGTCCTAACGAATACACTTGGAATAAAAAGCAACCAAAACCATCTGTGGCCAGAAGAAGCAAATCCAGATGTCGTGGGGATTTAGCTCTCTCCTTCATTAATCATGTCTGCAGGATCATTCAGCTTCTGCAGCCTTCGCCTGCTGGACTTTTGAGGGGTTGTTAATAATACAGGAACAGCAGCTCACTTGGGAAGAAAGTTTCAGTCACATCTTTGATAATCAAATGGAAGTAGAATTTCTTACTCCTCTAAGCAGAGTCACTATGATTCCCTTAGTTAAGATGAGAAAATGAAAGGTTTAATTTCTGGATTTGGCATCTTGCCTCACTAAACTCTGTTCAGAGGCAGTGGGATGCCTTCTTACCAAGCTGCCTCCTACAAAAAACTCCCTATAAACTTACTTGGTCTTCCCAGGCAGGTGTGGCTGCCCATTTGAAGCAGTGAAGAACCCACTGGATCTCCACCAGATGGCTTTTTATTCTGGATTTCCTGCTGAGATCAGCAGATTGGGCAGTGCCCTCTCCTTTGCAGCGCTGTAGCCGTGGGAGCAGCAGGCAGGGCACTCAGCTGGGGTTTATTCTCTGCTTTCTGAGCACCACCTCTGTTTTCACGTGAGGGAACAAACCCATGAGTCCTGTTTGACAATGAGGGAACTTCAACAATGGATCTGTGAGGGCCTGTGCATTAGTTGTTTTGACATGAATGTCCCACCTAATTAAATTACAGCCTCTAATGGCAGCTGAGCAGGAATGATCACCTCATTTGTCATTTAACAGATTTCATAACTAGTGACTAAGCAGAGAAGGAAATGGTGTTTGAATTTACCAAATACATTTTGTATATTTAAAAAACAGGCAAGTTCAACGCATGTATTTTATTTTAATTTACATATACACAAAACCATGCCATTTCTTGGCCAGTGAGGCAGGCAAATGGAGTGTGCCACAGCTGGAGGTGATTCTTAACCCTTACTTAATTCCTCACTTTATAGGAAATAAAATCTAGAACCATATCTTCAAGTTTCTGAGTTCTGCATCCCTATTCGAGGTTTTTATTCCTGTCCCAGATGCCCTCAGTCTCATGGTATGTCCTCACACTCCATTTCACTCCCTTTACCATTCCCAGGGGTGCTGGGTTTGCTGCACCTCTTTCCTTTCCTGTTCTTCTAGATCCAGCATTGCCCCCCAGCCTTCCAGAGGGATACTCCAACTTCAAAGAGCCACAGGGCTGACATCAAAAGAGCAAGCAAACAAGCTTGAAACAGTTCTCCCATCAGGTTCCTGACATGGCAATGACAGGGCCAGCAGCACTCCCCCAGGAAAACTTGGGAGGAGACAAGTCCAAGGGAACTTTTCACCACAGGGCTGAAAGAAAAATTACTTCACATTAAGATAAGGCAGAGTCTCTTGTTCTTGTGGGGTTACTGATTTGAGAGGATTTTTTCACTCCAGGTGTGCAGTGCTTTCCCTTCTCCACAGCTGCTGCCTGGAGCTGTACTTGGGACAATCTGTTTATTTGTAATAAATCAATTTTAGACTCTGTTTTAAAAAGCAGTCTTGACATGCCAGTTGGTAATGTGCCCGAAGTACTAACAGATTGTGCATTTGGTTGTAAGGAGTATCACTTAGAATAGATTTGCAAGGGTTTGGTTGCACTCCATAAGAGCTGGGAACCTGAGAGCCACTGAAGGGCCCTTTGGATAGAAACCAAAAGAGCAGAGCTCTCTGGAGTGAGCACCATGAGCACTGTGCTGCTCCCCTCAGCTTTGAGGAGGAATTCTAGAGGAGCAGAATTCTTCTGTTGTGCTCACCTGGTGCCTTAAAGGCCCAGCTGCTCGAATCCTCCCACTCCAGAATCTCAGGGCTCAGAAGAGAGAGAAGCTTCTCGTTGTCGTTACTGGGAAGTTTTCATCATCCAACCTCACTCTTGGACAACAAAGAAAAAAGAGGTTTTTAAACCTCAAGTTTTCTACCTTTCCACTCAAAAGTATTTAGTGTTTGAGGAACAAGATGTGTGTTGTTTGGATATTGAGGAAGGAAATGCTCAATTTGTAGCAATGCTGATGTCTAGCTGAGCCCTGCTATGGGCTAGGGCTATGTTTGTGTCTATATATTTATTAAATCCAAGTACAGAATTACAGAATTCTGCCATGTCACCATAAATGCATTATTAGAACATTCTATTGCAGGAGTTTCAAAAACCTCTCAGATTATGTATCCCATTCAGTTCTGTGGGCAAAATTTACATATCTGAACAATTTGCAACCAAGCAGGGTAGAATAATGAGTGTCATTTATAATTTGGTTTTCTATAAGCACTGTTTTTCAATGAGTATTCCAATGAATGTTGTTCACATGTTGAATGTGAGCAACATAATAAAACATAATTGGGAAGAAAATAAGGAGTGAGAAAGGCAACCAGCAAAGCCTCCTCCTGCTTTGAAGTGTGCACTCAGCAGTTTGATTATATTTTGATCTACGTAACCTTTGAAAGGTAGAACTACAGATAAAATTACATCATTTTACCACCATTTACTACTGAAATATTCCTTTGCCTTACCTTCCCTCCTTTATGAGTGGTTCAGCTGTCATCCACACTTTTCAGTTACAAAAGTAAGGGGTTTTATCTGATTTCTTCATTTGAATAATGACCATAAACACCATTTTTACCTCTTTCCTGGAACATCCAGTTCATAAATGAAGCAGCATACTGTCTCCAGACCATGCTTTTTCATTTTGGTGTAAGAAAGATGCATTCTCTAGCAAGAATAGCAATTCACTGGCACAACCTCCTCAGGGGCGTAGCAGGGTCTCTGTTGCTGAAGTTCTCAAGGTGCAATGGCACAGGGTGTTAGATAATCTCCTTAGACTCCCTTTCTCAGGAGAGGTTCGAGGACCTTTCGAGGTCTCTTCCAGACCTGGGCTGCTCCATGATTCTGGGATTAGGAACTTGTCAAAATCCACTCTCCTCTGTGTGTGTTTTCAGTGCTCCACGCTGGTTGGTCTCTCAGAATAAGGGCAGTAGCTAAAGCACAACCAACTCTTAACCTTTTTTTAAAGGCTATTTTATCAAAATGTTATTTTTGCTTTTCCAGACAGAACAGCTGTGATTCTCTCAGAGTATCCTCTGTAGCTAGATTTTAAGACCTCCTTCTAACCTTTTGAAAATAACTCATAAGAATAGCATTTTTGTTTTTCTTACAGGGAAAGGATTCAGAATATACTTCAACCAACACTCTGTCCTGAGAAAAGGGCTGTTTTTATTTTGTCACACGTCCCTCACACTGTCTGCAACCTGATTTTCACTTTCAGACAATAATGATTAGGAGTTTCCTCTAGCAATAGATGATTATTATTTATTCATTACAGTTTCATTATATTTGCAGCTGGCTGTGTCAACAGCATATTGTTGTCCTGCCTACAAAGCCAGCGGCCTTAAAATGGCTCCTTTCCCTTGGAGAAATCCTAAAAGGTACTTTTTGGATAATGAATCATCTCTCCCAATGGATTTCACACACCTTTCACTTTAGTGCTTCTGTTTGATAACAAACCATGTCTCTGAGGCAACCAAGAGGGCTGTGGGGGAGCACACACAGGGTGAACCTGCGCTCCCTCTGGAGAAAGCGCACAGCCAAGTGCTCTTGTGCAGCTTGGCAAACAAGCTGGTTCCAATTGCACAAGGAGGAGCAGCCAGCAAGGTGGCCCAGATGTTATCAGTCCCTGTGATGACACCTCTGCAGGCTGTCAGCCCTGTGGTTGTGTTAAGGACTGTGTGTTTGACTAAGAGCCCCTGGAAGCTGATTCCATGGTGAGCCCGCGGTGCTGGGAATGGACCTTGTCATGTCTGGGGCACATCAGGGTTCCATTGCAGCGGGAGATCAAATAGATGAGATTGTGGAGACAGCCTCCTTCTCCCTCCCTCTCTCCCTTCCTTCTTTCCCTTCTTCTCCTCCCTCCCTCCCACCCTCCCAAAGCAGAATTTGGCAGTGACAGTGCACTGCACTTTTTGGATACCAGAGCTCCCAGTACTTCCACTGGCTGCCTCATGGGTCCAGAGCATGAGGAAGACTCTGGTGACGTAAGGAACCACCTCCCTCCATGTCACTGTGCCACAAGTGAACTCAGAGAGGCAGCAGAGGTAGCTCTTCATCCTTTGTTTGGAAAGAAGGGTTTATCCTGATCCTCTTCACTCAGGAATTCTCTTTCATTTTGCCCTTTAGGATATAATACAACCTTTAGGATATAATACAACCTTTAGGATATAGTACAAAACAGCGTTTAGAGAAGGACTTTTGGGGTGTGTAAAGATAAACACAACCCTTAAAGATCAATATTTCATAGGAGAAAAAGTGGGAAAATACTTGTTTTGATTGTATGACTTTATCATCGATAGCTGCAGTGCAGGTGTGTCACATCAGCTTAAAATTTAATGTGGCAAATTCCTTATCTTAAGGATGGTTTTAGTTTTAAGAAGTACATAAATAGGATCATTTATCTTTGTTCCTGATTTGGCTCACATTTCTCATGGTGTCTTTTTAAGATGATAAAGACACAAGCTTTGCCATTAAAACACAGTATTTCCCTATCTTAAAAAGGAAATTACAGTCTTTAATTAGCAAGCATTTATGAAATGCCTGGGGATCTTGTGGATCAGGTAGTAACAAAGTATAGAATGTTACAACCAAATAAACTCCTCAGCTTTCATTTTGTTTTTACCCTAGCTGTAATTAGACAGGGAGGTTTCCCACTCAGTGCACATTCTGATATCTGTTGTGGGGTATGGATTTGGCATATTTTCATCTGCTAAATGATGGGACAGAACTGCAATCCACTTCATGGCTCATGAATTCTCCAAGGCTTATCTCTCCAGACTCCTGGAGCTGACTTGTCCATTTCACGTGATGAAAAGCTCCTCAGCTACATTTGATAAAAGATACACTACACTGAGCAGAGCCTGAATTCCCCTCTGAGTTAATGCCTTCAAAACACACACCAGTAACAGTATTTCCTCACTGCTGTCTGCTCACACAGCTGAGATGCAGTGAGAAAATCACAGCAGCCACCTTGCTGAGAGCTCTCAAATATATTTAAAACAGAGCCTGGTTCACATTTGACCTCTGGAAGTGCTGTTGATTTAATGTTTTAGCTCAGCTGAGGTCTCAATAGACTTGTGAGATGCTGGCTCAGTGATGCTCTGGATGAGCCTGCTCTCCTCAAAGTAGTGAAGCAATTGCTCCATCACACTTAGATACCACCAGTGTGTGCCCAGAGAACATGAATTTTGGAAGGAAAGAGATTGTTTAGCACAATACTGAACTTGATGTCGCATATCATCTGCAATATTTCAAATCTGATCAAGTTCAGTGTTGGTTTAAAAACCCCAAGATGGTTGGTTTATTCAGCCCCAACATGTTTCACCATTCTGTGATCAGCTGAGTGGCACAGGATAAACCTACCAACCCTGTCAGCAAAGCTGAAATATGTGCAAGCAATTTCACAGTGAGTGGCAGATGTGTACAAGCTGAATGAGAAGTGTTTAATGGTAAAATGAGTAACTTCCAGTCACTGTGAACCTCCAGCACGTCAGCAAAATCCACATTCATTGCAACTCATCAGCTCCATACAAAACATATGAGGCTCAATAAGGGATGGCACCTTGCCCATGGCCAGTCAGCTGGATTAATGTTATAAAACCAGCAAAGAATAAGGAAGTACTTTAGAAAGTCACATCTGGGTATGATGTGAAATAATTATTCAGGATAAGAGAATTCAAATATCTGTTCCATACTGTCTTACATGGCTGTGCTGAGGATCTGCACACTGGTGTGCTTGCCTGTTTTAGGAAGGTGTTTCAATCACTGGGCAATATTTACTGAAGTGATGTGTATTTTAGTGCCTGCTTGTGTAGGTTTACTGTTCATCCTGGAATCAAACACACAATGGTAATTTGCAGTATTCCTGGGAAGAGTGAGACAACATGGCCCTGAAGACTGAGCCATAAATCACAGAATCACAGAAAGATGGAATGGGTTGGGTCAGAAGGGACCTTAAAATCATCTCATTCCACCCCCTGCCATGGGCAGGGACACCTTCCACTATCCCAGGTTTCTCCAAGCCCCATCCAGCCTGGCCTTGGACACTTCCAGAGATCCAGGGGCAGCCACAGCTTCTCTAGCCAACCTGTGCCAGGGCGTTTATCACAGAATCATAGAATTATCAAGGTTGGAACAGACCTCTAAAATCTTGGGAGTTCAAACGCCCCCTCAGCACTGCCACTGTCACCCCTAAACCACTGCACGCATCACCCAGCGCCAGACCCCGCTGCCTCCTGGACACCTCCAGGAGAGGCATTTCGGTCCTGTTTAACCGTGCTTTTACTGCGGCGCGGTCCTTAACGCGACCTCTGGAGAAACTCCGGAGATAAACTCCAACCGTGTCTCCGTGGGGATGTGCATTTTGCGGTGACGAGTGACAGCGGGGCAGAGCGGAGCGGGGCACATCGAGCAGCCGGGGGCGAGCGTGCCTGGAGCCCGGAGCCGCCGCGGGCCGTGGGGCGGCGGGGGACACCGGGGTCCCTCTTGGGTCCCTCTTGGTCCCTGTCTGGTCCCTCTTGGGTCCCTGCCGGGCCCGGCGGGGCGGGGCAGGGCCGGGCAGGGGCGGTGCCTGCGGAGGAAGCGGCGGGAGCGGTCCGGGCTCGGCGGGAGCGCGGTGCTGCCGCAGCTCCGCACCGAGCCATGGGCGCCTCTGCCTCCGCGCCGCTGGACGACAGCAAGTGCGCCTACATCCGAGGTACGGGCTGGGGCAGCGCTCCGGGTGTCCCCGGGCTGGGGAAAGCCGCCGGCAGCGCTCCGGGAGCCCCGGGCTCGGGAAAGCCTCGGGAGCGCTCCGGGAGCCCCGGGGCTGGGGGACCGCCGGCACCGCTCCGGGTACCCCCGGGCTCGGGAAAGCCTCGGGAGCGCTCCGGGAGCGCCGGGCTCGGGAAGCGCTCCGGGTGTCCCCGGGCTCGGGAAGCGCCCCGGGAGCCCCGCGCATCCCGGGCAGCGCTCGGCAGCCGGCGGACAGCGCGGGTTGAGCCGATTCTCAGCTTCCCTAGGAGTTTGGAGCAGTTTCTTTATAAGTTTCCACTGCGGGAGTTAGTTATAAGTAGAAGGGGAAACTTGAGTGTGGCGCGCTGAGGCTGAGTTTGCTGACAGATCCCGGCCCTCCAGAGCCGGCAGATTCCGGGACACCGGGCTTTGCCGGTGTGAACCCAACCAGCACCATATGGGCTGATGCTTTGCCAAGCCCCTTGGAGGCAGTGACAGCGCTGCTGGTGGGTTCCGAGGTAAAAAAGGCGGGTACCTTACACAGTCTGACTGTGTAAGGGCAATTCTTTATCCCATTAAAATGGTAGGAGAGAGAAAGCAAACAAAACCAATAGGCTTTAAGTTATGTATATTGCTGTCAAACTATGAAAGAAAAGTGTAATTCTGGGGTTTGGGGTGATTTTTTCTTAGTTGAGTAGTTTGGTGTGAAACACAGCTGACTCTTACCTGTGCTGCTTATCGCTCAGCCAGCAGGTAGAGTATTTGCAAAGCAAATTTTAAGGCTGAAGATTTACAAGTGGGATAAAAGTGTGCATGACAAAAGGAAGCCCAGTTTTAGCACTTGATGTATGATGCATGCAGAGCCTGCGAGAGCCCTCTCTTGGAGATCAAACTCGGTGCTGAGGATTTGGGCTGGAGGGGGACTCCTGGGTGATGCCCACAACCCAGCTAGTCCTTGGATTTCTTTGCTTTGGGATGTTTGTGTGGTGCAGAGGGAGTGCAAACACTGAGCTGCTGCTCTGTTAGGACTCCTTTGAAATCACAGTCTTTCAAGAGATTCCCATATTGGGAAGGATGTCCAGTTAGTAAATGGCTTTCACCCAAAAAGCAGTCAGCAGAGCTACTGGCCTCACACACCGAGATTTTTCATCAGTCCTCCTATCAGTACTGTCAGTTTTTCCTGCCCTGTTGAGGGTGGTTTCAAGTCCCATCAGAGCCATGAGGGTGCAGTCTCTGTGGATTTCTGTTTTTCTTTACATTCATCCCCATATTGCAGCCAAAATTGCATTTTCACAGTTCAGCATTTAATTTGCCTGCAGCTCACAGGGAGGGTGCCTTGTCCATGCTGAGAGCTCTGCAGCACTCCAGACACAGTTCTTGTTTGCCCATCACATCTTTGCATGGGCAAGAGCCAGAGGGAAGTCACTGTGGAAGAAGGAATTAAAATCCTGTGCTCATCCCCTGGCTCACATCTGCTGTTGGTGCTGTGAGGATCCCCCACTCAAAGCTCCTGGTTGGAAAAATAATTAATGAGGTACTTTATACAGAGGCTGCCTGTGAATCAGTACTTCTGAGGAGAAAAAGAATTGTGAAGAGCATCTTAAATGGGAACTGAGTGGGATCGAGCCAGCTCACAAACCTACTGCTGATGTTAGGCTGGAGCATGTGGGAGTCAGGCCTTGCTGTCTGTCCTACACACCTGGGTGTGATTTATTTGCAGAGGAGCTCTGTGGTGAAGAAGAACCATGTGCAGAACCATGTGGAAGCACTGAGTCTGTAGCTTGATTAAGCAGTATGTTTTTCAGCTGGCTTTGTGAAGCTTGGGTGGGTTTTTCTAGTGGGATGGCAGCTTTTGGGGCTCTTTTTCTCTAGAGGTGATGAAGGGGTAAAAGTAAAAAGGAAAGGGAAAGACTTGCTTTTTGTCAGCAGAATTGTCAGTCCATAGGTGCTGGAATGGGACAGCACTGGTGAGGGAGGGAGGTGGGGAGACAGCAAGCCAAAGGAGCCAGCAACACTCTCCAAACCTTGTGCATTTTGGGATGCTCCCTCATATGCCCAAATACCAGTAGCCTCAAGACAGGAAATCCTGAGTGAGAAATTTACTTCAAGTGAGAGCTTGGTGTAGTTCATGGTTGTTTTCATGATGGTATAATTTAATTTCTTGTTGCCGTAATGATAATTTAATTTGTCTGGAATTAAATGGATTGTAAAGCCTTGTAGTTTACTCAGACAACATTTAAGCTAAAGCACAGTGTAATGAATGGAAATGAGGGGCTGAGCATAAAGGCAGTGGATGTCCTGTGCAGGGCAGGAGTTGGACTTGATGAATCTTGTGGGTCTGTTCCAGCTCTGGGTATTCCACAATTCCATGTTACAGCTTCTGCATCAACACAGGTACAGTTCTACAGGTTTTCTGACTTCTGAAAGTCTACTCACGTTGTTTGTAGAGGGGATGAGAGGAGAACCAAATGAGGACAGGAACTACGTGAGATGTAAAACTATGTTGGAAATATGCAAACCTGGTCAGACAGGTGCTTCTGTAACCCATCAAGAACCTGCCCTCAGCACTGGCACCCCCAGGTAGAGCCTGGGAGCCGCTCTGCTGTCTGTGCTTTCCCGTGGTGAACGGGGGTGAGCCTTGTCAGACCAGCTGCAGAAAGGAATCCCAGAGAAAACCAGGAAGGCATCCCACGCAGAGTCTCAGTTACTGAATGCAAAGCCTGGGATTTCCACCTAAAACTGCTTCCAGCCTCCATCCTCTTAGGGAAAATGGGGTAGGACTGAACCAGCCAACACACACAGCTGTGTGTGGTTGTACATGGGGCAATACTTAGGCAATATCATGACCTGAAGGGCATGAATTACAGAAAATGTAATTATTGACCTGGTAATGTGCATCCCCTGCTGCAAACAATGCCTAAGAAGAGAACAGACAATGCCAATGGGTGATTTTCCAGGCAGTCTTCACAGGGAAATTGAGGCTGTGTTTGAAACTGCAGGGACAGGGATCTTTCTTGTGAAGTTTGAATCAACTGCCTAAACACTTAGTTGGGACTGAAAATGCTTTGCAAAACAATTTTTACACTCAGGACATCTCTGTATATGTTTATATCTTGTGAAGTTACATTTTACATCTTTTGTCTTTGTTGAGTAGAAATTAACAAAAATTGATCACTGTTGGGGGATGAAATCACGAATAAAATATCAGGACTTGATATTCCCTATTCCTACCTGAAGGAATGAATATCATAGTGAAATAATGGAAAAATGAGTTAGTAGGGATTCCTGTCAGCAGTGGGGACAGTTTGTGTCCTTTGGGAGAAGGTGTGTGGAGGATATTTAGGGGGAAGGGGGAGAAAGCCAGACCACATGCACTGCAGCATTACTAGTCTGGAAGCCTTAGGAGTTTCAAAGGTGTTTTTCTGTGCTGTGCAGCATAGGCCTGTTTTTCTAACCAGACCTATGGAAAAATACATTTTTCCACCTATTGAAATCCATAAGATATTTTAAATACACACACATTGTAAGCAGTAAAATTATTTAAAGCCCTCCAAAATGAAAAGAAAATTTTATAGTAATTCCTCTAGGTTTTGGACTGGGGCCTTGAAAAAGATGACTTGTGGCAGAGATAATCCTGCTTTGTGGGATTTTGGTGGGACTACATGGAGATTATTCAGGATGTGAGTAAAATTGAGTTTAAAACATGGCAGTAATAATTAGGGGACTGGGAGCTGGTCATGTGAAAAGAGTTTATTAAAAAAATTTGTGCTCTCAGTTTACTGAGGCATGGGCTAACCTTATGATGGGAGTTTTTTTGTTGGGTGAATTGTCTAATGATCCTTGAGGAGTGCTACACCCAAGAGGGAGCGGTCCAGGGCGGTGGTGGGGAGTTTTGGGCTCGGGGTGCAGTCACGAAATTCAGGAATCAGCTGAAAGTGCCTGCTAAAGCAGCTCAGTGGTATGTCCTGAGAGATACCACTGAGATTGTGCCAGAGGTATCACCCCTGCTGATGGAAATGTGTTGCTTTAGTGTCCCTTCTAGCAGGCAGGAAGCAATCAAGGACGAGGCTCTTACAGCTGGCAAAGATGGAACTGCCCTTAAAGTGTTGATGATTTTCCATTTCTGCAATCTCAGCAGCAGAAGTAGTAGGTGACCAAGCTCTGCTCTGTCACAAGTCGTGTGTTGGGACTAATTTTTTTTTAAATTTTCAGAAGTGGAAAGATTTCAAGCACCTAACACCAGTAATTTCAACAGGTGCATCTCCAAAACACTTCAGCATATGAAAAATTGAACTTCTCTGAAGGTTGTTTTTTCGTAAAGACACTTGGTATGCTTGACCATATCCTGGCTACCCATGTCTATGAACAGACATCTGTCCAGAGGATGAGGCTTTGTAGTCATTTGCTTTGGATTTGTTTGTTTAAATGCAGTTTCTTCCTTCCCTTCTCTTCCACCTCTCTCCTCCCCCAGGCAGGTGGGACCCCCAGCACAGGGCACAGTGGCTGTGACCAGGATGCACCCTGTGGATTTCCGCATTGTTTAGGAAGTTTTTCCAGGCAGAAAAACTTTTCTTTGTTGTTCTTTTGAGGTGACAGTGAAAGCTATTACTTAATGTTTGTAAGAAACTTCTTTCTAGCCATTTGTTTTACTTAGGAATTTCAGTGTGGTGGTAATTAAGTTGGGATTTTGCACAACGATCACACGCTGTAGGTGTGTTCCTACAAGATGTAGCATACTTGGAAAAGCAGACAGATCCCTATTCTGTCCCGTTTTAGAGGCTGCAGGGGAGCCTGCTTTACCCTTCACTTGAAAGACAAGATAGGAAATGGGTTGTCAGCTTTCCAGGAAACCAGGTGAATAAATTCCAGCAGTGCTACAGAGATGAGTCCCACCAACTCAGAGGGACAGAAGCCAAGAGCCTGATACAGCTCTGGAGTGAAAGTCTCAGCCAGCGTGCACAGAGCTGGCAGGAGGAGTGCTGCAGGATGGAGGAATGACTTGGAATTAATTGTGGAAAAGCTGGCCTTTCTTTGGACAGGCACTCAGACTGGATGTTGGATTTTCTGCTTTAAACTGTCACTTACCCTTCTGGTTTTAATTTGGTGTGTGACTGCAAATACAGCAGGGTTCTGTACAAGTCTTGCTGCACTCCCTGCCTTTGCTTCCAGTCTGTTCCAAGCCTGGTTGTTCCGTGTTCCAGAAATTCTCTCTTCCATTTTCTGTAGGTGAGCATGGCTGTGACATCATACAGAGCAGGAGTGCCCCATCCCTGGAAGTGTCCAAGGCCAGGTTGGACCGGGCCTGGAGCACCTTCCTGGTCTAGTGGAAGGTGTCCCTGCTCCTGGCAGGGGTGGAATGAGATGGGCTTTAAAGTCATTCCAACAAATTCTACAAGTGTGGGGTCTCTCTGGGCCTAACAGCATCTTAGAGGCAGCTTTTCCTTTTTACCTGGTGAGGTTTATGGTAAAAGCTGATTGGATTTGCCTGCAACTCCCAAAATCTAAGGAAGAGGCAGAACAATGTTTTCATTCAGAAGCATGTATTAAATCCAGAATTCATGATAGTACCATCTAGTCCAATCCAAAAGGGATAAATATCCACGGAAGGAAGAAGTAAGGTAAAGCACACAGGAAATTCAGATTTCAATAAGCATGTAAGATTTTATTATATGCACCTTGCAAAGTTTCCAAGTTCTTGAAGACTGTAAGAAATGAAATTTTTAAAGGAAAATCCTTTTGGCTTTACTTGTTTTCTGAGAAGTTTTAGTGCTCAGAGAGATTGTTGCTTTTGGAGCCAGTAGCATATTTTCATCCCATAGTTTTGATAGATGGTGCCTGCCTGGGCTGGAAAGGAGAGGAAGCTTCTCTTTGGGTTTTATGGCCTTTAATTCAAGGGGCCAAGTGCTTTTTCTTACCTTTTGACTGAATGCAAGCAAAAGGCATCCAGGGATGTGATTGATGGAAAAGGTACTTGCCACCCACATGGACAGAATTTACTGTCCTTGGTAACTTTCAGATTCAGCTTTGGGAGACTAAGGAAGGATATACCTTCTCTGTTCCATTTCCATTGTTCAAATAGTCCATTGTTAACTTCTCTCAAAAGCTCCACGAGCAATTTTGGAAGTTTCCAGCCTTGTTATCTTGCAACAGAAATTTTCCCTAATCAAAGCAGGAGGTGAAATGTTTCAGTTCTCTTTGTTAGTGAGTAAAGTATTGTCTGTGATCGCACCCTGTTTGCCTTCTGTATGTGGCTTGAGGTTTTCCTAAACCCAGAAATGCCAGTTACCCCATTTGTGTCCCAGAGCTGCATTAGGCTCTGTGCCTGTTCAGCAGGATCATCTCAAGCCCCTACACCACAGCAGCCCACATAAGGAACTACCCTTAAAGATGGTGTGCTGCATCACTGGGTCTGAAAAACGAAAGGTGGCTTTTCTCTGGTCTTTTTTCGGGTAGTGTGAGGGAAGGGAAACCACAGGGTTGTAGGGGAAGAAATGCATGTGGCATTTTTCATGCTTTTCTTGTCACTGTAAAAGAAACTAGGTACAGTGTTGAATTAGGCACAGGGTCAGTGGAAAGAATATCTCAGTAGAAAAAAATGAGAAAAAGGATCATCCTTGCCCCATATCTGTAATTAAGAGACACACTGTAAGTGTGCTGTGCCTTTGTACTTGATGTTTTCCAAAATCTTGAATACTGGAAGTTCTTAAATTAGTGCAGCTTGGCCACAAATTGTAAGACAGTCTTTGCATCTGATAGACATTTTATTGGTATGAAAGGGAGAAAAAGCAAGCTCTGAGATGATGAAAGCAGCTTTGTTGGTGGTGCCTTTGGGCAGTGGCAGCTGCAGAGCCAGTGTCTAGGTGGAGAAGGGTGATATTCATAAGGAATGTGCTTTTAAAGTAAATCTTTTTCCTTTGCATGGAACAACCACACTGTTCTCTTCACACGTGGAGAACCATTAAAAGTTGTTCCAAGTTTTTGATCCTACTTGCAAGCATTTTACTTGCTTTTGCAGTTAAAGGACAGTAATGAAACAAGGCAAACTCTTACATCAAAGCAAGATTAAAGCTTGTGCAAATGGCTCATACTTCTGTGAAGAAAGGGTTCTCCTGCCTGGGTCTCCTAAAATCTTTGTCCTGTGTCTTTCTAGTAGTCTTATATGTATTAAAAAAAGTTTGCTGCTGATTCTGCACTGAAGCTCATTTTGGTATGGATAACCTAAGATTTTAGTGACTTTGTTTCTCTAAGTATTTAATTAAGTGTTACGTCTTGAATTCATAAGCCTTTAATTTTCATGCTTTTGTGATATTTGTGAATAGGTCTGACCAAGTAGTAGCTGTTACACTTTGGCTACTACTGAAGCTTTAAGGAAAAATATTTAGGTCATTGTAGTACTACCAAAGTTGTTATGTAGCTATTGCATCTTTTTTGTTGCATGGTTTTTAAAGCTAGGGAGTTGTCTTAGCTGCAGTGCAGGAAGCAGAAAACAAAAGCGAGGCTGACTCTTGGGCTTTTCTGAATACATGAGTGAGAGGTTAAAAGCAGTGTACTTTTCAAAAGTATGTAGATAGTTTTTGTATGGTTGAAATTCTTTTAGGAAACGAGTGAGATCAGAAGTAGAGTAGTTCTTTTCTAAGTCAATATTTTAAGCCAAAACTAGTGATTGAAGTGGTCTTTTGGGTGCTGTTTGTGATGAGGTTGGTTCTAAGCCTGTAGCTGTGCCATGCCCTGCACCCCGTGTCCCTGAGGAGTGGGCAGTGCCAGGGATGTCACCCACATTGTTGTGTGACGCCATCGGTGCTGCTGTGCACTCCTTGTTGGGAGCCCACCAGCCCAGGCTCTCCCAGGGGTTTTTGGGCTGTGAACAGGGCAGGCACCCCATCAGCCTCTTCTTCTCCAGGGTGAACAATCCCAGCTCTCTCAGCCTGTCACTAAATGCTTTCACGTCCAGCCTTACCAAGAAATACCTACAGCTTCTGTATGTTATAAAGCCACCTGGGGTTTCCCCTGGAGGTTTATGTTCCATGTGAAGGGAGCTGCAGGTTTTGCAGGGCTCAGAGGCCACCTCTGGCCATGCTTACCAGATTCCTGCTCCCTTCCTGGGATAGCCCATTTACTACTGATTTTTGGTTCACTGTGCTTGGGACCTCAGCTAAAAAATGTACCCTCATGTGCTGTATCTGGAAATTTTCTGCCTGCCAAGGACCTTTTCCTTGCTCTTTTCAGAGGTACGCGAGTGTTGCTGCTTCAGATTTACAGAAGGTGCCAGCTCCATCCCACTCAGAATCCATCTCACTCAGCCCCTCTCATCTCCTGTCTCAGGAAGGCATTTCTAGAGCTTTACATGGCATTTCCCTTCCTCTGCATGAAACCACAGTTGCTGTTTGTGCTGTGATTCTCTGCAGGACATTGTTGTCATGTTGGAGACACCAGGCTTGGAGCAGGATTTGGGATGTTAAATACCTTGGGTGAACATTGTCTAAAGACCAGCTTGCTTTTACTGAGCATGATACAGAGGATCTTTATGTATTTCACTTGATATTCCAATACTGCAGTGGTCACACGAGAGGAAAGGCAAGTTCTCATCCTTCCCAGGCAAGGATTTAATGGCTGGGCCTGTGCAAAAGAAAGGACAAAAAGGCTTTTTTGCTTTTTAAGGTTATTCTGTAAAGTAATGTCACTGTTATTTAGTCTGCCAGACACTTTCCAGTGTATGCAGTTGCAGATGAGGCTTTGCCAGCCTTCAGCTGTCCAGACTGAAGTTTCCATGCTGAGCATCTGCCCCAAATTGCCATTTTGAGAAAACTGCAGCTAAAATGGATGAGGGTGGTTTTGTTTTTTTTTTAATTTGGGTTTTTTTGGTTGCTTGGTTGGTTTTGCTTTGTTGGTTTTTTGGGGTTTTTGGGGAGGGGAGGTTTTGGGGTTTTTTTGTGAATTAAGCTAAAGAAAACATGCTTTCCTCTTCTTTTGAGCAGGTCAGGCATGGCCTGCAGGCAAGGGAAGGGCTTGGGGGCCATAGAGGTAGAATAGGGGAAACTGGAGGTGAGTGGGAAAGGAGCTTTCTAGCCATTGCCCATGTTCTCCTGCTGGACTAAACCCTGTTGTTTCCACGTTTGCCCTCGGTGCAGGCTAGAAAAAGCTGCCACAGCTCCCAGCAGCTGTTCACTGCTGTGAGCAAAGCAAACACAGCTTTGTACCTTACAGGCTTACGTGAGAGGGGGAAACTCCATGGATCTGAAGCCCTGAGCTCATTGCTGATGCTTGAAGGAGACCAGGGTGCAAAGGCTTATCTTTGGTGTGTTTTTCTACTGCTTCATTCAGTAGGAAGCCCCAGATTCATTGCTTGGGTTTTTTCTTTCCTTCTGGGATTTCCTGTGCACCTGCCAAGCTGCAGAGTGCTGTGCAGCCATTGCTTAGCTAATCTTGCTGCTGTTGGATTTCATGCACCAGGAGTTACGGCTTTTATTTGGGGCTTAACAAACCTGGTGCCTAATTTTTTTGGGAACTGACAATTTTGATGCTCTCCCCAAGTTTCCAGCCAGGTTCTTGCTTTGCTCAGGCACTCAGCACTTCTCTAAATCAGGAAAAGAAGGTGGCAGGAGCCATGTGTGAGCTTCTTCTGTAAGTGCCACATGTTTTATCCACCTTTACATTCTGCAGTAGCGATAGATCCGCTTCTCTGGGGTGATGTTTACCTGCTTTTAAACATAAATCAAGTTCCTGCTATTTCCAGCTCACTGTGCCACAAACTTTCAGAGCTCTGCAATGAATGGGACAGGTACATATGAGGTAGAAGATGGTATTTTTAGGTGTGATTGTAAAGGAAAGTAACTTTAATTACTGCTGCTTGTGCTCCATCTGTCTGGATGGGACACTCAGTGCTCTGGGCTGGTGACACAGTGGGAATTGGGCACCGGTTGGACTCAGTGGTCTGGGAGGGTTTTCTAGCCTGAATGATTCTGGTATTCTGTGTTTCCATCATGTCCTACCAAACCCAAGGGAAGCAGTGGGGAGGAAGAGTGCCCAGAACACAACTGAGGCTGTATTTGGTATGTGACACACACCCGAGATCTGTGACAAAAGAATCTTCTGGGGAAGACTTTGGAGCTTGGGCTTGGTGTGTTCAGCCCTTAGGAGCTGTGGCCACATAGTGGTGACATCAAAAACTGAGGCAGCACTGGGTTTTTTCAAGGAGGAAGCTGAGTTCTGAGTGAATGAAGGAGGGAGGCCCCATCTGAAATCAGCACCAACTTCCCTTACAACTGGAACGAGCACGAAGCAGCCGAGCACATCCCATACCAGAACGGGGGTGACTAAAGCTGATACCACACTGGCAGACAGAGGAGTTACCAGCGTAAACAAACGTCCCACGCCGCTGTGTTGCTCAGAGTGTAAAATACTACATGGTAATTCTGAGCAAGAGCTTGTGGTTTGTTAGTTACTCATCTCTTCTACACGGCTTTTTCTTGGCGTGCCTTAAATATGCAGGCAGCAGGAAGTGTGGTCAGCTGAAAAGTTGCTCTTCTGTAGCGCTTGGCATTGGCAGGTGTTACTTTTGTGACCATAAACCGGATTCAGGCTTGCCTTGGGGGTGCTCCTAAACCTGGATCTCACAGGGTGCTGGGGCTGGAGGGAAGCACTGGCTGGGTTTGATTGTTACCATCTGCAAGAGAGCTGCTTTTAAATAAAATCCAGCCTCCCTGGCAGCTGAGTGTCTGGAGTTGTGCTGTTGAGGGGCTACCCCAAAACTCAGCTGACTCTGAGGATGCTGCACAGCGCTGAGTTTCTGTGGCTGTTGTGTTTGGTCGCCTTGGCTGAATGGGTGCCAGGGCTGTGAGTGTGCACAGCCTTGGGAGGATGGGAGAGCTGCGTTTCAGATGGGGCCCATCTCTCTATTCAGAGATTTAACTCTGTTTGGATGATGAGAATGGAGACATCTGTAAAAAGTAACAGTCCCCCTTCCTTCCAGAATAAGGCTATGAGCTTTCCAGCTGTTGGCTAAGACAGGTTTTCCTGTTGAAATAGCTTTTGTCTGAAGTAAGTCTAAAACAATATGGTTATAGTAACTGAAAATATTTCTTTGTCCATTCTGGTTGTAAATCCAAGTGTTTTGATTCATTGCTACTTCTTGTAGCAGCTGTTTGGTCCAGAAAACCTTATGGAATCTTCCAGTGAAGTGCCCACTGCTTGGTAAAATGCAGTTTTGCTTATTTTGTGTATTTTCTTTACCATATTGTGTGTGACTAATTTTCATTTATCTTCACAGTCTCACAATTCCAGAACACACTCTTGCTATCCTTCAGAAGTCCCATCATCCTGAATAATGCAAAGACAAGCCCATAACATTCATTCATGTGGCTCTTGTTTGCAACCACAATAAAATGGATTGTGCCATGTATTTGTCAGCTGATGCCATCCTATCTTCATAAAATTTGCTTGGGATCTTTTCTTAGTTCTGCAGAGTTTAAAGATGAGCTTATTAGGCATCTCTCTGATGTGTAATTATTCTGGGCTGAATAATGTTAATCAGAATATATTCAATTTATATACAGTAGGTAGGCAAAGAAGTGTGTATGTTTAAAAAATTAGTTTGCCAGAGCAGATTTGCAATAAAAGTGGATCTAATGCACTTAAGAGATTTGTATTTTCTTTTGAATACCTTTTTTAAAAAAACAAATCATGTTTGCTGGCTCAGGAAAGTTTTACTTCTGTATGGTGGGTGTCTTGACTACATTTATGTATTTTGTTTAAATTTCAAGACATGCTATTTTACAAATCAGAGGAGCCCTCAGAGATTAGGAGTTTAGAAAGCATGTCAGGGTGTCTGCTCAATCTGGAAGCCAGGGCTGCATGATCTCCTCTGACTTGGTTGGTGTTGCTCTGTACTAGGCATTCTTGGATGAGATAAGACCTGATGCTTTCGTGTTTCTCTCAGCAGGTTCTGAAACACACTAAGCAGATATTTTTAATACACCCAACCAAAAATTGTGATTTTTAGAATGCCAGCTGGCATTTAGAGCTCCAGCTTGGCTTCGGAGGTGCTGGGCACCCACCTGGCAGCTGGTGGTTGGTACCAGCTGTTCTGGAAACAGGAGGAGCTGCCTCACACCAGTGCAGCAAAAGTAACTGTGAAAAAATGCCTTTGCATTTTCAGTGTCTGTGTCCTCTTAGTGCCAGGGGTGCTTCTAAAGTGGAAGTAATTACAACAGAAGGACCTGACCTCATTTCTTGTTCAAAAGGGGTTGTAAGAAGACTGTCATCTCCTGAACAATGGATTTGTGGCTGTTGGCTAAGGCACATGTCCCTCAGAGGGAACAGAATTGGAAACCAGGATGTTAAATCTGTGTTGTGTTGTCCTGACCTCGGCATTTCTGAGACTGGTGAATACAAAGTCCTGACTCCATTTAAGCCCAAACTTTTGGAGCCAGAAGGCTCAGCCTGACTGACTTGTTTATGAAGGTTTGGTGCACTTTTGCTAGTAAAGCTCAGAGTAGAGCAGGGACCGTAAGATCCATTTATTCAACACTGTCTATGTGTTTTTTCACTGGAAATTACAAAAACCCTATGAATCTTATTGGGTTTTGTGAATACACTTTTCCAGAATCCCTGGCTTGTTCTTGTTCTATTACACTTTTCACTGCTCTGCTTTTTCCTTAATCAAGGGCCTGCCTGTTTGCGTGAAGCTGCTGGGTTTATGCAAAAGCTGTGGTGAAGCAGTTGGTGAAACGGTTGGCTCAGAGATGCTTGAAAGGGCAAATAGCAGAGAAACAATGTCTCAGGGCAGCAAAAAGTTCTGCTGCTGCCTGAGCAGCATCTCGTTGGAAGGGACGATTGATTGTATAGTAAAGATCTTTGGGAGTTGTAATAAGGAGTAGAAAACTCTCTGAAAGGTTGTTGTGGATTCAGGAGCTCTTCAGGGTGTTTTGAAGCCACACTGGATGCTGTTAAGTGAGAAAATATTTCATAGAATTCAGGGCTCATCTTTCACCTCATCAGGCTGGTGAAGTCCCATCAACCCAAATGAAGACAGAAAATGGGTTTGTGTGGTTTTCCTTCTGTTTGTTTCTCAGAAAGCCACAGGCTGCCTTTAAGGCACCCTTGAAGAATGCAAACATGGCTTGAAATGTAGCTCTAGTGAGGAAATGCAGGAGGAATTCAGGTTTGGATGAGACTCAGAATGAGCATTGTTAGACAGGGGCTAAATATATTTAAAGTCACATTACTAGTGATTACTTCTGCATTCACAAAGTGAAAATGTGATCTGATACACATAAATTTGCCAAATAAAGCCCTTACCACACATCTCTTGCTTATTGCATTCTTAGGGCTGCTTTTCTCTTGGTGCCATAAATAAATCATTTTACAAAACGCAGAAAGATGAAGAATTTAAGTTTTGATATGGGCAAGTGAAACATACTCTTCTCCAGAAAGAGGGAATATGTCAGCATCCACAGTGACAGGAGCTCAGATTGGATTGATGGGGAGAACTTCATAGAGGCCTTTGATGGAAGAGCTGGGACTTAGAAAACTGGAGCTGCATACAAAGGCAAGAGAGATGAAAGCAAACTGTTAAATGCACTGGCTGAAGCATTGCCACATAGGGTATAAACCCAAGCCTTGCACATCTTCTGGTTGGTTTTGTGTGGCCACAGGTCCTGGTGTGCAGGCAGGTGAGTTTGGTGTGTCTGTACATGGAAGGCCTCCAGAGGCACAGGGTCACTGTGAGCCAGGAGAGCTCTCACCAGCCCATTTCCCAATAAACCCTCAGGAACAAATTTCCTTTTCTTAATAATAACCTGCCCAGCTGCCTTTCTGAGCCCAGACCTCACGTGGTCCCACTGTACAAACACAGCCCAGGGAGAAGGTGGTTTGGATTTGGTTTTCCCTTTCAAGTCATGTTGTCACAAGCCCTTTTGAACGTGAAAGATAAATGGAGAGGAAATGAGGCAACTTATCTCCCTTTTTTATTTCAAGAAGGAAGGAGCATTGAAACACTGGGGCGGAAGAGCCAAGGAGCCTCAAGCACAGGGTTAGTGAGAGGGACTATGGCTGAGTGGAGCTTCTCCCTGGGAAGTCCTCTTAGAAATGGAGAAAACAAACACCAGTGGTAACTATTGTCCTCCCAGTGATGCTTTCATGAGTGTTTGAGGATCTGAAAGTGGTCTAGGAGGAAGAAGAATAATGCACAGCACTTGATGTGCCAGGTGGCTGGATGGAACCCCTCTGAGCTGATTTCACTGAATAAAAGTGGGCTTTGGTGAAACCAGCCCCACGGAGGAAACACGGCACCTGGGACCTGCAGAGCTGTGTCACCACCTTCCTGTCACAGCAAGTGGCACTGTGGCTGTGCTGTCTGGGAGCGCTGCAGTCAGACACTGTCGGGCTCTGGCCTTTCTCTGGGTTATGGTTAAAAATAGCAGCCTGAAAAAGAAAATAAATACTTTTGAACAGTGTGCCGGAACAGAGAGGCCTTAAACCCCCACATTTGCACAGGAGAGACTGTAAGAGGAGTCTTCTTTTGTGTGTGTCCTCTGTGGCATTTATATAAAATTCTTTCTGAACACAGTTCTTTGGTTTCCCTTTTTCCTTACATTCCCCTGACCTGTGCCCTTGGCACCTGAGAGTATTTCTGCCTCTGGTGATGTGGGTTGTAGGAACAGCAAATCTGGGGAATGTAAAGGTAGTCCTTCATCTTTGACACTGTTGCAGTGGCAGAAAGTTAGGGGTTGTTTGGATTTTTGCTTGACCTCTTTTCAGGATAAAATTTTGGAAATTATTCTCAATTTGGTAGCAGAAGGTGTGTTTTTATTAATAAGGTCCCAGCTTTAATTTAGAAGGAATCAAAGGCATGAACTTTGCCAAGTAAGGAATGATTATTGAAGTTTAATGGGTCCTTTGAGCTTTGCCAGAGAAAAAACCCAAAATGTTTAGATCGTTTTCTTTTACTCTTTTACAGTGCTTTGGAAATACTGGGATCTTGATTATGGCCTTGTTCAACTTTGAATGGGAGAAAAGAGGGAAAAGGAGGCTACTGCCATGTCTTCCATGTTGAGAAGCCCCAGGCAGCCAGAGAGCCATCTCCCATCTTCTATTTGTCCTTTCCCATTAATTTTGTTTTCATTTGCCTCATTTTCTCTGCTTCTTCCCTTGAATTGTCCCTGGACCAGATTTAGTAGGGGCTTTTGGAGTGGTTTCATTGGTTTCACAAGGGAAGAGGCCTATTCTGTTCCTTTTGCACCCATTTCACAGCTGGAAGCAAAGGGCTGTGACCTGTTCTGAAGTGTGACTTTGGGGCAGCCACAGCTGCTGTGGGGAGTCAGAGTAAAGTGTGAGCGAGAGAACCAGACCAAGACTGAGGGGACTGGGGAGATGTGGTCAAGGTCTCCCTTTCCAGCAGCCTCAGTGCATCTTGCTCCCTTTGTGCCACCCTTTTTTGAAGGAGCCTGGATCAGGGGCTGATGCTCTGGTGCCCCTTCCCAGTGTTTCTGCACTGATTTGAATTGTAAAGCTGGTCTGGTGCGTCACAGAGCTGTAGTTCCCCTTCCCCATCTGTCATGTCTTACACAGGGTTGGGTGAGCAGCTTCATGTAATAATTACCCACTTGTCTTCTAAATTCCACCTTAACTGATGCTTTTTAGCAAACCTTTCCCACAGGATGAGGCGCCAGCACTTCCTCCTGTCTCTCTGCAGGGTGAGAAGTGAACAGTGTGGATTTCCTGAATTACCATCCATGGAAGGGTAGAGAAGGGCTTGTTTGGGAAAGGGGAGACCTTCAGTTGCATGAGTATAGACCCTTTTAATGCCTGGCAGTATTCCTTGCAAAGGAATGAATGCAATCCTTTTTTAAAATCAATTTATTTCTAAAGCTTTAGCAAACATTTTGAGAGCTATTATGTTACTTTTCTGAACATGAGAACAGAGTACCAGCAAGGAGAGTTTGTCTAGTTTGTCTTAGCTAAGGCTTTGAAGGATTGACCACAGTGTAGTGCTGTGGAACATTTTTGTCTTGTAGGTTGTGTCAGCCTTGAACAATTCCTTGAACAATTCCTGCTGTAGCATCTCCATGGCCAACAAAGTCCATGTGACGTCAGAAAGGGATCCCACTGTGATCCTGCTGTCTAACAACAAAATATATAACAGATCAAAGAGACTTTATAAGCTTTGTAACAGCAAAATATATGACACATTAAAGAGATTTTATAGGCTTCACTAGAACTTCTAAGTTTTATAAAGTAAAGTTCTCCCATCCTCTCCTGCCCAGTGTTTTGCTCTGACGAGTTACACTTTCCTTAGTCATATTCCAGTATTATAACCTGAAACTAGTGAGAGCCTGAACAAATGACTAAATATACACTGCAAAGGACAAATGTTCCCATTTCTCTTGTTCAAGCTGAATGTAAAGTGAGAGGTCAGGTAAAAAAAAAAAAAAATTCTTTGGAATGTGAATTGCATTTTACATACTCCTCTTCCTGTATTATAAAGTTTTATTAGAAGCTTAATATTGTATACATATATATATGTATAAATTTTTGTCCTTTTTAAAAGAGGGGGAAGAGGAATAAAATCAATTATTGATTTTCCAACAAAGAGTTGGCTCTTTGTCCCCCTCAAAATGCCCTTTCACAGTTGCTGCCCTACAGAGAGGACCAAGGTGAGGAGGTGTTGAGACAAGCAAAGCCAAACCATGTGAAATTGGGAAATGGTCCCAAATGGCAAAACTGTGACATGGGTATGGCCTTGGGCTTCAAAAATCTGAATGCTGCTTGTTTGGGTTAAAATCTGTGTACTCACCCAGGTGTTGCTGTGAAGTTCAGAGTGGCAAGAAGGGGCTTTGAGGCTGAAATTATGTCCTGTGATCAAATCAAGTGGTGTGGTTGTGTTGGAAGGTCATTAAAGTAAATGTCCTTGCTTGGAGACCTCTGTTTAGTTTAGAGATTAGTCTTGGTTTCACCCTTCTTGCACAGAGGCTTAGCTGAAAATCCTTTGCAAATCATGGTATTTACTAATTTTCAGTGTATACAGGAGCCAAAAGTGAAGCAAACGCCTTAGAACTGATGAGGAAAATTGTAAGAAAAGAGGCTCCAGTGTTGCCACTATTCTCATTTTGTTACTCTGTTTTGTGCAGTTTGTGTGTTTGTTGAAGGGAAATGGAATAAAATCCTGCCATGGAATAATGGCCTTCTGCTACAGTGCTTAAAAAGTGATTGTTTTGTGGGAAATACTCTGAGGAATCCATCTGGGCTGATGGTGACAGGAGTTGGAATGGTGAGGGAATAAAGGGAATTTATGACTAAGGTAAGGAAACCTCAGAATAAATGAAGCCCCTCATGGAAAGATATGTGTGTATTCATAGTTTTGGCCAATGTCCTACACTCCCTGGAGTAATTTTGTGATAGAGCCATGTAGTGTGGTATAATTTGGCAAAGTAATTAAGAAAAAAGGAATTAGTAAAAATATCTCCCAGATT
Organism: Pyrgilauda ruficollis; assembly: GCF_017590135.1. Classification (NCBI taxonomy): domain Eukaryota; kingdom Metazoa; phylum Chordata; class Aves; order Passeriformes; family Passeridae; genus Pyrgilauda; species Pyrgilauda ruficollis. The sequence goes on along the minus strand of NW_024526488.1, from coordinate 4,349,076 downwards.
TGTATGAGCATATGCCAAGCATTGCATGGAAATAATCTTCTGAAGGTGTGTGTCTCAATATAAATATATATATATATATATTCAGAAAAAAGCTTCAGCTAATGTCATGAAGATGTTTTTTTTTTCTGTTATCTATGTCTCTGTGTCTTTTTGTCATTTTGTCTTGTGGATGCTTGGGCAGTGAGGTAACTGTCACCCGAAAGGGAGGGAAGGGGGAATACATCATCCTGATTTAAAGGGTGACGCAGCATTGGCTTACGTTTTTGGAATGCTGTTTAAATGTTCCCAAGAAACATTTTTGTGTGACCTCCAGTGACGTGTAATGTGGTGCTGAGATCCGGATTGGAGAAAGCTGCTCAAGACATGCCTGGTGTCTGTGTCCCCAGGAGTGGCTCAACTTGTGCCTCAGGGAGTTGAAAAAAACCCCAAAACTTGAAAACCACTGACCTTCACCAAAGTTATTTATCACAGATCATAGTTTAGTTTCATGTGACCCCCTCCAGGAATTAGATTGGGTTCATTTGGTTATTAAATCCCAAGTCCTTCTGGTGCTGTGAAAGCAGCTTATAAATAAAGTCTTGTCAGACTTATTCTAGTTGAATCTGACCATGAGTAATTGTTTCTAGACAGGGCATTGCTGCTTCTCACCCCATACCAAGAAAGGGTGGATCTTCACAGCCTTTGAGATAAGCTTATCTGACGCAGTGTTAATCAAACCCTTGGCTTGTTTCAGCCTGATCAGCCACAAGCACTGGCCTTTATGTATTCCATGATTATTAGGATTTTTTAGCCTGACAGAAGTGCAAAGGCAATTTGTGAAATTTTCCTTCTGCCATAAATAAGGATTGGGCAGTGGGAGCAGGGAAGGGAAAGCCAGGTGCAGGAATGAGTCTCTGAGTTGGACTCTGTGTTTGTGCAGGGTCTGTGCTCTGCTGTTTGTTCTTCATTTTCAATAATTGTTCATCATTCAGAATTAACTTAAACCAGCAAGCTCCACAGTTAGATCACAAGCTACTCATCACAAAATAAGCATTTTTTATAGAGTCTGCTCCCTCTGAATGTGAGATGCTCCCAAAGCTGCCTGGGAACAACACAAGTATGGAAACCTTTGGAAATCTATGGGATAATTGTCCATCTCAGTGCAAAATTCAGCCTCGTGTAGCAGAGCACTTGAGGAAGAGCAAAGTATAGGGGCAGAATTGTAGAAAGGGAGATCTGCAAGGATGGAATGGAGCCTGTTACTTTTGGCACCTCTTCTGCCGGGAATCACATCTAGATGAACTTACAAATGTGTTTGTTTAGCTTGCTGAGAAAAAAAAAAGCTTTGCTTCTGGTGGAGGACAAATATCACACCCACGGTCTCAGCTGCCAAACTTGCGAAAAAATCTGATTTTTTCACAAGACAGCATCAGTTTTTTCCTGTAGAGAAGATGGACTAAGCACCTGAGGAGTGCTATATGCTGAGATGTGAGGAGAGGCTGAGCCAGGGTGTGATGGGTATTACCACTCCTCTGCACTGAGTTTTGGGTGACCAACAGGGATTTTGCCAGCATGGCAAACAGGTGATTTGAGGGTGTGTGCACACCACTGGAGTCTCAGAATTGTAAGGTTTTATTGAGAGCAGTCTCTATTAATATAAACCAAGGCTGGGATAAATAATTGGTTTTAGTATTTAACCAGGTGCAAACCACATGTTCCTGCATGGGAAGGAGGGGTGGCTGCACCAACCAGAGCTGCTGGGTTTGGCTGAGTGCAAACAAACCTGTGAGAGGTGATCCAGCCAAATCAGAACATGGGATTTGTGTCTGCCATCCATTTTTGTCATAACAGGTATTAAATCGTGATTCAGATTAATTGAACTACTATTTCTACAAATAAAGATCAAAATGAGTTCTGCTTTCAACAATGAGAGTAGTTTACATTGCCTTCCCAGATAAAGTCTGGGAGCACTTGAACTTAAACACTTCCTGGGTGGTATTGCAAGTACTGCACAAGGAAGATGACTGTAGGAAAGAGGGAATCACTTGTAAATCCCACTACACTGGGATTCTCTACCCCAGAGCACTGGAAGGTGGTGGGCACTGTCAGGATGTGCCAAACAGAACCACTTTCACAGGTTCTCTGGTTACCAGATGCATTTAACAACTGATAATGATGTTTGCAGTGAAGGGGTGATCTGAGGAAAAGCAGTTTTTATGGTGAGTGGCTGCTTCCTTCTCTTCCTGTTGAGCATCCAGCCCATTTCAGAGCTGCCAGTACTGACATCCAGCTTTCAGAGCATCTGCAGTTTCAGACATTTACCTCAATCAGAGTTGTGCTTTTCTTGGACTTGGGATGAAGTTGGCCCAAGAGCTGAACAATGGAATTATTTTTTGAACTCATTTTGCTGCTACCATGATGGGCTGTGAGCATAAGACTGGATGGATGGATGGATGGATGGATGGATGGACAGGAGTAATTTTAAAGCTCAATTTGCATCTTCATTAACTGGTTTCTAGTTTATAATTTAAAAGTTTTCCTCCAGTTGTGGGTTACATCCTGGCTCGTGGAGCACTGTGTGGGTATGATCAGCTGAGCATTTTAGATTGTTTTCTGACAGCTTTGCTCATGGCCTGGTGGAGGAAATAAGACAAAGTGATTTGTTCCTGTTCTGTCTCACTGCTCTACTTGTTTGAAGTGCTGGATGTACTGACATTCAGCACACACAGTACCTCTTTCTTTTAGGTTTTATTTTGTCCAGGATTTGTTTTAATGCAGCAAATAATCTACTTCCTTTACATTTATGTCCCCTAGGGCTTATATGGTGTAAGGAGATACATCAGCCTCCAGACCTCCAAAGAGATTCATATCAGTGCTTGTGTATATTTGGGAAACTCTTTCCAAAAGGTGCTGAGTGCAGAGAGTTGTGCTGTGAAGGGGGATTGTGAACATTTTCCTGCTCTTGGAAGGGTCATCTTACTGCCAAACACCAATATTTAAGTGAAATAGCTTTTATGGCAAGTCCTTCCCTCTTTCCATTCTTAACTTCCAAATGGCTGAAGTTCTGGGAGCGTGAGCAATCACTCTCTTGTATGGCAGCCAAGAAGTTATTGTTTTCTGACCTTTTTTTCCTGAGTTTTCCTGACCTGCACCTGGACTGGCCACGTGGCAAAGTTGTTGAGAGCAGGGAGATGTGGCAGGGCGAGCTGGATAGGCTGTGCTGGGAGCCAGACCAGCAGGAATTCATTCCTGAGAGAACTTGCTGAAGAGTGCCCTCGTTTGAAAAAGCTGAATGTCAGTTATTTCAATAAAAGCAGTGAAACCCCCACTACAAAATTGGGTATTTGAGGCCATTCTGTGGGCTTGATGACTTGGAGTTACACACAATGTCCAACATGGGTGACGCAATTAAGAAGGTCAAAGGCAGGGGAACAGCAAGGAAAAAGAATCTGGGGGTGATTACTGATTTCCAGGGGAGCAACAGGAAGATGTTTCTTGTTTCTCAGTGCAGCAACATTTGTTTTAATTCTTAAAAGAGGTATCATAGCTCATGCTAAAGTTTTGTGGTCATGTGCAGGGGCAGTTCTGCAGAGCAGGAGGTGCATCATGAAGTATTAGCAAAGTTTATTCTGGAGGAGGTTCTAAACCCTCAGCAAAGGAGAAACAGACCCTTACCATGTTAATTTGTTGGAAATCCTTCCACCTCCATCACAGTTGTCTTTTCCTGTTGGTAATTTTGGTTCGTGGAATCACAGAATATCCCAAGTTGGAAGGAACCCACAGGGATCAGTCATTGAGTCCAGCTCCTGGCCCAGCACAGGAGCAGGAGGTGCATGCAGGCTCCTCCTGGAGCTGATCAGACTCCTCATTCTCCCAGGATAAACATCCCAGCTGCTGGGCTTCAAATCCCATTTATATGGGCTGGAGCTGTGCCATTGCCAGACCAGCCAAGTGGGAGCGTTGGCTGTGCTCCATATAAACAGCTCTGATGAAGCCAGCCACACTAAATTTGGAAAAGAATTAGGGGAACTCATTTTTCAGCTGCCCTGGAGTATTTTATCTCCAGTTGCCCCACGTTATCATTTCATGGGAAGAGTTTCTGTTACTCAGGACTGTTTCCATCATGTTTATTTTCAGATAGCATATTTTTATCTTCTGTAAACCAAGAGAGTTTAAATATCCATTGAGGAACAATGGATCAAGGGTTTGTCTGCTTCTCTTCCCACCTTCAGGTAGCACTGAAATTCCTGTTCAGCCAAGCCCTGCAAGGCCAGGTCCTCAAATGGTGCCACTCACAATCTCCTTAAATAAACTTTTCTTCTAATTTTAAGAGAGAGGAGTATTTTTAATGCAAAACTCCTTTGCAACAAGTAGTGTGAAGATTGGAAGAAACAGCCAGAAACATTTGCCTCTTGATTCTTGTTTTGGTTTGTCATAAATACAGTCTGCACCTAAAAATTACATCATCAGTGTCCTATTTCTGACGTGTATGTTGTGAACTGCAGAGTTTCTTTCTCTTCAGTCATTGTGCTTTAAGCTGATCTAAGCAGTACTGACAGTGAAGAATGACACTTCTGAGGCCATTTAGCCTTAATTGAGAGACTTTGCCAAAATTACAGGTATTTCCTGTGATTGTTGCAACTTTTTTCCCATCACCAGAATTTTATTCTTTGTCCCACTTCCTCCACAAACTTTTACTGCAGGATGCAGGCAGTAGCCAAGTGAGGTGCAGTGTCCCAGAGCCCTCTCTAAGAAATTGAGAGGATGATGTGAGCTGGAAAAGAAAAAGCCACGGTGCAAAACAGGGGCAAACCCTGAGCAGGAAACTCTGCCGGGGCTGGGGCCAACAACATCCTACTGCTGGCTGGGGCCAGGAGGAAAAAAAATGCTGTAAAGAAGGTTTTGGGAAACTTTGTCCTTATTTGGAGAATAAGTCTATGCCTCTGCCCAAAGCAGGCTAGTTTTTATAGGGCTGGGATATTCTGCTTTAGCAGCACCATATCCTGCTATTATACCCAAGCACATCCTATAATCAGTGTGTCTTTAAAAATCCATCTTAAAGCTGAAGATTTGCAGCCAAGGTTGTCACCAGGTGCTGTCCCACAAGTAACTCTGTGAAAGCCTTGCATGAGTGGTGGATTGACTCTGCTTCTGACATCCCTCCAGCTGGGTGGGATGGCTGTGCCCATGCTGAGCCAGCTCCTCCGTGTGCCTGGAGAGGGCTCCAGGGCATCAGGTCTGTCTCCCAGTGTGGGGTGGGATTGGAATGGGGCAGCAGTGGGGAACTTCCAGTTCAGTAGAAGGCAGCAATCACATTGGTGCTTGTGAAGGAGAAGGCTGCAGGTCACCCCTCATACAGAAAATATGATGTTTTTTGCCCCGAGCAGAACAAAATGAAATTTTGAAAGCATCAAAGCTGCTCGAGATGTGAAATTGTATTTCTCTGTTGTATGCTCAGAAAAAGCTCTTTGGCAATGGAGCTCCCTAATACCAAGAAGAAAGGGATCTCTCCAGTATCCAGGTTGTTTGGGATGCTCTCTAGGTCAGAGGCCAGGTTCTGGTTCTTGCATTGCTACAGACTCTTTCAGTCACATATATGCACATGTCTTTAATTTTGGCTTCACTTCCCTGTCTGCAAAGCACCATTATTTCTGTGGTGAGGTTAATGAGTTAATTGCTTGTAAATTGTTTTAAGATTCTCAGAAGTGAGACGTCAGTGTGTTTATTGCTGTTGCTGTTACCCAAGAGATCTTGATCACAGCGAGACAATACCAGATTAGTGTTTATTGCAGCATGACTGAGGATATGTTTACATTAAAACAAAGATGAGACTGTAGTGCCCAAGCCTAGAAAAATCTTTTGTAGAGATTTGAGTCATCTTTAGAATCTCAGTAAGTGACAAAATTGGCTCCTATGGCTGAGCATTAGTCAGTGGCACTGGTTGTCTTTGAAAACCCTTTCACCCCTTGACCACCCTTGGCTCTCAGGCAGCCTGTCCCAGGAAGAAGCAGAGAACATCTTTCCTTAGAGAAATGGATTTGGGGAATTCTTTGTTTGCTCTTAGAAGAAAAAGTCCCAAACCCAATATTTTCCTGGACAAATTCCCTCTGAATGCATCTCCAAGAGTTTCCTGATCTGTGCAGTGAGTGGCCCTTGGTACACTCAGGAGGTTTTCTCATGGAATTGTGGAATGGTTTGGGTTAGATGGACCTTAAAGCCTATCCAGTTCCATTCCCTGCTCTGGGCAGGGACACCTTCCACTGTCCCAGGTTGCTCCAAGCCCCATCCAGCCTGGCCTTGGACACTTCCAGGGGCAGCCACAGCTTCTCTGGGCACCCTGTGCCAGGGCCTGCCCATCCTCCCAGGGAAGAATTCCTTCCCAATATCCAATCTAAACCTACTCTCTGTCAGTAGGAAGCCATTCCCCCTTTTTCTGTCACTCCATCCCTTGTCCAGAGTCTTTCTCCATCTTTCCTGTGGGCTCCCTTCAGGTACTGGAAGGTCACTACTAGGTGACCCTGGAACCGCCTTTTCTCCAAAAAGAAGAATTTGGGTCACTGGTGAGAAGTGATGTGTTACAGGCTGTGAAGCCATGTACACGAAATACCTCTAAATCTCTGTTCCACCTCAGGGAAAACAGAGGCCACCATCAAGAACTTCAGCCCGCACTACCGCCGCCAGTACGCCGTGGCTTTCTGCAGGCACGTGCAGGAGGAGCTGGAGCAGCACCGCCACTCCCAGTCCCGCTTCCTGAAAACCAGGGTAGGAGCACGCTCGTTTTGCTGTCTGTGTGTGACCCAAGTGCGTGTGTGGATGTTGGATTTGGGTCATTTTGCTTTGGGATGGAAAAGTTGCATCTGGGTGCAGGTTTGAAGTTTAATTATTGAAAATTCGTCTTTATTTTGGTCTTGTTTAGTTGTTTATTATGGCGTGAGGAGAACTGTAGCATGAGTTTCTGGTACAAGGAGTTTGACATTTGGACAAAACTGGTTCCTTCTTGCTGGTTGCAAGGTTCTGCAAAATCTAGGGACAGACATCATGCTTCCAGGGAAGAGATTATGTAGGAAATGTAATTAATCCTGTCATCCGTGGCTCAGGGTTCCTTAAAGAAGATGGCAATAATTCCCTCTGTGGAGTGAACTGTGGAAAGCTGGTTTTTATTAGAGGGGGGACAAAAAGAGAGACAAAAATCTCTTTATTAAAGGAAAATGCAGAGAACCAGCCTTCAATATTAAGAAGATAAAAATTTAAATGTTCTGAACATACTGGAAATTATGGATTTCCAAGGCTCTTGAAATGAGCAAGTAAAGCAGTGAGGTGGGATAATAGAAGATCTGTGTCTTTCAGAAATGTGAGTATCAGTTACTACAGTGCAGATGCAAAAGCGTTACAAAGAAATGGGAAACAATTTACTATATTATAATAAAACCCTGCTTTTCATATCAGTGAAATATTTATATTATGTAGTGGAAAATGGGAGGTGGTGAACTCCAAGTCATCCTGGAGTTGAAACTAGATGATCTTTAAGGTCCCTTCCAACCCAAACCACTGCGGGATTCTCTGATCTTGCATTCAGCCTGTCAGCTGAAGGGTAAATAAATCCCTGTCTCAGAAATCTGGCAGTGTTTTGGAAGGCAGAGCTCTTCTGCTGCCTCCTCACCTCGACCACAAGACTTTGCTTGTGTCTGTAGAACCTTCTGAAATCAGAGATGTTTATGACTCCAAATTGCATTTGAAGGCTCAAAAGCCCTCAGAGCAGCATTATGGAAATGTGGAAATAAAAGCTTCAGGATGGCCAGTGGTGCAGAGGGGTCTCACATGTCACCAATTGTCCCTGTAGCCTGCGGGGGAATCCGGGACAGTTCTGTACGAAGCAGAGCTGCTGCACTTCGCTGAGGACCTGAAGAAGTGGAAGGACAGATACGTCGTGATCAAAAATGACTACACTGTGGATTGCTTTGAGACCAAAGAGGTGAGTGCTGCTTCCATGGATCTGCTTGTACACTCAGGATGAACCAACAGCAAGTGGATTTGCTGCTGCTGCCTTGCCTTCAGCAATAGGAGGTGAAACCTTGTCCTCATCAGGGCGGCTCCAGTGATGGCTGAGGGTACGGTCAAGTGCCCTGCCTTGGCCAGATATGTGGCCAGAACTAACAAATGGGACATTCCTTGGCCAGATACGTCAGCAAGAGCTAACAAATCCTTTTAACAGCACTTGAACCTTCCTGTGCCTGTCCCAGAGCACTTCTCATCTCTACATCCCTGTAATACATCCCTGTGCTCCTGCACTTGGATCTGAAGTAGCAGGGTTTGGGTGGCTCCAGGCTGGCTACAGTGGAGGCCTTTGCCTGGAAGCTGCCATAGTCAAACTAGTCCAGGCTGACAAATCCAACAAATTGGGCTCAGGAGAAAATCCCATCCTTTTTCCCTTCTGTCTGTCCCTGACTCCTCACCACAGCAAATAAGCACTGAGAGATTAGATTTGTTTTAGATTTGACATACCTAGGGAACATTTCCAAAATTCAGCCTGACAAAAAGATTCTCCCTTTGGGCAATATCCCCATGCATTAGAATAATAGAATATCCTGAGTTGGAAGGGATCCACAAGGATCTGAAGTCAGCTCCTGGCTTTGTCAGTGAGTTGTGTATTTTATGTTTTCTCTCTCCTTAAATCTCTATTTGACAATACTTCCTCTCTGTTGATTTTCCAGGCCTACCAGAAGGGAGCTAGCCCTAAATATCATGTTCTTCCTGCAGGAGGCAAAGTCCTGACTTCAGAAGAAGATTACAATTTGCTTTCTGATAAACATTTTCCAGACCCTGTTGGTAAGTCCTGTTCAAAGCTGAACTGCCAAAGCCCAGGCTCTGTTCCTGACTCTGCTCTGGGAAGACTTTCAGACTCCAGTTTAAAATGTGATAGCAGAAGATGCCCACAGCCCTTTTCCCAAGTTCAAGCACAGCTCCAGAATGGATGAACAAAGCAGATGCTGTAAGCCAACATTCAGAGGAATGCTGGCTCCCTTTCTTCCCAGCATACCGGCACAAAGCTGCTGGAAGCTGTGCAGAAGCAGGGCAGGAACCACAGCACCATTGTTCCCGGGCTTTGTTAATATTCCTGGTTTATTTGTTTCCATTTTTAGATGCCAGCTGTCTGTGTTGACTCACAGCTGATAATGAGTCTCACATAGAGGGCAGGAAGGTGGCTGCTTCTGAGTTTGTTGTTTCTGGGTCAGGAACTGCTGTGGTCCTGCCTGCCCCCACTCCACCAAGATGGAGAAAATTCAGGCTTTATGGAAGAGGGTCTCACATTGCAGAGTCAGATTTGGAGAATGGGATGCCACATAACAAAAGGGATAAGGGAAACTTGAAGACAAGGATTTATTTTTTGAGTCCTTTAAATCTCTAGTATTTAAAAATTAGGTGCCCTCTCACACCCTTTCCCAAGGCACAGGGTGGTCAGAGGGGCTTGGAGTTGTCCTGTGTGTGTCACCACAGCTCTGCAGCAGTTGGGGTTGAGTGATGGGGAACACCCCAAGGGTGCTGGTGGGCTTCCCATGGCTCTCCCTTCAAAAACATCGTCACTTCATCTTCATGGCACTCACTCCAAGGTGAACCTCATGTGTCTGGGCTCTCAGTGCGTGTCAGTGACTCCAGACTGGGAGTCCTGAATGTGCTGTCCAGCATCCCCTGTGTGCAGGGACCCGAGGCAGGTGGAGCTGGAGGTACTTGGTGCTTTCTTTACATCACCTGCAAGGGCTTGAAGTGACAGGTTTTAAGGGCAGTTGTGTGTGGAAGTCCTGGAACCAAGGAATACATTGCTGTTCCAACACAGTTTATTTAATGCAGCTTTTTTCTATAGGAAAGTCCATATGCTCCTAAATGGTCTTTATGTGGAGCTCACCAAAGCTCCCCACTAATTTCCTTATCTGCCATGAAAACCGTTTCCCTAGCAGCCGCAATCCAGTGAAATGGTTTCTTTGAAATTTTACCAAAACTAGATTTTTGCCACCTTGAAGACAAAGCAAGGGGCCATCAAGTTGCTGTGGTGTAACAGAGAGGTGGTTGATGCCAGCTCAGTGTGCCCATCCCAGCTGGGTCCCCCTGCCCTCTGTGCCCAATCTCCTGGACTGGGATGGAGATTAACCTGCTGGCAAAGGTCTGGCACAGAGCCAACCCCCAGGAAATCTGCAGCTCTCAAACAGAGGTGTTTTTGTGCAGGCTCAAGTGAGGAGGCGGCTGCGGCCTTCGTGCCGCTCCCGAAGGAGTTCCCGGTGTACCTGTGGCAGCCCTTCTCCCGACACAGCTACTACTGCTTCCCGGAGCCGGGGGCACAGCGACGCTTCAGCGCCGTGCTGGGGGACTGCGTGAGGCATTCCAACCACGGTGAGTGCGGGAAGGGACCTGAGGGACATTCCAACCACGGTGAGTGCGGGAAGGGACCTGAGGGACATTCCAACCACGGTGAGTGCGGGAAGGGACCTGAGGGACATTCCAACCACGGTGAGTGCAGGAAGGGCTCAGCCTGGGACAGTGTCACCCACCCACCCAGCTGTGGGAAAATGCAAGTCACTCATGAAAGGTGCTTGGCTTCAGCACCCTGAGGAATGAATCAACACAGCCCTCCCTGCTGCCTGCTGTGCTGGGAACAAAATTTGGTAGGGTTTGGGGTACAGTGGGTGTGAGCTTGGGGAGAAAACATGGGAATTGCTTTGGAAGTTGTGCAGTGATCCAAAATCCTTAAGAGGAGTTTATTAGTAAGGCACAGCAAATCCTCACCTGCATTTGCAAGCTGGTTAATGCATCACAGCTACAGAGTCAGGAATCATGGAATATCCTGAACTGGAAGGGACCCACAAGAATCATGGAGTCCAGGTTGTGGCCCTGCACAGACAATCCCAAGAATCCCACCCTGTGCCATGCAGGAGGCTAGTGTGTACAACACAGAGGGAGTGCAGTCCCCCAGTAGATTCCCATGTTGTTACACACACATCTTCCTGATCAAGCATTTGGCCTTTCTGCAGGTGTTTCAATGGCAGCTCAAGCCCTAGCCATGGTTAAGCCTTGTAGCTGGTCCATGAATGGTGTGTAGGACACAGTATTGATTGTCTGCACAAACATAAATTATAAATGTCACTTTCTGAGTAGGTTAGCCTAGAAAACTAAAAAAAAACCCCTAATTTGTGACTTGCTAGGGTTGTAAAAACAGCTTTGCTCCCGTGAAATTGAAAGATCATTTATGAATTGGATCCTACAGAAAAAGAAATGCTTTCCTGATTTTCAGATGACGTTTTTTCCACCAAGATGCCCTCAATTCCCCACTGGTCTCCAGGGTCTTCCATGTCTTTAGTGTCACTTTGGAGTCCCATCTGCTCCTGCTGCCCTTGGTGGGAGATGGGAACACTCAGCAACTTCCCCACTAAACTCAGCTGCTTGGGTCTGAAGCCCAGGCTTGTGGGTAAATGAACTGTGAGTGCAGGGTGTGAACAGTCCCTTTTATTTACAGAAGTGGTTCCTGGTGAATGTTTTTTTAGCTGTCACTTTAGTCTCCTGGCCATCAGCTTCATCCCATTGCTCTCAGACAGCTTTCTCCTGCTGTCCTTCCTGGATCATTCTCGACTACCATCTCTCTTCCCTTGTCTCCACTGCCAAAGAGATTCCTAGTTTCCTTTAGGACTCCATTCCCATGAGGAAAACACACATGACTGCATTTCTAGGCAGTTTCCTGAGATGTGCAGTCACTTGTGTGGTGCTCAGGGCTGGCTGGTTTTAGGGGCCTTCTTCACAGGAAACGTGGGATTCCTGATCTCAGTGCTATCCAGGAGGTGTACACTCCCCATTCCTGGTCCCAGTGCTGTCCAGGTGCTGTACAATCCCTAATTGCATTCCCAGTGCTATCCAGGTGGTGTACAGTCCCCCTTCCCAGCTATCCAGGTGGTGTACAGTGCCCTGATACTCTGGACTTGGCTCCTCACTGAGATTTGGTAGGGAGATGAGGACACAATCAAGTTTTCCTGGCACTCCATGACTTGAAACCTGTTCATGATGTTTGGGGATTTTAATTTCTCTTCTGGAACAAGTGTAATGGGTTTGACAAAGCTTTTGGCAGCCTGTTGTTTTCTTAAAGTTCAGCACATCACTCTAGGGGCCAATCCTGAACTGGCAGAAGCTGGGTTGGGATGACCTAAGAGGTGTTTTCCGTCTCCAAAGCCTGTGAGTCTGCACTTCATTATCTTTCATATGGCTTAGCTATTGCTCATTTATGCATCTGTTCCAGGATTTATCCCTCTCAGCTTTTCCTGTGGTCCAGTTTTTATCTTGACAGACAATGCCTTAAGGCTCATCCTTACTTCTGCCCAACAGGGTGAGAAGCAGATAAAGATAGTCTGGATTAGGACCTTGTGTTGAACCAGGAAGTTCAACACAACAACACAACTGAGTTTCAACAGCTATCAAGGAGGCAGGAGCCCCTTTTATGTGGATTTCTTGGAGTTATGTTATCCCCTGGAGATCTAAGGTGCTTCAAGTGGAAAAATGATCACTGACAAGCACCTCAGTAACCTGAGCTCTGCCCTTGGAGAGGTTTTTTTCCCAAGGGCTTCATATTGATTCCTATTCATTCACACATCACTGAAAAATATTAGTTTATTAATACTTCTTAAAGTCTTTTTTTGCAAACACTTCTGCTGACAAAAACAGGTGTTTGAGCAATCTTATGAAGTTACAGCTATGTGCAGCAAAACAATGGGTAATAAGGATTGCAGTAGAAAATTTGACTGTGCTCTTTTATTAAAAAATAGTTGAAAAGAGAAAAGAAATGTGAAAAATCCCTCATGTTTGATTGTGAAATATAATTTAGTGTGAAAAGGAGCACGGACCAGGGCAATGCTCACTCCACGTCTTCCCAAAGTGCCGAGTTCCCATTTACCAGGGCAGATTTGGCAAGGGCAGGACAAAGACAGATATCATGTCTGATCAGAGTAGCCTTTCTGTCCCTGCTGTGATCTGCCACTCCTGAAGAGGAATGGATTGCACTGGGCTTCAGCCAAGGACTTGGAGGAGTTCGTGGCTTCAATGTGTTTTCTTTCTCCCAGGAAGCAGAGTTAAACACGGAAAGCTGGAGTGAATCAGCGCTGGGAGCCGCCCTGGCATTCAGCTGCTTCCTGTCCCCCTGTGGTATAAATACCCAGCCCAGCCTGTGTTTCTGGGATTTCTGGGCAGAGCAAAAGCGTTGGGATTTAGTGAGCACCACTGGGAAATGGCATTCAGATGTTTGGAGTCTGGGTTGTTGTGTCGTTCCCATCTTGACTTTCCTCTTGTCTTTGCCCTTTATACTCATTGATGAGGGCTTGGTGGTTTGTGGAGACAATGATCTCCTTCAGCAGCAATGGAACATGAAGATCAAATGCTTTTTGGGTTTTAATTTTGAGGTGGTGTGATTAGGGCTAATCAGTGAGAAGATAAGTGCCCAGGGAGCAGCAGAGGAAGCCCAACAGCCTGGGGGTCCCTGGAGGGGAATGCTGATTGTTCTCTGCTGCTTCTGGGGAGTCTGTGCTTCCCAAGTGTCTCTGCAGGTCAGACCTCCAGCAGTGTGGGATTTTTAACATTCCTCAGCTTTTTAAAGAAGCTGTGCTTGAGTTTAGGTGGAGTTAGAAGTGGTTTAGCATTTTCCTCCAATTTTCTAAGCTGCTCCTGCCAGGTCAGAGAAGGGGTGGCAGCATGGGATTCTTTGGTTTGCCTTAGCTCCATGATCCACATTGATCCAGAGCCTGGACTTACCTCGTTCCATCTCACTCCCTGTTTCCTTAGTGAAATGCTGAGATGTGCACACCTCAAATCTGGGGTGAATCTGCTGCTGAAATGGCCACCTAGTCCCCAGTGGGGATGTTCTATCAGTCCCACAATGGCAACAGTGAGGGAAAGGCTCAAAATATTCACAGGGCTCTAATATTAGCTATTCCCCAGGTTTTAATCCTTTATGTTTGCATGCCTTGAAAATCAGACTGAAGTTTCTTCTGAGTACTTCTTAAATTACTTGTTTTTTCGGGTCTTCTTGCTTCCTTTATGAGTTTCATTCAGTATTTGCTGTTGGAAGTGAGGAGCCCTGACCACTTGGTGCTGGGATAGAGGGAAGTCTGCAGGATAGGAAGGAAGTGACAACTAGCTCATTCTGGGAGACACAGAGTTTCACTTCGTGATTTTTTTTTTTTTTTTTTTTTTGGTCTGGTTTGATTTCACATCCACTTCTTGACAATCACCCTCCTGACACAGGAAGCTGAGGGACTTTCAAAACCGTATCCTGTCATCTCCAATTTCAACAGAAACAACAACAGAATTATTTTGAGCAATACATATAATAAAGAAGTATAATAAATACATTAGGCATAGTTATTTCTAAATTTCCTATGTTACATGTCTATAGTACCTGTATAGGACTTACCAACTCTTGGACCAGAATTATTCTGAATTCTGATAATTCAGATATCCTGGAGCACTGATAAAGGTTGAGAAGCTGACATGAAATCCTTGAGCTGAGGGATGAATGTGACCATGTATCTCTATACAGAGCAGAGCAGCTGTCAGGAGTCCAGATATCACTTTGGAAGGGTTTCTGAGACTACATGCCACAAACAGGGTGGCCTTTCTTCCCGGGAGAGGGAGATGAAGGGAAGGATTTTCTTATTGCCTGTTTCCAATGGATGTGAAGGGAGCAATTAAAGGAGAACTGAGGAGGAAATTGCTTTTTATGACATTAAAGAAAAATGTCTTTGTGCACTGGGATGAAAGTGAGGCCTTTTGGAAAGTTTGTGTGGTAATTTGGTGTGGGAAAAAGTACAAATGGAGATAATATTTACCCCTTCATCTACCAAGACTTGTGTTTGGGTTCCTCTCAAGCAGCTGCTGTGCTTGGGTTAATTAAACCCCTTTTTGGTTAATAAGATAAGACCACCTGTGATCCACATGAGTGGCTGAGACTGTGTCTGTTCTTTCACCAGTCCATTTCACTAGAAATACCTTTGATGAGGCTTGTGGGGTGTTAAAAAAATCACTAAAACTTTTAGGACATGATAGAGAGGGTTTCTTTGTATAATTTTGCTTGAAATAAGACTATTTCTCCTCTTTCTAGGATGTTCTTGCTCTACAGCATGGGTTCATTCAATCAGCATGGCTTTTGCCTTTCCTGCCAGCCTGGTTTCCTACACTGTGGTGAGGATTTTCAGTCTGTAGGAGTGACATTCATTCTGAAACAGAAAGATGATGAATGTGCTAAAATCATAATTGCCATTACGTTCTTCCCATCCTTGTCACCTCAGGCTGATTATCTTCTTCTTACATGCTACCAAGTGTGGGGTGGTGCAGGGGAGCCACTGCCCTGAGCCCACACCCCAGCCTGTTTTAGGAGCTGTGAAGACTTCATTTGTGCAGAGTGGGGTGGTGGTCAGGCTCCAGCTTCGAAGTTCTGAAGGAGAGAAATCACAGAATCATGGAATGGTTTGGGTGGAAAGGAACCTCCTACCATGGGCAGGGACCCCTTCCACTGTCCCAGGCTGCTCCAATCCCCATCCAACCTGGCCTTGGACACTGCCAGGGATGCAGGGACAGACACAGCTTCTCTGGGCACCCTGTGCCAGGGCCTGCCCACCCTCCCAGGGAACAATTCCTTTCTAATATCCCATCTAACCCTGCTCTCCAGCAGTGGGAAGCCATTCCCTGTGTCCTGTCCCTCCATCCCTTGTCCAGAGTCCCTTTCCAGCTCTCTTGGAGCCCCTGTAGGTACTGAAAGGCCACAATAAAGTCACCCTAGAGCCTTTTCTTCTCCAAATTCCCACTTGCTCCAAGAATACTGTAGCTGGTTTGGAAAGCACTTGGAAAATGTCAGAAATAAGTGATACTGTGATCCTTTGTATGTGTTTATGCAGTGTTCATTAATTTTTTAGACTATGAAACCCACACCTTCTGGGCTTCCCACTGGAGGTTCATTGTGCCCTGTCTGGTGCTGCTTTGAGCAGCTTCAGTCTGGGTGCTGAGTGCTGATTAGCAAACAGTTAACGCTGCTCAGTGTTGGTTTGGTGGCCACGGAAGGAACTTGTGCTGCAAAGCTCCATTTGCTATAAGTACAGAGTATTCTTTCAGAGCTGTATCATGTTTGGAAGTGACCTCATCTAGCTTCTGTTGGTGGTTAGCAGCTTCACACCACATGCTCTGTGGATAATGTGACAGCACACTGCTCACAGGAAATCCCCAGAGCTGGGAGGTTGGTGCCTCTCAGCCCCAGAGCACCATACATATCTCACTTTGTTCTCAGTTTGGATGCTAACAACACAGGACAGCATTTTGTAAGGGTAAAATGTGTGTCCTTTTTCATTTTCAGTCATTTTCAGCTGTGCTTGAGCCAAGCCCCAGGTATCCTCCCTTTTCCTGAGGTGCAGTTCCTGAGCTTTCCTCATCTCCCCAGGTTCAAAGCATATTCCTTTTCTTATCTGCCATCCCGGTGGGTTGGGACCACTGCTTATTTTTTGGAGACAGAATTTCCACAGTTTAATTTTGTTGGGGTTGATGGCCATGGCTTTTTCACTAGCTGTCTGTGCTATCTAAATGCAGCAGCTCTTAAAACATGCTGGAGATCACGTGAGCTCTTAGAAAGGGAAATAATTTTTTATCGTGCTCATTTATTTTTATTTGAAGGGCATTCCCTAATTGTGGTGCTGGAAGGCTGGCAGAGTGATTCCTTCCCTGCAGGAATGTCTCTTGTTCCCTGATGGTCTCCAGCTGCCTCCACCCCAAATCCTTGGGGGCTGGCACAGTGGGAGCACTGTCTTTGAAGTGTCAGTACCACTATCCTGTCTCTTTAGTTGTGTATTTTCCGTTTTTTTACCAGCTTTTGTTTTAAAAGAAATAAATTTTAAAAAATACTTAGAAATGGATTATTTTTTAAATTACAGAGTATGTATAGTGGAAAGCAGGGGAACAGCAATTCTAAATATATACAAAAGAAACAGCTGCCAAGGTGAGAGGGGAATGACTTGAAAGGCTGAGAAAATTGGGAAAATGTAATTTGCATTTCTTAGCATGAAATCTATTCTCTTGAGGGCAGCAGTGTCTAGTGGAAATAAGAAGGGGTGGAAGCACCAGCTTTTGAGACTGCACTTCAAATTCCAAATACTTCTTTATCTGCCTCTTACTATCTATTTGTAACATCACAAGAAGGAAGGCCCTGTACCAATACCTGTACTGAGATTTTTTGTGTCCCAGGAAAAGGCTCTGTAAGGTGACCAACAAGAAGGAGTTACCTGAGGTGCTTTGGCAGTGCCTTCACCAGAGCCAGCTCTCCATCAAATACATGAGGAAGCAAGGAAATAATATTGTGAGATCACCTAAAACTAAATGCAGTTTTTTACTCATTTATCATATTACAAATATGTGACATTCTCCTCCTCAGTGAAAGGCCACCGGACTGGACTCCTTGGTCATCTTCTTCTCCTTCCAGTGATTGCTCTGCTGCCTTCTCCAGTCTTTGTCCAAAGCCTGTCACTTTGAATGATTTGAGAGGATATTTGTGGGCCTTGCTGTCTTGTAGGAGGGAACTAAAAAGTCCTGAGTTGTTTGTATCAGTTGTGAATGTCTTGTGTTGGGAAGAGAGAGCTGCAGTTCCTGAGGCTGGAGGGCCTGAGCCTGGCAAGGCCTGTGGGCTCTGACATGATCATCTCCTACAAAACCTGCCATCACTGGGTGCCACATTGCTCATATCAATTAGTTACCTGCAGGAAGAATTCTAGGATCATATAAATTTTATTCCCTGCGTGCAGAATCTGGCTGGGATGCTGCAGGGAGCAGATGAAGCCAGGGTGGATTGCTCCTGAGTCTTGGTGGTCAGATGAAGGGCATTATGTCAGAGTCAGCATTTCTTTAATTAAAACCGGTGCTCTCTGAGCTCAGACTTCTGGATTCTGGCTTAACACTTGTTCAGCTGTGTCTTTGGGCCTCAGCCTTGTGTGAAATGTCAGCCAAAAGGCTGAGGTTATTCTTCGTGGTGGAGCTCACTTTGGTGAAGCACTTTATCCCCAGTCAATAGACCCCTTCAGTGTTACTGGCTTGCAGCTGAGTTCCACCATTAACCCAGCCATGTTCAGCACTAAACCGTGTCCCCTAGTGCCATTAGTGACAGTTGTTGTTCAGAGGGACAGTTTAAATGGGATGTGGAAATAATCACTTTTTAACAGCTATGCCAATGTTATGAAGGCGTCTTCCTTTGCTTGTAATTAAGAAAGTTCATCATCTGAGTGATTAAACCTCCTCAACATCAGCCCCAATGCAGCCATGTGCAGTACAGACAGATGCACAGTTTGACCTGGAATGTTCAAATGCAGATTTCATATTATCTGGATTTGCTGGAGCCAGAGGCAGCTGGAACACTCAGCCTCTCTGGTAACGAGGCCCATCTGCAGAAGTTCTTGCACAGAGAACTCTCCAGTGTAAGACCACTTGGTCTGTGGCTGTGGATGAGACCAGATCCATGAGGGCAGTTAATTCCTGCTGCTGTGGTCGGCCATGTGGGAAGTGTTGGTGAGTCACAAATGGACAGCCTGTCCTGAGGGGCTGCAGCCATGTCCATCTCCAGGGGTGCAGCTGTCCTGCCATGGACAGGGCTGGAAGGGCCCACAGGACCTTGGGAATGAAGATTTGCTCATCACTCCCCAAACATTCACCTGCTAAGGGACAGAAGGAGCAGCTCATAGCCCCAGGCACCCTGTTAGCAGGCTGTCATTTCCAGGGAAGCCCAAGCATGGGAGACAGCTGAGGCTGGAACCAGGACCCTCTAAGTTAACCCTTCTGCACCAGGTGCAGGTGCTCTCAGAGGGTGTCCAGTAACCTGGTCCTCTGGGTGTTATTTTGATGAGTTGAGGTTTCACATAATTATGTTTTTTAAAAGAGAAATTATTCACTGCATGGAAGCTCCTTCCTTCCCCAAAAACTTTCTGAACAAACTGAGCCATACCATTGAGACATGCACAAGTTTGGGGAGATTTGTAAAGTTGTGGTGCTTCCAGTTGTCCTTCCATCTCCCAAAGTCAAAGGGAGCTTTATAGCAGTTACTCCTGCATTTATAAAAAAAATATGTAGTTAGCAATATCTGTTATTGAAATTGGGCTCTATGCTTGGATATGTAGAGTCCCTAGGTGGGTTTTCTTTTTTTTTAAAAACTAAACAGAACAAAATTTTGTTTTAATCTCCACACATAAGGGATGTTATGTTCATTAGCAGCTGGAGAAGATGCTTGGGTGATTTTCCAAGTGCAAGACATCCTGGATTAAGCACGCAGTATCAGGCTAGGTACCTGTAAAGCCTCACTGGCCTTTTGCTGGAGAACACTCAGTAACTTTCCTGGCTTTGTGTGAGATTTGGGTAAGGGATACTGCAGCCAGCACTGCACCAAGCTGCCCTAAGCTGCTCCCCTCTGCACAACCAGCAGGACACGTGGATGACTCAGGACAGGGGCCAGCATGGCTGAGGGGAAGCTCCTGTGGGGGCTTCAGGAGAAGGGCGCGCCCATCGTGCTTTCCCCTGGTGAACACTCATGCCTGGCACCACTGGGCTTTGCCACCTGCCCTGTTTGCAGCTGCAGCTCTGCTGCCGTGCCCAGCACCCAGCTGCTCCCTCGCACGCCAGCGGGGCTCCCCCGACAGCCCAGCCCTTGTTTCCCTGGCCTTGCTGTGGCTGCCAAGCCACCCCCCTCCTGCAGCCTTTCCATGGACGGCTGCATGGCATGGGCAGAACGCTGGCTCTGCCCCGCTGAGCTCGTGCAGAATGTGCACGGCAGCTCCTTTCAGCTGGGTACAATCCTCTTTTCTTGAGGCCTGTCCATGAATGTGCTTCTGTCTCGTGTGCCTCGCCAGCAGCTTCTGCACAGCCCGGCACTGGATGGATCTGCTTGTTCAAAGCCTTATCACTGAGGCAATCTTTTCCTCCTATGGAAAGTGAGAATGAAATTGCCCAAATTAAGCAATTGTAGCAGCCTCGAAGGATAAAGCTTTCTTTCTGCTTGGGGTTGTTTTTGTAGCAAGACTGCCATGATTGTGTTTGTGTCCTGTGTTTACTGGCATAGGAAAGAATGTGGGATTGGGATTTTATGGCATTTACAGTTTAATGTTTTTCCCATGAGCTATTCAGATGAATCACTCTTGGATTTTTAGCACCTTCTTCCCACTGCGGTATGGGCTTGGGGACAGTCAGAACAGAGAGAGAATACTCCCTTGAGCATGGATTTGAAACTTGGTGATCTTAGAGGGCAGACTCCTGTCAGCACTGGTGCATCACCACCTCAGCAGCTCCAAGATCCAGCCTCTTGGATGGTCTGTTGTCCCTTTGGGTTAGGAGGGAGCACAGCTGTGAAGGAGGAAAACATGTGAGTCATGATTGGAGGGCTGTGGGAGCTGCAGTTTTCCCTCCCTGCTGCCAAATCAGGCCCTCTTCTCATCAAATTCTTTTCAGTTTTATTTTGGGAGGACAAGAGCTTTTGAATGCAATGCTCCACCTCAGTTGCTCAGGTGGAACACTCCCTTCTTTCATTAAAACTGTGGTCTGAGGATGTTCTCTCAGCACTGAACAGCCTGACTTACAACTAATACTGGTTTGTGACTTGTCACGACAAATGCTATAAATCCTGGAGGCAACAGTGAAGGTAGGGTTGGGATTTTACCTGGCTGTTTTTTTTTTTGTTTGATCATTGTATGAGCTTGGAGAGTTTGTGTGATGTTTTTGGATCACCAAATATCTGCAGATGAAGAACAGTATCAAGAGAGTGTTTATTGCCCCTCAGTGTGTTTAACAAACCTTCCTGCAGTCATTGCAGCCAGGTGAAACTCTGAAAGGGCAAATTTTGACATCTGGGCTCTGAGCAGATCTGAAACCATGCAGTTTTCAAGCTTCAAGGACAAAGCCCTGATGAAGTTAATTGTAGGTTTCTGTAGCTTTTGTTTTTGTTAAAGTGCATGGAGGAGATATTTCAGGTATTACTGTGGTGTTAATCCTCCATGTTTCCCATAATTTCTCTAATCCCTGCATTGCCCTTGGCATTTATGCAAGGCTCCTGTAAAGCTTCTCTCTGGAGCAGTTTAATGAACAAGCCCAAAGAAGTGTTGCTTGACAAGCAAGGCTTGAGGACTTAGTCCTGACTCTTCTCATCACAATTGTTTGTATGTATCAGTACTTCTAAAGCAGCATAATTCCCTTTGAGAGAATCAACATTCTTGTTCTTCCCTCCTTTGTTCTCAGAGTGCACAACAGGACTTCAGCTGCTCAAGGCTGCAGCAGATAATCTTGGAGAGGGGACAATAAGCCTTTGTGGCTTTGTTTTCCCACAAAATAGTAATCCTGATGCTGTGATAGTGAAGACACAGCACTCCAATCACTGAAGTGTTTGGGGATGGTTTTCTCACTCAGGTTTGCCAAGCAGCCACTCTGCTTCATGTTTTGAGGCCAAGGTGTCCCCAGGCCACCACACTGCTCTTGGGAAGAGCTCCCATCTGGCAGAAGTGGCCTTGCACAATAACCAGATACTCCAGAGCCCTGGTTGGACATTCCTGAAATATTTAGGGAAATCAGCATGATCTTGTCAGGAGTTTTTGTTCTTCACTGGTACAAGCATGGTGCTTTTTTTGTTGAGGTCTGTTTTGTTTATATCCATGAAAAACCATCTTGATCCTCAGTTTCTTAACAAACCAAAGGAACTAAAACGTTATTGGGGAGTGTTAACTCAGGATTTAGCAATTTATCCAATGAGCTGTCTGTTGTTTTTGTAAACTCAAGAGGAAGAATTCCCAACTGTTGGTTTTCCTATGTTAATGCACTTCTAAATCTTAGTGAACGCCCAAGGTCTCCAGGCATCCAGGCTTAGTAAATTATTTAAAAATATTACTGCTAGGTGCATGTGGAGTGGGAAATGGCTCAGAAAAAGATGGCTATTTTTAAAGACTATTTCTGGCTAAATCCTTTATGTTACTTTTTGTTTTCTCCAGACTTTCTCAAACAGACCACGTATGAAGTGGAGGCGTTCTTAGAGGCCATTCAGTTCTTCCGGCAGGAGAAAGGCCACTATGGCACATGGGAGATGATAACTGGCAATGAAAAAGAGGTAAAAGAATATATTCCTGATGGGGTTTTGGCTTTGGGTATTGCAGCTCTGAGGACAGTGAAGATTATAAATTCCCTTGGCAAAAAGGGCATCTTAAAAAAGAAAATTTCATAGATAGAAATACCTGAGATTTTAAGACATCTCTTACTTGTATATAAGTGATAATTCTTTTTTAATAAAAACTTCTGAAACAGAGTCTTGCACAGTAACAATTACACTAAAACACCAAAAATCTGTGTACTTCAGTTCTGCAGAAATGAAATGCTAAGCCCAGGGTCTGGTTCCATACTTGGGCACCTGGCTTTGGAGCACTCATGGTAGCTGAGATTACCCCACAACCCCACTGGCATCACTCCACATGACTTTTAGGCCACTATTTACACCCTGATTTACAATTTTTTTTCCCAAACTCTGAGCGCTCAGCAGCAAATGTTTACTTTAGTGCCAACTCCTGGTTGTTTTCCTTGATGAAATCTGGCTTCCCTTTGGAAAAATGGAAAAAACCTTAAGGACAGTGGTTTCTTTTAAGGAACCATGTTATTGTTTTAGAAGAAGCCTACCTTTGAAATGCTGAGAAATGTAGAATCTGGAGAAAAATCTATAAACAGTGTCTTTCCTACTGCCATTCTGTCAGTGATTGAAGTTCCCTGCTAACATCTGATAATAAATTCTTTACTTTAAGGAGTTAGATGAGGGTTTTTCTCTTCTCCCCTCCTCCTTCATGTTATGGAGCTATATTAATGGTGCTAGTTTCATTTTATGTTTTATTTTTCCTATTGCTTGCCAACATCTTACTCATAACCCATATGTATCAAGAGAGCTGTAATCAGAAGACATCCAGCCTAGTTCCACTATTATCTTCTTAGCAATAATTCATTCTGTAAGTATAGTGTGTTCTCATGGCCTGCTTGGACCAAACATAATAATTATTTTAGGCAAATATCCAAGCTAAGTGAGTGGCTTGGAGCAAGCAGGCTGAAATTTGTTGCTGTAAAAGTGTCTGCAGAATGCCAAGAAATGTATTTGCTGACACTCATTCGTTGTGGCTGAGTCCCCGCAGTGGCAGCTCACACTGGGGCTGCAGCATGGCTGGAGTGGGAGCACGAGCCAGGGCACCTGAGGGAAGATCCACCAATGCCTTAAAAATGTTCCCAGAGAACTCAAGATTTTTCACAATATAAAATTGTGGAATCACAGACTAGACTATCCTGAGCTGGAAGGGACTCACAGGGACCATTCAGTCCAGCCCTGTCCCTGCACAGACACCCCAGCAATCCCACCCTGTGCATCCCTGGGAGCGTTGTCCAAACTCTCCTGGAGCTCTGGCAGCCTTGGGGCCGTGCCCATTCCCTGGGGAGCCTGGGCAGTGCCCAGCACCCTCTGGGGAAGAACCTTTCCCTGACAGCCAACCTAACCCTCCCCTAACACAGCTTCATGCCTTTCCCTTGCCTCTTAAATCTGTCTGATCTGTTGTCACATTTATTATTTGTAATAGTTTGGATTACTCATGGGATCTTTTTTAAGTGAGCCATTAGTTTAGGACCTGAATTAGTGAATTGCTTTTTACAGACATTTGAGTCAGCAGCAGTGAATACAAAGTGCTGCTGTGGCATTATCTATAAGTACTTAAATGAAACTCCAATAAAAGTGTATTGCATATTTGAGGTATATTAGAAGTATATTACAGCAGGTATTGTGTGTTGTATTTCCATAGGGGCTGTTTATGCCCTGTTTTACACTGGACTGCAGTCAGTCCTTTACTTGTGCTGCTTTAGTTCCTGCCACTTCCCTCTGCTGGTGTTGATACATGTCTCACATCCCTCTGGCTGCTTGAATACATGAGATGTAGTGTCTGGGTGTTGACATCTTATTGCAAAGGTTTCATACCTTCTTGGTGATTTCTCATGGGCAGCTCCTCACAGCACTGACTCCTTCTTCTTCTCAGCACAGCCAACAAAGTCCATCCAAACTTTCTGGACCAGCCAACCTGCTCTTTTACAATACCCCTCCTAACTGGATCCACCTGTGGCCTATTAAGGGCAGGCCTGTTCCTAATTGTTGATAATTAGCACAGCTGTAACTCCTTAGGGGTGAGATTACCACTATCTCTATTCTCCTACATTCTATCTATCCACATCTGGAAGCATGGACATGAATGAAAAAGGCAAGTTAAGGGGTGGTTTTGCACTCTGTATTGGCTCAGCCAGCAAATGGGTACAGCAGGGACATGATCCTGAATGTAGACTGTGCTGGGCGGTTGGTGAAGCTTTCTCAGGCCAGAGACAGTGCCTATAAATAAAAATGTGGAGAGGGAGGTTTAGACTCCCAAAATCAGATGTATATTAATTCTTGCATGTTTATTTGGTGCATTTGAGTGGGACAGGTAAGGAAGGATTTGCAGTTCAAGTCTAAGCAGAGAGAGTGCAAAGCCTCTGTGGGTAACTCCTGGCAGCTGGGAGGGAGGGACAGCCTGCACACATCACTCTGTGCTTCAGGTAAAGACAGGGTGTGAACTTGTCATTTTCATCTCCTGACCATACAGATCCTGAGCAACCTGGTGATGGAGGAACTGCTGCCTAACCTCCAGACAATGATCCTGCCTAAAATGAAGGGAAAGAGGAATGACAGGAAACGGGCCTGGTTTGGGGTAAGGACTGACATTTGCAGGGTAGCTGTTGATCACAGCAGTTCTCTGTGGGTGCTGATTCTGATCTCTGCTTCTCAATTTGATTTGGGTCCAGATTGTAGAGGAAACCTATGGCTTAGTCCAGCAGCAGGTGGCAGAAGGATTAAGTACCTTGAAAGAAGAATGTAGAGAATTTGCAAAAACTCTTGAAGGGACCATTCGTTCAGACATGGATCAGATTCTGAACTCCAAGAACTTCTTAGCTGGAAAAATCAAAGGTTAGTGGAGGAACAGCTGTGCTTTGGAGCAATTCTCTAATGTTTCCCATTGTGTTGCTCAGATTACCAGATGTGCTTGTTTTGAAATCCTTGTGTGTTTTGAGAAATCCAACTGGAGACAGAAGTTTTCAGAACACAAATGAGCCTCTGCTGCCTTTGGTGGGAACTGATACCTGTGGCCACCATGTCTGTGAAAATACCAGGTCTTCTCAAATTGGAGATGACAGGTTTTGTGTATCCTGATCAGAGTTGTTCCTTCTGCTTTCATTTTTACTTGCACAGTCTTAGGTAGTGAAGATACAGGTCACGTGAGCATAATCAAAAGACCTGATCTCTAGGAATCAGAGATCACCACAAAACCAGTTTCTGGTTATGTGACAAGTCCATGGGCTTTCAAAGAATATTTAAGCCAAAGGGCTTCTTAGGTGGTTTTTTATTTAATGTGAAGTTATCATAATTTTGTTATGAATACAAAAAGGAACGTAAAGAGCAGGCAAAATGTTGTTGGTGTTGCTTAAGCTGTCAAATAAATAAATAAATAAATAGATGATAGTCATACTCAGAGCTGCCCATTTCTCTGCCCTCACAGTGCCCCCAGTTGCCAGTGTTTGCTTAGGTGAGGCTTGGGACAAGAGTTTTCAGTGTCACTCATAAAGCTGTGAACTCCTTTCACACCCTCATCACCTCTGTGGAGGTGTGACTCCAGGAAAAAATACAAAAACCATTGAATTAACTGTAAAGAGTTAAGTTCTAATTACTTCTTTCACTGTCTCTAAACACAACTGTTGTCCTGTGTGACCCTCCAGCAAGTGTTTCTGAGCCTGCCCAGAAGTGCTGCACAGAGAATATCCAGCCATTCCTCACCTCCATCCTGGAGGAGCTCATGGGCCCCGTCAGTTCAGGATTCACGGAAGTGCGCGCTCTTTTTGACAAGGAAGTGAATGAAATTATCCAGGACTTCCAGAAGACCAATGACATGACTAGGCTAAAGGAGGTAAGACAAAACAGAGCTGGAGCCTTTATATCAGCACAAGGATGTTCTTGGCTAGACCTTGGCTGGCAGCAGGATTTGCTTTCCCAGGTGGAAGCATGTGAGCACCTGGTTTTGTCATTTAGAAAGTCTTCATGGTACTTGTGCAACTGAAGTGTAGATACCAGAATTTGGGTTAAAGCCAAATTGTTACATTCTCTATTAAAAATTCACCTCTGGTTGCTTTCTCTCGAAACCTGCATGGGAGTACAGAATGTGGATCAGCTCATGACCCTGCCCTTCAACTCGGTGAAAATGGAGCCCTGCTATCTGAAAGTGAACCTGCTCCAGGAGCTCCTGCAGGACCTCAAGAGTCGCTTCAAGGTCTATCACATCGATTTTGTGATTCAGAGGACACAGAACTTCATGCAAGAGGTACTGTAAGATCAAGTTTTTCCTCTTGGGAGAACAGGTTAGGTTTGTTCTGCTAATCTTCTTCAAAGTAATCTTGATAAAAGTTGTGAAAGAGCCTCAGAGTGTCTCACAGGCAAGGTACAGGTAACAAAACCTGAGAAAACCAGCTAGAAGCTGCTTGACACATTTGTGAGACTCTGTGTGTGAGTTGTTCAGCAAGGCATGAAAATTTTGGATGGATCATCTGTTCCCCTGAACTTTCAGGTTCTGAATTCCCAGTGTCTCAGCACCCAAGAAAGTTGTTTGTGTAACTAGTGGGGTGGCTAAAAATCACCTGATTCCCTTTCTTGATGCTCGATTTTTCTTGAAAGGTATTAAATGTGTTTTACCAAAATGGAATGTCTCCTCCTTGGTAGTTGATTTTCTCACTAATATAAAGTAAAGCAATTAATGTTAGAAACTCAGAGACAGATGTTTCAGGGTGTAGGTGCTTTATCCAGCCTCACTTTTCAGGGGACTGGTAGAAGTGACAGTATCATTCCAGATGAAAACTGAACTCCATCTCTTTGTCTCCTCTTGTGTGTGTTGGTACAGGCTATAACTCTGCTTTGCCTAGATTCTTCCTGGATGCCTGGCCAGAAGTCTCTGAGGAGCTGGCCAGTAGACTGATTTCAGTTGCCAGATCACAAGGCAGATTTGGCCTTGGAGCTCTAAATTGAACCCTGTGACTTTAATCTGTTTTTGGGAAATTTACTAATCTGCTCAGTAATCTTGTAAAATGGAGCTGGTCCAGATCTATGGAGTGGAAGTTATGAATATGGAAAGCAAGTGTCTAGAACGGTGCTGGGATAGGGTTTTCCTAAAAGCAGCTCTTCTGAGTACAGCCAGGACCAGCAGCCAAGGAATTACTCAGAAATAAAATTCTGATTTCATGTCTGGGTCTTTCAGGGGGGACCATTCCAAAATGCTGCCAAATAAAGTGTCTTTTCCTGAGTGAAGACCATGAGTTAAGACAAAGAAGTAGACAGAAAATAAATCTCATATAAACCAAGAGGTCATTTTTTTCTGAACAGAACATGAGTCAAAATTAACAAGGAATAAGTGCAGGAGTTGTTCTAAACATGCTGTTATTGCATCTTCCTCTTTAAGAGACTGGTATTTGCCTCATAAAAATATTGTGTAGTTTCCCTTTCTGTCCATGGACATTTATTTCATAAATAAGTGAAATCAGACATGTCTCTGTTGCTGTAGTATTTGGCTAAAATGTACTTCGGGTGGAGGGTGGAGCAGGATTCCTTGCCTTGGGAGCTTGGCATCCTCTAGTGGCCGATTTCAGGAAATCTGGGAGCACAATGCTCAACTGGCTGAAGGAATGGCCCCCCTGCGTATCTCCCGGTACTTTTCCAATAAGAAAATATTAAAATTTAAATGGGAGCAGCTAAAGAAAAGGCAAAGCCTCGTTAAATAGACTCAATTACCGCTTGCAGAACTGTTTGTTTGAAATATCTTCAGAGTAGGGGCATCATATTCTTAATGATAAGCTGAAAACATGATAAATGCCAGCTTAGCATAATTCTGTGAGAAATGATTGCACTCTGTGTGATTTTTGCTGATTATTTATTTGTATTATAATGAAAGCTAATGAAAATGATGTGCAGTATGATTAAATACTCTTCATTAATGATTAATGATAGAAGTCAATGGGAGTCTTCTTATTAGGGATAATGAGTTTTGACTGTGGTCTGTATACACAGATAATCAATTCTACATTTTGGCTCTGCCACCATCAGTTTGGGTGGTGACATGAGATCAAATCTGTACAAGAAAGCTGGGGCAGCATGATAATGAGATCACAGCTTTAGTTTTATTTATTTATTTCAGCATTTCAGTGCTCTTTAGAGCACCTTCTCAGAAACACAATTTAAATTAACAGTTGCACGTATCATGTTTGCAGGAATTTGATGTTACTGGTCTTTAACATTTTTTTTTTTTAATTACTGTTTTTAGCTTATGGAAAATGCAGTTTATACATTCGAGCAGTTGTTCTCTCCAAGCCACCAGGCAGACTCGGCCAAAGTTGCAACAACCATTGAAAAAGTCAAGCTGAGAGTGCTGAAGGTAAATGTAATGTAGCACATTTGCAGGCTGCCTTTCTGGAAATAGAATATATTTTATATGAATGTACCTCAGTATTTGAAAGAGGATAAGCTTTTACCATCCAGCTGAAAACACTGATTTGGTGGCACTTAGCAAAGCTGCCACCAAAAACTAGGTATAAAACCTAGTTCTGGGCAGACACTTATAAAAGTATTTGCATGTGCAGTCCCTTTAATTGTAGGTAAATCAGATTATTAATATGCTCTGGATCTGCATAAATAATTTTTAATTAACTTTATAATTAGCCTGCCACTGGGATTCGTTACTCTCAGGAAGGGCAGTGCTGAAACACCCAGGGAGAGCAACCAAGAACTGTTTCTAGCCTCAGAGTTAAAAGAAGCAAAAGAGATCCCAGAACAGTAGATTTGAGAGTGATTTTGTAGAAGCTGGACAAACCTGCATGGCCATTCCAACCCTGTGCCCCTGTGATGCAGCAGCTACAGGCTGACAGGAAGCAGTTCCCTGTGGGAGTGGTGAATAACCCCAGGCACGCGTGGGCTTGTTTCTTTCTGGTGTGTTTTGGCAGCAATATGACTATGACAGCAGCACCATCCGCAAGAAGATATTCCAAGAGGCACTGGTGCAGATTACCTTGCCCACAATGCAGAAGACACTGGCTTCAACATGCAAACCAGTAGGTGTCTGGGACTAAAAACCTCAAAAACCAATAATGGAAGGCAGGGGAGGAACAGCACCTTGGCAGTAATTCCTTAACACTGTCAGGCTGTTTGCTCTCAGAGAACTGTACAGATTTCCTGCCTGCTCAGTGCTTGGATTTGCCACTTCATGGGTTGGGTAGGTGTGGAGCACAGGCATTTTATCACCTGGAATATGTGTGCAGACACTTCATGTCATGACATGGAGTGACATGGAATATGTCATGACACTTCATGACTTCCTCACAGAGGAAGCAGTGGTGGAGCAAACTTCCACAAGCCCTTCCTGTTTAGTTTCCCACCAGCCTTTTGTATTTGTGCCTCTGCAGAAATGAGGAGCCAGCTCTAGAAGCCAAAGTGTGCACAGCTGACAGGCCCCACCAAGTCCTGACCTTTTACTTGAAAACCTCCAGGTGTGGGGCAGCATGATAATGAGATCACAGCTTTAGTTTTATTTATTTATTTCAGCATTTCAGTGCTCTTTAGAGCACCTTCTCAGAAACACAATTTAAATTAACAGTTGCACGTATCATGTTTGCAGGAATTTGATGTTACTGGTCTTTAACATTTTTTTTTAATTACTGTTTTTAGCTGATGGAAAATGCAGTTTATACATTCGAGCAGTTGTTCTCTCCAAGCCACCAGGCAGACTCGGCCAAAGTTGCAACAACCATTGAAAAAGTCAAGCTGAGAGTGCTGAAGGTAAATGTAATGTAGCACATTTGCAGGCTGCCTTTCTGGAAATAGAATATATTTTATATGAATGTACCTCAGTATTTGAAAGAGGATAAGCTTTTACCATCCAGCTGAAAACACTGATTTGGTGGCACTTAGCAAAGCTGCCCATTTGAGGTATAAAACCTAGTTCTGGGCAGACACTTATAAAAGTATTTGCATGTGCAGTCCCTTTAATTGTAGGTAAATCAGATTATTAATATGCTCTGGATCTGCATAAATAATTTTTAATTAACTTTATAATTAGCCTGCCACTGGGATTCGTTACTCTCAGGAAGGGCAGTGCTGAAACACCCAGGGAGAGCAACCAAGAACTGTTTCTAGCCTCAGAGTTAAAAGAAGCAAAAGAGATCCCAGAACACTAGATTTGAGAGTGATTTTGTAGAAGCTGGACAAACCTGCATGGCCATTCCAACCCTGTGCCCCTGTGATGCAGCAGCTACAGGCTGACAGGAAGCAGTTCCCTGTGGGGGTGGTGAATAACCCCAGGCACGCATGGGCTTGTTTCTTTCTGGTGTGTTTTGGCAGCAATATGACTACGACAGCAGCACCATCCGCAAGAAGATATTCCAAGAGGCACTGGTGCAGATTACCTTGCCCACAATGCAGAAGACACTGGCTTCAACATGCAAACCAGTAGGTGTCTGGGACTAAAAACCTCAAAAACCAATAATGGAAGGCAGGGGAGGAACAGCACCTTGGCAGTAATTCCTTAACACTGTCAGGCTGTTTGCTCTCAGAGAACTGTACAGATTTCCTGCCTGCTCAGTGCTTGGATTTGCCACTTCATGGGTTGGGTAGGTGTGGAGCACAGGCATTTTATCACCTGGAATATGTGTGCAGACACTTCATGTCATGACATGGAGTGACATGGAATATGTCATGACACTTCATGACTTCCTCACAGAGGAAGCAGTGGTGGAGCAAACTTCCACAAGCCCTTCCTGTTTAGTTTCCCACCAGCCTTTTGTATTTGTGCCTCTGCAGAAATGAGGAGCCAGCTCTAGAAGCCAAAGTGTGCACAGCTGACAGGCCCCACCAAGTCCTGACCTTTTACTTGAAAACCTCCAGGTGATTTATGTAGGTGCCTCTTCTAGAAATGGGCAGATGTCACTTAATTTACTTTTTTATAGACCACCAAGCAGCTGCTTGATGACAGTGATTCAGTTAGACAGATGGGTATAAATCAGTGACCTCAAAGTGTTACACACCTATTAGAAAAACAAAACCAAACCCCGCATCTCCCATGGATTTGCCTCCTTGGACAAACAAGTTGTGAGGCACTTCCTCAGCAGCTGTTTGTTTCAGCAGGCAGTGATCTGCAGTGCTTTTAACTGTGGTTGTACTGCAGGAACACTGTTTGGTAAGTACATAATTGATTGTGGACACAAGTAGCTCTTGGAGTCATAGTTCAAACAGTGCACCCCAAGAGCTGTCACAGGATGTGGCAAGACCTGCTCCATGGCATCTCCGAGCTGTTTGGTTGCAGTAGGACTCAGAATGCCTCAGTGTTCTCCATCTGTTCCTTTCTTCCCTACCTGCACAGGAGCTGCAGAAATACGAGCAGTTCATTTTTGCTGATTACACAAGTGTGATCCAAGTAGAGAACGTGTATGAAGAGATTTTACATCAGACACTGCTTGAAGAGGCCCTGAAAGGTGAGAACATTTCTGAGGTGACAGGAATAACATTGCAGCCCATGGCCCATGAGCTGTTCCTTCAGAGCTTCCCAGAGCCCTCACCTGACTGTTCCTATCGTGCTTTCTCCAACACTGGTGGTTATATCCCTACTGTGTTTTTTCATTTGGCTCACTGAAGATGTGTTGCAAGCCCTAAAATCTGAGTTACGGGGCAGCTTTACTAAACCCATGTGACTCAAGAGTGATGGCTTGGCACAAGCCTTTTTCTAACAAAATGTAATCATGGCAACTTCACTTGATCTTGATTCCCGGGGCCAAGGAGGGAAATTCTGTCTTTACTTGTACAGATTTGGTGATGACTAAATGGCAAGACTATGCCAATTGCAAGACTAAGAGAATTGCAAAGACTAATGGTAACAGAGATTAATTTCCTCAAATGAAATGAACTGCTGGATGCAGTTTCCAGTACTCACTGATGCCAGTGCAGTAGTCCTTGCTGATCTCTCTGTTTCTGTGTCAGAAAATGAGACTATTCTTAACAAATACTGTATATACATGTATAAATACTTCTAAAATACTTGTATCTCTCTATATGTGCCTGTCTGTCTATACCCTGGATAAAAGACAAGCAGATGTACTACACTGGATGTTTTCACAGACCATAGTCACTCCCATTCCAAAACAGCAATATAATAATTGTAACCAGCATACTTTTTTTATTGGCATATTCAATGTAAATTCTTCTGCACTGAAGCATTACCTTTGTGCATTGTGGGTCCTCTGCTTCATTAGATCAATACTAAAGTGCCATTATTTAAAAAACAAAATCCCCATCCCCAGAAAAGAAATGTGAACTAAAAGGAAGCTGAATATGAACATTAGTGTTGTCTTTAATATCAAAATGTACAACACAAACTTGGGAAAGCACTGTATGTTCTTCCCTGTGCTTCTGTCGGCCTTCCCACAGCAGTTTGGTGTTTGTGTTTTATTCAGTGATCAACGAAGCTGCCGTTCTGAGGAAGCACAACCTGTTTGAGGATAACCTGAGCGTGCCCTGCGAGAGCGTGTCCAGCCTGACGGAGCTGAGGACCCCCGTGGGATCAGCACAGGGCACCCCTGCCAAGGCACCCGCAGCTCCCCGAGCCGAGAGCTCGGACACCGAGAGCCACGGGGACGAAACGCTCGTTGTGACAGGGAAAATCGTGTGGGAGAAGGATGCTGATGAGGGAAAGTCACCAGACAAAGAGGCAGGCGCCCCTGTTGGTGCAGCTGGTGATCAGGCCAGCAGGAGGGAAGCAGTGGCTGTTACAGACATTGGTGACAAACAGGAGTCGCCTTCGGCTGGCCACACTAAACAAGGAGCTGGAGAGGGAAAAAGCGCGTTGGAGAATGTATCAGAGTGTGTAGTGAGCACTGAGGGAGAGCTCAAGGCACAGCAAAAAGCTGTGGAGGAAAAAGTAGCTTCTGGGACTGACACTGCAGTAAAAAATTTTGAAGCCAGCCCTAAAAAAGAACTGAAGGTACCTGAAGGAGCCGTGGAGGAAGAGGTGACTTCAGAGAGTCAAACAGTAATGGCTGCTGTGTCTGTCAGTGTCACTGAGAAAGCAAGCACAGCGCAGGAGAAAGTTTCTGAGATAAAGCTCACTTTCGCACCTGAGAGTGTAACAGATACAGAGATTTTAGGGAGTGCAGAAAAGAAAAGCAAGGTAGAAAATGAAACTATGGGAAAATTATGTCAGAGTGAAAATGCACTAGGAACAGGATTTGAAGGGGATAGTAAAAAAGAAAGTGGTGAGAGTACTGAGACAAAGATCGTTTCCCAGGATGAAAAGACAGGGAAAGCAGAGTTTGGGGATAGTCCTAAAAAAGAAAGCCATTCTGAAGAAAAGAGTTGTAAATCCCCCGATGATGTGAATGAGATAAGGAGTTTGCTGATGCTGACAGTTGAGATCCCAGCAGATACTCCAGCTGAGAACATAAAGGAGGTCTGTGAGGGCGAGCTGCTGAAGTTGCAGGAGCACGGTAATGGGAACTACGAATTGAGCGAAGTGGCCGTGGCAGAAATTCAGGTGAGCCAGAAGGCGAAGAGTGGAGATGCAGCAGAATGTGTGGAGTTCAAGGAGGAGCGATCGTCCTCAGCCAGCCTGGGGACAGATGGTACGAGGGTAGAGAGCGTGCCCAGGGGGGCACAAGCCCCGTGGCTGGTGGAGAGCTGGGCTCCGCCTCAGGAGGCAAAGGCAGAGGTGGAGAGCAAACCGAGTGCGTGGTACGCAGGTGCGGGAGGGGAGAGGCTGCAGCCAGAGGAGCACACGGAAAACGCGGTGGATGGGCAGGAAGGAACAGGGAACAGCCACGCTGTCCCGGGGGAGGCTGGGACACAGAGCTCCTTTCCCAGCCCTGCTGCAGATGCAGCCACGAGAGACGTGCCCATCCTGGACAGAGCAAACCCGGGCCCAGGACTGCTGGAGCCGGTGTCCCTGGAGCCGCAGCCCAGCGCAGAGCGCACGGCAGACGCAGAGCCTGAGCGGCGAGAGGGGGAGCCGGGAGATCAGTCCTCTTCCCTCGCAGGAATTCAAAGCACCGGAGGAAAAGCGATTGTCCCAGAAGAACACCGAGACGATGGTCCTGCCCAGCAAAAGCGTGAGGAGTAAAGAGCAGCTTTCAGCCCAGCCCTGCAGGACCTATTCACTCCAGTAATCCCTGTGCAGTTTTGAACACCCGTTCAGGTCGGGGCTGGAGGAAATGCGCTTTGCTGTGGTGTCCCCAGCTCCTGCAGGTTTCCCGCGAATCCCTTCCTGAGGGATGGGTGATGGGTTTCCTTTTGGTTAAAACCAGATTACTGCTGAGGAATCTCATCTGTCACTTCAAATCTGCTCCCTTTTAAAGCTAGAGAAAAAGTCTGGAAATGTGACCACTGAATGCTTCAAACGCCCAACTATCATCAATTTATTTTAACAACTTAGCTGTTCTTAGGGATCCTCTTGGTTTTTAAATGCATGGTTTTGACAAGTACCACTCTGATTCTGGTGGTTGGTACATACATACTCGAGGATGCTTTTAGTATTTGCATGCAGTATACAGGAAATAAAAACATTTTTTAGTAGTAAACAGAACCAAATAGTTGATTTAGTAGATTGCTGAAAAGCCACACTGTGCAAAATCTGCAAACTGATTACTTCATTATTTTCAAGTTTTGGCAGATACCAAAGACAAGCAAATATTCTGATTTTTTTTTCTCTCTTATTGCTGTATTTAAAAAGGGGAAAGTATGGGAGCAGGTTTCTCAGTCTCACTCTGCACTTCGGGGTTATTTAGCCTTCCAGAGCACTTTATGGCTATTTTGTTTTGTTTTGTTTTATGGAAGGGAAAGAAGAGAATGTTTACAATAACTATCACCATTAGGCAGCATTTCTCTGGTTTAAATCGCACCATAAAATAGATTCACTTACAGCTATTTCATACAGAATATTGAGTCCTGCCATTCCCATTCCCATGGAGTTACTCAGGTCTGTAGACCTTCTTAGGTGTGGAAATCATGTAATAAGTGGCAACAATTGTGAAATACTAGAATCATTGCATCTAATTTCTAATGCAGATGTTAACTGAAGTGGCAGGCAGCCAGAAATTGTTTGTAATGTGCTTAGACTTGGAAGGCAGAATCACATCACAAAAGCAGTTATTAAAATGAGACAGTTGCTTTCATACACGTGATCTGTATCAAGCCGTGATCTTGGCACAGAGTCGCTTAAACGTGTTCTTTGCATCTCAGTTTGCACAGAAAAACTTGGAGGTGAAACCCAGTATTTTTGTAAATTGGCCTTTCAAATGCAAGACCTCACTTTAGAGGTCAGTTTAAGGCACCTTGAAATTCTGGCCCAGTGTTTTGAGCCTGTTTCTGAATGTCATGCAGTGCAGGACAGCAAGTATTAATTATAATTGCAGCAAGGGCTGCAGGATTTATGCCCATAAAGACACGGGGAGAAATAACCAAGTCCCGGGAGCATAGTATGTTATATGTTAGCATTTAACTTCAGCAAACGGTGCAAAGTCTTTTAATGCTATCAAAATATTCTTTAATACTAACAGAAAATTGACACTAGAGGAACAGGCAAACATTACTGTGCGAGGAAGGAACCTTGTTGAGTAACTGGATTAACTACTCTGTCACTACAGTAAAATAAATGCAGTTCCTATTTATTCTAGAAGCTGTACTGTGGTATGGAAACATGAAGGTCACATATGTCTTCCTTGCAGAAGTATTTTGACTCGTTTCCTCCTTATATTTCATGCAAAAATACTAATTTGGAAATATACAAACCACTGCCAGCCAATTTTTTTTTTTTTTTTTACAAATCACTGATTATTTCGCTGTCAGCTGCTTCACTTTTACAAACCATTAACTATTTTTAATTGGTACTGTGTTAAGTGATTTCAAATTTATAAAGTGCCCTAGAGTTAAGCAGCAGCAAGCAGCCTTTTAAAGCTAAAATTAGGGGACATTATGGGGTTTTAGTATTTTTTTGTATGAAAGACAGCATGGCAGCAAAAAAAGACTGCAGCCTCCTGCAAAAGGAAACAAATTCATTCTATTATGAATTAGATACATCTGTACAGAGAGCATTTTGCATAAGTATTTCCATAATGGTAATTTTGGAGTTATTTCTGTGGCAGGCCTAGATCTGGGTAATATTTTCCTGTGATACGTGTTGCATTGCTGAATGCAGATGCTCAGATGTTTTTCACCAGAGAGATGGGTAAGGATGGGGAAGATTCAGCCTGTATAATTTAAATTGCAGTTCCTCGTGGCCAGGGAACTTTTTTCCCGGTTTTGGGCATTTTCTGCCCGTTTGCAAATGGATACAGTAGTGCTTTTCTAGTCTTTACCACAATTAGAAGCGACAGCTTGGTTAGAAGAACTCAGCAATCTGCAAGGTTACGTGGGACCACTGATCAGGAATTATAATAATGCAGCCATTCCGTTGTTTTTGATGCTTTCTTGCCGTTTCCTTCTCAGACCGTGAGCGGTCATAAACCGCCTCTCGCGGCCCACGGCCGAGGGTCGGTGCCCTGAGGGGAGCGGGCTGGGGCGCGGAGCTCCGTGGGGTGCCCACCGCTAAGGGCCAGGACGTGAAACACATTGTATTTGCTTGGAACTTTGTACAAACGCTTCCCACGGAAATAAAGACGCTCTTCCCTTCCATTGCTGGGAGGCTGCTTTTGTGAGGGTGCGATAATTTGGGGGATTTTGTTAAAGAAACGTTCCTCAGGCAGCTGAGAGTGACGGCGGTGATCCCAGCAGGGAGAGGGGAGTTTTTAGCGGAGCAAGGAGTGACAGCGTGAGGGGGAATGGCTTCAAACTGAGTGCTGGATTGGGTATTTAGGAGGAAGTTCTTCGCCGTGAGGATGGTGAGGCCCCGTCACAGGGGGCCCAGAGAAGCTGTGGCAGCCGAGCTCTGGAGCGTGCAAGGCCGGGCTGGACGGGGCTCTGAGCACGGCGGTGCCCACCACGAGCTGCTCTGCACGGCCCCTTCCCTCCCGAGCCGCGCCGGGCAGCGCCTGAGGGAGCGCGCGGGCGGGGCGGGGCGGGGCGGGGCGCGGGGCATGCCGGGAGCCGTGTGCGGGCGGGGCGCGGGGCACGCCGGGAGCTGTGGTTCCCCACCCTTTGTCCACGTCGACCCTCTCGTTACGCGTTCCCTGCCGGCTCACGTGACCCGCGCGCCGCGCTCCTCCATTGGCCCGGCGGCGCGCGCTGGGGGGGGGCGGTGCCGGAAGCGGCGGCGGCGCGAGGCCGTTTCCTTGGCTACGCCCCCGCGGGCGCGCGCGGAGGGGCCGGGCCGGGCCCTTCCTGCCCCGGGAGCCGCGGGAGCGGCGATGGGCCCGCAGCGGGACTAGCGGGCACCCGGCCGGCCGCCATGGCCCTCAGCGGAGCTCCGGGCTGCCGCGCCGGGGAGCGGGGGCCCCGCTGGAGGAGGCCCTGGAAGCTCCTGGCCCTTGGCCTGCTCTCCGCCTCCTCCGTGCTGGCGGCCGCCCCGGGCGCCGGGGCCATGAGCAGGGAGGAGAAGCGCCGGCTGGGGTGAGCGCAGGGACGGACGGCGGGCGGGAGGGAAGGAAGGACGGCGGGCCGGGCCGCGCCGCGCGGGGCAGGGGTGTGCGCTGCCCCCGGGGCTGGGGTGGGCTGGGCGGCAGCGGGTGCAGTGCTTCGGGACGGCGTCCCCTGTCCGTCCGTCCGTCCGTCCGTCCGCCCCCGAGCGCTGCAGGGGACGCGTGGCGTCGGTGCCCAGCCGTGCTGGGGCTGCGTGTGCCGGAGCCTGGCGGGTGTTTCGGGCCAGCTCACCCCGCTGCTGGGGACACGCGGCCCCTTCCCCGCTGTGGGGTCAAGCCATGGACTCGCAGCTCTCCTTGGAGGTTCCGGGCAGGGCTTGCGTGGGGCTCGGGGTGAAAGTGAGCCAAGGCAAGTGCAGATCCCCACTGGGCTGGTTTAATTATGGCCCCGCCGCTGTGAGAGTGCGGGAGTCATAAAAAAGGTAAACGTTTACGTGTGTTCTGCCTGGTTCCTGTATGTAACCCAGACTGCTCCGGTCCCCCTGCACGTACGTGTAAGAGGCTGAGTTTTTTTATCGTAGTTTTTAGTTGAAGGATAAATATTACAAAGTGTGTGGAAATACATTTTCCTGCGCGGAGTGGGATTTTTTAAAACAAATTTGCAATCAAAAAATTTTGTCTTAGTATGTTTCTGAGGCAGTTTCATCGTCCTCTTCCCATCCAGTGGTCAGTTGTACAGCACAATAACACAAAAAGCCTGCTGGAGAAGCAGTGTGGATACTCTCGCAGTTGTTAATCATGGAGTTGTTAAGGTTGGAAAAGGCCTCCAAGATCATCAAGTCCAGCTGTGGTGTATAAGTTGATATTTAACTCCAGTGTTTACAGTTACTGGGCTTTTCCATTATGGGCTCTCAGGATAAATTGTGTGTGCAGTGTTTTATATGTTTTCTTCACGAGGCTACACAAGGAATTGAAACTTCATTCCCCAATTTGTTTTAAAAGTTT
Source organism: Pyrgilauda ruficollis (assembly GCF_017590135.1). Classification (NCBI taxonomy): domain Eukaryota; kingdom Metazoa; phylum Chordata; class Aves; order Passeriformes; family Passeridae; genus Pyrgilauda; species Pyrgilauda ruficollis. Next base: position 4,310,445 of record NW_024526488.1, on the reverse strand, counting down.
TGCATTGCACTTGAAGTATCATCTGATGCTCCCAGCCTGTGCAGGCCATGTCCTGCTGTGGTTTGTGTTTGCCTGTAATGTAAGTTTTAAGCAATTGTCTGTGTGCTGCATCACCCAGCAGCTCTGTGTGTTTGTCTGGGGTTTTTTGGCTGCTGCTACCTGAGAGGCACCTGGGAAAAGCACCATCCTCTACTCTTTTGATGCCTTAATGCACTTAATGAGTTAAAACTACTTCTTGAATTTCCAAGTCATTGAACTAAATTGGATATTTACAATATAATTGTGGTGTTCCTAGCTCTTCTATGTTCTGTCTTATCAGCAGAGATTGTGAATTATGTTGATGGTAGAAATTAGCATCCTTTATTCCTTGCAGGGCTCCTTAGTGAAACAGTTAGGAATGATCAGAAGTAGTGCTGTGTCCTAAAAAAACAATGTGGTTTTTTGGGAGTTTTTATGTGTAGGAGCATTTCTGTTCCTTTCAAACATATGAAACAAATGTAAGGGTTTTCTTTAGTATTTGCTTGCCAAGAGATTCCCCAAATAATTTCATGTTTGGTGAAGAAAGAGTCTTTCCTTTCTGTAGTGGACAAGAGTAGCTGAATCAAGAAAAATCATTATTCTATATTTCATTTACCTGAGTAGAGTATGTTAGTAGAAGACCTGTGCCTGCCATTCAGACATTAAAGTGATACATGTAAGATGGTGTGTTAAAGGCCATTGGGAGACAGACCACTAATGCTTTTTCTTTTTTCTTTTTTAGAAATCAAGTGCTTGAAATGTTTGATCATGCATATAGCAATTATATGGTAAGTCAAATACTTGTTTGGTGTTTTTCAGAGGAGTTGTTGCTGACCTAGGGGAGAAAGCAACCTACAGTAGATGACATTCTATAGAAATATCTGGGAAGGAGTGGTGAAAATGGAGCTAAAATAAACAGCACCTATAGAGCCTTCAGAAAGACCACAAGTATTACCTTCCTGGAGGGTTGTGATGGCTTTTAGAGTGGTAACTAAGAATTCCTTGTGGTAACACTCCTAATCCATGCCTGACCTTTTCCAAACCAGTTCATCTCATGTCAGGCTACCAGCAGTAAAGTATTTGGTTTGAAATTCTGGGAAAAGGAAGTTTGGAAGAGCTGTCTGTAGGCATTAGATTCTGGAGAACACAAATTGATCTTACTTATTTTGTAGGTAAAAATGACATTTAATATTTCTTCAGTGGTAAGCCATGTCAGATGCAGTTTGGGTGTTCTTCTACAAACTGTTAGTGGAAGAGAAAGGGAATCTGGTGCCATATCCAGGCATTCCAGGCTGTGCCCAGGGTGTGACTGTCATGACCATGGGCCATACTGGCTGTGGTTTCTTCTGCTCTGACTTGTGATTCCTGTGCAGGTGTCCCCCTGTTCTGGATCTCTGAGCCATTCCACACACCCTGAGCTGGCTCTGTTTACAAAAGCTTAGCAAAAAATAGTTACTTGGAGTGGACTTCCTCAAGTAAAAATTACTTTCAAACATTCTATAAGTAATACACTTCTGAGGAGAAAGTGTGGATGTGACTAAGATAAATATAAAATATTAATTCTTACTGGCTTCATGTGGACATTCTTGCACATTCTTTGTGGCTGTTACAGAAACCCCTCTGAAGTTGCATCAGTTCCTGCAGCACAAACTGCTGTTTCCCTGCAGCATCTTGCCACATGTCCCAGGTTGTGTGTTATGGTTTAAACTGTAATGTGTAATTCAAACTTAAAATCTCAGGAGTTAAAACTTCATACAGCGTGGGAGAGATACAGGACTGTAGAGTGGACAGAAAGCCAAGCCAAGAGGATTTTCAAAGGGGTGCAGTTTCTCCTTTTAACTTAAGCTCTGTACTTTTGAAACCTTTAGCAGTTAAACATCAAGGCTTTTTGGTCATAATTTTTGTAATCTGGTTCCATGAAAAACACTTGGCTTGGATTTCTTCAATGGAAAACTTATGTGTTTGGCAAAATTGGATAAAATATTACAAGGAGCTGAGCTTCTACTGTTCATTGTGTGATAAATTGGCAACTGGTAGGGGTCTTGCCACATCTGAAGCAAGAAAATTCTGTTTGAAGGAGAGAGAAAACTTCAGCAGTCCTGGAAACTTTGAAGCCAAAAGGATATTTATTTGCCACGTATGCTGGAGCACTAAACAAACAGAGAAATGTGACTTGCTTGTTTAAAGTCGAAGAAAAGATTAGAGTACCAGACTTGATTCTGACAACAGGAGAATGAAGTATTTTTGCAGGTGGTTTTGAAACAGCCAGCTGAAAAGTTTTGATTTTCTGTTTCTATTAATATGTATTTTAGACATGCGTATTTAGAAGACTGAAAATTCATGTTTGATTGCAAGGGAAATTCCCTTGCCTTTTTTTTTTTTTTATGTTGTTAACAGAATCTTTGAGAAAAAGCTGCTGGGTTTTTTTTTTATCAGTCCATCAACAGCATTTGTAATAATGGGGATATTTTTCTTCTTGGCTGTCAGAACACGTGAAAATGTCAGTCACTTGAGGCCAGTGACAAGTTGGGAAATAATCCAATAGCTGCTTATTCTCTGCTGTAGGCTTTTATTTTTCAAAATGCATCAAGTTCTTTATTTGTAAAGTTAAAAGTTTATTTTTCCAGATTTTTTTATCATTTATCCAAAATTTAAGTCAGAGATTTCAGTTTTGACATTGCTTTTGTTGTGGACTTCTTTAATCTGTTTTTCTGAATACTTTGCAGAGATATTCAGAAACATCTAAGCTGTATTAAAATGATCTAGATTCTGCCTTTTGTAGTTAAACTTGAGGAGAACAAAGACTTGAGCAAAGACCAAAACACTCAGGAGGGTGGTATACAGGGAAACAAACCATCAGTTTCAAAAGAAGTTGCTGTAAGAGCTGTTTATTTATAGAGGAATGTTCTTTTTTTATTTTTATTTCATGCTTGAACACAGATTATTTTTGTTCCATATATTTGGAAAGATTTTGAATGTGTTTACTTGCAGTTTCATTGCAGCAATTGAAGTTTTTTATCCTGCCACATAGTTAGTTCACTAGAAGTCAAACTGGAAACCTCAGTACAGCAGCCAGTTTCCTGCTGAAATTAAGAGAAAAGCTCTGTCCCAAACCACTTGTGTTCAGTTTCTAAAGGAGGCAATTTCATGTTAACTGGAATTAGATATATTTAAGATTCATTGTTATTGATGTCAGTCTTATATTTGTTACATTTGTAAAAGGCTCAGTCTTGTTAGGGGTTTGGGTTTTTTTTTTGGTGAATGTTATCTTTTATGTCTTATGTGGTAATTCATCAATGTTTTGTTTGAACTTCTGAGTTCTCTTACCTGTCACTGACTGTCACCCTCAGCCAGGTGAGTTCATTGTGCAGAGTCCAGTGAAGGGCCATCAAGGTGATGCAGAGGCTGGAGCTTCTTCCCTGTAAAGAAAGGCTGAGGGAGCTGGGGCTGTTCAGCCTGGAGAAGGGAAAGCTGCAGGGAGTTTAGCAAGGGAGAGAGCTGGGGCTGCTGAGCCTGGAGAAGGGAAAGCTGCAGGGAATTTAACAAGGGAGAGAGCTGGGGCTGTTCAGCCTGGAGAAGGGGAGGCTCCAGCGAGTTTAACAAGGGACAGGAAGACAGCCAGGCTCTTCTCAGCAGTGCTCAGAGGAAATGGGCATAAACTGAGCTGCAGGAGGTTCCCTCTGAGCAGGAGGAAACACTTTTACACTGTGGAGTTGACCAGTACTGGCACAGGGTGCCCAGAGAGGCCATGGAGTCTCCCTCCTTGCAGATGCTCAGGAGTTGTCTGGATGTGGTTCTGGGCAGCTGGGTCTGGTGGCTCTGCTCCAGCAGAGGGCTTGGACAAGATGAACTCTGGAGGTCCCTTCCCACCTGCAGGGCTCTGTGATGGCCATGCAGGTTTTCTGAAGAGCAGCATGATGAGGATTCCTTTTGCAGGCTCCCAAGGGTGGCTGTGAGCACTGTAACTGATTCCCCTGTTTTGTTCCCAACAGGAGCATGCGTATCCAGCTGATGAACTCATGCCTTTAACTTGTCGTGGACGAGTGCGGGGTCAGGAGCCAAGTCGAGGGGATGTGGATGATGCCTTGGGAAAGTTAGTGTCTGAAATGGTCACTGTAAACATCTAGGAATAGAAGTACAATTGGCAGCCCATAAAACTTGTTTGTTCAGTTGATATGGCCAGAAACTTACACTTGAAAGAAGTGCTTTTATTATTGTGAAGTTAACTCATGTGAAATTGGACCTTAATTAGAAGAAGAGAATTGACCAGTGAATGAGATCCAAAGATTTTTTTTTTAACCATTCTCCCAAGTATTTTCCGTAGGAAAACCTTCCAAATATGGGCTTACATTTATGGTATTAGTAGTACAGGTTATAAGGGTTAATGTTGTGCTGAACAGGACAAAAAACTCTTTATCCATAATGCTGGCCTAATAAGTGATATTTAAAGTGCTTTCTTTAAGTAGAAAGTTTCCTGAAAACAAGCAGTCAAATGATTATCATGTGTGTGATAGCTTGAGGCCTTTGTCAAAGTATAAAACATTATTTCAGACATGGAAATGTTTTCTATTCTTTCTTTCAAGGGAACTGGTAGTACAAAATACTGATCCTTTGGCTAGCAAAATGTAGATTTAAGGACTGTTTTTTTCCATGTGAAAGGCAAAATTGACCTACTCTAAATGCATTTGTAATGGATACCTTTGAATATGTGCAGTTCATAGATCAAATTCTTTCCTAACAAACAGCTGATTTTTTTTTAATATCACTGTTTAATGTTTCTAAGCACAATAGTGTTAATCAAAGGTGAAATCCTCTTAAATACTGCTTCTAATTGTCTTTAGGATGTTGAGCATGTTATTTTGGCTATGTTTTCTTATGTACAAATGTTTTTTAGTCTAGAGATTTCCATATAATCCTGCTGCCTTGGAGGTATCCAAAAATACACCAGATGAAAAGTGTCAAGAAAATATATTTTTAGTCCATTCTTTTTAATGACCTTTTCTAAAAGTAACATACTAGCATTTGAGTAAAAATACCTTCTAGCCCCTTGGATGCATTAAATTATTATATGTATTTATTGTTTTTCTGTATACAGGCTTTATTCTGTACCTTATAATTAGTTACATTATTTGTAGCAGATTGCTTATCTAATCCTTTTTCTTGCCAGCTGCCTCATCAGTTGTGTTCTCTGCCAGTCTTTGCAATCACAAAATGACAGGGTGAGGCAGCTGGGTCACTTCTGTTTCCCTGGAGAACTTAGGAGCCTTCCATGTAGATGTGAAATGCATCATTTCCCTCCTTTTGTACTGAAAAAGTAGTGAATTTGTTAGGCAGTTGTGCATAGTCGTTAGTTAATCTCTGTCTCCTGTAAAACATCACTCACAGAATGCCCTTATATCTTTACAAATTAAAGACAATTATAATATAGGAATGCTTAATTAGAATTGTGGTTGTCACATGTTGCCTACAAGGTTTCAGTCATTGGGCACTTACTGAAATCCTTGGTGTGTGCTCCTCAGTGGGCAATTTTAACTGTTCCAAAGTGTTCAGTTTTAACACCGTCATGTTCTGTAAATTCTATTCTGTGTTGTGGGTGTGTCTTAGCATAGGAGCAGTTGTTGGAATTAGACATGTTTAAGATACAATTATAGATATAATTCCTGGGATGGGGAAAGATCCTCTCAGCTTGGGATGCACTGGAACAGCCCTGGAGAAAACCTCTAATCCTTGTTAGGATCTTGTGTTTCAGACACTGTGGAGCTGACTTGATGTTCTCTTTTCATGGAATAATCACAGAATCCCACCCTGGTTTGGGTTGGAAGAGCCCTTAAAGCCCATCCAGTGCCACCCCCTGCCATAGGCAGGGACACTTTCCACCAGACCAGGTTGCTCTAAGCCCTGTCCAGCCCGGCCTTGGACACTGCTAAAATAGTTCTTTATTTTAGAATAAATAAAGTAGTTCTTTATTTTAAGCCTGCCACTTGCTAGTGTTGGAACAGTTTCTGGTATGAGAAATTTAGCTTGGAATGGTTTTTGATCTCAACATTTCCCTTTTTTTTGAAAAACAAGTGAAACAGAGGCTGGAAAACAAACTTTTATGCTGGGTTTCCTGATAGATTTGATTGGAGACAAGAAATAAAAATTTAATTTGCTTACCAGAAGTTAGACTTTTGATCTCAACATTTTTCCTTTTTTTTGAAAAAACAAGTGAAACAGAGGCTGGAAAACAACTTAAACTTTTATGCTGGGTTTCCTGATAGATTTGATTGGAGACAAGAAATAAAAATTTAATTTGCTTACCAGAAGTTAGAAAGCTTTGCAGTAAATAAACGTATCTGTAATTATAGCTTCTTTGTCAGCTCCTATTCTGGTCACTAGCAAAGGGGTGAAACTCAGAAAGAGGTTTTGATTCTAAAGATGTTGAGTACAACTGATTGTTTTGCAGCTGGTGGTCTGTGAGAATTTAGTTTCTTCCCTGGTATCAGTTACTATTAAAAATCACTTAATTCCTACACATACAGATCTATAGTAAATCTGTTTTTAATTTTCTTTCATAGGTTTTCACTGACCTTAATTGATACTTTGGACACTCTTGTGGTAAGCTTAATCTGTTGATAAGCTTTGATAAAACAAAGGGATTGTCTTCTGATGCTCAGACTTATTTTTAGATTTCTTTTTCATGACTGTTGATCTGTGGCTCTGTTTGAAGTGACTGTTGCTTGTGGGAACTTTGAAGTGCTGTGAGGATGGAGTTTGGAGTTGGTTGTAATAACTACAGCAGTTCCTTCACATTTCATTGATACTTTTTTATATTGCATTTTTTTGGCTCTAACTTAACACAAAAGGGTTTGCTTTCCTTTATAGTCTAAAGCAAGAGGCTCCAGTAGGGGTGGGCACCTCTTAATAACTACTGATGTATTTATGGTTTAAATTGTATGTTTATATTTCTTGGGTAACTTTGTGTGCACTGAAATGTCCTGTATGCAAATACACTGTGACTGCATTAGCTATACTGGAACTGAACACCTGCTCACTGTTGTATTCCAGGTGTTAAATAAAACCAAAGAGTTTGAAGAGGCTGTAAAAAAAGTAATAAAGGATGTTAATTTAGATAATGACATAGTTGTTTCTGTCTTTGAAACCAACATAAGAGTCCTTGGGTGAGTAACTTTTGTTTTCAAAACTCCTAAAAATGTGGATCTTAGGCAGTGTCTTTAAGGCAGTGTCTTTCTGTGCTATTCCACCTGTTTGAAATAGTTGTGCCTTTGTCAGTTTGCCTGAGAGTGGTTTTAAAATGCAAGGCAGAACTTGCTGCAGTGGTATTGGATCAAGCTGCCCCCATCTCACTGCTGCAGGCACAGTTTAGGCAGTGTCTTTAAGACACCTTTCTGTGCTATTCCACCTGTTTGAAATAGTTGTGCCTTTGTCAGTTTGCCTGAGAGTGGTTTTAAAATGCAAGGCAGAACTTGCTGCAGTGGTATTGGATCAAGCTGCCCCCCTCTCCCTGCTGCAGGCACAGCTTTGCTGATTAAGAACCCCATGTGCATGCTGAGGGAGCAGGGGGTTTGCTGTAGAGAAACAGGCTTGCAAATGCCTCTGTTCCATACCTGATTTACCACATTTTAATATCTGGGGTCATAGATTATTTCAGTTTGGAAAGGACCTCTGGGGCTCAATGCAGAATCAGAGCATGTAATTTCAAGTTATTATATGCCATTTTGCAGGTCTTGGTTGCTATTCCTGTCTAATATTGATGAGTCTATGAATCCAATGATAAACAAGAAGAAATGCTTCCAAAATACTGGTAGCTAACCTTGATTATAATGGGAATTGAATCAGCAGTCTAAAAACTAGGGTCACAGTTACGTACATGTCATCTAAATCGTAGTGAGCTGTCCTTGCTGTTCAGATGAACACACCTTTTGAGATGTGGATAATTTCTCTTGTGTTTAGAGGTCTCCTAGGTGGGCACTCAGTGGCAATTATGCTGAAGGAAAAAGGTGAATATATGCAGTGGTACAATGGTGAACTCCTGCACATGGCAAAGGAACTGGGCTACAAGCTTTTACCTGCTTTTAACACCACTAGTGGTCTCCCTTATCCAAGAGTAAGTTCTGTTTCTCTAATGCAGGATTACAGCTGTAATCACAACTTCTGTTGTTTTGATTTCATATCTGTTTCCAAAATCATTTCTATATTTATTAAGTGGCCAGAAAATTGAAAGCTGATAAATTGCAGGTACTCTAAGAGCCAGTAGTGAGATATTTAAAAAACTAAATTTCCAGGAGCACTTGTGATGTTCTGAGTTCCTGATTTGTTGCTAAAAAAATTGCTCAGATTAGATTTTTAGTGTATTCTCTTAATCAAATGTCTAGTGAACCAGGCAATATGCTCTTGTTAGGGAGGGTTGATATTTTGTGTATTTGTGGATAGTTCTCTGTACATGTCTAAGTTGGCAGAGGAAAACCAAAGGGATCTGTTTTTTCTTGTCTTTAGAAAGAGCATAGATTATATACTTGCTATACAATCATAGGAGTGTAAATTCTTTCAGCTAGTAAAAATAAATATGTTAATCTCTATTTTTCTCTAGGTTAACTTAAAATTTGGTGTAAGACATCCAGAAGCACGAACAGGAACAGAAACTGATACATGTACAGCTTGTGCTGGTACCTTGATCCTTGAGTTTGCAGCTTTAAGCAGATTCACAGGAACATCTATATTTGAGGTTTGCTTTCCACAATATCTTAATTTTTGCTGTAGGCCTTTAGTGTTGTGTTTACATTTTGTAATTTTTGAAAAACTATTCTAAGTTCATTAAATGGATGTCTCAGCTGTGCTGCACAAAAACATTTGTATATGTTGAGATCTGTAGTGTTTGTGGGCTTTCTTCTAAGATTTGATTTCTTTTGAATAATTTTTTCAATCACAGGAAATAAATTTGGTTGAAAATAGAGTAATACAGAAGTAAACAAGATAAATATTCTGAAGATCAGAATGAGTTCTGAAATTATTAGACATGAAACATCCTCTTCCTTTCCTGGCATCTTAACTGAAATAGCCAGAAGAATCAGAGAGTTCAGTGTCTGTGTTTCCCTAATTCCCTGTTGCTGTTGTTGCAGGAATATGCCCGGAAGGCTCTGGATTTTATCTGGGAGAAGAGGCAGCGCAGCAGCAACTTAGTGGGGGTCACCATTAACATCCACACTGGAGACTGGGTCCGCAAAGGTGGGGCTGACCCTCGGCCAGGGGGCCTCAGCCACCCCCAGCTGCTTACCTGCACTGCTGAAAGATGTTACTGCATAGGCAGTGGAGAAACCTGCTGCCCCAAAGCCTGGCTCTGCTCTCACAGAGCAAGGCCCTCTCTGGTAGAGAAGGGGGTTTTATTCATGGCAAAGTGTTCCCTGATCTCTTTAATGCCAAGAGGGAAATGCCTTGGGATGAATTTTCAGAGACTTTGCTATAAATACATGGGGAAAATATAAATAGGATGGGAAAAGTGATGTCCTGTGAAATAAGTGTCTTCAGTGCATGTCTGTCCATGTTATTATGTGCACTGGTAGTACAAAGCCTTTGGCATAGACACACAGTATTGTGTCTCTGCTTCCATCTGTGCCTTAATCCCAGTGAAAGGAGATATTTCCTTTCACTGGAAGAGTCTTTAAAATCAAAGTGGGAAAATGTGGAAAATACCCATATTGCTACATAAAGTAAACCCATCTTTTTATTTTCACCTGTTCCTAGATAGTGGAGTTGGAGCAGGAATAGATTCATACTATGAATATTTATTAAAAGCCTATGTCTTGCTGGGAGATGACAGTTTCCTGGAAAGATTCAACACGGTAAGTTAACACCTTGCTCAGGTTTGTGCCTTCTGCAATACAAATTTCAGAGTAATTGTGTTGTCAGCTGTTAGGCTGAGAAGAGATCTTTAGTAAAATTTCTGTGACTTCTGCTGTGTTTAGTGCCAGCTCTTTTTACTGAGGGTTTTTGCTAATCTTGGGTGATTAGCTGTCACCTGAGCAGTTATTTTAAACCCATCCAGTAAAAATCAGGACCTTCTAGGCCTTTATCCATGTTCCCAGGGAGAAGCTGTATTTCCAGACCAATACTGCAAATGTTTCTGTAAAAGAACGTAAGGCCCTCTTCTTCCAAGCCATTGCACAATTTCATTCTGTCCTGGAGCAACAGAAAAATCAAAGTGTGGATCTTGCTTTGCACTGCAGATCTTCAGGCCCAGGATGCATTTAAGTATACAAGCTGAAAACCATGCTTAGGTTTTTTTTTAATTCATAAATTACTGAGCAACTTGGTCAGCATCATAATTCTTTCATGAAAGCATTATTTATTTTGAAAATAGCAATACCCATTGAAAACGTCTTAGATCATTTAATATCGTATAGCATGATTTTTTTATTAGAAGTGGAATAATTCCATAGTTAAAGTTGTAATACTTTAGGTGTAATAATGATTTCATGGTTCTAAGGGGCAGCCTCCAGTGTTACATTTTCCTTGAGCTACATCTGTTAAGTGTTTCCTGGCAGTTTGGCTCATGTGCTCAGGATTGCACCTTCAGAAAACAAAGTTTAGGATTGGAAGTCAGCTATGTGGCAAGTGACCTAGTGGGTTTAGAAGTTCTTCTGAGCCATCCACTCTAGCTGCTTTGTGTGGGTTTTTTAACCTCCTTTTCCTCCTGGCATCCATATGCTTTGGAATTCTGTTGTACAGAGAAAGCAATTTCAGCTTTCTTTATAGGATGTGCTTTAAAATTCAGCCAAAACAAATGTGCCTTAACTGTGATATTCCTGTTTTATCACATGGCTGCTGGATATACTTTTGTGTATGTGTATTCCTTGGAAATGTGGTAAGCTTTGCAAGTGTAATACTGTGGAGCTTTTCAGTATTTACTACACTTGGTTTTAGTTTGCAAAACAAGAGATTAGAGGCACTGCCAAATGTAGTAATGATTGGGAATGTAGTACTGGCTTTTCCATTCAAATACAGTGCTAGTCTGGTTATCTGTCTCTCTTTTGGAGAATGAATTGATACACAAACTCCTGCTTTTCCTGATGTTTGGCAGCACTATGATGCCATAATGAGATACATCAGCCAGCCACCTCTTCTCCTTGATGTTCACATTCATAAACCAATGCTGAATGCTCGGACCTGGATGGATTCTCTGCTTGCTTTCTTCCCTGGATTGCAGGTGAGGTGTAAAACCCGTGTAGAGATGGTTTTAATAAGAAAGAAGTTAGTAGCTGGGTTTGGATATATGATTTTCAAGTCAAGCATAGTAATTTGATTTTCAAAAATGCTGAGGGAACATCCCTGGAGGTGTCCAAGGCCAGGCTGGTCAGGGCTTGGAGCAGCCTAGGCTAGTGGAAGGTGTCCCTGCCTATGGCAGCAGGTGGCACTGGATGGGCATTAAGGTTTTTTCCAACCTAAACCATTCTGATTCCATGATTTCTGTACTTAGTCTTCCAGTCACTTCAATGCTATAATGCAAGTTTATGTGCTTTTCTGGCTGTGTTGAGTATCAGGACAAGTGTGTTCCTGTAATTTGCTTCCTTCACTCCTAGTCATGAAAATACTCCAATTAAGCTGCCATTTTACTAGTAACTGGTTTTCTACTTTGTGTGCCATTGACATCTTTAAGATGAACTAAATGACATTTTCACTCCCGTTCTCTATAAAATGTCAGAGATCCTTGTTCTACATGGGCAATAATTTTAATGAGTTCACTGATTTTGCTTAAAAACTCTTAAGGAGCAGCTGTAACTTACACTGATAGGGATTAATAATTGCAATATGTAGTGACTGCTCTGTAGCTTTACAGGAACACACCATGAGTGTTTTTAACCTTGAGTATTATTCCTGTGCTTGGTGAATTAGTGTTACTTTTATTGTTTAATTTTAGGTGTTGAAGGGTGATATTAGACCTGCTATTGAAACACATGAGATGCTGTATCAGGTTATAAAAAAGCATAACTTTCTTCCAGAGGTAAGGTAGTAGTTTTTGATTTTTTTAAATCAAAAATTTGTATTTTTGATTGTGTAAACTGATTCTTACATCAGTTTGAGCAGTTGCAGATGCCTGTTTTAAAAACCAGCAGGTATATATGTTATTAAAATCAGAGCCTCATTTCCACAGCTTACATGAATTGCAGTTCTGCATGTCTGACAGCTGAGAGGATGTTCTGAAATTTTGTATAATGTCTTTGAAAGTCAGCACACAAACTTACTGCAAATGCTGCAAGTCTTTGAGCAAGTCCACTGTGCACAGAAAAGCTTGTTTACCTGCTGAAGTGTATGTCTTTAATCTGTGATGACTCAGATTATATTTGAAAGCTTCTGACTCTGGGTTTAATTTTGACTTTCCTCTAGTGTAAGCTTATTTCTGTTAGAGAACATTTTAATTAACATCACATTCACCTAGTGTGGTTATTGAGAGCAAAGAATGCTAAGCACTGGAATGATTATTTTTTTGAGGGCTTTTAAAATGGTATAATTTGGCTCTTTTGGGGTTTTTTGGTTGGTTTTTTTCTGTTTTGTACTTATGAAGGAAACTTTAAAAGGTCAGGTAGTTATATTTAAGTCAACAGACCATCCCCTAAGCAAAGACTTGTTTTAAACCTTATGTGAAATAGTGAATATATGACAGAAGTGGCTTTTCCCAGTGCACATTAAGAGTGAATAGATAGACCAGGAAATTTTTACATATCTGACTTCTAGCCTGTGGTATTAATTTAGAAACAGCTGCTTCACCATCTGTCAGTGTGCTGTGACACTTGACTGCCCTGGAGGTGTCAGGTGGTAGGTATGTTTGCAAAAATGGTGTTTATCAAAGCTAGGCTGGTTATACAGTTAACATTGAATTCAATAGAATAGAATAGAATTCATAGAATTTGGTTTGCATTCCTGCCTTTATTTTATTTTCGTCTGTTCCTTTTCATCCTCAGGCATTCACAACAGACTTCAGAGTTCACTGGGCTCAGCATCCTCTGAGGCCTGAATTTGCTGAAAGCACCTACTTCTTGTATAAGGTACAGTCACATTCACTCCTCTGACCTCTGAGCACTTTTTCTTGCACCTAGAGTTTTGTTGCTGTTTTATTTCAATACAGAATTGAGTAGCATATCTCCAGCTTAACTTATCCACTGGACCCAGTTTAGGATATAAACAAGATGTAATGGTTATAAATATTTTTTTTTGTTTTATTTCATAGGCTACAGGAGACCCTTACTACCTAGAAGTAGGAAAAACCCTCATTGAAAACTTGAACAAGTATGCCAGAGTTCCCTGTGGGTTTGCTGCAATGAAGGATGTTCGTACAGGAAGTCATGAAGACAGGTAAATCTTGCACAATTATTTTTCCAAATATATAAACACAGAAAAAAATCAAATTTCCCTGTGTAATTGAATTAATTAAGATTTGAGGAGCTGTCTGTCTTCAGTCTGATAATAAAGCCTTAAATTACCTGTCTGTAATTGTATTGAACTGTAAATGCATTGAAACAATCTGTGCACTGTTTCAGTAGGGTTACAGGGTGCTCTAGAAGAATATTTTCAGTTTAATACCCTTTCATTTGTCTGAGAGCAGTAGATGAATTAACGTTTGAGCTAAATATACTTCAAATCTGTAAGTTTGTCAGGAGGTTTATTTGTTTTTTTTCTGTAATGCTGTTTTGTACTGAATGTGCTGAATCATTTCCCTCCAAACACAGCTTCTTCCAAGCAGAAGGAATGCTAATGGAATTATGTCCAGCAGTAATAGTCATGAAGTCTTCAGAGATGGAGAACTAGGAATATTTATTTTACTGATGTTCTAGAAGTGAGATCTCCCTAAAGGACATCCCCTTTTTCTCCACAGGATGGACTCATTCTTCCTGGCTGAGATGTTTAAATATCTGTACCTCCTGTTTGCTGATAAGGAGGACATGATTTTTGACATTGAAGATTATATCTTCACTACAGAAGCTCATCTGTTGCCACTCTGGCTCTCCACTACAAACCAAACCATCTCTAAAAAAAATACAGTATGTAACAGCTCCAGTCCAAATCAGTTTCTGTGGTACACTTCCCTTTTTTGAGGGGAAATGGAAATAAAATCAGGAAAGATCATAGTTTGAGGAAGTGCACCAGTTTGAACACGTTGTTTAATAGGCACTATTTCATATTAACAGAGCAGTCACAAGAGTAGGAATAATGACTGGATTCTGCACTGCTGAACCTTGAGATAAAAGATAGGAATTATTAGCAAGATTCTAAAAGAAAATCATTCCCCACTTCTGTATAAATTGGAAGATAATACAGTAGGATATTTTGTCCCCATATTTATTTTCTGTTATTTTTTCTAAAACCTAAGGTTTTCTTGTTTGTTCTTGTGAACAAATTGAGAGGTTTTTTGAGACAGCTGTGGAGTTAATTTGACAAGATACAGCTGCAGACAGATTAGGGATGTTTAATCACTTTAGTCCATGCAGTAGGCACCTATTGCATAAATATGAGAACAGTTGTGGGTTTATAAATTACTTAACCTTCCAAAATAACCTGGAGTGATACAGCTGTGCCATGAAGCATCATAAATCCTCACTTTTTTTTTGATTTAGTGGTCAACAAGATGACATAATTTGTCTGTAAGGCAATAAGAAAAAGGAAGAAGAGAAAGAGAAAATGATGTCTGAGACATCAAGGATAGAAATTCCCTTATTTGTGCCTCTATTTTTAACATTTTCTAAGAGTTTTAGAATAATGCCTGGATCAGAGGAAAAGGCTTATATTGTGTGTCAAGCCATATATCCTGGAAAAATCACTGTTTGATGGACTTTAGCATTAAGCAGTGACAAATTTTTAGTTATTTCATCTTAATGTCAAACACTGGTTATGTTTTAATGGGTCATGGGTTTGGTGTTAAATGTTCCTTCAGGGTGGAAATCCCACATCCTCTCTGAAATGTTCCTTCCCTGAGAATTTATCTTCTTTGAATTTTGGAAAGAGGCTGTTTTCTGAACTAAGCAAGAAATTTTCTGAAGGGTCTGAAGGAGCATTTTATGTAACTTTTTTTCCCAATGTAAGAATTTAATACCTTTGAGAGAGGCAGGGTTCCCACAGCTGGTGCTGTTTTAAGTGCTGGCCTAACTTGGTTTGTCCTATTGAGAACTGCAAATGGTAATGAAAAGCCAGTAGAGAGGATAGAATAAATTGCTCAAATGGAGTTTTTTAAGCTCTTTGAGTCAAAGCTGCAAATGGGCATAATCCAAGTAAGAAAAACCCACTGAAAATGGTGTCAGGTGGCTGAAAGGCTGTGACGTCGGGTGTTCCTCTTTTATGGAATTTTATCTGAACAGATGGAATGTGTAAATGATTTTTAACATAAATACAGTGCTATTAAAACAAACTGTGAGAGAGATGCTTGGTACTATCAACCCAACATCCTGTTTGTATTTGCTGTCATAAACAAGAAAGGTCATGTCTTAGTAACAGCCCTTTATGTCTTGGGTTTTAGGGAGCCTTTAAATACTTGATTTTTCATTGGCCAGTGTGTTGCAAACAGGAGGGGTGAGTCTTTTCAGGGGATGGATAAATACTACATTAATTTTTATGGGTTATGAAATGAGCTTGCCTGTTACCTATAACCAGTTATTTGCTAAGCTAAGGACATGCTAAATGTGGCTCCAACCACCAGACATGTTCCACATGGTTTCACATGTTACAAACCAGCAATTTGTGCAGATGTTCACTCTGCCATCTCTCCTGAAAATAGAAATTGTTTGAATTATATAGAGATTCATCCTTGCTCATCCAGACTTGCAAGTCTTTGTGGCTCCTGAGGAGGAGAATCTTCTGTTCACATGAAAAGCTGTGACATTTTTAGTAAGAATGACCTAAAGCCTGCAGCTTTAAAGTAAATATCAGGTGAAACCAGAACTACTCCCTTTACTTGTCCAGCACATAAAATACAGGGCACTGGCTTTGTCATGAGCAGGCTTGAGAAGTACTGCCTACCAGCAGAGGATTAGCTGTTTCTGAAAAAAAAAAAAAATACAAATCTAGAGACTATATATAAATTTAGTAAATTACAGATTAGAATGAGTGTTGTATTCATCTGTCCAAGGGGTTGCAGTGCATTGGCTCCCTCCTATTGCACTCAGCCAGATGACTTAAGTTAGGATTATCTGTTGATGTTCTTCATGTAAAAACATAACCTGCATTTTTTTACTCTGTATCTTTGATTTTAGAGCACAGAGTACACAGAGCTGGACGACAGCAACTTTGACTGGACCTGTCCAAACACCCAGATCCTCTTCCCAAACGACCCCATGTTTGCCCAGAGCATCCGCGAGCCTCTGAAGAACGTGGTGGATAAGAGCTGTCCCCGGGGCATTTCCAGAGCGTAAGATGGGTGTTTCCTCTCTTTGTTAGCACAGCACTGAGTGGAACAGGCTCTGCTCTGCAGGGAAGGAGAGGCATGAGGTGTGCTGGAGCTGGCAGTTCTTTTGGGATGGGCCAAAGGGATGATTCCTGGTCACAGGAAAAATCGCTTTGGATTTCTCTCACATCCTCAGCAAAACTTAGTTTGTTTCCAGGTGGAATTAGCAAGTCTTTCAAAGCAAAAGGAGCTGAATGAACTTCATATTTGGCTGCAGCTCCCACTTGGAGTATTGCAGGAAGTGTGTCTCTCTGATTTGTAATATAATTTCTGCAGTCTCCTAAAAAATTCTGAAAGTCTTCTTTGTAGTAAGGAAATTATGCTGCCACACATAACTGCACCCGTTTTGAGAAATTTAGGGCAGTGTTAAGGCTGAGGAAGTTTGTCCTCCTGACCACCTCTTCTATATTTGTGTTTAATGAATAAAACTCAGTATGGGGCAAACTGGGTTTGATCAGTGTTGCAGTAATGTAGATTATATACAAGTGAGAGAGAGTATATAGCAGTTTTGTTATCAATACTTGGGAGGGAGGTTTTGTACTATAAAATCATTACTTATATAGACAACTTTATAAAAAAGATAACTCGACTGAGAAGTTGCATTCCATTGAAGCTTGCACTCAGTGTACCAAGAATTCCAATCTTGTGATGGCAGGCATAACACTAGAGTCCTGTTTCAAGGATAATCTGATCTTTAAAGCTTTGATCTCTGATGTCTTTTGGCAGAGAAGAGAGTTTGGGAAGTGGACCAAAACCACCACTGAGAGCCAGAGACTTCATGGCCAGTAATCCTGAGCACCTGGAGATCCTGAAGAAGATGGGAGTCAGTTTGATCCATCTGAAAGATGGACGAGTACAACTAGTGCAGCATGCAGTGCAAGTAAGACGACCTGGCAGGATTTTATTATTTAGAGCTCTCAGCAAAGTCCTCCTAGCAATGATACTTGATACCTGGAGCTTCAAGAGGGACAGCCACCCTGTGGAAGGAGGCACATGGATAGCTGGATATTGTAGCTGTATTTAGCAGGCTGATGCTTGTTAATATTTTGCCTCAGCAACACTTTCAACTAATCTTCCACTAAATTAGGTAGAGGCTGCTCAGGTTGAAGTGATGGAGCCAACAGCATCTTGGCTGAAAACACTGCTTTCAGTGTGAGATACTTCCATCTCTTTATGAGGTCTATATATTTTCAATTTCCTGGGTGGTGCAGGTGCTAAATCTTTTGTGAAATGATGCTTGAGTGCTTGAGCATCCACCCTCTGTGTTAAAGTCTTTGTAGCAGTGGTCCAGGCAAACACAACTTGAGTTTCTTTTCCCCCAAATTCCTCAAACATTTAAGATAAAATTGTTTATTGATTCCTTTCTGTGCAGGCAGCAAGTTCCCTGGATGCAGAGGATGGCTTACGGTTCATGCAGGAAATGATTGAACTCTCCAGCCAGCAGCAGAAGGAGCAGCAGCTCCCTCCTCGTGCTGTCCAGATTGTTTCCCATCCCTTCTTTGGCAGGGTAGTCTTGACTGCTGGGCCAGCACAGTTTGGGATGGACTTGTCCAAACACAAAGCAGGGGTATGTGAGATGTGGGTGTGTCTGTTCCTTTCCCTGTTGCACAAGCCTCAGCTTTACAGTACTGCTGTTGTTTGAGGGCATCCAGCTGATCCTCCAGGTGATCAGTTAATTACAGTGCTTAAAATGACAGGGCCCAGTGGTGACAATGACAGCGGTTACAGTATGGGGTGAGTGGCTTATCTGTCTGTGCTCTGCTCCTGAGTCATCAGCCATGGTTTAGGATTTAAAACACATGCACAGCATGAGTTGCAAAGCAAGCTTATCCAGTCTGCAGTGCACAGCTGAGGAGATGGTGATTTAGGGGAAGTTTCCCTCCCCTGTCAGCCAGGAGCTGGCAGAAGCTTTTTAGAGTTAGAGCAAGTTGTTCTAATGAAAGCTTTTCTAGATTGTAGATGGAAGAGGGCAATCCACAGAGGCAGGGGTCCCTGTGGGAAGCAGTAGGAAAACCCATGTTGCAGCCCCAAAGAGGAGTTCCAGACCAGCGGTTCACAGGAGAAAAATTTCCAGAGATAACACTTCCCAGGTGTAGACAAACCACATTGATTATGAGAATTAATTTTTCATTCAGTCATTCTTTGCTTCTAGAGCTCCAGTTTCAGGGCACAGATTGTCTGCACTGACACAAGACAACTACTAAACGCAGTAGAATGACTGAAGGAACAAAAATACTTGGGAATCTTTCACAAGCATGACCATAATGCTCTAATTCTCTCTTTATTTTTGTTTTTTCCAAACAGACAAGAGGATTCGTTGCAACCATTAAGCCATATAATGGATGCTCAGAGATCACTAATCCTGAGGCAGTGAAAGAGAAAATTGCTTTGATGCAAAGAGGCCAGTGCATGTTTGCTGAAAAGGCACGAAACATTCAGAAAGCTGGAGCAATAGGAGGCATTGTCATTGGTAAATACAATTCCAAGTTCTTAATTTGTGGAAATGTAACCTAATTTTAAAGATTTGAAGATCCAGGGAAGCTGACAAGCTTTAAGCTGAGAAGCACAGCAATTGTGCTTTCAGAAGATGAAGAGATGTTTGGGGTTTGTCTTGCTCTGTGCAGACACAAATTGGAATGAGGGGTTGTCGGTGTTTTTGCAGACTAAAAGTTGTTACTTTAAGGATTGCAGGGTGCTGTGAGTACTAACTGCTGAGGAAGAATGGGGATAGAAATGAAAAGTGGAGGAAAACACACCAGGCTGGGGTTTGCTGTGAAGTGACTGGGCAGGGGAGGCTGTTCCACGTTCAACTGATCTAACAGGAAGTTTGCCCTTCCCCTGGTGTTCTCTGCCTAGATGACAACGAGGGCAGCAGCAGTGACACAGCCCCCCTCTTCCAAATGGCTGGGGATGGCAAGAACACAGATGACATCACCATTCCCATGCTCTTCCTCTTCAACAAGGAAGGGAACATCATCCTGGATGCCATCCGGGAGTATGAGGCTGTGGAGGTGCTCCTTTCTGATAAAGCAAAAGACAGAGGTAAGGTTAGAGGTGATTTATGTAAATGTAGCTCCCCTCTGTGCTGTGGCACAGTGGAAAATGGACAGGAATGATTTGTATTGCAGCCCAGAGGTGCTGTGGTTTTCTCTTTGACACTGGAATTAGTTTTTTATTGAGCAAGCCATTTTCTGAGAGATATCATTGATATCCACTCCCCCCACGAGGTAACACCCAGAAATGCTGTTCCTAAATGTCACTTTGGCTTATGAGAAAATCCAGCCTTTTGGATTCCTTTTGAACCTTTTTTGTCATCAGCTGCTTTGAAGTAGCATCAGGAACAGCGTGTTTCCAGTGCCCTACATTGCGAGCATCTCTCCCTCAGCAAGATCCCCAGTGACATTCCTGGGACCCAAAAGGAGAGAGACAAGTGATAGAACTATTTTGCCTATCTAAGGAGAAGTGGTTAACATGAGAAATAAGGCTGCTGACCTCAGATGTTTTGTGGGTGTTCTTGTATAATGCGAGAAAATTGCAAGCTAATACATTCCCAGTTGAAATGCTTGAATGCAGCAGAAAATTCCAGATTTTCCTCTTGTAAGCCTTCCTTGTAGCACTGCTGTGTCCAAGCAGAGTAGGTAAGAACAAGTATCTAGAAAATCAGCCTATTTGCAAAGAGGATAGGCCAAAATCTTGTCTTGTTTCTTCCTAACTTGCAAATCCCTCCTGTTTATAACTGTGCTAAGTGCTCTGACAAAATGCTAAATACAGGATAGCTCTTTCTTTGAGAGTTTGTAATCCATATCTGCTTCTTCCCCCTCCTTGTGCTTCCGTTTGGAATCCCAGCAACAATCTTTAAAGGTAAAATGATTCCAAACTACATTATTGATAGCAGTAAGTATCCCATGTCAACAGTGGCATGTGCAGTTAAATTCCCTAAAAATCCTGAAATATCAGTGTCCTGCTTATAGCCATAAACATCAAACCCAGAGAAATCTGCATGACTAAATTGGGCAGTTGTTGGGAGCTAAGCTGGGACGTGGGAGACGTGTGTTACTTGCTTTGAGTGGGGAGGCTCTGGCTTTGGCTCTCTCAAATGCACAGTTCAGTAAACTTAGGAAACTCTGTCCAACTCCCAAGTGCTCAGATGTGGGATCCTGGTGGATCTGGAAGTGCTTTAAAATCCAGCATTAAAGTTCAGTGCACGCAGTGGATATTTGCTTAAGGCTGAAGGAGGGTAACTGGCACTGACCCACAAGTCACTCCTGAAGCTTGAGGAACCAAAATGAGCCTCAGTGTATTGTTTGCCCTCATTTAAAATGTGTTTAAAAGGCTTCCCTCCTATCCCTCTGTAAAATACATTCTTCAGTACTATTAAATTTTCATATCACTGGAAAGTCTGCTCTTCCTTGAAGAAATAAGGCCAAGGGAAGTGACCTTGATTTTGAAATACATAATAAAATGTTGCATTCCTACGGTTGTTTTAAGTTTTCTTCTTTTTTCCTTCCCTTTCAAAGACTTGGAAATGGAGAATATGGACCAGAAATCATCTGAAAGTGATTCACACAAACCAAATTCCGAGGAAGCTCCTTCAGAATCTCAGGATGCTGGAGCACTCAGTGAGGAGCCCGAAGGAGGAGAGAGCTCTGCAGTTGGTGATCCTGACCCTTTGTCTCCTGCCAGCACAGCCAGTGCCAGTGTTTCCATGGCAGATGAGGATCCCCACGCCTCTGGACCTGCAGAGGCCAGTGCTCCAGAGCCAGCATGCACACCAGGGGACAGCCAGCCTCAGGAACAAAACACCCAGACAGAGGCCAGTTCCAAAGCTCACTGGGATAGTAAAGTCCAGCCTATGGAATCCATATTAGCAGACTGGAATGAAGATATAGAAGCATTTGAAATGATGGAAAAGGATGAGCTATGACTTGTAATAATAACTTATTTGTTAATAAACAAATGGAGACCTCTTTGGGTAGAAGTGAGGCCCTGATATCCAAGAAAACATATTCAGTATTGGGATGAGCAACCAGGTGTCACCTGGAAAACAACACAGAATTCCAGCACAGGCTCTTTGTATGTTTTAATTTTTCCTGTTTAAAAATGGGAACGTGCAATCAAAGCATTTGGGTGGCCCCGTGGCTGGTGCTGTGCCCCAGGTAGGGAGGAGCCTGACTCATGCCTTCCAGGCTCTGAGGGGACTCCTGGGGCTCTGGGAAGCAGGTGAGCAGGGTGGGGTGACAGACCATGGAATGGTTCTTGATGGGGCACCCATACCCCTCCCCAGCTGAAAGCCTTCCTTACAGCAGCAGGGGAGTTGTTTCCAGGTGTTTGCACAGCTGGAAGCAGTCTGGTTTCGTCTGACATATCACAGTGCTGCTCATCACTCCTTGCACCCCTCACCACCAGGAACCACAAGGGGACCTGGGAGTTCCCCTCCTGCTCTGCTTCCAGCTGGAGGAATTGTACAGACCAAAGGCAGAGTGTGAGCAGGTCCTGGCAGGGAGGCTGGGCCAGCCGTGGGGCCACTGGGAAAAGGTGTGGGAAGGTCCTGCTGGGGGCTGAGGGGAAGCTGACAAGGCAGGTGTTGAGTCCCAGGTGTTTCCCTTGGCCTCCCTGATGGAAAACCTCCAGTCTGCCCCAAAATCTGAAACAGTCTCTGAAAGGACACAGCTCCATCAGCTGTAACAAAACCTTTTTCTACAAGTTTGACTTCCAACAGCTTGACTCCTGTTCTTTTTGTATACAACTTGTGTATGTGGTGTTTCAGGCAGGGAGGCCAGGGACAGTGAGGAAGAGCAACAATTCTGTCTGTTGAGTCAATAGTTCAGAGTCCAGGGGTGTTATCCCAGGCTCTGGAGTTTGTTACAGGTAAGTGGGAGTCCAAATTTGTTATCCACATTATATTTCAGTAAAAATGGGGAAGTTTAAACAACATAGAGGTGTTTTGACTGTGGCCAAAGAAACTGCCAAAACCTAATTAACTTGATTTATATAAACTGCTTTTAGTGACTTGTGGTTCAAAAAATGGTTTTGTATTAAAGATGAAATGAACACTGCCTATATGCTGCAGCAGGCTAAAAATGCAGGTTTATGTTCATCATTGCAATGGAGTAAATAAACAGGAAGCCCCACTCTGGACTGCACCTTTGATTTAGCTGGTGAAATTACACGTGCTGAATATGCAATTGTTAATTAGCACAGCCATACTCTGTATTTATACTCTGTACAGTGAGCAGGGCAATCCCAGGCATGTTGGATCCATGTACTCAGCCACACTTGCTTTCAAAAGTCTCAGAATGCACAGGCACCTTTTGAGAGCATGGCAGTCCATCTAAATATCATCCAGAACTTTAAATCACCAGGGTAGGAGGGAATTCGAGGAGGAATAGTGAATAAGTGTCCTTTGAAAGAAATTAGCTCTTAAATGGAGTTGTCATTCCTTTGCACAAGTAACTGTCTGGAGGCTTGGACTTGAAGCAGCTGGGGGTTTTCAGTTGGGAATGTTTTTATTTATGGGTCTTGTTACATGAGTTCATAGAAGGCATTTGACCAGGGGAGCCTTGTAAGTGTCCTTGGTTCCCTGGAGTGCCAGGACACAGCCAAGTGCAGGATCAAACCATGAGGTGCAGATCAAACGTTTTCACTCAGAATTCCGTTGATCTGTCAGTGCTCAGTGCCACAAAAGGAGCATCTTTGTTCCCATGCTTTTTGACATGGACATCATCTTCCTTCTTGGTAGCTCTTTTGGTGGAAATAGAGTTATTTTTATATCCTAGAGGCCTCTGGTCATTATTATCTCAAAATAGCAGCTAAAAGTTTTCTTTTTTTTTACTTGCAGATTTAGGTGTAGATGTCAAATTTTATTAAAAGGTTAACTTTCCTTGCCATCACCAGCTCATTTTTAGTAACTGCTTTCTCCACCTGTTATTAGAGCAGCAGGCATTACCTTTCAGGGATCCCAGAACTCCATATGGATTTAGGGGGCAGCATTTTGGTGGTGGCCTACCTCAGATTACTGTTGCCTCCTTCCTTTTGAAGTGGTTTTTGTTTCATTTAGTTCTGCTTCACCTTTGAAACCATCACAAGAGCCATAGCTTCGTTTACAGAACTGAATCAAGCAAGGTTGACCTTTTGGGAAAGAGGATTAAACTGGGGGGGACTGTTTTATTCAGGTTATTTTCACTTTGTATTTCCTTACGAGGACATAGGCTTTAGTTTAACCTGTTCATATCGTTCTGGAAAGAATTCAGTTTTCTGTTACTATCGTCTTAAAAAGCAAAAAGAATGTATTCATCAAAAAGAAAAGCCCTTTTGGAAAGGGGAGAAAATGTTCTTCCCAAGTGTTTGGAAGTCTGCTCCCTGCATATGGAATATTGCTCACCATTAATCAGGAATCACCCTTAGTGTATAGCATTGTACATTTTTTGTATGGTATTGAACACTGAAGAATTCAGGAATCACAGCTGCAACTAGCACTTATTCCATGCCATGTAAGTCAGATCAGCCAATTAATTTCTCATTTGATCTTAGAGGAATCTTTTAATTGTTTACATTTATTGTTTCTTAATGAAGTTTGAGAATGAGCCCAGCTCTGGTTCTCCTCCTCCTGCCAGTGCCCCCGAGTAGGCACCAATGAGTGTGTGTTGAGAGGTGAAAAACAGGACATCTTATGCAACAGGCATCAGTCAGAACATAGAAAACAAACCATTCTGTGAATGAAATTGTATGTTCAGATTTTATAAGATTTTTGGTTTGTTTCTTTTTTTAGCCAGACCAATTTACAGCCGTATATTTTCTTATGGAAGATGTCTAATAACAGGTGCTGTAACACTATTGTTGGGTTTTACTCTCTGGTGATAAGTGTACCCAATATTTCTAAGGGCAACTATGTACTGTGATGTAAAAGTCTGGGCTAAAATGTACATAATCCGTGTACATAATTGTGTACTTGATTATAACTGCTGATTGTAAAGATTTAATAAAATGTAAATATTCTGGTCAGGCTGTGCTGAACTGCTGCTCATTTCTGCATTGCTGTGGGCTGTCACTTTCAGCAAGGCAGTCACACCAGTCCTTCACTGGCAGCCTCGGTGCTGGAGCCACCCTGGAAAACCTGGAATTTTTCCCTGGGAAGTTGGCTGAACCCAGAGGTATTGTAATAATCAAAACACCACTTTTCAGTCTAGAAGTGAAACTGGACAGGCTCTCAGCAAACAGATCTAATGGGGCTATTTCAACCTCTCTTCTCTGACTTGAGCATTATTTTATGCTTAAAATCCAGAATCCAGACCCTCAAAAAGTTCATTTTGACTGCTGCATCTGTTATATTTAGAATGAAAAAAACCAGGTCTGATGAGGTGAGTTATTGAGGGGTGTATCCTTCATCCTTCCTCTGTAATGAGCATTCCTCCATCACCTCTATTCCTGTAAATTTTTCCTCTCTGGAAGTTAGGATTAAGATGCAGGAGCCCTAAAAGTTCAAGCCCTTGTTCAAGTGCTGAGCAGTGTTTATGGTGTGAAGTAGAAATCCTTGCCAGCCTTGCTAGGGAAGTGCTAAATTCCTTCAGCCTAC
Organism: Pyrgilauda ruficollis; assembly: GCF_017590135.1. NCBI lineage: Eukaryota > Metazoa > Chordata > Aves > Passeriformes > Passeridae > Pyrgilauda > Pyrgilauda ruficollis. Next base: position 4,285,429 of record NW_024526488.1, on the reverse strand, counting down.
TGTTTCTGTGTTCTGGGAACATCAGGGCTTAGGGACTGGAGTATTTTGGAGCAAAGGCCCTTTCTGCCCCCTTTGAGAAACAAGGGACACCAAGTCCTGACCTATTAAAACTATATTAATTAATTTATGCCAGTGGTTGTATTGAGGGCCTGCAGCTCAGCTGCCACATTCCATCTTCCATGCAGGTCACCCAAAGGTGTGACACCTTCACCCAAAGCACCTGAGCTGCTCTGACCAAAACTGAGCCACAGCTGCTGCTCATCCATCAGTCACACTGGCTCAAAGCTGCTGTGGCAGGAGTTCCATTTTCTCCCCAAGTGCTGCATGCAAAGGTAATGTTAATTACCATTTCCAGCTGCAAGGGAGCCTCTAAAACCCTGCTGACCTGCAAAAGTTCACCCAGGCTACTAATGCCCAGCACTGGCAAATTCATCTTTCTTAATGCTTTGGTAGAGAGCACAGAGTGATGGGCTGGGGCTCCTGCAGAGGAATTTTAGCCAGAATTGTGCCAAAAAGCCTGTGTGGTACCCACAGGTGTTTTTTGGCAGCAGTGGGGCCACCCCGGGATGTCTCGGATGCCCCACTGGCTGCCACTCCAGGACAGACCTGATGGCAGCAGTGCAGGGCAGAGAATGAGAAGCAATCCAGAAAACCAGATTGGTCCTTACAAAACCCAGCCCAAACCCTGCCCCAGCGTTCCTCTGCCCTTTGCCTGGGGCTGCCATCAGTCAGGAATTCGGGGCTGGGAAGGAGCCGGCAGATTTTGGGCACAGGGGACACGCGGGGGTTCAGGGAGGGACACGGGGCAGCAACGTGGGTGAGAAAAAGGATGAGCTGGTGATGCTGAATTTGATGCATTTCAAGATTTCCCCATGGACCCCCTAGCAGGCAGGTTGATGGTTTGAGATGTGCTTGAGGCTCCTCTCTGCAGCAAAAGCCATTTCCTCATCCTCCTCTGGCCCAGTGCTCCTCATGATTGAAGAAAATGAGCAAAAAAAGCTTAGAAAGGCCTAAAAAGGGAAATCTGGGGAAAGGATGCTCAGGTGAGGACAGAAAAGGCATCTCCACCCCGTGCTGGCTCTCTGGTGCTTTTATGTAATGGAGCACGTGGCTCTCCACGTTCCTTGTGGGGCTGGACACGGGTTCTCCGGCTGCCAGGCTGGAGCATCTCCCTCAAATGATGTCAATCTTCACTGCACTGGCATTACAGCATCATAAAAAATTACAGAGCTGCTATTTTGGGTAGCAGCTCTCTCCAAGTCAGTGAATAAATGCAGCTCCATATGACTCACTCCGGGGGATTATTAATAGACACAAAAGCAGAATGCCAAAACCCCAGGAATATGCTCTGTTCCCACATGGAGCTTTCTAGCTTCTCGCAGCAACTGCTCTTGAGAACTTTTTGTCTCAAAATTTAATTCAATATACAGATAAATTAAAAGAATTAAATGCATAAATGTTCCACTGAGCTCGCTCCTCGAAGGCTTTAGCAGGGGCTGCTCTGCAGGGATGAAGGATGGTTGCTCCAGGGTGCCAGGCTCCATCTGGGATGGCAGAGCAGCAGGGTGGAGAAAGGGAGTCATTTCAAAGGGAAGAATCACAGGCTTCTCCTTTTGCTGCCATGGGTGTCCACGAGGCTGGCGCTGGAGTTGGCTTCCATGAAGGAGGTGCCACAGTCCCACACGTATTGATGATGAAGATGATGACCCTGAGGATGATGATGGTGACTCTCCCATCTTCAAACTCAAAGTGACCATTTCCCTGGATGCCATGGGTAGATGTGTGCAGCTAAATTGAAAGAAAATAGTATGATTTTTTTATAAAGCAAAGACATGAACATTTTTGAGTTCCATCAACTTTTCCATCTTGAAGTACCCTGAGCTTGGGGCCTCTTTGCCACAACAGCACAGTAACAATAACAGGAATTTCACTCAGAGCTTACCCAACTTTTTGGATGTCTGATCTCCCCAACAACAAAGCAAATAAGGTGCCCTTCCAAAGCCATCCCTGCATTTCTTGTCTCCTCTTCCCCGAACTCCTACAGAATGAAACTGAACAGAGAGAGATTTCAGCCTGAGAAAGGAGAATTGCCCAACAGTACCAGCACCCAAAGCAGGGTCTTGTAGTGTTCAGTTCTCCCAAAAACATCTTCCATAAAGCCACATTGGCAGAAGTGCCATAACTCTGTGCTTTCTCATTGAACACCCTAAATATTGCCTGTACCACGCAGTGATCCTGGCTGAGATCAAAGCTTTTGATTTTCCCAAGTGCCATTACTTCCCCCCTGGGCTGGGGCTGCCCCAGACAGGTAAAAGCTTCTTTAGCACAAGGAATGTTGCTCAGACTCCCCAACACCCCACAAAGGACCTGAGTCAGGGCATTGGTTCTATAGTCATGGAATTCCAGAGTGGTTTGGACTGGAAGGGACCTTTAAAATCATCTTGTTCCATGGGCAACCTGGAACAAAGTTCCCTCCTGCCATGGGCACCTCCCACTGCCCCAGGTTGCTCCAAGCCCTGTCCAACCTGTCCTTGGACACTGCCAGGGATCCAGGGGCAGCCACAGCTTCTCTGGGCACCCTGTGCCAGGGCCTCACCACCACGGTGGAACTGGAATCCACCCTTTTTGTGCAGAGCCCATCTGACATCTGCTCTTTGACAGACACAGACCTCGCCCAGCTCTCCTCTCCTGAAGGTCTGGTGTGTCCGCCAGGCTGATCTGGAGTTGAGTCATTGCTGACTCCAAATGAAAGTGACAGGAAATTACTGTTTTACAGACCTGCTAAAACCAAAATAGCTGGGAACAGAATATTTATCTCCAGGCCCATTCTCATGCGATGACAGTGATGTCTTTGGAGTTCAAACACTTCTCCCTGGTGCTTCATGGACTCCTTTGCTCCAGTTTTCATCATCCAGAGTTTAAATCCTGCTGTACTCTGGGGCCAGGCACCAGCCTGGTGTTCTTACACCAAGAAACAGGCACACTGCAAAAAACCCTGGGATTGTGAAAGCCCTGCTGCTCCTGCTGTTTGCAGGGCATGGAGAGGTGCACTGAGCCAGCCTGGAGCTGCTGGCTCATCCGTGGCCTCAAAGGCTTGTGGCAGGGAGGACACAGAGGTGCCTCTGCTGGATCCTGCCAGGGAGACCTAATTCAGAAGAACCAAACCTCTGACTGAATGCAAGGGAAGAAATCAATGTGAATTGGGGGCTGGAAGGGGCTGGGAGGGGGCACAGGTGAACTGGAACTCCCTGTAATTAAACAGGAAACACAACAGGGCCCAAGGCTGGGCAGCAGCTCCCCAGTTCCCCTCCCAGTGCTTGGGGCAGACTCCAAGGAGGAAAACCAGCACCCCTCTAAGGGCTCTGGACAAAGGAGAAAGCACTTCAAGGGAAGAAGGTTGATTGCAAAACCTCTTCACCACAATTTTCTCTAAGATCCCAGAATATAATGAATGTGGAGCTCAGGAAATACTGCATCAGCCTCCTGAAGAGAAGCTTGGGCCTCAAATCACTTCCCTGGCATTTTGAGAGGAACCTTGACATCCCATTTACAGCCAAGCACAGCACACCAGATAGGAGCAAGTTCTCCTTCTCTTCCCAGCCCCCTCTTCTCCACACTGCTGAATGTATTTGAGCAGAGCAAAGCAATGGGGAGGTGGAGCTCCAAGGAGACATGCATTTTCAGCCAGAGTAATCTGCTTGTATTATTACAGACCTTCAGCTGCCACATATATTTAGATTTCTAACAAAATCTGCCAGGGTTTTGCAAAGGTGGAAGGATCCCAGCAGGTTCCCAACCTCCTGGCCACGCTAGTGCCTCCCAGCCTACCCAGGCCTTCCCAAAATTGCCATCTACAGGTCCAGCTTTAACTCAGAAGGCTTTAACTCATCCAGAAGGCTAAAGCTGGTTGGAATACGAGCACAGGTAAGATGGGAATTGCTTCTCCTCTCCCACAAAACGTCCCCCGAAGCGCAGGTCTCCAGTGCCACCAGCAGCAGCAAGGAAAATGTTGAATAAAAGAGCTATTAAAACAGAGGTGAAAGAAAGACCATGACGTGTCTAACACCGTGTTTGTGTGGGACATTTACACACAAGATGTTCAGTACCTGGACAAGGAAACGTTCCAAAGCAACAGACCCAACCCCATCACTGCTGCACTGCTGGGAAAGCTTTCCAAAGGGCTTTGCAGAGAAGGGTTTGTGGGACCAAGCCCCAGGACTCTTTATTAATTAAGGTGTTTTAAATAATTGAAATGCGCAGTCTCTCGGCTCTCCCAAGCACAGTCACCTGCTCAAGAGCTGGCATAAATTATGGAAAAAAAATCATATCCAGGAGGAGAGAGACATCACCTTGAAGAATTAATCACAAAACCCAATGGCTCCATAGCACTGAGAGATGCCACAGCCCCAGGAGAGCCTGTGATGGGAGGGAGGCAGACAAACTTTGTCTCCAGGGGGGTCAGGATATTTGGAAGGGGCTGCCTGGCCAGTGCAGCTGCTCAAATGAGCAAGGATTTAGGGAAATCAGAGCTGGCTGGTGGTTTTTGACCATTAATAGGGTACAGCTGAACATGCCATAGAGGACCCTGCCACGGAGCTTTGATAGGGGAAGCTCTTGGGTTGTCTGAACCCTGGAGCACAGCAGCCACTGGGCTCAGACTGAGGCGGCCTGGGGAGCCTGCAGAGCTCAGAAACAGCTTCTGCCTTCAGGAAACAGGGTGATGTGCAGCCTCACAGCCGCTGCTGAAAGCTGCTCCTGCTGGATGGGCTCACAGGCAGCCCTTGAGGAGCAATGCCAGGTCTGTGCCCACTGCTCATCCCCAAAAGCCAAAGGTAAATCCGGTGCAGAGATGGCAGCAGAGGGATCTGGGGGTTTCTGGAGATATTCCATGTACAGCACAGTACTGGTGGGGAGTGAAATCTTCTGATGTGGACTGTCCAGCCCCACTCAGAGCCAACATTCAGGGAAACTTCTTTAGTCAAGAAATCCAGCCGTAATTTAGAGATTTGCACAGGGTCACAGGTGATCTTTGAGGGACCCAGATCCTTTAGAGGGATCTGATTTTCAGGAAGCCCAGCGAAAAAGGGCCAATATTTGGGCTGAGTGCCCCACTCAAGTGTCAGCCACATCCTAGGGATGCTGTTAATCCACCCTCAGTCTGGTCCACACCCATCCCACAAATGAAATCAACACAGTGACAGCAAACTACACTGACAAAGCTCCTCCACTGGGTGCAGTGCAAACCCTGCCCCCATATGGCATCAAAGCTGGAAAAAATATCAGCACAGGTAACAATCTTCTTTGAAATAATAAATACAAAAGCTGTATTTTTTTCCTTCTTTTTTTTTTTTTAACTCATGACAGCATTTGTTAAAAATATTACATCTGCTTTTGAGAAGGTAATATCCTCTCCATTTAATATGGAAAAATAAACTCTACAGGACACAGAACACATCCCCCCAGTTGGCACAGAGCTGCTTTAAGAGATCAGATCCACGGGACACATCAAGGCAGAGGAGAGGTTTGGTCTTCCTTGTCCCCACACTCTTAAAATATTGTGTTGTAGGAATGGTAAAAGACAGGAATACATAAAAACAGTAAAATGTTTATTTTCTTAGAAAAAAAGAGATTCAAAATGATTGTGATCACACTCCCATTCGTGCTCAGCAAAGCCAATACTGCAAGCTTAGTCCTTGATTAAGATACCTGTTAAATGAAACCTTTTTTCCTCTTAAAATACAAGTTCCTGCTCCTGTATCACTTCCAGTATTTCAGTGATAACATGCTTTTAATGGATAATAGTTTCTCAGCTTCTTCTCAGCTGAGAAACAAGGCCTGCCACGGCAAAAACATCCCATCTCCAAAGCTTGGAATCACCAGCACTAACAAGCACTCTGGCCCCACCACGGACGGACACACAGCTCAGGGGTGTTTCTTAGATGCTTGGATGTTCACTTATGGAAGCTTGGTATAACACTACCTCATCTGATAGAAAACAGGCCAGAAGCCTCAATAAAATCAACAACGTCTTTTGGATTAACTTTTAAGGATTTGCTGCGTATCTGGACACAGAAAAAAGTGAGAAGTTGCAACAAGTTTTAACTAGCAGCAACAAAAACAGTTCCTTACGAGTTCTTAGCAATATTCCTCATGTGTTCATTAGGAAACACTGTAACTGAATGGAGCATATAATGTGAAAATGGTCTTCTTCTGTTATGGAGTGCTGTTCACTCGAGCAGACGTCCCAAAGGTTGTATCCAGAAGGCTGGGTTGGATCTATTTACACTGGAGGTGCTCCTGGGGCGAGGGCAGAGCTGGCACTATGTGACATCCTCCTCCTCTGAACAGTAGTCACGACCCTGCAGGGACAAAGGCCAGGCAGTTGGTACTTGGAGAAGCACACAGGAATAAATCCAGGCAACACTTACTGAGAGCAGTTCTCTGAAACTGGGGGGTTAAATTCAGAGCTGGGTAGAAACCTCGTACACAGGGAATTTGCAGGAAACCAGGATAGGAGACACTTCCCTTTCTGTCACTATTAATCTCATAAACATCACCCCCCATATAGTGAATTCCAGGGGGGGCCTCCAACAAACTGATTTACAAACCAGCTTTATGTAAAGATCCACCTTGATGGACACAGCCCTGAGATTTGCTGTGAAAGGATAATCTCCGAGGCAAAGGCAACAAAGCATGTAATCCCATGAGCAACACAAGGCAGCTGCTGTGAACAAGAATCCCTCATCTGATAACCCCAGCAGAAGTTTAACCCCAGAGCAAGAGATGCCATTTGTATTGAAATTATGCTTGTACTACAGGGGATTCAGCCTAAGCTCCACAAAACATGGATTTCTTATCAGACCAGTCACGCTGTGCCTTCTATCCCATCCCAAACACAGGTGTGGAGCAGCATCTCTCTGGGTATTCCCCTTGGGATGGCCTGGAGAAGGCACATCCCATCCCTCCCTACCCAGCTCTTGCAGAGCAGCAAGGAAGGACCTGCTGGAGCCACTGTCCTTGCTGCCCTGCTCAAAACCAGCTGCAGCTGAGCTCTTCAGCACAAGCCACCCAGGGGATCCCGCATCAAACAAGAGCCTCAAATGCAGGACCCAAAATCTGCACCTCTGGACTATTTCCCATTGTTCTGAGCGCTGGCTGTGTCACCTGAGCACCTGGAGAAGGAGAGCCAGAAAGACAAAAAAAAATGGGGAGATGTTTTGTAGGAGTGATCAGTTGTTTTGGGACACACAGCTGGGCTGCACACCTGGAACAAAGGCTCCAAAATGTCTGTGCAGTCCCAGGGCAGATGGTGGGACTGCAGAGCTGGCTTTGCTGGAGCCCAGACCCAGGAATGTGCAGTGCCCTGACAACTCCCTGTGGCCCAGCACTGAGAGCAGAAGGGTTTCCTAAGTACATTAAAAATAACCCCCAAGAGACTCATCAGCCCAAATTCCAACTCAGACGCTGAAACACTGACCCAGAAAGAAAGGGAAAAAAATTACACTTTTAGAACTAAAAGCTGTAACTCAAAAAGAAGGAACATTGAAATTCTTAGCAGTGAAGCATAAATCTCTCTGTTTTCTCCAGGCCAGGGACCACATTTGGACAAATCCAGGAGACTGATCTGGTGGTGATGAAGGCTTTGTCCAAAAAGCTTCAGAGCTGTGAAAGGCAGCAGCAGTGACTTAGGGCTGAGCTCAGGGCATTTCCAGCACATCCCTTTACCTGCTCAAGAGGGAGCCCCATGGCCCAGCACTGGTGGCCATCACTGCTATTAAAGCCCCAAGCAGACCCAAATCTGACAGAGGAAAAGCCATCCTGCACTTTTCCCCTCCTACTCCTCCTGCTGTTCTCTTGCTTCTGGGTTTGCTCCCTGCCTGCCAAGTGCATCAGTTCTCAAATGGACACCAAGAACTGCTCCAAACCAACATGCTGAGCCAGCCCTAGCCATGGCACAGCCACACCATCTCCCAGCAAGGCCTGAAGGCCACCAGGAGCTGGGCTGGTCCTTCCAGACACGTCACTTCCATCTGCACTCTGCTGGGGATGGGGACACATCCGTATCCTTCTGGCGACCTGGCCAGCTCAGGTGATCCCAGACTGCAGTGAGTCCCAGTGGTGCCCAACAGAGCTTTGGCATAAATGTTACACCCCAAATTTTGGTCAGTAACAACAAGGTCAGCATTGCTCAGGAAGATCAGAGAAAGAATAAAGTGCCCTGCTGTCACAGCCTTCCCTGCTGCACCAGAAATCCAAGAGAAAGGTTGTGCCCTTGGTGCTCCTTGGGAGGGGCTGCCACTCCCTGGTCGTAGAGGAAAGGCAGCTACAGCCACACTCCAGTGAAAATACTTGAAAATGTCCATTTTTGGCCTGTGGGTTGTTTCAGAAGATGTCTGCCAGATGCTGGATCCCTTGGTCACTGAGAGGCTGCTGTGCTTGACACGGGCAGTTATCCTGGTGGGCCTGGGAACACCTCACGGGAAATGGTCAGCGCAGAGCTGGCAGAAACCACACTGCTCCAGTGGAAGTGTCCCTGCTCGCTGCAGGGGTTGGACCAGGTGGCCTTTAAAGGTCCCTTCCAACCCAAACCACTCTCTGATTCTACAATTCCATGACTGGCAGTCAAATTCTGTCCAGGGGAGCAGGCTCCTGCATCCAGAGGGGCCAGAGGCACAGAGCAGGTGGCTACTAACAGGAATGTATGGGCCACCCATGGACTAAGTAAGTTGTGGGTTCAATCTGCATGGGCCATTCACTTCGAAGTTGGACTCAATGATTCCTGTGGGTCCCTTCCAATTCTGTGATTTCTGAGAAATTTTAATGATTGGAAGTGTAAATGAACTACGTTGAGGAAGATGAGAACTGTACTATGTGCCTCCAAGTCCAGCTAATCCCTGAGGAATCCCATTTCCCACCTCTGCAGTTTCAAAATACAACTGTCAGCTTTTGTAGATGCCCACAGAACACCATGAGTGTTTCTAAACGAGTGAGTGAATTTAAGATAAATTTTAGAGCAGCGTGATGTTCTTTTCCTGCTGCCTGCACCCAAACCAGAAGGGCTCATCCCCCATCTCTCCCCGTGCAGCACCTCCAAAGTGCTCCCCTCCTGATGCTCCTCCAGGGGATGCTCATGGTATCCTTTTAGGGAACAAAAAGAGAAAGCAAAAACGGGCAGGAAAAAGGCTGTTTCCCCATTGTGTGGGTGACAGGCCAATAAACAAGCTGGCTCAATGGCCCCTTGTGCCGGAGAACCGTGCCAGGCAGGGGAGGGACCAGGACGAGGATGGAGGGGAAGCAGGGGAGGGAGGGAGAGAAGGAAGGGGAGGGAGAGGTGGGAGGGGAGGAGAAGGAGGCAGGAGAGGCAGAGGATGGAGAGGGCAGCAAGCAGCCCTTCCTGCTGGGGGCTGGCGGGGCTGGGGACACAGTGGTCCCTTGGAGGGGCCCGGCTGGGCAGTCCCAGCCCCAGCCCCAGCCCCAGAAGGGAGCCCTTCCCATCCCTTCCCAGCCCTTCCCATCAGGCTGGCTTTGTTTACAGCGCTCTTGGAAAGGACGGGAGGCGGCACTAAATCATTGCACACTGTGCGAATTTTTGTCCGTTCCTCATTTTGTTAGGGAAAAATCAATGGAGTCATTAAGAGCAATCCACTTGGCTAATGAGTTTCAGCCTAATCACGGTGCCCTGACGTTCCCAAGGGCACTCCCTGCATCCCATAAAGGAGCTGCTTTGTGCCCACTCCCTGCTGCCATGCCCAGCATTCCTAACGGGATGCAGGGAGCTGCTGCCAGCCCTCCTTCCCACGGGCTGGCTATTGTCCCCCAGCTCCAGGTGAGGGGACTGGTGGAGGAACCCCTGCACACCCACCCCAACGCCTGCACTGGCGCTCCAGAGCAAGCTGACCCACAGGGACACCCCCATGGGGATGGCAGCACCATGTCCCGGGCTCCAGGTACCCACCAGGGCTCACAGCAACACATCTCATTTTTAACCTCACTGTTGCCCATCAGCATGTTTGCATTGTGATTATTTTTCACAAACCACTGTAGCCATGGAGGAGACAGTTTATGGTGATGGGACCAGTGATGGTACAGCTGCCCAGGATTGTTTTGCTGTGGTCCCTTTTGAACCACAAAGCCAGTGGTGCTTCTCCTGTGGGGTTACAATCCCCAAATATAATCCCAGGAATTGCTTGTCAGTTGTTCCATTACCCCTCAGCCTATTTCCTGCAGGGAGGCAGTTGCCTATACACTCTGCCACAGCCTCCAGTAACAGCACACACTTCAAGGAGATAATTCCTCCACAGCACTGTACTGCTCCATGCAGGATTCAGAGACAGCAGTTGCTTTTCCAGCCATTTTCCAGGACAGCCATCATCAAGATGTTTTTGCTGGCAAGCACTAAATGGGTAAACTTTTCACAGTCAGCACTTGGTATGTTATAGCTTTTAATTTTTATTTCTATTTGTTTCATGCAAGCCCTGGTGGGACAGGGCCCCTTCAAGGCAATGGACTTGAGCTTGCAGGGCTGAGCCCAGGATCAACTGTGCTCTGAGCCACCCTGTGCAATTCATGGAATCCCAGAAGGGTTTGGGTGGGAAGGGACCTTAAAGTCCATCCCATTCCACCTCCTGCCATGGGCAGGGACACCTTCCACTATCCCAGGGTGCTCCAAGCCCTGTCCAGCCTGGCCTTGGACACTGCCAGGAATCCAGGGGAAGCCACAGCTTCTCTGGGCACCCTGTGCCAGGGCCTGCCCAGCCTCACAGGGAACAACTTCTTCCCAATATCTCATCCAACCCCACCCTCTGGCAGGGGGAAGCCATTCCCCCTTTCCAAATGGTATCCAGGCCCTTGCCCCAAGTCCCTCTCCAGCAATAGGTCTATGTCCTTCCTGTGCTGCCATTCTTTTCAGGGAATAATGTGGAATTTGCATGGAGCCCTGTGGAATCAGGGTCTAAACAAATTTGAGATGTAGAAAGAAGAAAAAAACAATCGAAGTCTGGAGAAGCTTCAGGAGAGACAGGTTAATTCCTCATGGTGTGTTTCACAGCAAATCTTTGTGTGTCCAAATGCAACAGCTGACTAAATCAGTCCTTGATCTATCAGATTGGAGAGAATCCAGGTCATTAATTTACTTGCCTGAATACCAACACAAATGGCCTGATATCAGGACATGTTTCTATCTTCTTAATCAGAGCTGATAGCTCAAAATCAGATTTATCCCACCACAGGAGTGCAGTGATTGTCCCAACTTCTTAGTTAGAAGAAAGAAACTTCTTAGAGCCGATAGCTCAAAATCAGATTTATCCCACCACAGGAGTGCAGTGATTGTCCCAGACCCAGCTGCAGCCCGTGGAGCCCATTGCTCCTCTGCTGGGCACAGCAGATTCAGATTTATCCAGCAGCAGCAGAGTTCCCTTTAGGAGGACTTTTCAGTCACTCTCTGCCTCCTTCTCTGGTCTCCAAAGCCATATTTCTGTGTATTTCTGCCTTCATCTCTCAGGTCAAGCAAATCACTTGTACTCCTGACCCACATCTTTCTAATTTACTCCGGGGAACGCTCTCCTCGAGCTTAATTGCTGCTATTACCTGTTGCTCATCCTCACTGGAATATATTTCTGTGATTTCAGGCTAATTTTCAATGAATGATGATAATGCTGACAGCAGACGAGCTGCCTCCTCCCCAGTGCCTGTCTCTGTTCCATTTCCCCCTGAACTCTGGATCACAGGTGCTTTTTGTCTCCCAAAGCAAAGCCTGTGACTCTATTCCCAATAACCTCAGTGAGTGGGAAGCCCCAGGAGGACTCACTGCAGCTGCTGCCAGATGTTGGGAACATTTCTGAGCCTGCTCTGCCACCACTCAGGGCCTTGTGCTGCACACAGCTCCTTGTCTTCCCCTGTACTCTCCTCTCCATGCTCTGCCACGGGTCACAAAGTGTTTGGACAAGGCTTTTGGGCACGAGGTGGGTGCCTGGGGTTGTGCTGTGAGCTGGACTCCAGGGTCCCTGTGGTTCTCTGCCAGCTCAGGACATTCCAACTACAGCTACAGCAGTGCAGTAGCTACAGCCTACTCAGCTCTCTCCAGCTGCTCCCAGGCTCCCATCTAACCTCTGACTCTGGCTTCTCATCAGGTCTTGGGAGTACTTTTACCTCAAATTTTCATGTTTCTGAAAGGACTGGGCTGACTCCAGCACAACCAGTATCTAAGCCTACGTTGGAGGCTGACTTCCACATTCTCAGCCAGTCCTATCCCAGCCCTCATCCCAGCATTTCCTCCTCCCAGCAAACCCCGTGAATGGCATTATCACCACCACAGGCAGTTCTGTATGTGCCAGTTCAGCTCCAGCTCCTGAAGCAGGGACAGACTCACTCAGAGACAGAGCAGATGTCCCCCTCTGAGCGACTCACAGTGTTTTGACACTGAGTTTTGGTAGACAGAAGCTCTGTGCTTCAAGACATTCTGTTTTTTACCTTCGGGTGACATTTGCGGGAGGCAGTGGAGCTTTGCAGGGACAGCCAGGAATGCACTACTGGGGGCAGGACTTCCAGAGAAACTCTCCAGGCTGTTTCAATAAGGCTTTTTTTGATCTCCAGGACTCACAAACACTTCCTGCTTGCAGCTGACAAAACACCAGCCCGTGTTCTTTCCATTTCACACTCTGGCTGCAGGAGTTTTATTCCACAGAATGGCTGTGCCAGCTCCAAGCCCTCATGTAATGCTCCTGCCCCATGCTCACATGTCAGAGCTGCTGCTGGGCACTCGTGTCACAGTCATATTTTCTGGAAAAATCCCTTTGACCAGGATTTCTCTCCTGGGAAGCTGAGAAGCCTCAGAGAAAAAGGAAAACAATATTACCTCATTTGCTTCTCCTGTGTTTTGCTGCTTTGGAATGTGGTTGGAGATTGTTTATCCACCAGGTGATTGTTTCATTGGTTTCATGTGAATTATTTTGACTTAAGGGTCAATTACAGCCAAGCTGTGTCGAGGCTCTGGAGAGAGTCATGAGTTTTTCTTTATTATCTTTTAGCCTTCTGTCTGTATCCTTTCTGTATTCTTTAGTATAATTTCATATTCTTTAATATAATAGAGTATCATAAAATAATAAATTAGCCTTCTGAAAACATGGAGTCAGATTTATCATTCCTTCCTTCGCCTGGGAACCCTGCAAGTACAATACACTTGGATTTGGTGACCCAGCAGCCCTGGGGATCTCAGTGGAGCTGAGGGTGTTTTGCTCCTGACTGGAGTTTCTGCAGCACAGCCCACGGAGTGTCCATCACCAATCCAACAGCCACGGTAACCATGGGAACACCACAAGGTTTGGGACCTCACCAGCCACAGGCAACACCCCTCACAGAGCACTTCAGGGCTGACCAGAAATTACAGCGTGTTGTTAAGGGCATTGTCCAAATGTCTCCAACACTGACAGGCCTGGGGCATCCAGCAGCTCTCTGGGAAGCCTGTTCCAGTGTCTGGCTTCCCTTTCCACAAAGGAATGCTTCCTCATATCCAGTCTGAAACTGGGAGTACAAATTAGCACTCAGTGTACTGCTGATTAGTAATCAGTACTCAGCACAAATGAGTTCCTCGGTGTACTGCTACTGAGGAAGCAAATATTTAATATAAAGTATTTTAAAAAGATGCATGACTCCCAGACAGGCAGTGTAAAGAATAAACTGGTGATACATCAGCTCCCCCATCTCCCTCAGCCACTCCCAGTATGAGCTGTGCTCCAGCTCCTTCACTGCTGTCTCACAAAGAAGCCAAGCGTGCCATTTAAAAGCTTTCTGAAACACACAAAAGCTGCTCTCAGGACAGCTGAGATATGCAAAGAATTATTCATCCTCTTCTTCAAAACATCTCCAGCACCATTATTTCACTGGCACAGCCCTGGGGCAGGGTTACCCACACTTACAGCCACACCACCCCTTGGAGCCAGTGGCTATTTTGAGGATATTCAGCAAGAACTCCTGGGGGTATCCCAGCTACTATCCCAGCATTAACACTCCAGCTGTCTCCCAATGAGATGAAAGATCAGCTCAGCAATGACTGAAATCTCACTTTGCTCTTCACATTTACCCAGCATGGATATAACATCTGAGTTAGCCTGCCATGAATCCCAGACTGGTGACATTCCCACAAAACCAAGGATTCTCTCAGTACCTCCTGCAAGCTCTTCACCTTCCTGGTCTTCTTTGCACTTCAACTGTCTAACCAAGGAGCTGGAAGGGAAATCTTGGGCCAGGCCCCTCCAGATCATGGAGAACAGAGAGAGCTGCAGCAGGCAGGTCACTGTCCTCCCCATGTCCTCACGTTACTGTGCCTTACCTTTTCAATTTTTTCATCAAGCATTCTGAAGAATTCTTGTTGGCTTTCAGAGATGTGCATGCTGGAAGGCAAAGGAACAGTGTCAATACCAACAGGATTTCTTCCATTGTGGAACAGCCCAGGGTTGTTGAGGGGCCCAGCTGTCAGCTTCCACCACTGTGGAAAATAAATTGCTTTACACTTTCATCTACAATGTCAATTTTTAATCTTTTTCCCCCCAGTTTTTTGTTTGCCCATGAAAAATCACTGCATTTAGTTCTGTGTACATGTGCAACACTTGGGATGGTATCTGGGATCCACATGCATCCAGAGGAAACTGTTCCCTTTTCCAGGCTGACTGCAGGAAGTCGATAGCACAGAACCTCTCCCTCTGGGAGGGAGAGTGAGAGCCCCCTCTCCTTCAGGAGGTTTTCCAGGACTGCCAACCTCACCACCTCAGAATGAGACACCCACAACGTGAGGTTGAAGACTGTCCTCTTGTCCTGCCGCTTGTTATGGGGGAGAAGAGACTGACAACTGCTACAGCCTCCTGTCAGGGAGTTGTGCAGAGCCACAGGGGCCCCCCTGAGCCTCCTTTTCTCCAGGCTGAGCCCCTTTCCCAGCTCCCTCAGCCACCCCTGGTGCTCCAGCCCCTTCACTTCTACTAATTCTTCAGCACCAAGAGGCTCAGTGATTTTGCATTAGTAAAGAGGGCTGGAAAATACTCTTTTTTCATTGTTTATAAAACACTGATGGTCACACAAGACCACAGGTCCTTCCCCGTGGGGAACTTGCAAGCTAAAAACACAGAAAGGATGAGGAGACAAGGGTGAGGATGGATGGCAGGTGGTATTTGGGGTGTTTATTTATGCTAGGGGATGGCAGGTGGTATTTGGGGTGTTTATTTATGCTAGGGGATGGTCAGAGCCTCCCTCCTGCAGGAGTAACCTCCTCCAGGAAGATGAGGCTGGAGCATCCTCTGGACCAGCAGCAGGGAGGAGCACTGTGCAGCTGGGGAAATGTGCCAGGGACTCCATGTGCAACACAAAAAGATGCAAAAAGGGGAGGATGGGGACCGGAGCCAGCGGTGACAATGATGCCAAACGGTCAGAAGGACACACAGCTCTTGGAGATTTTCCCCCAGCACAGAAAGCTGGCTTGGCTTGCTGAATTCCCACCCATCCCCTCTTCCTCAGAGTGACCCTTTCAGCTGTAATGAGCTCATGCTCTCCCTAAGTGCCCAACAACAGGCTGCACTTCCCCACAAAGCTCAGCATTGAGCCCTCCGCTATGGGCTGGATGTATACAAAGATCTGCTTATGTGGGACATAAATGGAGCTCAGTTCACACCAGGAGGGCTCAGAAATGGCATTAAAACCTAAAGCTGGTGATTCACCAGCAGGAACAATTCACCTTTCAGTGGCTGAGGGAGCTCCTGTCCCCAGATGTCTGCCTGTTCCTCAGGTTCCCACCTCCACCTCAGATGGGGAAGAGATGCTTTTTTTGGGACAGCTGACCCCATCACCTGCATATTCAGGTGCCTCGCACAGGGATTTTAGGGCAGTGCACCCCTTTCTGAATAGGCAAGAGCTTGAAAAATAATCTTGCCTTTACAACATCATAAATCCAGTTTCTAATAAAATGAGATAATACTGTAGTGCCTCACCCCAACCATAATTCGTAAGAGAACTAAAAGAAGGCAGAGCGGAAAAAAAGACTATTGTGTAGTCATATCCCTGAAAATTCCCACAGATCTTACAGATCTGGTCTAGTGGAAGGTGTCCCTGCCCATGGCAGGGAGGTTGGGTTAGCTGATTTTTCATGTGCCAACCCAAAGCATTGTGAGAGTTTGTGATCTGGCAGGGTAAAAGTGGTCTGAAATAACCACTTTCATTTGATGCTTCAGGCTGCTGTCACTCCCTGAGTTATAAACTTGTCCCAGGGTACTTGGTGGGTGTGTTTGATCATTCAAGGTGTCAGGGGGTGAGTTTGGTGATGAACAGACAGAGCAAGTGCCTGTGAGGTTGGGGCAGGGTGCAGGGGGAGCCCTGAAGGTGTGGCAGGTTCCAGGACTAGGTGTAAAGAGGAAGGACCAACCCTTCTCCCTCTGCCAAAGACCCTCACAAAGCTACTGCTGCCTCCCTACAGCCTCTGCCTGGTTTTAAAGTCCAGGGCTCTGGGTGGAAAAATCTAAATTCTCCTGCAGGGAGAAGAGGCCTTACAATCTTACTCTTCAGTTGACATCAAAATATTGTAAAATAATTGTAAAGTACCAAATTTATAATTTGGTACTTAGTCCATGTTTTGTTTAGAAGTAACATCCATTGTACCAGAACAGTACTGTAACAGTATTGCATCTAATGATCTATCTGTTAATCTCTGCTCTTCCAGATGAGTGGACCTTTTCCACCCAATGACACCCCACCCTGCAGCCAGAATTGTCATGGTTTTTAGATGATAAACCTTAAAAAAGAAAAAAAAAATTGTACATATGTGGCCACTTTATGAACAGAAATGCTGTGGGAGGTTGGGCAAACAGCAGAGCCTTGGGCAAACACTGGGGGATCTACCCAACAACCTTATGTTACATTCTGCACCTCTCTGGGAAGTTTCCTTATTTTTGCAGGTCTGTGACAGAAATATTTATCTTTGTCAATGCAATGTAAAAAATGGGCTTTTTGGTCAGTTCTGATTTCTGCAGGGACTTTTCAAATTAGAGTTTTATGAGGCAATGGAAGCCATGGCCCCGTGCAATTCCTCTGCGGTGGATGTTCCAAAAGATGACCCAATGAAAGAACAGCTCTTTTTTATCCCAGAGTAATTAACCTCATGTGAGAGCATCCTAAATACATCTCTGACCCTGCTGGAAGGACTGAGCCACAGTAATGAAGCACAGCATTGCTGAAGAGTGCTTCTACCTCCACCTCCCTCCCATGAATTTCTTTGCAAGTGCATCCAAAGCACTTGGCTTTTCCCTTTGAAAAGAGGCTGAATTACACTGTCAGCTGATTAGGAAATAACTGAAGCTTCCAGACTTGAAATAGTGTTCAAGCCAATTGATAGGCAGCAAGTTTTAAGTTAATAAGTGCCCTGAGGGCAGGGCACAAGGAACAGCACTTCCACTGCTGTTCAAAACCCAAATCACAAACCTTCATCACTTGTTCTTCACGAACCCGATATGTGGCTCTGTGTAATCAGTTATTCCTCAGCCAATTAGTGATTAAAATGTTACACTGAGTTAGAAAAGAAATGAGTTACTACTATCAATAACCAGCTCTGCCACAAGAGGCAAATATTTCATGTAACACTGACTGACCCCAGGCAGAGCATGGGCATAGAACTGCCAACCAAGCAGCTACAGAACAACCTTCATTTTAACAACCTGACCATTCCCAGTTCCAGGCTGAACAGCCGCTAATCTAAACCAGGAGCTAGCAAAAACCTCCCTGGGATTGACCCAGCTGTATTTAGGAACACTAGTGGATGTAGAGAAGTTTGTTCTGTGTAAGTTGTATAGAAAGCTGAGAAATAGCACAGGACCTTCTGTTTGGCACAACAGGATGTGTCTCACCTTTCTTCAAGTCCTGCAATCTTTGCTGTGCAAAGGAGTGGATGCTTCCCAGCCTTGGGACACAGGTGATCTTACCTCTAGCACTCGACTCAGCACGACTTTAGGGCTGCTGGGTCATTTGATCTTTGCCTAGGCAGTAATTGTGAACCTCACAGACACTGCTTGTGTTTATTTGTATCATGATTTAAACAACAAAAACTGAACTTACTTTGCTCTGGGTTGATGTACTAATCCTGGGATCTCTTTATTAGATTTAAGTCTCGCGTTTGAACTGGCACTTTTTTCCTGAAACACACAAAAAGCACACAGCAGCATCAGTATTTATTAAGCACACAAAGGTGACAGGCATTTGTCATCAGGGTGTCACACTCGGCTGGGTCCAGGCTCAACCGAATGAGAAAAGCTCAGCAAAAATGAAATTAGAGGTAACACAAGAGATGAAATGACCCCAGGTGGGCAATCTTTAAACACCCTGGGCTCGGTGGCATGTGGAATTGCCTCTGGGTCACTGGATGAAATCCAGGGATCAAACTCCATGCTGGCTGGTAACTCTCCAGCGGTCCATGGAAAATGGGGAGTGCTCATATAAATCAATAACAACACCAGGCTCCACCTCCCCCAGAGCAAGGCAAAGCACTGGGAAGGCAGTGCCAGAGTTTCCCAGCACCCCCAGGCTGGCTCAGAGCAGAGTGGGGAAACATCAGCATCAAGGAACCGTCTGCAGGAGGAAGCGCGTGTCAGATGTGCCGGGGAAGAGCAGCAACTGCTCAGCCACAAAACTGGGCACAAGGAAGCAAATCAGCTCTGAAGATCCCAAAAATAACAATGTGGGGCTGCTGGAGAGAGTCCAGAGAAGGCCACAGAGATGCTCCAAGGGCTGGAGCCCCTCTGCTCTGGAGACAGGCTGGGAGAGCTGGGGGAGTTCACCTGGAGAAGAGAAGGCTCCAGGGAGACATTACAGCACTTCCCAGTGCCTAAGGGGGCTCCAGGAGAGCTGGAGAAGCACTTGGGACAAGGGATGGAGGGAAAAGACAATGGGAAATGGCTTCCCCTTGCCAGAGGGCAGGGATAAATGGGATATTAGGAAGGAATTGCTCCCTGTGAGGGTGGCAGGTCTTGGCACAGTGTGCCCAGAGAAGCTGTGGCTGCCCCTGGATCCCTGGAAGTGCCCAAGGCCAGGCTGGACAGGGCTTGGAGCAACCTGGGATAGTGGAAGGTGTCCCTGCCCATGGCAGGGGGTGGCACTGGATGGGCTTTAAGGTTCCTTCCAAGACAAACAGGTCTGTGTTTATCGACAAGAACACAAGCCTGTCCTTTGCAGAGGACCACAGCCATTAAAAACATCTTAAAAAAGGCCGGGGAAGGGAGGCCTGAGAGCCAGCCCTGCTTGGTGAGGCCTCCTCATCATGTCACGAGCTTCTGTAACCCAAAACTTAGTGCACACACATTTCTGTTATCTCCAAAAGCCTTCAGAGGGATACAGCCCCTTCCAGATCTTCCCAGTGCCATGTGTTAGGGAAAGCTGCTGGGGCAGATGGGAGAGGTCTGAGTCAAATCTTAAAGCTCACCCGCTCCACAAATCCCTCTGTATTTCTTAAGCATGTCACACCCATGGCAATTTAAGAAACATAAACCCAAGAATCAGTGTTTTTGTGGGTAATTTCAGTGGTTTTATTTAGCCTTATTTAGTCTTTGAATGTCTGAATCACACAAGATTTTGGAAAGGGCTACTAAATCACTGAATAAAAAAAAAAAAAGGAGGCTGTCTAGCAGTTAATATTTTAATGAATAATTATACAAGGGCTGTAAACATCAACTGCCTCAGCATATTTAACACTGTTTAATGCATATCTTCTAATCCTCCTAACCAGGGAACAGTGCCTTGCATGAAAATAGCAGTGAGAGAGAAACAAGCCCTTCTTCCAGCCTTAACAAGGGTGTCTGTGTTTGCAGCCACTGCCTGCTCAGGATCCTGTGATATCACGCCAGAGCAGCAGAACAAAAAACAAAATCACTTTTTTCAAAGCTTCTTCCACTCTCAACAGTGCCAGGAGGGTGTGACATGTACATGCTGTGTGTGATGAACACGTGTGTACACAGACACACAACCCATGAGCTCATGCCTGACTCACATGGCTGTCAAGGCAGAACCAAAAGAGAGGCATGGGTCTCAAGGAGAAGACAACAAAGCCATAAATCAGCTAAACCCCAGCCTCCTGAGCCTTCATCCTCAGATCTACCCCATGGGATGGGAAGGGGAAGGGAAGGCTCTGATCTACAGCTCCTGCATTGGAAGCTGTGATAAATCAAGGCAGCACAAACTCAGCTTTCCACATCTCTGCTCGTGGTTTGGTGTCAGTGCAGCTCTATCAGGAGCTGGAGTCAGTCCAAATCCCAGCCTAAAGAAACTTCTGGCACTTAGAAACAAATAGAAAGACACAAGAAAATTGTATGTTGCCTTCTCACTGTGGGTCCCAGAGCAATATTCAGAATATTAACTGACACGCATGGGAAAAGATAAATAAAATTCCTGTTTAGTTGACTTCAAGATTTCAGAGTTTACTATTTCCCTCCTGTTGCTCCTGTTAATTACCACACCTCAATTATCTATTACAATTCTCCTATTTCAGCAAAGAGTATGCTACCTTCTCCATCTGTTGCTCAGCAGGAACAGACAGAAAAGGAAGAGTTAAGAGAAAAATAAAACCCAACCAGGTCTCAAATTGGCTCATTGCTTTGTTTATAACTCTTATTATAACTCTTGTTATAACTCTTATTTACAGCAGTGATATTTCATTGCACTGATCGAAACATTGGCTTGGATAAAAATAGATATTCAAAAATAACTCTTCCAAATGCAAACAAATACAGTATTTTTTTTCCTCATAGCTTTGAAGACAAACTGACTCATCAGAAATTAATGGCTTGGCTTCTAATACTGAGCTAACAAAAACACCTTGAAATGTTTTAATGCAGTCAGATTGTTCTTCCAGACTGACTTGACTTTGGCTGAACCATCATCCTTTTTATCTCCAATAACACTCCTGTCCTGTTCCTCCTATCCTGATGATAGGAGATGTCTAAAAGCTGTCTGGACTTGACCCTGGGCAGGAGGTTCCAGACAGCCCTGCTTGAGTCATGGGGCTGGACCAGATGACATCCAGAGGTCTCTTCCAACCTCATCCAGCCATTAGCTCCATGACAAAGTATAATCAGAGCCTGGAAAAACCCACTTTTGAGTAGATTTGTTGAGTTTTATCCCCAAGCAGCAGTGGGAGGGTAAAAAAAGAGACGTGTACATCCTGAGCAGCTTTCTGCAGCTCACCAAAGGGCCTCCATTGCTGAGAAGATGAATGGAGGGAATGAAGAAGGGAATGCTGCTTTCAGTGTTTATTTACCAGTCATCCAAAGGGACACACACAGTGGTGCAGTAACACATTGATAATCATTTTCAAATGCTTTTGAGATGTTAAAAACTATGAAGGGATTATTTTCAGAAGAAATCTAACACACCCTTTACACTCAAGGTGCAAGAGCTCAAAAATCGTAAAAATCCAGCCAAAAATATAAAGTCAGGGGAAAAATAAAGAAGAAAACAAAGGAAGATGAAGGGAAGCCACTACTGCCATTATAATTAAATATCTGTCAACATTTCCCTTGATGCCTCCCCTCTGACAAGCCCACTTCTAGAGACATGTGAACTTCATTTGAAGTATTTTGCTTTTCTTCATAAGGCTGCCACAGATTGACTCAGGTAAGCTGCTAACAGTCCTTATAAAATAATATTCCTGATTTATATCAAGGTGACACTTTTCTTCAAAGGAGCCAACAGCACATTTAAACTGCTTTCTAGACCTGAGCAAATCATCATTAAAGTCAGTTAGAGGAAAAGTGAAGTATTTGCTTTCATTTTATACCATAAAATATTCTTTAAAATAATTGTATTTGAAAAGGAGGAAGCAAATGCATCAGTTAGAAATGGACTGAATGATGAGATGTTAAATTTCAATATGCCAGCCCAGCGCTTTTTAACCTCACTCAGTCATGAGCACCAGCCTCAGGTAGTAATACCTCACACGGGCTGTCTGGATCCATCAGGATGAACAAGGGAGAAGCACTGACCCATGAGATTTACTCAAGTTTCCTTGCTTTATACGTCCATAAGGGCTCTTTTTTTGTGCTATCCTTTGGCAGGAAGAGAGCCTCTCTTTTTTTCTCTGTCTACCTGGAAGCAAAACCACCTAAAAACATTATTTAGGGTAACTTTATAACGAAGGGGCAAATCAAATATGGAAAAATCTCAGATACTAGTCAAAGGAGATTATTCTTGGATGCAATTTCATCAGGGGAATCACATTAGCCCTGCCAGAATGCATACAGGCACCCAGTCCAGAAGGGTGTCTGAAACGGAATGTTTTAATAAATACTCTTGCTGTGCCAGGTCAGCCCAGCATGAAGGAGCTGCCCATGATGCCCCACCCAGTATCTCCATCCTGAAATCCTTTTTATCTCCAATAACACTCCTGTCCTGTTCCTCCTATCCTGATGATAGGAGATGTCTAAAAGCTGTCTGGACTTGACCCTGGGCAGGAGGTTCCAGACAGCCCTGCTTGAGTCATGGGGCTGGACCAGATGACATCCAGAGGTCTCTTCCAACCTCATCCAGCCATTAGCTCCATGACAAAGTATAATCAGAGCCTGGAAAAACCCACTTTTGAGTAGATTTGTTGAGTTTTATCCCCAAGCAGCAGTGGGAGAGACTGAGGCCATTCAGGCATGCAAAGGGAAGGCAGCAGCAGACACAGTGCCTGGCATTCATCTTAGAAAAAACCTGATTCTGCAAAGCCAGCCAGCATCACGCAGTGAGTCTGCACTGACACAGGGAGTGTAACCCAGGCTTGGCAGGGAAAAATCCTCTGCTTTCATCAGGGATCCAAAACGTGTTCCAGAGGGCAGACCTCATCCTGAAACCAGCCACTTAATGGAGCTCCTCCCAAGAGCTCAAAAATCGTAAAAATCCAGCCAAAAATATAAAGTCAGGGGAAAAATAAAGAAGAAAACAAAGGAAGATGAAGGGAAAAGCTCCCTCTGGAGTGAGTTGCAGGACTTCTCCTGCAGTACCTAAATGTAGTTCACCCTCAGCCCAAGTCAATGGCCTTTGAGCTTTGATGGAGGACATCATTGATGAGCAGGGGGGATAAAAAAAGCAGGCAACTCCCTCCACTGAAGGGTTTTCACAGAGCATGTATTTACTAAGTCTAATGGCTACAACTTTCTAAACATCCTCATCATCTTTTCTCCCAGTCAATATTAGAAAGTCTGGGCTAATTAGTTACAGTAATTCCAGTTAATTCTGTCGAGTAGCAGCCAAACACCAGGGTTTTGTGTGAAAAGCAGAGATGGGAGCAGCAGCTGGCTTGAAAACAGGAAATTAGGGCAGGTAAACAGATTAAATTACAAATAAGGCACATAAATGATAAGTACTACCAATAAATCCTGCAGGGAAACTCTTCCCTGCACCTGTCCATCCTGCTCCCTTTCGGAGCTCTGAGTTTTTATCAACCCACATGAGTCAATCCTTGGGGTTCTTTATAGCTTGGGACACTAAGGTCCAGAAAAATAAAATCTGGATTTCTATTTAAAAGTTCCTTTCTGCACACAGACTGATAAACCTCAAGGTGTTCCCTAGAGAAAACAAGAGGTGTAATCACTGGTGAAATGCCTCTGTTGTGAAATATGAGGATTATGCTGCCCTGACAATCAGGGTTTTCTGGTTCCTTGAGTGCTCCTCCACAGCACTCCGAAAGGTCAGCCAGGACAAGAAAATGAGCACAGCAGAGATAAATAGAGCCAGGACACTTGTCTCCAAAGGTGCATGAAGTTTCAGGTCACATGGGAAATTGCTTGCTCCTGCAGCAGGAGCCCTGCCCATCCGTGTAACAAACCCAGAGAGCACGGGCAGGAGGAGAGGAAGGGACGCGTCTGCAGGACTGCCAGCAGGAGGGCATTTGCAGAATGAGGATGGGGAACATCCCTCTCCTTGGCAGGAGGCTGAAAACTGCCCCTCACAGCTGTATGCCCCAGAAATCCAGGCGGCAGGGTGCCTTAGAGCACAAACAGTGGCATCAAAAGATATCCAAAATACTGCAAACAAAATGCTACGGGCAGGAAGGAGACCTGCTCTCCAGCTCTCATTAATACACCTGATCTTCAATGGCTTGGGTGCATCAGACTGGTTCAAACTTTTATCTAGCAAATGAAAAATAGATAGAAAAACGTTTAAAACCCCATTGCTGATGACTTGGAAGACTAGGCTGACTCTTGAGGAAACTTCAGAGAACATTTGGCAACAAAAAGCACTTGGCAACCTTGCACTTCTGCAGGTATGTTGCTCTTCTGGATTGTAGAGCCACCCTAGATAACAAAACCTGGCCCAAAAACTAATTTTCAACTTAATAAGCCTCTGTCATCAACTATTGTGTCTCTCTCGCTCAACCAGCTTTTACAAAAATACACTTATTTCTAGTAAATGTAGATATTACCCATGCTCCCAGTTCTTCATGCCTGTCTCCTGAAGGCCTTTTTCCACCAAAGTGCAGTAACACAGAAAGAGCTGGCAATGAGCATGAAACAACAGGACTGGGTAAAGTCTGTGAAACATTTACAGCCAGGGACAAATGGTGTGAGAGGGAGTTGGGGTGTCAGGGTATTCCTGCTCCATGGAGGCATCTTGCTGGAATGGCAGGAGGGTCATAGCACCACAGTTTTGCAGAACTTTTTACTGGGATGGTTTTTGAAGAGTTTGAGTTTTCTCACTTCAAACATAAATGAGAGAACACAGCTAGAGAAATGTAGCTGGGTCTACATTTTCAGCAGCTATAGCAAATTCTTAAGCTGCTTTTCTAGAGCCAAAATTGGTCTTTTTCAGCCTGTTTTTGGAACATGCCCTACTTTAACCCCCTGTAAAATCAGTTTCCTGAGAGATGCCTTCACATGCAAGTAAAACCTCCTGAGATCTTCCTGTGCTGTCAAAACCAAACAAGACTGATGCAGATGCACACAGATCCTCCCTCACTGCCTTAATACAACATTTGAGGTTACACTGTGGGATGGACTCATGGAAATGATGGTGACCACCAAACAGCCACATTTAGGGGGTGATAAAAATAGCAGTTGGTTCCCCCCACCTGCAAACAACAGCATGGTGATGGTGTTTCCTCTGGAGTCATGGAGGTCACTGGCTTTGATCTGTCAACTGCAGGTTTGGGCAGACTATGCTTATTACATTTTTCTTATTACATCCAAGCAGTTCCATAAAGTGCACTGACATTAACCAAGTCTTAACAGGGAATTTAGTAGGATACACCTAAGATGGAGCAGCTCAGCTGTGAGGGAAGGCTGAGAG
Organism: Pyrgilauda ruficollis; assembly: GCF_017590135.1. NCBI lineage: Eukaryota > Metazoa > Chordata > Aves > Passeriformes > Passeridae > Pyrgilauda > Pyrgilauda ruficollis. Next base: position 4,260,148 of record NW_024526488.1, on the reverse strand, counting down.
AATTGGGATTGTTCAGCCTGGAGAAGAGAAGCTTCAGGGTGACCTAAATGTGGCCCCCAGTGCCTGAAGGAGCCAAAAGGAAACATGGAGAGAGACTGTCTAGAAGAAATGGAGTGCCAGGACAAGGGGGAATGGCTTCCCACTGCCAGAGGGCAGGGTTAGATGGGATATTGGGAAGGAATTCTTCCCTGGCAGGGTGGGCAGGCCCTGGCACAGGGTGCCCAGAGAAGCTGTGGCTGCCCCTGGATCCCTGGCAGTGTCCCAGACCATGTTGGAAGGGGCTTGGAACAACCTGGGCTAGTGGAAGGTGTCCCTGGCCATGGCAGGGGTGGGATGAGATGAGCTTAAAGGTTCTTTCAACCCAAACCATTCCATGACCCTACGAAAATACTTTTTCCCCTCTTGCTCTAAACTGGGATTTACAAAGGATGGAACAAGGGAAAACAAAGACAAAGTCCTTCTGGGTTTGCTGCTTACGATTAAGAGGAAAACCCGAGCTAATTAAAGATGTGGTGCAAATGAAAAGATACTGTTATGCCATAGGTAAGCAGAGTGAAATGGTAGCAAGAAATTATGAATGATGTAACCCTGAGAAGTGAGATAACAGAAAACCAAGAGTGGTGCTACTCAGCAATACAAACACATTCACTCCAGGAAGGGTTTGTGTGTTCCAAACCAGCAAGAATTCCCTACAATAAGCTCTCATTCTCCCAGCACTGTCCAAGGCTCTAATTTTGAGATTTTCAGTAATTGCAATTATGCAAATGCCATTGCTGGAACATATTTTCAATGTCTGTATTTTGCTCTTCTCAACGTCTGTTTTATTTGCATTAATTCTCAAATTTGCACCAGGCATAAGATTTAAGACCCAAGAGAATTAATAACAGCTCTTGCTACATGGAAAATTCCAGCACATCTGGGTAAAATGAGCATTTTAAAGGATGTAATAGTTGGAATATTATTAAGTATCACATATGTACTATGACACACATGAGAAACATTAGGACTGCAGGAGAAGCCTTACATCTGATCTGTGTATTTTGTACCACCTTCTCCTTGTTTTAGTTAGCAGTTACCTTTGAACAGCAGAAAGAATCATTGTTTCACAGACTACAGCGGCCTGCTCACTTACTACATTTCTAATCCCCAGCTGTGTAAGCGTGGATTTTGCCTGGATTCTCCCAACACATTTATCTGAGAGTAATACTGAGAAGAGAAACCATATACATCAGAATGGAAGACAATAATAAACGGCTTAAAATATTTATAAGCCATTTAAATCAGTAATGGAGGCTGGGGTTTAAGTGTTTATCTCCTCTAAGTTTCCTTGGAAGAAGAGCAGATAAATAAATGTAACTCTTACTCTTAAGTGCTGGCAAAATGAGGCACCAATATATTTCAATGAGGATGTAGAAATATAGCTCTGATGCTCAGGGTGGTGTGGATTAGAAGATATCCAAATCAACACTGGGAGAAGAACTAGCCTAAAATACAACTACAGGCCTGGAAATACTCAAGTCCAACATTTAGGACATTAATGGTTGGATTCAATCATCTTAGAGGTATTTTCCAACCTTAGCAATTCTATGATTCTATCAGACTAAGATGACCAGTATTTCAGAGTCCCAAAATGACTGTATGCCTGTTACAGCCTTTAATATCGACTCTGCTTTTCCATCCTCTCATCCTCTGCATCCCCTCTTCCCAAAACCACTCCTCGTAGGTGGGAGAGGACATGGAGGAGACTCAAAATGAGCTCCACCCTCCTCTTCCAGAAGGCAGCAAATCTTTCCCCCAGGAAAGGCTCAGAGCCAGCCTGGGGTGGCTGTGTGCATGAGCCCAGCAGTGCATGAGCCCAGCCAGGGGTGGGATTTGGTGTCAGCTCCGTTGGGAACGACCAGCCATGGAAAAGGAGACACCATGCTGTGCAAGATCAGGCAAGCAGGGATGGATCCATCGTTCACCCACAAAATTTCAATGTCTCTCTCGATCAGAACACGAAACAGCAAGGTGAAACCCTACAAGATCAGTCTCCTCAGATCTTCACCTGGTATCAACCATCACAAAAGTAAGATATTTCAAAATACCACCCAATTGCACCACCCCAGGGCAGGGACCCAAACCACTTCAACAGATTTCCGTCTAACCTGTTCTCCAAACTCCCATCCCACAGGTTTTCCCAACAGTCTGTCTTTCATTTCACCACTTCCCTGAAAGTTCAAACGTTTAACCTACTACCCAGCTTTAATCCCTGCCTGACGCCTTCCTGCCTCTCTCAGGAGTCATGGAGAAAATACGATTGTTGTGCCTTTTAAAGCAACCTCTCCTATATCGGATGACTCGTTTCCTTCTGTATTTTTAGGCTAAACAAATCAACTCCTTCCATCTTCCATTACAGCTTACGTTTGCTAAGTGCCCTATTCTTTTCACTCCCCTCTGGCTCTTCCCCATCTGCCCACATCTTTCCTACCAAGCACATTTCCAATTTCAGCCACAGTATTTAAAGCCCCTCTGAAGTCAGGATGGATCACATGCATTGCCATATGTATTTTTTTTTATTCCTGTTTTTAATTCATTACCTCAAACAAGCGAGGTTGACCTACAGCAGATACAGGGTGCACCTGTAAACCATGCATTCATACTCAAAAAAACCTAAGGTAAAAGAATGTTGAAGGAGAAATTAGCTAAGCTCACCTTCTCTAATGGCTACAAAACATTTGTGGTACAGCGCTCAAGATGTCTCTCACACCAAAAAAGTTGGTGGGGATGGTTTGTCTTCTTGCCTCAATGCTTGAAATATTAAACAAAACAATTTGGTGCTAACATAAATATCAGGAAGTAAAAAATCCACACGTTCTATGACTCACAGACCATCATGTCTCCTTAAAATTAACCAAAATCACATGCAACATGCAAAACAGGTGTTCTTAAATCATTTCAATTTTGCTATCTAAGCAAAACTGCCTTCCAAGTCTATAGTTGATTTCCAGCCATTTGCAGACACCAAGTTTTAACACAAGCTCTGTTCTCTTTTCAAGTGAGGTGAGTGAAAGATAAGCACCTCTAAAATTTAACAGGGTTGTCCCATCACAGGAACGTTGAAAAATGATGGACCAGCATGTCCCAAACAAGAAAGCTCTCTGCCTGAGTCAGAAGTGAACTCCAATGCATGATCATCAGCACAGTACTTACAATGAGGAGAAAACTAGAGTTTAGTGCGGAGATGTGGCCTCATTTTTCACCACAATGTTGTACTATTAGCATTCAATTGCTTCCCTACACTTAATTAACTCCTTGTTGAATCTTAATGTGATAATGAGAACTTTAATTCAAACCATATACCATGTCAATGCTATGATCCTAACAGCAAAAATAGATTTAAGTCACCCAAGCCCCATAATTCCTCTTCCTTTTTATAACACTGTGATTCATATAAAAGCACAGCAGATGCATCAGGACAAGAATCTTCCCTGATTGCCACTAAAAAGATTAACAAAATCTATTTTGAAATCAAAATCAGTTGGCTGTGATTAATAGATCTCACTTGTTCATCTCTCTGCAAACTGAAGAGCAGCAGAGATGGTGATCGAGGCTCTCTGGAGATCCTGTATGTATGTTCAAGTATCTGGTTACATCATTCATCCTGACAAAACTTTCACCTTTTGAACAACCCACAGCAGAGACCCCATGATATGAATCCCTCTCTTGGCCCTTCTATGCCTCACACTTCATAGACACTCAAAACCAGACTAGAGACCTACCAAACCCAGAACATCAAGACCCAGCAAGGAGCTCACTTGACCTTCAGCAGGCTCTTCAACTCGATAAGATAAACACCAACAACAAACAGATACGGTAACTTTACAAAGAAAACTGGAAACATCACACTTGGCACTTAGCAACCAAACCTAACAATCTGACAAATCTCTCCTGAACTTCCCAACCTGAAGGATTGCAAAAGCAGTTTTGAAACAAACAGAGGCACAAAATGTGTGTGAGGATCTTATGTTTCCTCTACCAGTGAAATGCAGAACTGCTCTAATTCCCTGACTCTTCATGAAGAGCACAACCTTCCACATCACCCAGGCTTTGGGATGTATGTCCTTAACAAAATGTGCCTAAATTCATTGCTAACAGTTTTCCTGATGTAAACTTCAACACTTTGCTCCTGGATCTGCAAAGCACTTGAAGGATCAGAGATCCCTAAACGTCCCTAAACACAGAGGTGCCTGAATCCCCTGTAGGTCAGTGGTGCACAGGCCCACTCGCTGCTCTCCTGAATCACGGCCTGCACAAGTCCTCCAGCATGTGCTGAAGATTTATCTTGCAATTATCAAACAGGATGATAACAGGAATGACTCCATGCTGGAAGGACTCTGTTCGGAACAGCTGGGTGAGGTCTGCAGGGAGGGAAAGCTGACGGGGAAGACGGGCGAACAACCCGCCCCAGGAACAGCATCCTGTGCTATTGGCAAAACTGCTGAAATAACCTTCAGCAGAGAAAGGAAGGGCGAGCAGCAGATGGGGATCACAAGATGAGGGCACATTTTATGATGTTTAAACTCCACTTAAACAACAGTGATTATCTGAGTGTAATGAGCAGAAAGAAATAGGTTCCTTTCAGCCAAGGCTCCTGTAGTCCTTTCCTCTAAATGAAGAATCACACATGGCCTGAACTTACAGCTATAAATAAGCAGGTGGTAACACTGCACTGCCCTAATTAAGTTCTAGGGTCATTAAATCCTTTCTGTTACTATGCACAGGGCTTGCTGCTTTGCCTCGGCCATTGCAAGGCCTTGCCATGCGCTGCTCACCTTAGTTGCTGCCTCAAACCTGAGCTCCTACGCCCATGGACTCTCTTCTCCAGCCCTCCCACAGACTTTCCTGCTGCTTGGCAGCACCAAGTCAGTAATTTGTGACCATGGAGCCCCAGACTGGGATGGTTCTCGGCTCTCTTTCCCATCCCCTCACTTTTGAAAGGCCACGTCACGCAGCTCACTCAGCAGCCGGGGTGCAGGGAACACTCAGGATGTTGTCAAGGTTTATCTGGGAAGACAAATGCTTAGATGATTAGCTAGTTTGTTCATAATCCTCAAATTCAGAGTTTAGTTTAAGCCCCAAATTCCTGGGGCTTAAAATTGCTTTCAATTAATTTTAATACTAGGCACGCTGGGCCCTACAGCCACCCCCAGGGACACTGAGTACAGGCTCTCCTGAACTGACCAGAAACTCTGGCCAGCATTAATAACACAGCATGTGTTCTGAGAATATTTTTCAATATCTAAAGGTATTATTTATTTTCCTCTCAGCAGGTCCCTCTCTCATTAAGAGTGCAACTTCACAGTCAGTTTGGAATCATGGAGTGGTTTGGGTTGGAAGGGACCTTAAAGCTCATTCTGTTCCAAGCCCTGCCATGGGCAGGGACACCTTCCACTGTCCCAGACTGCTCCAAGCCCTGTCCAACCTGACCTTGGACACTTCCAGGGGTGGGGCAACCACAACTCATGGCCATTTGACTGAGGTCTGACACTAAACAAAGAAGACTGCAGAGGAGAATCTGCAGATGTATCAGGAATAAGTCCTTCATTCCAAACATTCAATACGCTGGACTTCCCAAATGAATTAGGAAAGCAAATTTTGCAGCATAATTATCTTGCTGAAAGACAAAAGGATCTTTCTAAGAGTTGTTTAAAATTCTTTAACATTGAAGTATTGATTTAAACACTGTGGAGTTACTATTTATCACAAAAACCAGAGAACAGTGAATAATTTCAAGACAAGAAAACTAATAAAATAACTAGTAATATGATTTAATTCTACATGCAGTACTCTGCTTCTTGTTACATTTGGTCTCAGCTATCAGCCTAGTGTAAAAGCCAGCCAAGAATTCTTTAAGCCCTGCCAGAGCTACAAATACTAGCCAGAAATATTGGTTGTATCACAGCTCAGTTTCCAAAAAGTAAGATGCTGGACTTTTACAGCCAGAAAGATACAAGGTGCAAAGGACAATAAAAAATGAACTTACTTAATATTGCTGGAATGCATCAGATCAAACGAATCCAAGTACTCTTAATCCTGTAGGACTGCAGCATGACAAATTCACTTCATTTAGATACTCAGCCCCCGTGAGTCAAACCAGTCTGGAAGATTCAGCCTCACAATTGCTGGATGTTACTCAATTAGCGTGAGGCAATGATTTCCAGCCCTCAGCAACCGAGGCAGCCTCCTCCTCTGGAGAGCCAGACAGCTTTACCTTGGATTAAACTGATCGATTTTTCCACTGCGTGCACAGAACAGCATCGTCAGGCAATATGAGTTCACTGGCCACGTTATTAATGCACTTTGCTAATTTTTTCAAAGCACTCATAAAATACAAAAGCATGGTGTCTTAAAATGAGGTGTAATTGCAGCAGCAGCTTCTGCAACACGTGTATCTCCAAGGAGAATGTGTTGACACAGACATGCCCTTAAGAAGTTTGGGCTTTATATTTCCTTACTGTTGGGTACAATATCTTCAGCCACAGGCAGTCCTATTCATTTCAGCCAGCCCACCTGCTGCAGTGAGCCCTGCTCCCAGGAGAAAGACACCAGCAGGAATGAGTGTCTCTCACGGAAACCTCTTTGCTGTGTAACTCAAAACCCTGATATTCAGTAACACTAGTCAAGGTAAATCCCATGTACAAACCTAACAAATTAGGAAAACATTAGGAACCCTATTTCTTCATCTCGGATCAGGAAAAAATTAGGAGCAAATCCAAATTCTGCATCTTGGCTCAGTCACAGGTGTGCAGATGCCCAGTCTCCAAGCCAGGAAAGCTGCTCTAAGATCCTGTTTTCACCCACCCTACTGTAAAGCATCAGCAATGCTCAGCTGTCCAACTAGAATATTTACCTATTTAAATGCCCTGAAAACTATCAATGACAGGAATCAGGAAAGTTCTTCAGATGAGTTCACGTGTAAATATATTGAAGGTACTGACTCTGGAAGAAATTTAATGCAGGATTTGTGTACTATTTTAAAGAGGATGAGAAAACCCTTCTCCGAGCTCATCTTGACATAATATAATGATGTCAAAAGTTCACTACTTACACGTCTGTGCTAATTGATCAGAGTGGCTGAGTCTAAGCTGTGACTAATACCAAAGTGCAAAGCTGGCTGAGAAGAAGGTACTTTACAATGGAACATTGTTTAAATGGAGGAATACATCAAGTAGGATTTTGCTGGTATCTGTCCTGGAGCTGGATTTTCACTAGGGACTGGGATGATGAATAATAATGAACTGGAGACTACAACTGCTTTCCAAAACCCCAGAGAGCACCAAGCCAGGAAAGGCTCCATTTTGCAGGATTCAAAGTTATCTTGACAACTTGGAGAGATGTTCTGTAAAAGTCAAGATATCATTCAAACAAGGCCCAAGTCCTAGGTAGTACACTAGCAGAAATAACCAAGAGGACACAATAACACACTGATATATCAATAATAAAATAACCAACATGGAAGCACTAGCTTATGCAGTAGCTATGCTGGACAGGATCTAGAAGCTTGCTGGACACCAGCCATCAGTATCCTGCTCTTGCAACCAAGCCAAGCTTCATCCTGATGCATCTAGAAGCTGGGATGGCTGCAGAATGAGTGACTTGGCTACAGGCACCAGGAAGGTGTCAAAGAACAAGAACGACAATGGCTCCACATGAAGTGGAGAAAACACTCCATGAACTAGAGCTCCTCAGCCTCCAAGGTGACAGCAGTGAGACACAATGTTCTCCTGCTCTCCATACCTACCACCACCCCAAGGACCAACAAATGGATCAGCAACATGGGGATGTGGATGGCAAAGTGTTTAACTAACACTGTGGTAGCAGAGCTCCAGCCCTTGCGCTGTATTCCTCACAATCCCAACATGCCTTCCCTCCTCTATCAATCCTATTCCTAGCTATCAATCCTATTTCATGCATTCTCGATCCTTTTCCTAGTCCTCTCCTACAACTTTGCTCCTGACAACTTCTTTATTCAGGCAATGAGCTTGAAGCAAGAGCAGAGTAATTATTTGGTATCTCCCACCCCAGTGATAAGTTCCTCTAAACTCAATTAATCACGAAGAACCGCTGGCAGCTCCCTATTTGCCAGCAAGATACACCAAAGTAATAAGTGATTTCACATTCTGCTTTTGAAGGCAAGCTATTAAATTCACATACTGTATTACTTTAATCAAGAATAGTTAATTAAGCTGTTCCCCTGATATGAATTTTTATCATTCTGCACCAGCCATACATTACATTTTTACGACTGAGTCCGGGCCCATGATGCATGTTTGCAATCTGTCTTTCCAAATTAATCTGTCACCACTTGTAAACTCAAAGTGGATCCAATACATTCGGTCTCAAAGGTAACTGGGCTGAGTTTGGGGACACTGGGGACTGGAGGGTGAGGGATGCTGAAGCACCACTCCACAAAAGGGTTTCAATGAATTACAAGCCACCCACCACGACACAAAACACATTGTTAATATTTTAGTCTGTTTGGCTTGTTTTATTTCCTTAAGTGAACTCGGCTTCATGCTCTGTGCTACCGTTCATAAAATCAATCCAATAACTTATATGCTCATAGTAATCATCAGCATCCATAATGCAGGAGTCATAAGTGCAGGCCATAAAGCAAGGGAGACCTGGAGTGTCAGGTTATTAAAAACATTAACATATGATATGAATCTAAGTCTAAATTTATTACAAGCAAAAACCCCTCCATAACTTTCTGTTCCCAGAGCTTAAGGACAGGCTAATAACACAATGTTTTTCTAGAAAAACAGACTTCAAACACAGCAGCCAAGGAGCTAGATATGGATCTCTTATCTTTTAAAAGTACTCACAGAAGTAGAATAGCAAAAAGAAAAAAAAAATGACATCACTATCTGGCAATGTGACTTAATCATAAGAAAATAGGTTTATGAAGTAAAAAAGTGAACAAAATGAAAACTTGGACAAGTTTTTCAAATATTAACTGGGAATACTCTGTTATTATGCTGGGAGAATCAGCTGGAATTTACCCCCAGGAAAATAAGGAACATAGAGAAGATGTGTCATACCATCTAGCCTTTTGTGAATCTATGCCATCAAGTCAAGCCAAGCCTTCCATAATCCCATCCAACCACTTTTACTTAGGTTTTCTAAAAGGCAGACTGATGAGGCTGATGTGAACTGGCTCTTTTCACGCCTCACAATTTTACATATATTTTAAGGCAATACAACCAAAGGAGGCAGTTTAACACGGGACTACTGGATCCCCAGCTCCATCAAGAACCCACTGAGCTGGCCCTGGCAAAGCCCCTGTCAATGGAGACACAAGGAGAAGCACATCAGGGTACTTGTGTCACTTATCTTTCAACAAAGATAGAAAAAAACAACTATATATTTTTTATTTTAGTCAGAAATCAAGTACAGCCAGAAAAACAGTTACCAAAACCCAAGCAGGCCCACAAGGAATATACAAGTCTACTCCATGAGCCCTTGAATTGGCTCTTGGGCCTTCTATGTATTTTTCCCATTTAAGAGATTTGTTTAGATAAACTCACAAATATGGATATTTACATAGCATGACAGAATGGTGTATTTAGAGATGTTAAGTAGAGGAACATTCTTTCAGGCCCATCATAAAATGAAAGCATGCCAAACTTTAACTAAAGAAACATGTTCTAACACCGAGAAACTTTTTATAATTAATCCTTGCCTTAAATCATCTCAGAGAGAGTTATGAGTCTAATTACCGTCAGTTGAGAAATTGCTCATGTTACCGAAATGGCTGAAACCAGACCCTGGCTAACAGACAATCTGAATCCCTCCCATCCCATGACCAATTTACAGCTAAGCCCTGACTCACTGCATTAAGTCCGAAAATATTTCTCGGCATTAGCGACAGCTCATTGCGGGAGGAACAACGGACACGGGCGTGGGGGGAAAAAATCCCCTCCAAACTCCACTGCTTCACAGAAGGGATGAAGATAATACATTGCTAAAATAGCCCTTTTTTTGATGTTGTGATTTTTTTTTTTTTTTAAGATCAGCAGGGCTATTCTTAGAGGAGTTACATGGTGTGCAGGTTGCAGCGAGCGGAGGCTTGGCCGGTGGCCAGCCCTGGCTGGGTTTGCTGCGAGGCTGAGCGATGCCTTAGCTCGGGAAGAGATTTCTGCTTACTTTTCTAACGAAGAAGAGGAAAAGAGGATGCAGAGAACTCCACACACAACCAGCTAAGAACGAGCTGTACTCTGGAAAGATGTGCCACCGTCTCCTCGCTGTCACCCAAGGCCTGCTTCAGTGCTGAATGTTTTCTCCAGGAAGGAAATGAGTGTAAACACTTCAGAGGCAGCATTCCCATACGGATGTTATTCTTTGGAAGAGCTGGGCAGGATGCAGTGACTTAGAGAGCCAGGAGATCTCCAGCAGCAACAAATCCCACAAATATACAAGCTGCTAAACTTGTGAATGCAGCCAAGACCTTGCAAAAAAAAAGTAAGGCACGTTTTGACCTTGACTCACTCTTAGACACTGTGAAGCAACCTGAAGCTGGTTATTCCAGAGCCTCACCAGTCAGCTGAAATGGCTGAGATTTCCTATGCCTAGCTCAGGTGATTGCTTGTCTAAGGAAATGAGCTCTCCAACTCTACAAAGAAGTTGCTGATGCCAGAGAAGCTGCTGACAGAGAAGCTGCTGACACTTGGAAGTGCCCAAGGCCACTTGGAGCAAACTGGGATAGCAGAAGGTGTCCCTGCCCATGGCAGGGGGTGGGACTATCCAATCTTTAAGGTCCCTTCCCACCCAAACCAGTCTGTGATTCCATGATTCCATGAAAAGGAAAGGGTAATGTGGCAAACCCACAGCATTTCAGCAGAAGTGCCACATTACCAGCATTGCTCCAACCACAACACCCTCTGTGTTCCACCACACCTGAAAGCCAAATCTGCCCCTCCTCCCTCGCACAGCAGCTGTGTTTCTTTGAAAGGCTAAAGGAAAGGAGAAAACCAAGGGAAAAGGGCAGCCTGATGGCACTCCCTCCCAAACTGTCCCTCCCCACCATGAAGCCCAACATCCAAATGTCCACAGAATCACAGTTTGTGTTGGAAGGCACCTTCAAATCCATCTCATTCCACCCCTGCCATGGGCAGGGACACCTTCCACTCTCCCAGGGTGCTCTAATTCCCATCCAACCTGGCCTTGGACATTTCCAGGGATCCAGGGGCAGCCAAAGCTTTTCTGGGCAACCTGTGCCAGGAAGAATTTCTTCCAAATATCCAATCCAACTCTGCCCTCTGGCAGTTTAAGGCTATTCCGCCTCAGTTCTGTCACTCCAGACCCTAGTGCCAGGTCTCTCTCTCTTGTAGGCCCATATTGGGGGAAGAGGACAGCACAACACCCCTGAGTCACAGAACTTTCCCTGAACTAGGCTGTGCCTTTGTTTTTAACATCCTGGGCTCTGGAAACTCCCCCCAGCTCACTGTCCTGGAAGTACAAGGATTTTGGAATAAAAGTACTCGTTTGGGTGAAATTCTGGGGAAGAATTGGTAATATGTGAGCCCATTCTTGCTGTGTTTGCAGGCAGAGCAGCTGCTTCTGATTCCCAACACTTGCCTTCAGGTGCTGCTGCAATAAGAACTACATCTAAATACATATACACACACACAAAATTATAATATGATTACCTTATTAAGAAGCACTGGCTTTATGTTCCCATCCAGAGATTATCTGTTGGCTTAATTTTTTTTTAAAGCTGCCAGTCTTTGATGGTATCCCATGGAAAGATTACATATTAGATAGAGCAGCACATGGTCCACACAGACCTAATGTGGGAGATGAAAGCAGAGCACCCAGAGCTCTGTTTGAGCTCCAACACTGCTTCTTCCAGGAGCAAGGAACAAACATTTTAAAGTAAAAAAACCCAACAAAACAACAAAAAACCAAAAAACAACTATTTTCTTCTCAGTGAGAACAAACATGAAACTGCATATTAACTTAGGCCAGTATTACTTTGGTATCTGTATAAACCACTGCTTTCCATCAGAAATTATTTAACATACCTACATGTAATTCCAAACTCTGTACACACAAGAGTCTGAATTATCTGCTCAGCTTTTTCAGAATATTGAAGTACTTGCCCTTACTGGCATAAAGTTATTTCCATAGAGATTTTCTTTCCATCCCTGACTTTTTCTTACTTAAAAAAAAAATCCTGAACTCTTGAATGTCATACTCTTGCATTGTTTCCCCTCCTCCCAGTCCAATTTCTTACTCTTCTTTCCACCAGCTGAAATGCAGGAATCCCTTCCAACACACATTTGAGTCTCCCAGCTGCCTGCAGAGCAGCTGTCTTGGCTATCCACAAAATCAAAGGGAAACAACCAAAGTCCAAAAGCTCAATTATAGTGAAAAACAGACGAGGTTGAGCTCTTTCCAGCCGTGATGTAGGAATACACAATGCAGAAGGATGGATACACTCACTGTGTATTCCTGGAGGTGGCTGAAGCACTTCTAGTTCAGCTAGAGGCAGCCCAGCTCCTTTTTCCTGGGGGAGCTGCACACCCATCCTGCTTTAATCCACCACCAGGGATAAATCCCCCTCCTGGGTCACCCACCTGCCCCCTGAGGGTCACACAGAGCCCTGGGCAGGCTGTGGGTGAGGCTGTGTGCCCTTCCCAGAGCTCCCAGAACGCACCCTGAGTTCACACCAGCTCCTGGGAAACCTGGATCTGCCAATCTGACCTGAGCACACTCAATTAAGGCTAAAGGGCTAAAGGACCTGTTAATGCAGCTAATGAGCTTCCCCAGCAGCTCTCTTTCCCTTTCTCTAGAAAAGACACCATCAAATCAAGATCTTTCCTGCTGATGTGTGCCTTCATATCCCAAAAAGCCTAAGCCTGGTTAGCCCAGCCCCTGCATTTCCCTGGAAGAATTAAGAAGAAAAGAAGTCCACTGAAAAATGTTCACCACAGTTTGAAGTAATTTTGAGCCAAACACCATTTTCTCCACTACAAATGTGAAACATTTCCCACCTTTGCTCACATCTAGTGGTGAAGCACAACCAAAACATGGAACAAGCAAACACAAAACTCCAGCTTGCAGTGGTGGGAACGTTCCTCCTCAAGGATGATGTGAGCATAAAATTACCTAATAGATGGAAAGCTAACCAAAGCAGTGACTACTGAAACAGGAAAGTAACATTTCATGCTTGTTTAGTACAACAGACATTGTCTACTTTGAGCTTAGTTAAATAACCAGTGCTCTCAGCTACAGCATGTTCCTAGGAGTACTCCTCACTCTTGGATCTTCTAGTTTATGTTGCCCATAAAGGTATTTTTTAACATTTCTTACTAAATAACCAGGATGAATGGGGAAAAAAACCAAATTAAAAATAATTCAGGTGATGAACAAAGCTTCATGTCGATTGGAGAAAAATGGCATTTTTGGTGTAAAACAGGAGACAAAACCCAAGTTATTTCAAAACAATAATAGTAAAAAGTGGACTGGGAGTTTCTGATTTTCTAATCCCAGAACAGTAGGGCAACAGGGCTTTAAAAAAATAGTGGCTGATTCAAAGCTTTTCAAACATGAGTTTGAAAAAATAAGTTTGAAAACTGTCAAATAATGACAGCTCTGGATTATGCAACACGCTGCTATCATGTGATGTTCATGGCAAGAAGAGAAGTTCAGGGCTGCAGAGAGCCCTTGGAGTCTCTTCTCACCCCTCCTAGTGGTGCTTTGGACTGCTTTAAGGTCCCTTCCACCTCAAATCTTCAGAGATTTTATGATTAAATCCCCAAAACTGTGTGCTGGAGATATTAATATTTTTCATTTGATTGCCTTCAAGTTTACCTCCTTTAACTGCCCTTCAAAGACATCAGTTAGGAAAGCTTGCAGAAGAAAACACTTGCTACTGAAAAAAATACCTGCAGTATAAACAAGTTCTAGTCAAAACACATTGACTGTACAAAGGATCTGCCTGAAACCAGCCCCAAATGTCACATCCCTCTAAGGGCTTCACCTCAGCTTCAAAACATCAAAATTAATAAATTCATAGAACCACAAAGGTTGGAAAATCCCTCTAAGCATCACTAGTCCAACCATTGACTCAGCACTGCCAAGGCCACCACTAACCACCTCCCCAGACACCACATTTGTACTGGTTTGGGGTCTAAAATGGCACATCCCTCCCTCTCTTTTCCAGAGGCAATACTGTATTCACACTGAAACTGAGAGATCACAAAGGCTGTAGGAGTAAACATCTAATGAGCACCTAGGGATGAATTTGTTGTTATCTCCATGCTCTACAACAGTCTGAAATTGGCACCTCACCAGATATGGAAATCCCAGACCTTACATTTCCACCACAACCACTTTGACTCAAGGAGTCCCTGAAAAGAAAGTGTGAGCAGACCACATTATATCTATCATTAAATGTGAACAGATGAAAGGCTGAATTACTTTGCCACTATCACAAGGAGGTCAGGAGAGCACAGCTCACCACTGGTCAGGAGTGCTCCAAACTCACTCTCAGGCCATAGCAGCTGCCTGGATTTACAGCTTTAGTCTCTATCAGTGACTTCTGATGATTTTAGATGTTTCTGCATGATCCATTCTGCCTGCATCTTGCCTCACCCTCTGTTCCAAAACAGCACAGTTAATAATTAACACCTGCTAGGCAATTGCTTAATAGCAAGTACCAAAACAGAGGATACAGAGAGCTCCTGTATCCTCTTCTCTTGCTGACAGCTTGCAAAATCCTACAGCTCATCTTTCTTAAAGCTTCAGTTCTGCAAGTGTGGAGATGCTCATGTTCTTTAAAAAAAAAAAAAAAAAAAGAATAAAAAAGAATTTGAAGGCACCTGGTCCTCACAATCATGGAAGAAACTCTTAAATCAAGAGCCTGACACCTTGCCATGACTGCTGACTTCTGTTTCACCAACAGCTCTGTGTCCATCCTCCTCAACAGCATCAGCTTTCCCAGAGAGGGGAGGAAATCCCAGGCAGAAACTCCCCTGTTAAAATGATACAGGCATGGAAATAACACAACCTGTACAGAAAATTACCTGCTTCCACAAGTGGGAATGTTTCTGCAGGTTTTGCAAGAATCCTTTCCAACAATGTGGGCTGGTCCTGACCCAGGTTCCTGAGAGCTGCCCATCACTGATACATTTTCTCCACCATCAAGCCCACAATTACATGTTGCTCCTGGACACTGTTATTTTAACACACTTTGAAAGAACTAGAGTTACATATTTTTAAGCTTTCTACTTTAAAATCACATTCATCAAGAACTTGAAAAATCGTATCATTCTGCCTCTCCATAGGGCACTGTGCAGATTTATTCAACAAAGGGGGAAGAAGGAAACAAGGTCTGGTCTGAAGCAATGCACCTGGAGCTCAACAACTTTTGTATGATTTTCTGACTTGCTAAAAATATTTATTAATGATGTTCATTTATCTTCTAAATTTTCAAAATTAAATACTGGAGGGAAAATGAATACTTCTTCACCAGAACCATTTTAATGGAATCCAGAAGAATAATATTAATACCCAGTGCAATCGTTTCCTTTGATGTCTATATAACATGTAGTGACCCGTGAGTGGAATGAGCTAAAACTGTCATAAATTCATTATGAGAAACCATTCTTTGAAGAATATCAATGCAAATTTGAAATGAAATGAGCAATATGGAAATGAGCTGATTGCACAGCGTTTAAAATAACTGGTTCCAGTAGCAATGTCCTTTCCGTGCACTCCTAATTTCAGCTGCAAAAAACACTGGAGAGGCTGGGTTATGAAAATTGAAATGCTGTAATTACTTAGTACTGATAGTGATAGGGCAGCATTCATTTAGGATCTCAGACTCCGGGGAAAAAAGGAAATCCAAAGGATGGTTCTATAATTCTCATTTCTCTAAGAAAGGGAACCTCAGATGGCATGCAGCACGAAATGTGCCAACCCAGGCCCTGTCAACAAAGACTGGAGGAAAATACTGTATATTCCCAGGGACTTTTCTAGGTATCGTCTGATAAAAGTAGAATGCCAAATTTCTCTTAGTATCCTACAAAGGTTTGGTTGGAAGGGACCTTAAAGCTCATCCCAGTCCACCCCCTGCCATGGGCAGGGACACCTTCCACTATCACCAGCTGCTCCAAGCCCCATCCAGCCTGGCCTTGGACACTTTCAGGGATGGGGTACCAGGCATCCAGAACTGTAAAGGTGTTTTCCTCCCTGGGTCTGGAATGCACCTTCCCCCAGTGGGGCCCAGCCCTGCTTTGCCCTCTGTGTCCCAGTGCTCTGCCTGGAGGGAGCCCCAGCTCTGCCCTCGCAGGTGCCCGGGGCAGGGGTGCCCAGCCCACCCACCTCCTTTATCCCAGTGTGAACCCTGCCACCTCGGGCAGAAGGAGCTTGGTATTACACCCCTCCCTCCTTCACCCACTTACTTTTGAATTTTAATCCCTGGCTTCCCTTTGCTCACTGATTTTGGAGCTGCATTTCTGCAGCGGCGGCTTTTGTTTTGTGGTTTGTTTCTTCAGGTGGAGGGAGGAGAGTCCAGATGTGGAGCAGCTCCATGCTGGGCTGTGAGGAACCTGTGGGACCTGTTCCCACAGAGCTGCCCCGGGCCCCGGGCTTTGGCTGACACAGCACCTGGGCAGAGTGGATGCCTGTCCCTGTGGGAAAGCGTGGGGGAGCAGGCTGCCTTTGGAGCCCTGCATTCCTGCTCACTCCTAACTCTCAGCAGCACAGGAGGTGGATGGATGAACACCACAGGAACCTCTGCACATTATCCCACCTCCAGGCACATCTGCTGATGCTCACTTTGTCCTTTTAGCACTCCTATGCCCCAGGACCCAAAAAAAAAGGGTATCTCAATTTCTTTTTCCCCCTCCCACAATGACCCAAGATGCATTTTGCTGTGGTTTTTTGTGGGTTTCACCCTGCCTGGACTTCAACACAAGAACCAACAACACTCCAAGTTTTTCATTAAGCTGAGCCTATATATACATATACACTTATGCTGCATCTATATGTACTGGTATTCCGTACCTAAAGAGGCTCAAAGAGAGATGAAGAGGGAATTTGGACAAGGGTCTGGAGTGACAGGGCAAGGGGAAATGGCTTCAAACTCACAGAGGGCAGGGTTAGATGAGTTACTGAGCAGAGACTCCTCCCTGTGAGGGTGGGGAGGCCCTGGCACAGTTGTCCCATCCCTGGAAGTACCCAAGGCCAGGTTGGACAGGGCTTGGAGCACCCTGGGCTAGTGGAAAGTGTCCCTGCCCATGGCATGGGTTGGCACTGGAAGGGCTTTAAGCTCCTTCCAACCTAAACCAACCTGGGATTCTGTAATCTGAAAGCAGACAGAGAAATAAGGGGGGCAAGATGCAGAGAAATTAATAGCCTCTCTTTTATATATAGAAAATGTATTTCTAGATATCCATCCTTTACAGTGGATAATGAACCAACAGGATGAAGTTTTCCCAACACTTGTACTGGAGCTGACCCTGCACTGGTGGAGTGGGGCTCCTGGAGAATCACAAGCAGCAAGGAAAGCAAACAAGGGGCCAGCAGGATTTAACACACCCAGACTCTTCAGGATGGACAAAACCCAGGAAAGTCTCTTCTTTCTAAGGGCTTGAAGGCTCTCGGGCATTTTTGGTTTCTTTCCCCTTATAGGCAAGCATGAGCAAGTTCTATCCTGAAATGGTGTGTTCTGAAACACTGCCACAGCACAATGGTTTAAAATAAATAATTAGGACATTAGAGAGGGAAATCCTCACACTGGAATATGCATTAATATGTGCTAACTTCAGTTTTTACAAAGCTCTTCACCAACGTACTGCACCAGTGCTGAAATAAAAATGCAGTTATGCATTTAAAACACTGCAATTCAAAGCTTACCTAGCAATAATAAGCAGCACTGGCTTTAAGTATTTTGAAGCACCAAATTAATTCTTTTTCCATGTAAAATTTGCCCTTGTGGTATTTTACATCTGTAGAAAGGAAAACACCACAACTACCCCCAATAAACTTAGTGGTGGCTACTCTATTTCTTTTAGCTGGCTTATTTCTTTTTTATTTAGCTTTTTTAGCACCTAGATTGGGCAGGTTAGTAATAGAATTAAAATGTATTTTCCCAAATTGATGTAGAATTCAACATATATCAATCTTTGCACTGCACATCAAAAATATTTATGATTGATGTACCTATAACATGCATTTTACATCTCGTGTATAATACATATATTTAAATAGGGGTCTTCCCTTTCACATATTACATTTTATATGGTTATTAGGGTGTTTCATTCTGCATTTTCTGCCAGGCTTTTAATTTCACACACTTCATCTATCAGATATACTGCCTACTTTAAACAAATCACTACAGAAAATGATAACTGGTGTTGAATACAGAGTCAGGGAGGCAGGGGGTTTGCAATTCCAAGTAATGTGGAGTGGGGTGATAAATGGAGAACAGCAGCTGGGCTGAGAAGCTCAAGAGAGACAAAAATCACATTTGCAGGTAAGTGGAGTGGAAATTTGTGGAAATTGGGTAAAACAAAAAGCAAAACATTGCTATTAAAGGTGGAATGAGAGGTAGCAAGAGCAACAGAGAGGCAATTTTCTCCCAGCTCCAGCAGGAATTCATCTCAAGCTCTAACACGCAATTTCAGTACAGAGCTCCAGGATGAAACACAGGATTATATCTAATTGTTTTAGGGGTTTGGATAACAAAGCATAAAAATCCCACTAAGTGGCCTTTTGTGCCAGTCCAGCCCAGAAAATGATGAATAAAAGTTATAAAAACATCCAAAACCTGAACTGCAATAAATATCAAGATAACTACCCAGCAGAAAAGAAACACAGCTTCAGGGATTTGGTATTTTCAGGGATATCTGCACCATGACAGCCCAGTTCAGAGGAAAACTGATCCAGCTCCTGAAGTTTGCCAAAGCAATGCTAAGCTGCAGGAATACCACACACCTTCTCATTTTACCTTTTCTGGCAGTAATATTTTACAATGGAAAGCCAGGAGTGCTGTGAGAGTATGGAAATGAGGACAATTAAATCTGCCCTGAGTATTAAAAAGGCTGTTATGTAATTGTACTCTGTGTATTTAACATGATGGTGTACAGCTAAATAGTCCCTTCCAAACAAGTTAATAGGTCTTTATTAATATGTTATTTTGGTCATACCTGCTTGTAAAATATTAATACTGCCTGAGTTTTGGCATTTTAGCTTTCAAAGTGACAAATCCACCCTTAGCTTTGGTTAATCCTTAGGGCCAAAACAACCCCATCCAGATCTGCTGAGTGGCAAACTCAAGGCTGGCAAAACTCCCTTTGTTTTGGAGAAGGCTTTGCATAAAACCTTCCTCCAAGAAGATGGGGAAACACAGGAGAGGTTTTGTGGGACCACTGTGGAGTCCTGGGGAGCTGAAGTTTAGTTTTAGCACAAGGTGGAGTTCAGCACCACATGTGGCACATTGGCACCAAGCTGGGCATGGAGACAAAGCCCAGGATCCCAACAAACCATCCCAGCCAGGCCTTCTGCTTCTGAACTCACAATAACCATCCCAGCTGCTCATTTACCTCCAGGAGTAATAGCACACACATTACCTCCTATGCATCATCTCGCATGAAAACTAGCACAGCTCCCATGTTTTCTTACATGTGGGTAAATATATGTATATATATATGCACAAACCAATGCTTGTGATTTAAAAACACATATAATATGTAGTACAAATTACTTCTGTCTTTCACCTCTCTGCTAGTTCTTCACTGTTCTGACTCTGAACATCCCTGGTTTAGCTGAGCAGCCACCAAAGCACGTGGTGCAGTGACAGCATCCCGTGTAGCCCCAGCTCTGCAGTGCCTAATCCTGCTACATCCCATTCCCACCCTGCAGGCTGGGACGTGGCTGGCATGTGGGACTGCCAGCTCAAGTGCAATGACTCTGGCTTTGTTTTGAAGCTGGAGATGCTCTGGAAGGTGTCAGAGGTACCTGGAATGAAACCAAGAGCAGACAGATTCCAGTGGCAGGTGGAGAACTGGAGAAACAACATGGCTAAAGAAGTCAACCAGGCCTATGGATACAAAGGAATGGCAGGAAAACAAGCTTGGTTTATCTTTTCTTTTTTTTTTCCCTTGTCAAAAGCCTACATTTTAATCCAAAGGGGCCTTTGATTCCAGCAGAAAATGTCTTCCCATGGAGCATCTTGTGTTTCCCCTGGCAGACAGCCCTAGCACAGCCATTCCTTTTGGCACTGTGTCTTAGGAGCATTTCTGCTTCCCCGTGCCAGACCTGCCCAAGTTTGGAGCCCTGCTGAAGCCTCAGGTTGAAGCTGAGAAGGTGGTGATTCACTGACAGAGCCTCATCTCTCCCACAGATACCCACACTTGTACCAGCCCTTCTCTGGCTCTTCCTCCAGCAGAATCAAAGCCTGGGACTCTGACCTCAGCACCCGGTGTGCAGTGACAGCCTCCCTGATGACTGCCATGTCCTCCCATTCTCTTCATCTACTCATGTGACCTTCTTTCCTCCTGACTCAGAAATACTGCAGCACCAGAGGCAGAGATGGCAGCACATCAAAGAGCCTAAGATACAAGGGAAGCAGGTTTATTTTCACTTGAGCTGAGATTTTTTTTTTTAAGCAAGACTTCAAAATACCTTAAAAAAGTAACAGAGATGATAATGGGATTGAAAAATTCAATGGCATCTGAATAACATAAGTATCAAGTATTCAAGCACCAGCATCAGGGGATAAGATAACCCACCCAGAGCAGTTCCCATGCACTGGGGTTACACATCTCATCTGGACTGTGTTTCTGAAGGGAATGTGAATTTGCAGCCCCCTGACAATAAAGAAATTGGGGTTAAGAAACGAGAGAGGAGGAAAAAGGGCCAGTCGATTCTCCCTCCGCCTTTTCTTGTTCCTAAAATTTCAGTTGCCTGGAAATGGCTGATGAGAAGATGGGATTATGTAAGCACTTGCCAACTTCTCACACGCTAAGGAAATTAAAGCCTCAGTGATGGGAAGCTTAACCCATGCTCTAAGCAGTGAGCTAAACCATGTTTACTAAGGAGAACTTGAATAGAGAAACCCCTTTAAAAAAAAACAGAAGTGATGAGGACTTGACAATTCCCAGGATTAAAAAGCTGCATATATTACAGACAAGGTAATCTCCTTATAGTAAGGAGGAAAAGGAAAATAAAGCCTTTTTGGTGGGCAAGACAGTTTTTGTTTTAAGGCATATCCATCCTGTCTGGCTGAAGACTTTCTTGTGTTATTGCCTTTTTTTTTTCCCCTGATAAACATGACAGAAGAGCTACACCAGCCTTCCAAATCCTTACTGTTACATTTTCCAACAAACTCACTGCTCCCATCAAACATGACCCACCAATAATAAAATAAGAAGCATTGTGCTCTTCCTATATTTAATCAGGTGAACACTTGGGTGCTACAAGACAGCTAGCACCAACCAAAGTGCAAAATAGCTCAAGCTAGTTTTGAATAGACCTCTAGCCAGTGTGTCACCCCAGCAGACCTGAGCTTTCCCCTGCTGTCATTCCAGTGACATGGCACCTTCTGCAACTACTCTCATTTAACTACAGCTGAAGGCCAGTTGAAAATCTAACATGGATCACAGTATATCCAGAGCTGGAAGGGACTCACAGGGATCACTGACTCCAACTCCTGGCCCTGCACAGGACTCCCCAACAATCTGTTAAAAACCTCTAAATCCTGCCCCAAGCTGAAGTTGCACTACCCATTGGAGCACCAGCTATCCAAAATTGCAGGTAGCAAATAGCTGATTTAGAGGTTGAAGAAGAAATCTATTTCTATATATTGCATGCTGCTCAGCCACAGGACAGGGCAGCAAAATAAACTCCATTTGCTACAGGAATGCACCTGTAGTTGTGTAATGTAAGTGTGTCTAGGAGAGGAAATATAAAGTAGCAAAGTTGCTGGAGCTCACATCTTCATCAACAGTAAAAAATCCCAAACAGTGGCTTTTTCTACAGCTGCCCAATAATGGAAAAAGTCAAATCTTCAGCTGGAGATAATGGTTATGGTTCCACTGGAATCTGCTGCTGCTGTTTCCCCTCTGGACCTACAGATGGAGGGGGGGAAACCCAACCATTCTACGTGAAGAAAAGCTGCACTGAATGAGTGGAACCAGATATGAAAACTTGCACCCAAGAATTGTGGGATGTCTTTGAAAGCTTCGACTGGTCAAAGCTCCAGCCAGCCAGTAACAAAACCTACAGTCCTTCAGTTTTGGAAGAGAAGAAACAACTTCTCAGAAATGCCAGAAGTGACTCAACCGTGATTTTTAAGCTGCTTCAACAGCATCTTAGTTATTTCAAGTAGTCCTAAGAGCTTACCTGTGATTGCCTTCCCTTTAATGGAACTACGAGCTGGCAAAGTGCTCAAATCGGGGCAAAAGAAACACACACAACTTTTGTGACTGCTGTGTTATGAATATATTGTTTTTTCCTGTTCCAAACTGCCTTTTCTGGGAATTTTAAAATACAGAAAACCAGCAAGTATCTACATAAGTAGGTAATTTTCTTAATGGCAGGGAAGTGCTGTTTTACTCCAGCTCGTTTGTAGCACAGACATACACGTTTCCAAATAAAGAGTATTTTCGGATCTGTAAGGAAGGGAAGTGACTTAAAATCATGGAGGCACTCACTCCAAGATCAGGTAGAGTCTAATTCAGAAAGACAAGCAGGGAAAAGTCGTATTTTGCACCTTCCATGAGAGCTTTGCAGGGAGTTGTGACATTTTGGAGAAAATCCTCTTGCCGTGCATAAGCCGGAGCTGGAGGGTGCTGCACGCTGCATATTCCATTACAAAAGCAGAGCCACGTTAGTTCATTAGAGAAGTGATAAGTTCAATCCTTACCAAGTTTTCTTGGTTCCTGGCTGCTATTTTCTGATCATCTTCTCCCCCATTTTTCATGTATTTGACCTCTTCCACTGGTTTGATCCTATACTCATCTGAGCACCAAGAAAAAAAAAAAGAAAAAAAAATTTGAACCAGTGTAGTTCAGCAGCTGGGATAAAAACCAAACTAAAATCAAAACAGCTGACTAGAATAGACCCTAGTTAAGCAAAGCAACTAAAAATTACATGTATATCTTGTCAAAGGCTTACATGTGAC
Source organism: Pyrgilauda ruficollis (assembly GCF_017590135.1). NCBI lineage: Eukaryota > Metazoa > Chordata > Aves > Passeriformes > Passeridae > Pyrgilauda > Pyrgilauda ruficollis. The sequence continues at coordinate 4,236,972 of NW_024526488.1, read as the reverse complement.
TAATACAAAGGAAGTTTCTCCTGCCCAAAGCTTCAGTAAGAATTTCAGTAGCGCTCTGGTCTAGTATAGCCATGGCACCAGGAAACAGGGATGTTTGGTGTGCAGTCTCTCCCAGATCCCTAGTTTTCTGTTTAATATGTTCAATACATACAAGTTCTTTGCTCCTGCACCCTCCCTGGATATTCATTCTCAGGGGCCAACAAGCCATGGACAGTGGCTACTTGAGAGAAGGCTGCTCATGGGTGTTCTCTGCATAGCAAGGCTGATGGAGGATACTGAAAATGTAGGTTAAAAGCTGGGAAAAAGCCAACCCACACCATAATCACTCTGTCCTTTTTCAAATTTTGTTTTTCCTAATGACACGATGCAGAGTCACAGAATGATGTATGGAGAAAAGGCCCCAGGCTGACCATCTTCCTCTTCCCACTTCCCCCACCAACCACCACTTTTCCTGCACACAAATGTTACCCAGACAGAAATTCAGCCTGAAAATAAGTAAGAGCAAGCAAGATTCTTGGTCTGTCCTCAATATTTATCAGCTCTTCAAATACTAGAATTCCCAGCTCTAATGCCAGTATGGAAATGTTACCTAACATACATGTGCTATACCACAGTAAACCCAAAGCTCCAACAAGGGATTTTTTTCCTTGGTAGGACAAGATGGGATTTCAGGAAGAATGATTCTTCCCTGCAGCCTGTGAATCCAGTTCTTGCAGGACCAACACTGCCCTTGCTCAGTCACTTTTTTCTCTGCTTATCTTTGCAGTTTGTGAATCTATTGGAAAAAACACCCAGAGTTGTGCATCCACCCTCCTCCAGCCAGGATAAACAATGCAGAAGAAAACTCCATCCCACAAAGGTGGAAAATACTAATACAAAGAGAAATGAGACACAGTACACTCGGAACAAAGGGCAAAACCATGGCAAATTAGAAGATACTGCACAAACTTTCCTCTTTTCCTTTGGGTTTTCAAGCAATTTCTCTCACTTACACTTAGGGAAAAACAAAGCACAAATAGATTTTTCTGGGTTACTGTATTGTTAAAAAAAGAATCAATATTATTCAGACAAAGATGTTTTCAGGAAACTGTTAACCATAGAGTCTATAAGTTAAATAAGCCTTGCTTGGAAAAGTAAGGCTTATTTTAAAAATAAACTTGTTTCAAAAAACAATCTTATTTTTTAAAATACATCATGGTTTTGCATTTGATCTAGTCCACATCTATACATTTTCTTTACTGCAGAGTTCAAAGAAACTGAATCTATCAAATAGAAGCATCTGAAACATATAGCCTCAAATCAGATGGAAGAATTTAAGACAATGTCATCAGATTGGTAAATGTGAACAACTCTGAGGGTTTTTTTTCTTTTTTCCCAGTGTAATTCAGCTAGTCTGGAGATGACAATTCATAAACCCAAAAGGGCTGAACACAATAAAGCCTGAGAATTAGAAATAGTTGATTGACTGCAATTATCTAACTTACATTTTCCTCCCTGCCTCAGCGCTCTGTGTTGTGATTAGCAATAAAACCCACACGCAGAAAAAGCATCAAACTCCCACAGAGGCACGCAGGGATCTGAACGGGGAAACAGATGAGCAAGAGAAAGCAGCACAAAGGACATTTCCCAACCCACAGCCAGTCCACGGACACTGGGGGAGAGAGGAAGTTCAGCCCAGCCTTGTGGAAAATAAGGAAGGTATGGAGGGGCTGACGTCCCATGACAAAAATAACTCTGAAATGTGTCTGCTGCTTATTCCAAGAGATTAATTGTGATCAAACAGCACATCCAGGCAGCAGCTGATCCTGTGGGGATGGTAGAGGAGGGATGCTTCTTGGACACATCATCCCTTGGAGCAAGTCAACCAGGGCACCGAGGAGTCCCTGACTCATTGCCAGCATAATCAGACTGACATGTGAAATTCTGATACACCTGCACAGGACAGAGTCTTCCTCGAGACCAAAAATTTTAAATTCACACTGGACATGAGCACAGGTCCTTCAAATGCTGCATCATTTGCTAGATGCATCACGTAGCTCTGAATTGGTGGCAGAAAACTTTGCACAGATTTCTTATGATATTTCCAGAGCTATTTTCCAACAGTGTTAGTAAACTTCAATACTTTCCTGATGATACAATAAGTATTCAATTATCTCTGTCACAGCGGGTGTTACTCTCCCCTCCATCCTACCAACTGCAGAAGTGCAGACAACTGGATAATTTACAGCAAGTAAGTTTTGAAAAATAAACCAGTAATTTTTTGTAACATTTTCTGAACAAGTTGAATCCACCACAGCAAGTCTTATTTTGGAGAAACCCAACTTCTCCTTAGAATGGCTTTCCACTGCCAGAGGGCAGGGTTAGATGGGATATTGGGAAGGAATTGTTCCCTGTGAGGCTGCTGAGGCCCTGGCACAGGGTGCCCAGAGAAGCTGTGGCTGCCTCTGGATCCCTGGCAGTGTCCAAGGCCAGGCTGGACAGGGCTTGGAGCACCCTGGGACAGTGGAAGGTGTCCCTGCCCATGGCAGGGGTGGCACTGGATGGGCTCCAAGATCCTTTCCAATCCAAACCATTCTGTGATTCTGTGGATACAGATTTAAAACAAACAAACCAGGAAGCCCCTGCAGATGTTGGCAGAATCAGCCCAGTAATATAAAGTGTCTTAGAAAATTAATATAAATGTCCTGGCTCTAATAGATGGTATCTGTTTGAGCAGAAGAAATCTCTGCTTGTATCTCAAAAAGCAATAAAGCTTTGACACAATCTGAAGCTGAGGATCTGTTTCAAAGGCCAAGAGATGATCTCCCGGGATGAGAGCACTGGGAAGGGGTTGAGGGGCTGGCACTCAGGCCCCAGTGCCTCAGGGAGTGATGAAGAGCCCAGAGCTCCAGCCCCAGGGGCTCTGGGCAAGCCGTGCACGCACCACGGTGAGACCAAAAGGGAAATGCAGCACTGGCCTGTGGAAAGCCAGGGATCAACTTCATTTTGGTTAGTAACTGAGCCATAACAACTGTTTTATCAGCTACACACAGAAGTGAAGGGAGCAGATCAGAGATTCATTACATTTGAAGCAACATCATTTCTCATTAGCTCTCCTAGTTCCCTATCATAGGCAAAATACCTTCCTTAAAACAAGGAGCACTGGTGTAATACATTGGAAGTATTTGTTAGTATTGAGTAGTCTCTTGCAGGAGGGAGGTATTACTAGATATGATTCCACTTTGCAAGGGAAAAGAACAGCTAAGTAATTATACAAAATTATACAGAATTATACAGCTAGGGAGGACACTGCTTGCTGGTGTAACAGAGAGCCTTATTCACGGGTAAGACAACATCCTTTACTTCAAATATATTAAATGTAGGAATTAAAATAAAATAATTATTTTCAGAAATTGGGTCTGGCACTGCATTATGTCATTTTTGGGAGGACACAATGATATATAGACTTTTTTTGACTAGGTGAAGCCAAAATTTGTCTTCTATAGATACTTTACACATAAGGCAAGGTGTTCAGAAACTACAGATTCTGAGCTATTTATGAGATTGTTCTTGTTCTAAACCTACTGTCAGGATGACGTCAGGATGAAAGCACTGCAAATGCAAAAGAGATTTTGACGCAACAGGGACCTTGAAGCAGACCATGAGGTGTATGCTTTAATAACTTGAGGGGAATATGAAAATTAGATTAAAGACAGGTTGGATGAATGGGCCCTTAATGCCTTTCCTGTAGGTGCAAAAAACTGCTAACCTGGTTTTGCTCACTAAATTAAGAGTGACCTGGAGTTGAAGAAGTAAAGGATGATAAAACCATCTTTTAAGTTTTACCTTTTGATTTCTACTGAAGTAAACACAGCATTTTGAGGTATTTTGGTCTGAGTGATCAGAAACAAATCCAGAGAAATCCCGAAATGTTGACTGAAATCCAGCAGGACCTCATTAAGTCTGGCAGCCAACAAGACCTTTAAAACTCTAAGTTCAGGATAAAGGAAATTTGTACTCTATGAGTATTTACCTTGGTCTTTTTCCTAAATACAGTTTTATATTAAAAAGAAAAGTGAAACATGTTCATGCTTCCTTCTTGTATAGAACTAAAAATCAAGTAGTGAATATGTTAAAAAAAATAAGGACACTATCACTCAGAATGTGATATATCATATGTAAAGAGAAATGCATCCTAATGCTCCTTTCAGGAGTAAAAACAAAATCAAGTCCCCTCTTCTATTGTGTGGTGTATTATATAAAATGAGAAAATTTCCAATAACTCATATGGGGGAGGAATGACTTTACAGGACTGTCACAGCAAATCCTGAGCTGAAGAAAAGCAACTCAATTAAATCGAAAGAAAAACAACATAAATGAACCACAAAAGACAGCAACATTGCGAGCATAACACCCACCACAAATCACAGGATATAAACCAGAAAGCAGGAACACTTCTAGCTCCAAACTGTGGAAAGGCACAGGGAGGAAGAATTTTGAAGTTGAATATGCTGCAAAAATTCTCAGCAGGCAAATCTTATGAATGAAGATCTCCATCTGGAAACAGATAATTCCACTCAAACATGTCACCCAGTTGCCATGGCAATGTGACAGAGAAAAACAGCACTCATTAATAACAATTTCAGTGATAAATGAGTATATCAACTTAGAATATTGAAACAATTACTGGGTGGGGGGCACAAAACTGTGGTGGTTCCCATGAGAAAAATGTCTTCAGCACTCCCAGACACGGCTCTAAGTGCCTTTACCACAGGAATATGGGCAATGACATCAATTCTAGCTCAGCTTAAAGGAAAGAGCAACACCAGAAAAAAGCATAACTTTGTCAAATGTATCTGGAGTCACTGTGACTTTCAGAGAAATATTTGGTTAAACAGCAAGCCTTTAAGTAAGTAAATGAATAGAATGCTGATTTACACTGATTCCCATTTCAGACATCTAAGGACAAACAGATTTGGTTCCACTGTCATCAGGAGAGATGATGGGTGAGCCTCTTCTCTATTTTTAGCAAGATATCAAGTATCAGGCAGGAGGTGAGTGGTACTTCAGTGATACCACCAAGAGGGAAGTTTCTAAACACACCTTCATTTTCCTGTACCACATATTTTTCTGCATTTTCTCTTGCCTTTCTATCACACGACATGCCAAGATTTCTTCTCCATCCATACAAAACCACATGTCTGTTCTGTAAAATAGGAGCTTTCTGTCTAACAAATTCCTCTGCGCTGCACTTGGTTCTGCCAGGTGCAGAAAGCGCTCCTACTGCTGTGAATGCCACGGATCAAAGCTTCACGTGCTCCCCCCTCCCAACGGCTTGAAAGCTCAAAGCTATATTTAGATAAAGGACTGAATCGCTTTTTTCTAAAAATATTTGTTAAGAACCGTAAGAGATTTTGAGGCAATCTAACTGAAACGTAGAGCAGCAGGCGAGCCACTTAGATGATGAGCACAGAACATGCCAAACATCCCAGAATGGTTTGGGCAGGAAGGAACCTTAAAAATCATCCAGTCCCACCCCTGCCATGGCAGGGACACCTTCCACTGTCCTAGGTTCCTCCAAGCCCCATCCAACCTGGCCCTGGACACTGCCAGGAATCCAGGGGCAGCCACAGCTTCTCTGGGCACCCTGTGCCAGGGCCTGCCCACCCTCACAGGGAACAATTCCTTCCCAATATCCCATCTAACCCTGCCCTCTGGCAGTGGGAAGCTATTCCCCTTGTCCTGTCACCCCACCCTTTGTAAACAGTCACTCCATCTTTTTTGTCAGCTCCCTTCAGGCACTACAAGGCCACTGGAAGGCCTGGAGCTTCTCTTCTCCAGGCTGCACAATCCTAATTCTCCCAGCCCTCCCTCACAGCAAAGCTGCTCCATCCCTCTGATCATCTTGATGGCCTCCTGGGGACTGGCTCCAACAGCTCCACGTCCTGCCTGTGCTGGGATGCTGGAGCTGGATGCAGCTCTCCTGGAGCCCATCTCCAGTGCCACTGGGAAGGGGGAACACTCCAAGACCCACAGCTGCACTGGGAGGACACGAGCAGTGGTGGGGCCAGCTCTAGAAGGAGCCAGGCTACACATCAGGGTCAAAAACAAAATCAGAGGACAGCCAAGGAGCAGAATTAGATTGCCTGGGTGGCTGCAGTTTCCAGCACCTGAGTCGTCAGCCCTGAGTGCCACGGGCTCACGTGCATCTGGTCTGGAGGACTGGAAGGGTGAGATGAGCTCCTCAGGTTATTCCAACCCCTGTGGGTATCAACTGCCTGGATACCAGAGAAGTTACGCCAAAAATCCCCAAAAAAGTCAACAGTCAGAGAAAGTAGTTGCAAAAATCCTGCAAATTAATATTTCTTGAACTAATTATTAAGAAATTGAGGATATCTGAGTTATCTTCTTAGGTCCAGCCTGAAGGACTCACAGAAAGCAGCAGCTCTATGGTTCATTTGAGTCTAAAGGGTTAAAGCACTTGCTCAGCTGTGGGGGTGGGTTTCTGATCCACTTGGATGTGGGCTGGGAGTGAAATTTCATTGGAGATCAACCAGTATTGGGTGAGCAGCCTGTTGTTTTTCTCCATTACCAACCCTCAAAGCTATCAATTCACAGGCAATTCCTGATCCAAGTGATCATGGTTTTACTAACATGAATAGAATCATAAAAATAACTTAGGAAATAAGTCAACCCATTTTTCTCAAAGGATTATCTGAAAATGTTCATTCAGATTTCCCAAATTAATTTACCTTACCTTGATCCAATCTAAAAATCCAGCCACTGCGGGGAGTCGAGGCAGTGGACACCACCAGATACTAAAGAGAGAACAGGTGCATGAACGACACATCAATTCTGCCAACAAAATCTAAATCCTCTGACAGAACAGCTCTTTAAAAATCAACACACCACACAGATCGCAGCACATCTGCAAAGACCACCCTCGAGCACTTTTCTTTTCTCCTACACAAATCTAACATGTACCAAAGGACTGCCAACAACTGCTTCTGCACGAGGCAGATGTGACCACTAGGGCTGGTTTTTTGGAGGAAAAAAGGGATTGAGACACTCAGTGCAACAAAAGCCAGTCCCTAAGTGGAGGATTCCTGCAGAACTGGAAGGACATTCAGCAAGACAGGGCCAACTCTTTTCTGAGCTATCCAGCAGCCCTCTGGCATACCCAGTGCTTCATGAAACCTTAACTCCCTCAAGGGTGATGCCTACCTGAAGAAATTTAGCAACTTCCCTGCTACTTTACCAAACCTCCCTCCTGCCGGCCCAAGCCATGACACCTCTCAGCAGCAGTCCCTAAGCTGACGTGTCTGACAGAACACAGCTCCATTAACTGTCCTGGACAGGATTGTGATCTTTGCTGCTGGAGAAGCACAAACCCTCCTGTTTCTGCATTAGCCCACCCCTCACCATTGCTGTCAGCAGTTTCCAGAGCTGCTCACAGCTCTCCATCCCTCTCCCAGCCTGATGTCTGCCTGTGGCAGGAGGTGTTGTCCCAACCCCTGCACTGCTGCTGCTCCTTGGGTGCCTCAGTTTGTGTATCCTACATTTTCTGATTACTTTCCCCCCAGTTTAAAGGTGGCAGCTGACGATGAAGCCATAATTTAGCTCCCTTGTTTCAATCTATAGGTTTAATTCTCAAATTTGGCATGTGACTCGCAGAAACAAACCACTGTACATCAGCTGTCACAGCAGGAGATGTGCAGCCGAATCAAGGAGGGGGTTACTTGCTTCCCACCTTCGCTTGGTTCCTTCTTAGCTCCCTCAACTCGTATTTTCTTCTTGGTTCCTTCCACCACTTGGGTTCTTCTCGGTCAAAAAGTCCCCAAGGCTACTACTCTATGTTTTGAGCTCTCATCTAGTCGAAGCCCTGTGAAAACTGGAGTTGTACAGACAATTTTCTATCCCATTATAAGTTAAGGATTGTTTAAATTAACCTCATACCAGGGGCACAGGCGCACTGCTCTGTATCTGCCAGGTCTACCTTAGCTGTAGGTAAGTCAGAGGAACCAGAGCCTCAGAGGCCATTCCATTATCTCAGGGAAGATTTTAAAATACAACCTCAACATCCCCAAATCCAGTTAATGCTAAACACACAATCTCTGCCTTGCTCCCACTGTCTTTGTGTTCCAGATCTGAGGAAACACCATATGTGAGATGGTATTGAAAAAACCTGCCATGTGATCATATAATTAAAGACTTTTGTGCACTCCTCTGTAATTACAAAGCCAAAGAAGAGTGCTGGTGGTGTGCACTCATAACTATCTTTCAGCTACCCAGATTTCTGCTTGCTGAAACTATATAATTCATATATACATATACATATATATAAATGTATATATATTTACACACAGACACTTTTTTTTTACCTTTTTTTCTCATTTAATTAACACATAACTTTGAGGCAGATGCCAGGTTGTTTAAAGGAAACCATTTCTCAGGTGGAGGAGATTACAGCCACAGTGCTTGGCAGGAAGGATACCCAGTAAATGCAATTATCTAGCCCACTAAAAAGATGAAATTGAGAAATGAAAGCAGGAGAGGGAACAAGTTGCAGAGAGATTAATTAAAGGAATGGACAGGAGGAAAACAAAGATTCTGTGCTTTGAAAATATGACTCTTCAGATGAAGTCCCCAGGTGGGTGTCTGGATCCAGGCTGCCTTGAACACAGCACAGCATGGCCAGCTTGGAAAAGCTCCTTCAACTCCATTTCACTGCTCTGGTTTGAAATTCTCCCTCAGTAAGTTAAAAAAAAAAAACAAAAAAAAAACCAAAAAAAAACCACCAAGAACAAAATACTTAATTCTTTTCAGGTTTTTCAATGTCATTAATGAAACTCCCAGTCTCTGCTGACCCTCCCTTCACCCCATCTGTCTATGTACTCCACTGAACATTCCTCACTTTGGCACAGAACCTGTCAGGGACTATTCAGTTCCAGGAAAAACACCTAGCTGACCATTTCTGTGAGCATCCCTCGTGCAGCACTGGAGGCTGTGCCTTTTACAGCCCCTCTAAGGCATCCACCCACCCAAAACCACTCCTGAACAGAGCTGCCCCAAGCATTCCCTGGAAAATAAGTCATTACCACTCCACACCCTTGGAATTACACATCTCCTATTATTGCAAACACAGGATGAGGTGCCTTCAGTTTCCTTGTCAATAAAAAAGCCAATTCCTCTTTCCTTAACAAGCAATGCCATTCTCAATCAGTCAGCTATTAAATGAGATTGTTGCCCCGCAACATATGACTTGAAATGGATTTTCATACCCTTTCTGGGATAGTAACTTTTTTCTATTAATATTAGGCTATCAAATTTTCCATGCTCATGGGCCTCAAAGAGTGTTTGTAAAACAGCAGTTATTTAATTTTCATTAATTCCAATATGGAAGGGACTGAATAAATACCCTGAACCAGTAACATCTCTTCACTGTCAGTATTTCTTTAAACCAAGATGGGAGATCTAATGAAAACTTGATTTACAAAATACAGCACACATTTCCAGATGCAAAAGATACAGGAGTTAATTACATTATTTTACTTACAGACCATCTAGCAGTTCCAAAAGCAACCTATTGGAAAGATTAATATTTTACTCTGGTTACAGATTTTCCATGCCTTCTTCCCTTCCCTTTGGGAACACTTTTGAAAAGAAAGCAAAATACAATGTCTGAAAGAAAACAGTTTAGTAATAGCTAAAAAAAAAAACCCAATCCCACCCTGTGCATCCCTGGGAGCACTGTCCAAATGGTCCTGGAGCTCTGGCAGCCTTGGGACTGTGACCACTTGACAACAAAATACAGGGGATAATGTGCATGCAAATGTAACAACTACAACCATCACACAATTCAGGAGACTTCAGTGGAAAAAACCAAACCACTACATCCCCTTTTTTCCCTCTGAATAGCTCAAGATCATTCCTGGAGCCATGACTCCTGAAACAAAGGTGACTGCATGCTCCTTCCCAGCACCACAGAACACAAAGTGCTCTGAACCCGAGCTGCCTGAACAGCCCCTGCAGTGTTCCTGTGACAAGAGCAGAAAGGAAAAACAGAATTTAAAAGCACCCTAAACCTGATCCTTTCTGCCAGAGCTCCCACTCAAACAGGTAAGAAGAAAAAGTGCATGGCAGGGCATAATGACACCCCTCAGCAGAAGCCAGGCTTTTGTTTTTCACAAGCACATGAGGCAGAAGTCTTAACATTTTCCACTTTGTTCTCATTTTTTTCTGGTGCTAGCTCAAGACAGAGCACTGTCAGTCTTGGGCCTCTGACCAAGGAGAACATGAGACCACTTGGTTGTAATATTTATTTAAGATACCCATGATGGCACAGTGTTTTGGAGAATTACCTACTGGGAAAAAGCCTTCTATGTTCACTTCCTCTATCCTGTAAAGGCACCTCTGGCTGTGTATGCCAAAGATACACAAATACTTATTGGTTAGGTACCTTTTCTTTGTATTTAACAGCTATTTCTACCAGTAGGTATTTCCTAATGTAAAATTACAGCCTTAAAAATTTCAGTTTTGTATTGCTGAAATGAATACCCACCCATGTAGCTACACAAGGCCTACCTGGGGAATTGGGAATTATTCCCCAGAGTGAATATTTTCCAGCCAAATTCCAGGCTTTGGGGTTTTCTCTTGGCTTTTTATTTCTCCAAATTCGTGGTCCAGTAATAAAACACTTGGAAAATGGCTAAAGGAGCACTGCAGTAACTGAAAATAAATGGCATTTTTACCAGGATTTTTCCTTGTTTGCATGTACAGGTAGGCAACGAATGCCAGAGATAATCTTGAAAAGATTAAGTGAAAAACTAAGTATGTCTGTACCATAAAATAAACGGATTTCCTTTAGCACCAAGGCTGCCAGAAAACACATCCTGGCTCCTTCCTAGCCAGCGCCACAGGCGGATGTATGGCCCTATTTATAGCCCACTAATGCAATTGTGAAATGCACACCCCTTGCACTTCATTTCTGTGGGCTGGGACTGGACTCTGCATGGGGCTAAGCAGCTTGGAGGAAAGGTCACTCCTAGAATAACACCACGTTCTCTCTGCCCACGACCCAGGCATGCAGAGACTCGGGGTCCCTGGGAGCCCTCTGCGTGCTCTGATGCCGATGGAGAGCTTGCAAAAGGGGAAAGCTCACATGAAAATAAGCAGCAAGGAAGTGATGACCTGCCTGTGATTAACTTCTGCTCCTCAAACAGGGATATCAACTGTTTGTCCACCTTGGCTCACCTGCTGTCTCTGTACTGTAAATCCCCACTGGAAGTGGCGAGTCCAACTGTGTGTGCATCATTCCAAACCCAGCACTGCAAAGATCTGGATAAAAACAGCTCCCTTCCACTAAGGAGAATGACTGTGCAGAATAATTCCCTCATCTAATACCATGACAAGGGGTTGTAAAAACAGTCCAAGATGATTAACCACCAGAAGAAGGTCACTATGGAGTGCGAGAGCTTTCTAACTAATTTATGGATACCTGTTCTAAGTCCAGCTCTCTTTCAGGTAGGAAAACCTCAGCAACCTTTCCATGGCAGAGATCTTCTATCCATTCAGGAAAGGCATCTCTTTTTGGGTCTTTCTGATTATTTTTTTCAAATAGGCACCAAGAAATATCTTCAAGCACTGTTGCTCTACTGCCTGGACCATTTAGAACTAAGTAATTTTCCAGCACCCAGGTATCTAAAAACCTACTCTCCCATCACTTCTGAACTGGTTTTCTTCTCTGCTGGATTGGTGAAAATAGACATTGAAAACCAGTCTTGCCAAGAGTGGCAAGGTACCTTCTTGGAGCCCACAGGAAACTTTCTACAGACCTGGATGTCACCCCACAGGAACACCAGATCAGTGTTTCTGCACTTCCAAGGGGGGAAAAAATGGGGAAAAGAGCAGGAGAAGGGAGAACTATTTCAACCACCATCATTACATACAGACCACAACTAATGGACAGCTGCTGTCAGTCCTGAGCGCACTAAGAGGCCACAACCAGCCCCTTGGGACCCCACCTGCATCTCCTGCCCATGGATCCAGGAGCTCTGCTTCTGCTGAGACTTGGGCCTCCAGTCCCTGCCAGAGCAGGTCTGCCTGGCTCTAATCCTGCCTCTGATCCCATCTCCTGGAGGGACCTCAGCCCCACGTTGTAGGTATCTCCTCTCCATGTCTCCAGCCTCGTCTCCTGGTGCTGCTCACTGCATTCCCTGGATCTGATTCACTGTCGTGCCTGGGACTGCTCCTTTTGTAATCTTTATATATCTATATATCTATATTTCTGTGCTGGAGAGGGAGGAAGAGCTTGTTTTGTTACCACTCAGAGCCAACCCATAGTCCAGAGCAGCCTCTTCCCTCTTCTGCAAATGCAGCACCTTTCCTAAGAGCTATAAAGATGAGCCACTTCTGTACATGAGAAAGCACAGTTTTAATTCACGTGGAAAACACTTTCTTTGCACATATTGATCACGAATACATAACTAGACAAAACCTGAGGGTGCGGTTTGGTTTTGTTTTGGTTTTCTTTAAACTCTTTTGCTTCCTTATGGTAATAAAATAGTAAATTATTGACTTACCAAGGGTGTTCTCAGAGTAACACAAATACATCATAAACCTAGATAACACATGCAATTTTGTTACATTTCCCACATTAATATAACCAGGGTAGGTAGGGTTTGGCTCTATTCCTTTCTCTCACTTCCTGAAGCACTTATTTAGAACTGCCCTCTGTTTACTTAGATAAGAAGCAGGCTATCAACAAATTGCTAAACAAGGCAAGGAAAGAGAATCACAGGACCACAGAATGGTTTGGGTGGGAAGGGACCTTAAAGATTATTCCATCCCACCCCTGCCATGGGCAGGGACACCTTCCACTAGCCCAGATTCCTCCAAGCCCTGTCCAACCTGGCCTTGGGCACTTCCAGGGATCCAGGGGCAGCCACAGCTTCTCTGGGCACCCTGTGCCAGGGCCTGCCCACCCTCACAGGGAACAATTCCTTCCCAATCCCTGATCTAAACCTGCCCTCTGGCAGGTAAAACACACAGAGTCCAGTACAATTCTGGAAGATGCTCATGCATGTCAAACCCCTGCTGCAATGCACTCACTCACTCATCTGCTGGTCTTAAGCTTTCAAGCACTGGAACAAGATCTACCTTACAGCATGAGCTGCTGGAACCATGAACAACATGAAATCCTCCCTTTGAGGAGCTCAGCCAGAATCTGAATTTAAGCAATGAAAATCTCCTCCTCTGAAACTCACTGTTATATTTGGTTTTAGACTCCTGAGACTGAGTTTTCAGAGAGTGGGTACCTACAGGCCACTCCATGGAGCTTGGATTAAGAACAAGTGATGTACATGTGATTGTACATGAAATATTTTTCATGTTTGAAAATGTCTTTAAAAAAAGCTATAGACTCAAAGTATGGAATTAGGACACAGCATGGGGTTGGTCCTCTTATGCATCTGTTCCCAGAATGAGTAAGAGCTGATACTGCAGAATGAACCACTACAGCCCCACGAGCTGGAGCAGCTCCTCCTGGGGTGTTGATCAGCTCACCACCACAGCCCATCAAATATAGGCTGCTAGGCAAATAAAGGCAAAGGGAACTGTGTGTTTGGGTGCAGGGAGACCTGATCCCAGCACATATCCACACTTGACAGGACACAAGTTCCATAGTTTAAGCTACAGCATTCCAGACAGCTTCAGTTCACTGAGACAGCCATGCTGTCTTCTAGAACAAAAAAATTCTCATTTTCAATTTTAGATTTTTTTTTCCCCCTGACAATTGAGGGGAAGGGAGAGGAGTTGAAATGGCATAACAACAGGAAGGAGCTATTCACTGAAAACATTTCCCAGATATTTTTCTGACTGAAAATTTGACTGGAAACTTCCCCACTTCAAATGGCCAGATGACCTCCAGCATTTTGTGTACTGGAACAAGATGGGTTTAGAAGTTACCTCATATTAATTAAGGACATCTGAACAGTCATGCTAGGCCTAGAGGTATTTTGAATTGTCCTGAGCAACATCCCAAGACTGAAGTTTTCAGTAAGATGATACTTCTGGCCTGTTAAGGAAAGAGACTTCAAAGCAAACTAGCCTCTACAAAGGACTGGTCACTCTATTCTTGGAGATGACAATGCATATTTAGGAGAGGTAAATCATAGTCCCAATTCCCCGTTGTTATTCTCCAGCTGCATAGAGTGGACATATTTTAAAGGTTTCGATTATTTTAGCAATCTGGCATTTACTTTAAACTAAGTCAGCGTTCTGCTGTCTTTGACAGAGACAAGGAAGGAAAGTCCTGTCACAAGACAGGGATGAACAGAAGGGAGACAACCCCATAAAACACAGAGGGAGAAAGAAAACAGCAACATGAGAAAGAACACTGCCCTGGGGCTTGTGAAGCAATCAGATACTACCACAGAATCCCAGAAGGGTTTGGGTTGGGAGGGACCTTAGAGCCCATCTCTTAGAGCCCCTGCCGTGGCCACAGACACCTTCCACCAGCCCAGCTTGCTCCAAGCCCCATCCAGCCTGCCCTTGTGCATTAATCAATTTTTCAATCTCATTGCAATACTTTACTGCTGAAGATTTCCTTTCCTAGCCTTCTCCCAGCTGTTCTGAGATAAACTGCTTTATAAACTATTGTGCTTTGGGTTCAGCTTTATTTAGACAGGTTTAGCAATTAGAGCTACTCTTAATAACAGAAATCCCACCATGATATTCCCATTTTCTCAGGAAATTCTGACCTGACATGTTCACTCTCCCTTTTGCAAAGCACCCAGGAGTTCCATGGAAACATCTGGATTAAGCCTCTCAGACTAATGAACACATTCTAGAATTTTTTTTTCCCCAAATCACATTACCACTTACCTTCTTACAGAAAGAATTACTTCAATAACCTCCTCCTCAAAGAAACATCCAATAATTTTTTATAAAGGCACAAATAAAATTAATCTACAAGAGATGCTATATTATTAAAACATATGCTGAAATCAACAATGCTCAAGGCTCTATCACAGCATTTTGTTCTTCATTGGTATTTACATATTATAGTTCTTATGTATTGCCCTGGAAATCAGCTTTGAAGTGGAATGATGAATAAATGAAGATTTATTATTACTATCCTTATTAGAGGGATTTTAAAGTCATTAGAGACCAACAGACATAATAATCATATTATATTCAATCTTCTCTAGAACATCTCCTTTGATAAGCCTGCTAACTCAATTATTTAAATATATATTACAGCAAAATGTAGCATGACTTCTACAGCTTGGGACAGGGTGGAAATTTTTATGTTTTGGTTTCATTTACCAGGATTTGTCCTTACAGAATTCATGGGTTTCATGCTAAGTTTCTTGGTTTTAAACACCAGGATTTCAAATTCACAGCAAGCACCTGGTTCAATGTGTCTGCTCAGCTAAAATAAAAGGTTAAAAGCTGGGGAAGAAATAGGGTACTGGAGATCAATCTTAACCTGCAGTGACTTTTAAAAGTTAAAAAAAAAAGAAATCTCTCAGAAGCCATGATCTCCCAATAGTCAATATACTTGACTGCAACCAATCCCAACATGAAAGCAGAAAAAAAGATCCAGAGGTTCTGAGGAAGAGCTGAAGTAGAACTGCACCACTCCGAGAAGCCCAGAAAATTCTCTCTGGATTCAGTGTCAGTCAAGTAAAAACTACTCATGGGGACAAAAAATCCAAACACTGCTTAAGTGGATTACTGCTGACTCTTTCTGCCTGCAGCTTGTCTGAGGCAGGTGCTAGAGGAAGGAAGGTGAACTGTTCCCAGTGGGGTGTAGTCACACAGTGAGGGGCAATTTCCTGTCAGCCACATCCTTCACACCCCACTGCCTGCCCAGGGAAGGCAGCACCAGCGCTCTGCTCCTTTCCTTCAGTCCTCTCCCTGCTGTACCAAATCCCCCATGTGAAACACCTGAGCCATGAGGCTCATCCCTGCTGGTTCTGCACAGGCACCTGATGCCACGTTAGTCCCCAGCTGCCAGCACTGCCTGTGTCCCTATCCATGCAAGGCTCATGCTCACTGATATTCTCACCTTCCAACCCCACCTGACTTCTGCTTCCTTTACTTTGCAGCCTCCTTGCCAAGAACTAACCTCGAATTCCCTCTCCAGCACCTCCTGGCTCCTTGTTTCCCTACCACTCACCTTGGTTTAGCTCTGCCTATTGATACTGCAGGGAACTTCCAGTCCCCACAGGCAGCACAGATACTCTGCTCGTGGCCACTGGCTGGGTGAGACACTTCTGTCCCTCCCAGAAATAAGAAAGGAAGCATCAGGGTGGGCAGGCCCTGGCACAGGGTGCCCAGAGAAGCTGTGGCTGCCTCTGGATCCCTGTGAGTGTCCAAGGCCAGGCTGGACAGGGCTCAGCACACCCTGGGACAGTGGAAAGTGTCCCTGCCCAGGGCAGGGGGTGGCACTGGATGATCTGTAAAACCCCAGATCAACCTCCTCCTGCACCCAGCTCCTGACCTAGAAGCTGTCTTCCAACAGCAAGGGAAAAATATGACTGCTAAGGTCACCATTCAATGAGTTAAGTCAGATTCCAATTCTGCTAAGGAGGAATCAGTCATGGACTCAGGTCTTTAGGAATGACAAATCCCACGCCTAAACTACAGCATGGGCCAGGAAATGGTTAAGAGCATGTAGTACTCCTGACAGCAAAATACAGAACGATTCACAGCCCTCAAATGGATCCCAGAATACTTAAATGATACTGCTGACACCAGTCCAGCTCTGTAAATGGGAGCCTTTTAAAATCCCTTCAATCTTCTTGATCCTCTGACTCCAGAAGCTACCTTAAGTTTCCTCTGTTGAAGTTATGATCTTTCGTCCACAGCATGTGGTTAAACCACCACCACCAAAAAAAAAAAAAAGACTGAGACTCAACATTTTGCCAAAAATTGCTCCCTTACTAAGTACAAGCTAAAATCTAAACTCAAATTCCTCTGAGCAACCAAGAGAATTTACTGTTTATGACAGCACTTGAAGGCCTATTTTAAAGAAAAGCAATGTACTGAGCTCACAATTCCAAACCCAGCATCTCCCAGGGATGAGAAAGAGGACTGAACAGTCCTGAAGTTTGTTCAACAACTGCTTTCTCTTCAGGTAATACCTCCGGGTATTCTTACTCTGGGATCCACTGGGAGAGCAAGCCAGCCCTCAGAAAGCCTGGAAAAAACACCAGGAAGATTTGGTGTACTCAGTACCAAGGCACTTGTTTTAAGAATAACAGCACCAAGGCAGCTTATTCACAGCTGACTTAAGGTGTCCGGGTAGATCTAGAAATTCATTTCTGAACAGTCTTGCAGATAATTCCTGACATTCTGAAATCTAAATTTCAAGACTTATGTATTTATCTAGAAAAAATAAAAACAACTTTGTGTATACTAAGAGAATCTGAGGCAAAAAAAAACAAAACCATGAAGCTGACTGTGATTTTATCTCCTATCACTTTACCTCTCCTGATGCACAAGACCTGGATCACAGACCAGTCTTCACAGTGAAACAGATGTTTTCATCCCACGTTCCCAGCACCACTAAATCCCTCAGTTTCTAGTTCCATTGTACCTTCAAACCCTGTTTGCTACAGGACTTCAGAACTAATGTTTTATTGCTTTACAGAAGTGAGGAATTACTTTTCCAACCAAACAGATTTTCAGTTTTAGGAAATGAGTCAACTATGTTGATACCCAGTGGCATATAAACATATAACAGAGACACATATATAAATACATATAAAAATACTTATATAAATATCTATATAAATACATGAGGGGTTGTGCAACTCGTTGTCTTTGAACTATTCCAGGACTCGAGGAGGTAAAGACAGCGTAGTACCGCACATCACTTAAAATGTTATTTTTTCACTAAGGGTTTCACCTCTGTTTCAAGTGTCATGGTACCCTCCCCTGGATGAGCCAACTGCTCTGCCATTGTGACATATTTTGACAGGCATTTTGCTTTGTATTTGGTGAAAGATTAGGACTCCCTTGCAGACCTCCCAGGACACTCGTGGTGCCGGGAGAAAGACAATCCTGTGACACTCACCCCCAAACACATCTCCGTTCTGGTAGTTCTTGCCCTTCTGAGTTTCCTCTTCGTTTTGAACAGTAGACACATGCTTGGCGGAGGCACAGCCCATAGCTTCATTCAGACAGCTCCAGCTGGACCGAACCACAGATCATCTCTAGCGACGCCCGCTCATCCTCGCAGAAATAATCCACCTTCCTGCTCGCCTCTCACGTGCCTTCCACCTAAACACGGCCAAAGAGAGAGGAAAATGTTCACACAAGGTACCCTCCACAAGGTGAGCTTCAAGGAGATAAAAAGTGGAGTTTGTGAGGAGCACAAGGGCACAGCCTCCACGGCCTGAGGCTGCTGAAACCATATTCCATATCAGCTGGTACAGGCAGGTCAGGATAAAGGTGCCTCCACCCTGCCCCGCGACAGAGCACAGCAGTTGAACTCAAAGCCTCTTCCAGCCTGATTCTTTAATCCATGGCTTGAAGACAGCAACATGCAGATCTGTTTCCCACCCAGGCAGCTATTCCCACAGAATGCAGAGGGTTTTGGGAGAGGAGGTAAGAAACCATCAATATCTGCTCCTCCTGCTCCTTTTACCAATCTACCCAGCAAGCCAGATTTCTTAAAAGCATTTTACTGATTAAGAGCTGCTAATTGCAAGTGTTGGGACAAAATAACCCCTCTAAATCAATTAAAGATCTTATGTTCCCAGATGTGAAAGGCGATAGTCAGCTGTATTATCTTTTCTCTACGTGTTCATTATTCTACTCAATCCATAAAACCTCCATCACTCAAAAAGACAACCACCCCCATTTTAAGATGGAATAACACTCCCTGAACAGTCCAGATGTCACATAAAACAAAAGGGAAAAGAAAAATTGAATCCAGAACTGTAATATTTTAGGTTAAAAAGAAATTCAAATTCATAAACTGTTTATTGCTAAATGGTTCTGCACTGGAACAAAAGCTACCTCAAAGTTTGGTGAGATGACCTGGTTTGCCTTTCCACCAGCCAAACTTTTAAGAAGAAAGAAAAGTGAGAAACTCCCCCTTTTACCAAGTTTTTTAGCTCAGCTATAGCATAAGATCATACACTCAATTTCTTAACTCATTACTTCTGAGCATGTACTTCACAAGGCTGTGGCTCACTCTGCTCCACGCTGACCACAAGTTCATGTGTAACATCAGACAAGCACTCTTACCTAGGGAGAGCTGGAGCAAGATTATCTTTAAGGTCCCTTGCAACCCAAAGCATTCTATGACACAGCAGTATCCACTGCAGCAGAAATGGATAATCCCAAGGGAAACGGTGACTTTCCTTTCCCTCAGCACTCAGCACTGGCAGCTCAGTGACAACCCAGCACATGGTCTAGGAGGGTTCTGCTCCTCCTCCACAGGGATTTTCCTGCCCATCCCCAAAGCCACAGACATGAGGATGTGGCAGCCAGGCTCAGAGTGATTCCATTTAGCAGACCGTGGCCTTCAGCAAGCAAGGGGAAGGACTCTGGATGCAGGACCACCTCTAACTCCTACTCACAGCCAGCTTCCCCCTTCTCTGCACAGGGCAGTGCTTGTCCTCCACTTGGCAAGGGTGTCCCAGAACATACAATGTGTATCTGCTAACCCCTGCCCCCAGCAGCCCCCCATCCCTAGTTTCATTTCAGTGCATCCCCCTACATGCTCTACTCCTTTTTTCCTTTTCTTATACAGGCACGCCTGAGCCTGAATTTCTCACTGCCCCATCCTTCTCTTCCCCCTTAGACAAAGCTAATTACTCATCCCAAAACACAGGATTTTATATGATAACAGAAAAACTTGGGTTGGGAGGGACTTTAAGCTCATCTCATTGCAACCTCTGCCACAGGCAGGGACACCATCCTCTAGCCCAGGCTGCTCCAAGCCCCATCCAACCTGGCCTTGGGCACTTCCAGGGATCCAGGGGCAGCCAGTGTTTTGGGCAATTAACACCAGGCATTGTTGCTGTTAGTGGAAGGGAGTGAGCACACCCCTCTGGAGCTATTTTTTTAACCCTATGTGGTTACATAACTTTCCCCCATCCCAAAAAACCTAGATTTTACAGGAAAAATCATGATAAAGCCAGGGAAGTTCCTCAGTTCTTGCACTTCAGGGAGGGTCACAGCTGACAGTTCATCCTCTCCTGTTTCCAAGTGGCAGCCTGCACTAAGGTCTTCATCTCACTGTTGGGAGGAAACAGGGATCCAAAGGGATTTAAAGCATCAGCCATGCTGTGCTTGGAGATAGGCAAAGACACAGGGGTGTGAGAGACGGAGGAGAAACAGCAAACTGGGAGAGGGAACTGCTACCTGGACTGGAAATTAAATGGGGACTTCATCTTCCCAGAGGACATAAATTTGGTTAAAGACAAGAACTTTTAATGGACAGCTGAAACAAATGAAGGGGATAAACATGACCAACAGAGCCTGGTTGTCTGACTTCTGGTTTAAAATACAACCAGTAGTATTATTCCAGGGAAAAGGGTGTGGCCAACTGTAAGGAAAGAAGCAAGGGAAGGCTTGATGTAACCCTGAAAAGGATGTGGAGGTGTTTGGGTGAGACCTGGGTAGGAGGCTGGTGTAGGGGAATGACTGCCTACCACAGCTCAGCCCCTCTGAGCAGCAGAACTGCAGGCACAGAAGTACCTGTTGAATGAATTATGCTCCTGCCATATTCAATTATTTTTCCTGTTTCCTTTTCTGCCCCTCAGCAGGGACCGTTTACAAAAGGGAAAACAGCTGCTTAGTAATAAAACCCAAATGTATTTCACAAAGGAGCAGTGGGTTGGGTTTAGGAAGGAGATTTTTTTTTATGAAGCCTTATATAGCCAGCATGCAGCACAACAAATTGCAAAATACTTAATTATTGATTAGTGCCCAAGACAGGATGGCCCCAGGACCACTGAGCTGCATGAATAATCAGGAGCAAGGGGATAGAGAACAGGAATTCTGAAGGATAAAGCTCTTTGGGGGAGAAAGGGAAAAAATATCCATGGTCAAATCTCTCCTGCAGCATTTTGGTAGCACACATCAACCTTTAAAAATATGGTCATGTTTGAAGGCATACTGTGATTAAAGGAAACAGATGAGGATACAAGAACTGGAAGTTCTGGAAGTTAAAGAACAGCAATCACAGCAGCACCTGAAAAAGCCATACAATTAATAGTTGGGTTATGGAGGCAAACTTCTCCTGGTGCCAATAACTGGGCTGAGGAAGCTACTGAAAAATGACCTCCAAGGTGAGTCTAACATACTTCCAGGCACTGCTGATAACATAGTGCTGTGAGACACAGGTAACTAACCACAACCCAGGGATAGCAGCATTAATTTCACAGGGGATGAAATCCATGGTACGGGGCAGCAGGACGCTCTCCAGCCTTGGGAAACCTCCCCTGCCTGAGGACCAGAGCCCTCAGTATCAGGTTTGGGAATCACTCAGAAGGAGGTGCTGGTCCTCACTCAGGGGGATGCCTGGCAAAGCTGTGGGGATGTGAAACACAGCACTTCACAGGGCAGCAGAACAACACATCCGTTCCTCCTCCTCCTCCCCCACTTCTGCACAAATGTAATCTTCCCTTTTGTCTTCCACAGCATTTTGGGGGCACACAAAATTTCAGAAGCCAAAAATAAAAAGAAGAAGAAAACCTCAAACCATTTGCAGCTCATGTTCACCACCCACCATCACTAATTATCAAGATTTGAGAGGCAATTTGCAGGCTCCGATCTGCAAAACGCTGGTGAGAAAAATCTCTCAGGCAGATCAAAAGTGTCTACACCACCCCCAAATGAAATGCAGCGGGCTGAGGATTAACATCTTACACGTGGGTCAGAAGAAGACTAGAGGCATTCTCAGATGCTGTGCTTTGTACCCCAGGTTTCTTCTGAGCTAAAAATGGGGGAGCTCAACTCTTAGAATAGAAAATACCTTTGGAAACCTTCAGCAATTCCTTTTTTCTTTCTTCTGAGCAATGCCTGTGATGTATTTTTTCCTTTACCAACCTTTTCAACACTTCATTAATCCACTCATTATGCCCTCACCTCTTATTTCTGATGGTCAAAGGCTGCATCCTTGACAAAACACATTTTGCTTTCACAAACACTTCATACAAATGGAGGACTTCAGTGTTTTACGACAAATGCATGTTAATTCTTCTATTACAACAGGTGTATTTGTTTTCATCTTTATTGCATTGAGGTAACTGATCTTGCATCATCTTCAGGGTGCATCTGCAGATATATCCACAAGTTTCTTTCTGTGCTGACCACACAGGAAATCGAGTTAAAGTTTGACAATGCTCAAGAGATCAAAGCAACAAGTTTCATGCAACCATGAAAAACCCCTAAGCTACAAAAGCCACCCTTGACTTTTCCAATGAAACAACCTGTTCCAGGCAGAATTTGAGGCTTTCACTTACTGCTACTAATTATGTTTATTTCCTATAAGAAATAAGCTTGTTTGATTTCCATTTCATTTTTTTTTCCCAAGAAGAAGGAGGAAGAAATGAATTCTGAATTTGTCCTGCACAAGGGCTGCCAGTAGTTAGCACCTGGGACTTCTCTCTGCAACATCCCTCCTTCTCAGCTACCTTCCACCACAAAAGATGGCTTTTTCGGTTTTATTCAACAGCCAAAAGGCATTTTTGGAGCCAAAAGGATATCACTTTTGCCTTTGAAGTGCACCAACGGCCTAAGGAAGGAAGGAAGGAGAAAGTATTTAAAAAAAAAAAGTTCATATAAGGTCTCTTTCTCCTTCTTCAAATTATTCAAATTGACATGAATAGTGCAGTTATGTTGAAAATTAACCCAATGACTTGCTAAATAAGCAGGGCTAAATGAGCAGCAGAATGAGTGGTGCAAACATTCAGGAGCAACATCTTCCAGTGGCTCTAGGGGAAAAGAAAAGTCAAAGTGAGTGGTGATTTCTGTTCCTTGGGAGCCATGGACAGAAGATGCTGCCCTCACCCATGGCACAAACAGCCAGGAAATGAAGCATTTTCTGCCCTTCTGTGAATGGTTTGCCCCTGTCCTGTGCTCATTGCAATTTCAGCCTCCTGCTGGAAGCAGGCTGTCCCAGAGAGGCAGGTGAGCAGAGCAGCCACTGCCTGGAAGGGGAGGGAATCAGCTCCAGGCTGTAAAGCCAGGGCACAGGGAAACACAGCATGGCTTTGCACCAAACCAGCCCAGCTGCCCAGGCCAACGGGCTGCCCTGTGTCCTCCCCTGGGAAGCTGCACTCAGCACAAACCCCTTTTCCAAGAGAAAACAGGGATACTGCAACTTGACAGCTAAAAACACCCAGCATTACAGAGATCATCTACCTACAGGGAGAGCCTGGACTGAATTAATTCTACTAATTCACATCAGCTTAACACAGGACAGCCTTTGCTCTGCTGAGGCTTAGATCACCTTTTTCATCAGCAAAATTTGCTGATCTTATTTTGTTTTGCTTGCAATCAGGATTTCTGCTGATCCAGTACATGGGGTTTTGATATATTAAAGCAACAAGTTATTTCCAAATAGAAAAGCTCTCAACAGCATCATGATACTTCCTGGGAGCATCTTCTCCTTCCTCAGAATCTTAAGGAGAAATACCACCAGAAAATCCATGGAAAAATATTTCAAACATCACAGAGTGGAATACAAATATGGAAGGGAAAGAGAATTGCATAGCAATCATCCTCTTCATTCACACAGGGTGGCGTTAAAGTAAAATCAGTGTGAAAAGCCCACAGCACATGAGATGTCAGTCATACAACTTACCATTTTTCCAAAGAAAATTAATTACATTTCATTCTGAATTTCTTTTACCCTCAAATACTTTAGGAGTAGTGATACAAAGATTACCACTACCACTGCAGAATGCAGTTCTAATATTTAATAACTTTCCCCCACTGTGAGAATGAAGAAACAAAATTTTGAAGTTAAATGAGATTTAATATTTGTTTCAGTTTGGATACAGAGATGGCCTGTTTCAGGTGAGAACCCAAACTTTTCAAACACATTTCATCTGCACAGCCCTTCCAGACCAGTAACAGTACCAGAGCTTGCCTTTAACCCAAGATTCAGGACATTTGTCCTCAATATTTCCAGAAAAAAACAAGAACTTTTCATAAAAAATAGGACTATATGACAATATGCAGGTAACACCTAAATATTTCCTGCTTCTACAGCAGAGATTGCTGTGGTTGTTAGAAGAACATGACAGAGCGATGTTCACAGAATCATGGAATGGTTTGGATGGGAAGGAATCTTGAAGCCCATTCCATCCTACCCCTCCCATGACAGGTATCTTCCACTACCCCAGGTTGCCCCAAGCCCTGTCCAACCTGGCCTTGGACACTTCCAGGGATCCAGGGGCAGCCACAGCTTCTCTGGGCACCCTGTGCCAGGGCCTGCCCACCCTCACAGGGAGGAATTCCTTCCCAGAATCCCATCTAACCCTGCCCTGTGGCAGTCTGAAGCCGTTGCCTTGCCCCACACTAAAAAAGACTACAGTCAACACCAGACAACTAAAAACCTGCCAGCAACAACCATGAGGGATCTGATTAAAAGCAACAAAACCTTTCCACTGACTTGAGGTGGCTCGAGGTCACTTCCTGAACCTCCAGTGTCATGAAACAAAGATTGTTTTGTGATTTATTTCCAAAGGGATTTTGAAAATGCAGTGCTGCTGGTGGCACCTCTGGCTGATGTGATGTGAGACACTAGGCAGGACTACAGAAAAGCCAGGTTCCATTTTCAGTACATGACTTTCTCGTACATCTAAGAATAATCTCCAGCAGTTACCGTAATGGGAAGGTAGCTCAAGCACCTCTAAAATATAAAAAAAGCAAGCAATAAGCTCTCCTATTTAATTTTATTTCTGTCTTCATGGTTTAAGAGTAAGATGTGCTTCACTGAGCAGGACACAGTAAAAGGCCCTGAGGTACAGGAGCAGAGATTTATACAGTATTTAATGTGCTCCAAGCACAGGTCTGAGCATCATCTCCCTTCTGAAGACTCACTCCCCTTGCTCTGCCTTAATAAAATAATTTAAAGATGCAACCATTACATCTAGGCAGTCACCACCATCATGTCAAATCACACTAAAATAATTGATGTAGAAGGTGCAGCCACTTCATCAACAAGACCCTGCTGCTTTGGAGGAAAACCTTGATGGATAATTACCACACTGAGAAAACAGCCTTGTTCTCCTGAGCTCCTCTCATCCTCCCACCAGGGCTGAGGGATCAATCTCCAAATGTCAACACTGAATCTGGCCTGGAGCTGAGCTCTTTTAAGGACTGCCCCTCTCCCACAAAAAGCAGTGGTTTAACAAGTCTCTCCTAAAAATGTGAAGTACATACTTCTTTATTTCAACAGGAAAAGGATCAAGGATCTAATACCACCCACTAGTGTGGTAGCAAAGACCTGCAATTTTAAGACTTGAATGTCTGACCTTCATTTTTTGTTCTTTCACACTTTGATTTCCTTCCCAAACTACTTCTTAATCTTTCCTGTGTGCCACCATGAAGGTAGAAATAACCACTCCGAGATGGGTCCCAATGCAATCATCTCTAATTGCACATTTGCAGGGTCTCACTTCCCTTTAGACCCACTGATTTATCCTAACTGCTCTACAACAAAAAGCCCCACAGGCAGCTGACTGGCTATTCCCTAGAAAATCCTTAAAAATATCCACAAATGAGATGACAGACCCTGGCATCTCCCTCCATCTCCAGCTCCATCAATGAATGATGAATAAATACACATAAGCAACTCAACTCTCTGCTCAAAAATCCAGCACAGAATTACCCCACCTCACGAAACTGATTGGACTCTGCCTTGAATATACACTCTCCAGTTATGCTGTGAGCTTCCAGCTTCCACCTGGAGAACCTTTCCTTGCATGCTGGTAAGCCAAACAGCAAGTCTGGGCCAAATTGCTGCCCACAGAGGAAGAGGAAAGCAGCTGCAGCTGGAGAGGGGTGGCTGGATGTCCCTGGATGTCTGCACCCGCAGAGAGCCCACAACCTGCCCCCCACCCCGCTTCCAAGGCATTTTTCACCCAAAGAGCTACAGCAGGAGCTACTTTATGTGCCACTGAGGATAAACTTAACACAGAACAACTGAGCTGTGCAGAAGCCAAAGGGCTGAGATGCTGGGGACCTGCTGCTAATGTTCCAGCAAGGAAACATTTGCCATATGCACATCTGCTGCTGCTGCTGCTGTGCAATTAGGGAATGGAGCAGTTTCAAGGGGCCTCCTTTTTTGGCAGATGAGCTAGAGAAATAAGAAATCTTTCTTCACTAACCTGATAACACTTAAATGACAGAATAAGTGCAGAGATGCTGCTCAAAACCACAGGAGGTGACTCATCCAGGCTGCTGAGGAGCGATCCCAGCACAGGCACCCATTCCATGCACGTCTGCCTCCTCCATGGCTCAACCAGCAGCTGCAATCTTGCTAAAAATCAGCAGGTAAAATTCAGGATAAGAGCTAACAGAGCTCATTCTTAGCTCTTCTCTACAACTGCATAGGGTTCAGTATTTCTACTGGGTTTTGCGGTGTTTTGTGATTTCCTAACTGTAGTCTCATGGAAATGGCACAAGCAGGAATGAAAGGGATGCACACTGCAATCTGCATTCCCAAAATGACACTACTGACTGCTCCCTCCTGCTCTGCAGGATGACTCCTCAGCAGCAAGGAGGAGAACACAGGATTTTTGGTGCTGAAGGCCACGGCAGCTGAATGTTTGTGCTGGTATGGTTTGACCGAAGAGCCCTATGCCATATGCTATTCAATCTCATGCCCTATCCCACAGGTTATCCCTGAGAATCCCCAGCTGGGAGGGGAGCTGAGAAAGCTGCTCTGAGAGCAGCAGAGCTTCAGAAACCTCCAGCCCAGAACAGGGAGATGGAAAAACACAGATGAGAGAGGAACTGGGTTCTGCTCCTGCAAAACCTGTTGTGATCCATTCCCTACTTTCATCCCACCCCCCTGTGCAGTACTCAGGCACAGGAGCTTCTGGACATCCCTTGACGGAGGCAAAAACATTTCCTTCAACACCGGTTTAGGAGCTTACTCCAGTCCCAGCTTTGGGTAGTGGCTTTCTCATTTTTTTTTCTTTTTTTTTTTTTTTTAATTTAAAAAAAAAAGTCTTAGAACATCATCAGTTACTGTTCCATGGTGAGATGCTGAATGGATACATCCATAACCAAGCCTAGATATTCACAAAATAACATCTAGACCGTGTTTCAGCCTATGATATAAATAAATGAGCAGCAGACTAGCCAAAACCAATTGCAGTATTTTCAGTTCATGTTAACACAGCTATAACTCAAACACAACCAGCCAGGGCAGAAGTGGATCAGTGGCACAGGAGCAGGGAGGGCTGCAGATCTCTCCTCCCACTGACGACAAGGAGACAGCAACAGCCCTCACAAGGATTTAAAACGCAGAAACCAGCTTCTGAGTTTTTTCAACTACCTACATCTTCTTCCAGCTGGTAGCATCCTGGCTCTGTATTTTGACTTAATTTTACATTTCCCAAAAGTGACAGTGATAATTTTCTGTGTACAGGGAGCTGGGCCCTCTTCTGCATTTCATACACCTGTACAGTGCTCTTCAGCTCGGAGCCACAGTTTAAGCACCTGCTTGAACTCAAAAACCACCATTTAAAACCAACTGTGTATAAAGCACAACTTTCTGCCTGATGGTGTAAACTTTTCCTGGATACCACTTGAATTTAGTGAAACCAAATACCATGCAGAATAGTAATGATGAAGCAATTTTTAGTACATAAAGAGGTTTAAGAACCACCCTGAGAGCATTTACACCTCACCCATAAATCCCAGCTCAACAAAACCCATGCAGCAAAGGGGCACAGCATCCTTTTGGAAAGGTCTGGTGGATATTAGTTAGATATTGAGTTAGATTTAGCACCAATGCATGCAAACACCATGCCAGGGCTTCCTGCATGCACCGCATGGATGCAGGGACTGCAGAAGGCATTAAATAACCTAAGCCATCCTTGCAAAGTGTGTGTGTGCTCTGTGCAGGAACAGTGAAGGGTATAAGCTTATCTGTGCTGTTCACCACCAAAAACTGAAACTAGAACTGACCTGGCAACCAGGAACCACCCAAAACTATTTTGGGTCCTGCTTCCAACTCCCTTTAGGCAGCACAAGGAATGTAACCCACAGAGGAGGGAGCAGCGGGTCCTGTGTCGGTCCAGCTGTGGGACTGGGAAGACTGGGATGCAGGGAGATGAACTGCTGGCCCATGGCCCTGCAGTTGTGCCAGGTCTATCACTGAGCAGGGGCAGGCTGGAGGAAACAATCCTGAAAGCACAGACAAATGGAGCGTTCTCCCACGGCCCCTCACAGCCACAGGGCCAGACCACGGTGGCATTTTCCTGCCAAATCCACACATGAATAGAAGGGGGGGAAAGCCCAGCTGGAAACAGCCTCACAGCAGTCAAAGCAAGGAGAAAACCCATACAGAGCAAGGAAAAAATACAAATTCTGCTCAGCTGTAAGAGAGGAGAAAAAATGTATTATAAATAATTGAGAAGGCTTCCAAAGACCATTGAATACAATCAGGAGGAATTGAAAAGTAATAGGATTTTTTTTAAGAATTATAGTGTCAGAACAATACAAATGGCCACAGGATCATAATTCATGTGGAAAACCCAGGTCAAAATAGGCCCGAGCAAGCATCCAAACACGCTAAAGCTCTGCAGATGCTCCTGCAGTTTTCTCACTAAGAGAAAACTGATGGGGAGAAGAGTCAATGCAACACTGTTCAATCTGTGAGAGTGGGACAAAATAATGCAAAGCCCCTGAAGAAATCAGAAATATGGATTGCAAAAGACTGAGGCAACTTTGAAAAGCAAGGAGAGCGTGAGTGCACAGTCTGTTTGGCTTGAGGAGGGACAGAGCAGGGACTGGCTCAGAGTGTAAATACACCCCCCAGGCTGGCCCACACTGGGACCCTCACTCACACCTGACAGCAGGGGACAACATCCACAGGGAAGCGAAAGTTTCACCCACCACACTGTTTTCATCATCTTGAGGACAACACTGTCTCAAAAGTACTTCCCAAGTTCTTCCACTGTACTCCAAGCAGATCTCCTTTTTCATGGGGATCAATTGAGCTGACCCTCTAGGAGTTATTTTGAGTCCTTCTCCTTCTGCCCACAAGGACTCTCCTTCCAATTACTTTATTATTCAAATACTGCTCCTTTTCCAATCAGGACCTCAGTTATTCTATAGTGTCAGTTATTACATAATGTCACTAGGTAAGGGGCCAAGGAACGTGCACCTCTGTGAACTACCCACACAGCCATGAAGAATTCACCTCCAACAGCCTTCAAACTTCATGTACTTTGGCCTGCTGATAATTTGGGCAGAAAACCATCACATTTCAGAGGTGCCTATACTATACTCAAGTGTCCAAGGCCAGGGCTGGATGGGGTTCTGAGCAACCTGTTCCAGTGGAAGGTGTCCCTGCACACAGCAGGGCATGGAATGAGATGAGCTTTAAGGTCCTTTCCAATACAAACTGTTCTGGGGTTCTGTGATTCAGTAGCACAGCATCAGCTCAGTATTTTTGAAAGCCTCTCAAAAAGGTTGTCAAGGTTTTATAATCTTCCCCAGGGACTTGTCTCTAAAGTTTTTTTTAACCCTGTCACATTTATTAATTTGGGAAGTGATGCAGTGTTGCTTAAATTCCATTTATATTTTGTTCCTTCTTTTGTTTTGTTGTTATTTTCCTCCTTGTGTCCAGCAAGGACTAGCTGCAGTAACCTGAGGTCTCCAAGTCCAGCTCTGCAGGTCCAGCAGGACCATTCCACTGTCCAGGGTCTGTGATTCCTCGTGACAGAGACACTTGGACACAGCTGCATCCCATGTCAAAAGGCAGCCATCCAGCAGCTGGACACTGTCGAGCTCAAAGGCCCCTTTACTCCCACATTTAGCTTTCTGCACATGAAAATAGCAGCTGCTTTCCTGAGAGTCAATTCTGCAACCCCTTTATGAGCTTTCTCTCCCTCTTTTAGGGTCGAGGATTCCTTTTTAAAATTAGAAAAAGGGAGAAGGCTGAATCAGGCTGGCTCTCTTAGATACACTTTTATTATGTTAGGAAAGCAATACAGAGACTAAATTCAAAAAACATTGAATTGGATATTAAAAATAAGAAGGAGGGGGAAAAAAGGAAAATGGAAGAGCCAATTGTGCAAAATGCAGACTGAGCACGTCCCTCCCAAACCATGCCTGGGATGGTCATGGCTGCACAAGGAGCCTGTAGCTGGAAGCTGATTCAATGTTATTTGCAAGAAAAACCATTTAACTGAGTCCAGTTCCCTGGAACAGCCTTTAACTCAAAACAACACAACTGTAAATGCTGGTGTCATTTATAGCACCTGTAAATCATCCACTGCAAGACAACTGATAAAGCCAGGCTCAGGAAAATCAGCATCCAGAGCAATATGCACCAAAACACCATAAATCCTTCTCACTATTACTGTATTTTTCCATTCCCATGTCATAAGCAAATTCTGTGCAACTGAATTATAATACTGTAGCTGAGCACTCACCAATGATATTTTAAACAGACTATTTAAAGGTGCCTTTACCCCACTGCAAAACACATCCTCAAGACAGCAACAGCAGAGAAGCATCCGCCCCAGAAATAATAACTGGATTCTTCTCTCTTGACTTTGTTTCTCTTCAGTTGCATGTTTTATAATTAAAAACCACATGACAAAGAGCCACTATTTTCTCATCCCCAGTGAATCATGTAATACATATGTCAGTGCTCATAAAAAACCCTTACTGCATCCAGGTGAAGTTGACATCCTCAAAACTCCAAAGGCTAAATCCAGAATGTCATAGTGAGAGCTTGAAGCTAAAAAACAGCAAGGACAGAAACGCTGTGTCTGGTTCACCAAGAATGACCAGTTTCTGTTCAAGGCCAGGCTGGACAGGGCTTGGGGCAACCTGGGCTAGTGGAAAATGTACCCCATGGCAGTGGGTAGAATGAGATGGGGATCCTTCCTAATCCAAACTATACTAGAACTCTATGTCAGGTTTTAAAATATGCTAAAATAAAACCAAAAAGTTTTATGTTTTCCTTATTTTTTTTTCCTCACTTCCCCATGGCTAAAAGAGAAACAAAGTCTAAGTGCTCAGTCTAAGTGCTACAAAAAAAATGCTGTTTAAAACAAAAAATAAATAAATAAAAAAAAAACATCTCAGGACGTTCTGCCTGGAAATCATTTCACCGTGCTTATGTCAGGTTTTAAAATATGCTAAAATAAAAACTAAAAATTTTATGTTTTCCTTAATTTTTTTTCCTCACTTCCCCATAGCTAAAAGAGAAACAAAGTCTAAGTGCTCAGTCTAAGTGCTACAAAAAATGCTGTTTAAAACAAAAAATAAATAAATAAATAAATAAAAACAACTCAGGACATTCTGCCTGGAAATCATTTCACCGTGCTTTCTGCTAGGCAGCTTTCTGTAATTCACCATTCCCTCATCCTTACTTTGCTGTGTGGCAACACCTGAGCCCTTCCTATTTATGACAGCACCACCACCACCCCTGGAAGGGCTTTTTCAACACAGCCAGAGCCAATGCTTGGCTGGAGACGGGCCACAGGAGCTCACGAGGAGTCAGAGCAGCAAGAGAAGCAGTTCTGATGAGGAATTAGGCGAAATCAGCTTTGTGCTGCACCAGTATCATCCTGCCTCCTCACAGTGGGATGATGGGAAGTGACTGCTTACTGAGATGGAAGAGACCCTCTGAAGTCCACCAAAACACCAGGGAAGGAGAGAAATGCCAGGGGAAGAAGGGAAGAAGTTGCTTGTTCTGACAGCCAGCAGGATGAAAGAAGTTGAAAAGATAAAGGTAAAGGAATTAAACATAGAAACTTTGTCTTCTCCAAGGTCCTCAGCTGACCTGAGTCACATTACTCAGATGGTTTTTGATGGGCTAAATCAGCCTGTGCCAGCTATGGATGCAGGGCAAAAATAACAGGAATCAGCAGCTACCCAGTGAAGAAATAAAGCAGCAGAAACCTTGGGAAGAGAGACTTGATCCCCATCAGGATCCACACAAAGCAGCCACTTGGATTTCCATACCCAAATGCCAATGACTTCCTCCCAAGCAGCCCAAAAAGTGAGTTTCTGAGCAAGCACCAGAGATCAAACTTTACATACAGCCAAGATGCCAAATCAGGATGGGGCAGTTGCCAGCCAGCACCAGCTGGAACGGAAGCTGTAACCCCAACAGCTCACTTAATCCTCTCTTTTTAGGCCATAAAAAGATCTTGAAGAGATTCTGAATTCCAAGAACAAATGATAACGTTAAGTGAAAATGTGGCAGGAGGAATGATGTGGGTGCTCACAGATCCCAGGGCTCAAAGCTGGGCTTTCCAGCAGCTTCAGCCTGGGCAACACAGATCCCCCAGCTGAGATCCAACAGAACAAGGGAGTTACTTGATGCAAATTAGTGTTTCTGTAGATAGAGTGGCTTAAAAAGAAAAATAAAAGTATTGATTTTTGCTATTATTTGATACAGAAGATCAATCTGCATGTGACTAGTGCATTTCAGTCTATAACATAACTGATAAAAGTGTAATGGAACATTAATCTTAATTTAGGGTTATTTAAGTGCCTTATGGGAGGGGGGGAGGAGGGAAGGATCTGCTTTTATATAAGCCAAAGTACAGCCTCAGGGACACAAACAGATTTTTTTATCAGTGTATAAAAACCTAGACAGGTATTTCAGAGCACAGCAGACTTATTCATAAGGAGAGGAGTAGGTAATCCAATTTTACATGATAAAATCCCAAACTTTTGTATTTTCACCATGGCACTTAGCTTCCCTCAATGGTTTGAGAGTGAAAAGCCAGCCCAGGCTGGCAGCTTCCCCCTGAGCCCCCAGGACTTCTTTCTCTCCCTGCAAGCTGCCACACACCCTCACAGAATACCAATGACACGGGATGGGACAACTGGGAACCAAACCAGGGGCTCCAGAACAGGCCAGCACAGTGCAGCAATAAAATCTGTTTATTTTAGCAAATCAAACTGAAGACATGAGGTGAATACACTGCCCTGGTCCCTTCCCACTGCACAGGGAGGAGCTAATGGGTGCATTACAGGCAGAGCTCAAGGTGCATGCTCCCCACTTAGCAAGAACATGGTTGATTGCTTGATATAAAGCCATAAATGATTGATATTACTCACAATTTACCTGGGAAAAATACTCCATTTCCCATGCAAGCCAGCTAGAGTGGGAAACACGCTGGAAAGATCTTGAAAATTATAGACTGATCGGCCTTACAAGTTGCTTGTTTTTTTGGAATAAAGAAAATGTCATGTTACTTGAACATTCAAAAGCCAGGGACAATGACTTGAAGGAGCTTTTACTGGAGACATCTGGGAAGTGGCTTGGAAGGAACCCCAGAATGTTACCTGGCCTGCCAGAGGGAAAAGAAGAGGGAGATCTTCACAGGAGCAAGTTCACCCTCAAGAGACTTCACTGAATGTCAGTGTAAGCAAGGAACTCCTCTGGGAACACTCCAGAGCCAGAGCCTGGGACTGCTGAGTGCCCCACGACCTCCCTAGTCCTCATTAATCCCCTGCAATCACACAGCAATCAACTTCAGTGACAAAAAAACACCCCAAAACCCCGCAGCAGCATCCATCCTTGAATACAGATATGGGCTAAAACACATTTCCTGCAAGGAGTGGCCAAGGAAGAGCTATACATCATGGGTGGTGCTAAACTGCAAATTCATCAGGGCTAGAGAAAATGGCAAAATCCCAAGGGGCCAGAGAACAGCCAGACAATCAAGCTGCATGAACTTGAAATAAACTTATCTTGACAAGCACAAGGTAACACAGATTAGAAGGAATAATGTACAATTGTGATGCGGGTGTTACCATAGACAACTAATGACAATGTTTCACTGGGATTCAGAAAACTCAAGTGAAAAACTGATAAAAAACAAGACATAAAGCTAGATCAGCACTGTGATATTTTATTTCTTGCCTTCCTTTTGTTATTTACCCTAGGATATTCTGAATACTGAGTTAAAATACTTTTTTAAAACTACATTAAAACACTTGTACTGATTTGTATAACAAGATGAGCTGTAACAGACACTCACATTTTATTTTGGTGATCAGGATTATACCTCACAATCATCCCCACACAGCCTCTGTTTATGCACATCAACAGTCAACTGGTCTCACCAGCAGAAGGCTTCACCCTGATAGACTGTAATTCAGTGCATCTCTCACAAATTCTGAAAAGCCCTCTTGGAGGCACAGCACCATTTCACAGCAAGTTCTAGTCACAGAAAACACTCTGGAGAGGTGTCATGATGTGCCATCACAACACACCAGGCAGTTTCTTGCAGATTATGCCTGTCTCATGCAATCCCTGGTGACAGCCCCACGAGCCCCTCACTGCTGGGACACAGTCAGCAGACCCACGAGCTCCTCTTCCCTAATTTCCACCAGCCAGGGGATGTTGTTTACCCAGATTAAATTTCCACGCTCAGCATGAGAGACTCCACATGCACACTTAGATGCCTTCCCTGAGAGGGAGGCATTTGTATTCCCCAGCAGCATCACAGGCAGCTCATGCTCCCAGACAGCTCCTTGCCAACAGCCCTTCATTAAATCTCCAGCCCAACCCTGAAGGTCCCATTCCATGAGCGGCCCTGTCAATGGATGTTTTCCCTGAAAAGAAGCCTCCTATTTTGTACGAGGAAGCTCAGTCAAAATAGCAGAGCAAGGAGAGCTGAAAAACAATCCTGGCTGGCACATTTCCTCCCACTTCCCCAGACTGAGGGCAATGCACTCTTCCCACTTGGATCATTTCCTGTTGGTCCCACACACTGAGTCCCTACATTTTCACTCGTCTCACAGTAAGAGTTACTTGAATTTCCTTTTTTCAAGGAGTATTTTTGTCACAGTGCAGCTGGGGCTGCCATAATATATTTTGGACTGCTTTTTTAGCCTAGAAAACCTCTGGAGTAAAACCCTACATGAGTTTTGGTTTTTGTTTGTTTTGGTTTTTTGGTTTTTTTTTTCTCTCCTTAGACATTTTATGAAACTTCATTAGATGTTTTAAACAAATTACTGCTGGGAAGTAAAAAGGGAAAAGCCCAGCCACCTTCAGCTCCTCTAGATACCCTCTTGGTTCAGAGAGCAAAATTTCTATCTTCCAACTCCCCAAGGTAAATGAGGCAAATCTAGGACAAGTCATGAATGAGCAAGTGAGCAGAAGCTGAGGGTACCTCTGAATATGTGTTCCTGTTCTCCCCCACATCTTCCCCTTTGGCATGAAAACATCACCAAGGTGTATCTGCCCATACAGATATTTATAAGAAGTATGTGCACACACACACACACACACACACACAGGTGTATCTGCCCATACAGATATTTATAAAAAGTATGTGTACACACACACACACACATATATATATATAAATATATGTGTGTATATCCTGTAAAGGCAAACAAAGCATCTATAAGGCACCAATGCACACATCTTTGCATTTCAAAACGAGGATTCCTAAAAATGCCAGTCCTTGCCTCCTCCTCCCCCCATGGTGCCAGGCTCTCTCAGCTCAAACAGATTTAAGAGCACTTTGTGCCAGAGCTTCTGCCAGCTGGTTTCCAGGACAGAAAACATCTCTCATCCTCTTGAACACCGAAACTGCTTTCCAGAGGGGCTGCAAGGCAAGCTTTAAAACTACTTTCCGGTTAATTATCCCAAGACTGGTTTTTAAAACATTTCCCAAAACCATTGCAAATACTTCCCCTGATTATAAAAGCTGCATTTATTTATTGCCCTTAACCTAAACCTCAAGTGGCGCTGATTAATATTAATCCAAATGAGATCTCCCCCACTAAATAACAACACTGTATGGAACTTCTGAATTAAAAGCAGTATATTCTGTGAGTGTGCAGCTCTCCTCCAAGAAGCTGGGAAGAACTGCAGGAGAGGAAGGATGGGGTGGGGAGGAAGGGCCCATAACCCTTGTGACACGTGCACGTCTAGCTCCCCAAGCCAAGGCGCTCCCAATGACTCCAGATGAATTTCCAGCAATCCTGGGAACCTTCATTTCTGACAGAAGCAGCCCCAGCCTCCAGATTTATGTAACTTCTCCTCGATGCCAAGCAACAGCCAGCAGCCTCTGCTGAGCTGTGTTCTGATGGCTCAGGTTGAGAATAAGCCATGAAATCACAGCACAATTCCAGATGCCAGGGAAAGAAATTGCTGCATCCTGCTGGGGTTCTGCTCTCCATGGTTTCCCAAACATGAGGTGACAAATATAAAGGATTGTTCAGACTTTCAGTGCCTGGCTGAGCAGCAGATTCACGGGACAAAGCAAAGCGTCTTGCAACAGAGCGAACATCTCTGGTTGCAACAAATAATAATAATTCAGGTTTTAACTAAAACACAGCTCTCCAGGAGTATCAGTTTGGTAGCTGCTGTGAAAGTACATCACTTGGAAATTGTTTTGTTCGGGGTGGGTTTGGGGTTTTTCACTAAAAACAATGCAATTGTTATGCACTGACAATACTCTTATTATGCAAAACAAAGCTTTTCACGCTGTACTCTACTAAAAACTGGAAAGCAGGAGACAAGGACCAAGTATAAATGCTGACAAACCTACAGTACAGTGTAGAAACCTTCAGATACTAATAATATTCTTTCTTTATTGTAGGCTTCTAATGTTAGAGCTTCACAATATGGTGATGGGAAACAACACACGTGAAAAATAAAATAAACTTTAAAAATTGCTCATGCCATTCATAAACATCATCTATCCTATCCCCTGCAGAAGATAAACCAAGAAACAGATAATTCTATCAAAACAGCAGGAGAATGGTACAACTTTAAATCATAAAAAAAGATATTAGAAGTCTCCTGCTTGTTTGTTTTTACCCCTGCTTTAAATTTTACTCTCATCTGCTGAGCAGAATCTTGTTTTCTTGCTTTAGATAACAGAAGCACATTTGAGAGTTTTATAGGATGCTGTCACATGACCTCCTCTACACCCAAAAATATTTGTCTCTGAGTGCACATATTTTACAACCTTGAATTCCTTTGCTTTAGTCCTGGCCAAAACCAGCCCTTCCAAGAAATGATGAAATATTCACCAAGGGCCTCCTCGATTCATACCTGCAGCTGCTCAGGCTGTAAGACCCTGCTAGAGGTGAATTATTTCCAAAACGGGGTTTAAACAACCCCTGCTGCCAAAGGAACTCGCCTTGTTTCACCAGGCACAGCACCAGTGAGTGCCTGACCAAGGATGCTGAGCTGGGGGTGAGCAGCAAAGATGAAGAGTGACTGTACCACTGAATGAGACCAAATTAAAACTCCTGTGCAGCCAAACCTACCTGGCTTCTCCCTCACACAGTCACCCCAGGAGGAAGGAGTCAGCCTGGCACAGCTGACCACATCCACGCTGCTCCTGAAGCTCTTGAAGGACTCAGGACAACACCCCATGATGGTTCTGGTAACCCTTTGAGACTGTTCCCTTTCTTTATTTGAGCATTTCTTTAGCCTGATGCTGTTTCATTGTTAAGGCTTAAATTTATAACATTCTGGCCTGAGAGAAGGCACAGCTCCCCCAGACAGCTGAACCCTGGCTCCACTCCACAGGATTCCAGCATTGCTCAGGACTGTCACCACAAGAGGTGCTACAAGCACATTACAGTATTTATACTGTAAATACTGATTTTAGACTGTAAATGGATGAAACAAATCAGTCCTTCTTTTGATTGCTGGCCTAAAACACATCTATCATCTTCTAAATACATTAATCTCTTGTTATGTCACCTTAGAGCTTTCTCCTTGCACCTGAAAATCCCATTCTGGTGTCTCTGCAACCTTTCTCACTGGAGCTTTCCTTATCATCAGCCTGTTCTAGAAACATCCTCACAGGTGAGACCAACCACACCTACCCAAGCATGAGTTATTATGTTATTTATTATTATTATTATTACGTTATTATTGCATGGGCAAGAGAATCATTCCACCAGGACTTCAACACTCCCTGTATATTACCCAAAAAAGACTGCAAATGTTTCACCCAAGGTGAAGAACTTTGTCACAGGCTTGGAGCAGAGGCTCTCAGAGAGACACGGGGCTGGTGTGGCAATGCCACCTGAAAGTGTCTGACTGTCACTGACCCCACCAACAGCTGCATCATAAATCCCTGGCTTTAACAAAGCACAGGTGGAATATTCAAACCCATCTGGAGCTGCTCTACCAACCACTGCAGGAGGACTGGAAGCAGTATTGATCCTACCTGACTCCTCTCCCTGGAAAACACAGCTCCTCTGGGCATCTCCAACAGCCCAAAAATTTGCCATGCAAAAGCAGAAACCTCCACTAATCCCTGGGATCAAAGAGAAGCTTAAAGCTTTAGGGATTTGGCTATCCTTGGAATGGTGTTCTTACAGAACTGTTTGTATGTTAGACACCTCCACTTATGGCTCTTTTTTAATGGCATTTGGAAAAACAGTACCTGAGGTTTATCCTTCAAAATGGAGATATGCTGCATTTGAAGTCTGAGGGCTTTACACAAATCATATAATTAGTACTTGGGCAAAAAGATCAAGAAAAATTTGTTGTTTTTTTCCACCGTTTAAGTGCAGGTATAAATTTTAAGAAAAATCTGGCTGCCTGCCAAGAAAAAAAGCTTGTAGCAGAAATTTTTCAGGGGAAAAGCATCATGTCCTATTCAGTTTGCAAAATCCTGAGTATTCCTGAAGGCAAGCAAAGAGTCGAGGAGCATTAGTTAAAGGTTTTAATGCTATTGCAATGCAAATTCTAAACCCTTACAAAAAGAAATTTCAGCAGACTCAGTAAAATGCATTTTAACATAGCATCTTAAAAAATTATACTTGCCAGACATCATGATAGCTTCATGAATAATCTCCCAGAAGCCAAAAGGTATGAGGTTATGCAGTCAACAATTGCCACGAGTGCAATGAGCGAAGGGTGATCACTGCTGACACGTAAGGGGCACAACCCTTAATGGAATAAAAAAGCACTTTTACAGGAAATAACAATGATTTCAGAGCTGAGGTAGTAAGCTGTTATTCTGCAAAGATTACTAACCTGCCCTATATACAGATAAAATTGTACATGAGGCGTACAAGCACTTTTCAGTACATTATCTACTTTTTAAAATAATTTGTATTTCAGGAAAAAAGCCAAACCAAAACAGACTCCCCCCTCCTTTACCAAACAGCCTTAACTTCAACTGCAGAGCCAGAGGTGTTCAAGTTGTAAAAAGTAAGCATTTAACAAGTAAGCAGCTAGACAGACTAGAGAATAAAAGCTCTGTGCAGACAATGATAATTGAAATAGCAAATTTAACATCTTCTCAGATTCCTGGAGCCACCTTCAAATCTGGGGTAGGAGCTGGCAGCATTTGGATTCCAGACACAAGCCAGAGGTGCCCACTGCCAGTAGAAAAGGGGTTTGGGGAACAAAGGACAGGGGCAAAATGCTAATGACTTTGTAACTTGCTTTAAAAAAAGAAAAAAAACATTTTGGTGTTCAGTATTTCCTGTATCCCAAATGTTCAGAGAAGCAAAAGCAAGAAAAGAAGAAAAAGTTCTGGGGAAAAGGTGCTTCCCAGTGCCTAAAGGGGCTACAGCAGAGCGGCTTTGGCCTAAACCAAGGATTACCTTCGTTTTCTG
This sequence comes from Pyrgilauda ruficollis, assembly GCF_017590135.1. Lineage (NCBI taxonomy): Eukaryota > Metazoa > Chordata > Aves > Passeriformes > Passeridae > Pyrgilauda > Pyrgilauda ruficollis. Next base: position 4,197,198 of record NW_024526488.1, on the reverse strand, counting down.
CCTCATCCAAAACTTCAGTGCGACAGCAAATCTATATCCAAAAATTCAAGTACTCACCCTATTCAACATCCCCTCTCAACAAGACATCCCACAGGGCTTCCCTTCTGATGCAAGTGGTTTAGTACTTACAAGTCAACCAACACGCTCACTGAAGTGGCATTCCCTCAGGAAAACATTCAAATGAGCTCCTCTATTAAATTACAAAATAAATCAGCCTACAGTTGTTTAACATGCACTCGAGTTTCTCTTACAACAGGGCATCCTTCAGTGTTTAGCAGGAGCATGTTCCTGTGCTATTCAATTATCTTCTTGCTGGAGAAACATCAGACCTCTGAAATGAAGGTTAACCATTGTTAACGTGCAAACACCATGTATGAAGGTATTTAGGACACCACTCATATCATTAATAACAATATTGCATTTATATGTAGTCAACCTGCATGAAATTCAATGAAAAAAATTGGCTGCAGGCTGCAAAAGCAGGTTTCAAAATGGATACCATTATCATTCAGCAACATTAAAATCCAAGGGAGGAGAAAACGCCACCAGTCTCAACTCTATGGCTTGCCTTTTATGAACTTAAAATCTACAGAAGGATTCTATTGCAGGGTACTCCTGCTGATAAATAACAATAACAATCCAGAATCCTGATGATCTGGATTAGAGGAAGCTTTCTGCATCCTCAGCAGGAATTTTACTCTAGAAACACAAGACAGCTTTGGCCAAGACATTTTCCATGACTGTGAAGATGTCTTCTCTGCAGAGAGGTGGGGAAACATTTTGTTTATATATAAGATCTTTATATATATGCATATATAATTTTTAAAGTTTTTTTTTTTTAAACAAATTAGTCCAGTTTCATGAACTGTGACTCCAGGTGAAGATGCAGAGATGCACATCCAGGTCACAATGACACGTTTATCACTCTGCACTGGGAATTCTCAATTCCAGACTAGCTGGGAACATGGATTCATGCTTCAAACATCTTGACCCTGGTATAAACAGGAATAGCTACCACAAACTACCTGTACTGCACAGCTGGAACCAGGACCCTCAAAGGCACCAAGGACCAGGAAAACTGCACCAAGGCTGGGACACAGCAAGGCAGGACAGACCAGGGAAAAACATCCAGCAACAGAGATGTCTGCTGTACCATGGGTCAGGAAGGAAAAGGTCATGTAACATTCACAGAGCACAACATGGACATAGGGGAAAAAAAATTGTGTTGTTTCCAATCAATTGAAAAGAAGTCAATAAGGGAAATTATCACTGCTTTGGTAGGCTTCCAGCCCCAAAAAGCCAATGAAAACTTCCCCTTTTATATGCATGTGTTTTCTTTATACATAAATGAAGACAATTCCATTAAATGAGAAAATAAATTATATTTTTATATATAAATTTATATATATATATAAATTTATATATAAATTTTATTTTTAAAAATATTTTATTTATATATAGTTCTCAGTTTCAGGCTTCGTTTTCAGCCACTCACAAAACCCAAATTCTTGTACATTGTACAACAGGAATGCACTGGCAATAAGGGATTTCATTTCAATACTACAGATAAGAAGCTCTGTCAGGCAGGTGAGTGAGACCCAAAATGGGGGGAGCTCTTTGCCAAGGCTCTCTGCAGATGTGCAGGACAAGATGCTCCAGCCTGCAGCACCAGGAGGACCAGCACTCACACAGTTGTTCACACTCACAATTATTCACAAGGAACTCTGTGCTCTTCTTCTGCCCTTAATGCTCTCAAGGCTGCATCCAGCACCTCAGCACAAACAGGAGCTCCAGCATTCCCTCAATTGTTGTACTTGAAAGGAAGTATTTCAGATGACAGCAGAAGAGAAGAGAACGATAATGGGAAGCAAAAATTTGGTGGGGAGTAATTCAAATGTGAAACTGTTAATTAAATATGTAAAATACTTCCAGAAGCAGCAAGGGATAGGAAAAAAAAAACCCAAAACAAAACCAAATGCTGCATCTACTGTAAACAAGCGTGAACTCAGAGAATAAATATATCTACCTTCCAAACTGGGATTTGACTTTCTAATCTCTTGTCTACAAATTTCAGATTTGCTTCTTTTTTAAACACATGGTCTGTGAAGGATGTCTCTGCAAGATTAAGACAAGAAGTAAATATTTCAGCATTTAGAAAAGAAACAGGAAAAACTGTTTGTTGTTCAAGATTTCTTGAATTCCTCAGAACACAGCAAACAGCTTCTGCTCCTGCTTAACAGAAAGGGTTTACCACTATGTAAGTAAAGAGTGTCCCTTGTTACCAAACAGGCAGCAGGGAGCTGTGACAAGCTCAGAACAATTCTAGGCACAATTCACAAGGCTGCAGATAAGAAAGGAGGAGTTGAACGATTTAAAGCAGTTTGTGGAGGAGGAGGAGGAGAGCTGCATGCAATCTCATTATTACTTCAACTTCTGCAGTGCATGGGAGCAGCATGAGAAAGAATCCCCTGTGCTGGACACTGTAAACATGGAGCAAGGGCAGACTCCCCCAGAAAGCCTGTGATTAAAGCATAAAACACAAGATAAACACTAGCACAAGGTCACACAGAAGACAATTTGCAAGTCCTACTCAAACTAATTTTACTTCTATATACACAAAAAACTCAAATTGGATTTAACAATAAACACTATTATCATCCAGCCCCTATAAAATGCTGCTCATTCCAGCCACCAGGCCAGGTTTTCAGAATATGCTGGGTACCACACAGAAGATGGAGGGTACCACAATTCCCATCTTACATACGTGCAAAGAGACACCTAAACATAATTGCAATGGGTTCCAGATTAAAATAGATCAGCCCTCAGCCTGTGAACACAATGAATCAGCCTCAGCTTAGAAGATGGTGTCCTGGCTGAGGCTGGGAGAGAGTTCATTTTCTCCCTGGTAGCTGGTGCAGTGCTGAGGTTTGGATTCAGCCTGAGAACGCTGTTGATGCTTCAGCTGCTGCTGAGCAGAGCTCGCCCCAAGTCCAGAACTCTGCCAGTGAGGAGCCGCAGCAGAGCTGGGATGGAGCATGGCCAGCAGAGCTGATCCCCCTGGGCACAGGACATTCCACACCAGGGGATGCCATGGCAGGGTGGGACCTGGGGCAGCTGGCCAGGAGGGGCTGGCCAGGCTGGCAGCAGTGGGTGGGTGCTGAGGGACTGCACTGTGAGCACTCATCTGTCTGGACTGTACTCCCTTCTTCAATGATCTCCCTCCTCATTATAATAACAACAATAATAATACTAATAATGTCATTATTGCTTAATTCAAGTATTAAACCGTTCTTATCTCAACCCACATGCATTACCTTTTTCTGATTCTTCTCCCATTCCCCCAAAATCTGTTAAACCAGGCAGATGGTTTCCAGAAGCAGATCCAGTCAGCTGAGGTCTCTGCAGCCAGCCTGTAGCACCAGCTAAAACACTCCATGCTCACAGACTGAACCAAAGCTCAGGACACTGCTGGGCTCCTGACAGGAGCAGTTTTATGGGAAAAGGGGAGTAAGCCTTCTGGGGGGAGTTTTATGGGGAAAAGGGAGATGGAGATAGACCAGGATGAATCTCATACACACAAACTGACAAGGAGAGACACGCCGTGACTGACGCTGTACATAATAAACACAACTGGGAAGAGTCTAGACAAGCTTTCAGTGTGTAAATATTAAATTATATGAAACACGCTGGAGGGACTTGTAGCAACCTCTAATTTTAAGGTTCTACCTGAAATTTAAAAGAAAGGCAGCAATACCCTTCCTGGCTCCTTGCCTAAGCAGATTCTGCTGATTTGCTTAACCAGACAAATCACATAAACCCTGTGGTTTATAAACACCTTTAAAAGTTTACTCTCAGTGAGTAAATTGAGAAAATCTATGGGTCTGGGTTTTTTCCCTGAAGAAAAAGTGGGTGAGGGAGGAAAATCCCCTTTCCCTACATCCTTCCCCTTCATTCTTCTTCATTTTCAGAGTGAGCTACAAAACTGCATTGTGCCCAGCACTGTTACTGTCCTGCCCAATGCTCACAGGATGGATTCTGTTTTCCCTTTGAGAACAACATGAAAATAGTTTCCCACTGCTTTTTTCCCAAACACTTTGCCTAAATTATGAAAAGGCAACGTTAACTGCTCCCTGTGCTCTGTAAACACTTCTCACAAAGCACATCTGAACCACCAATCCTTTATCACCTCTCCAATTTCAGAAATGTGTCATTCCTGCAGTTAAAACTCCTCACATGCTTCTGTAATGGGCAGCAAAACCAGACATCAGTGGTACACTGCATAACCTGCTAAGTAAAGTTAAATTAAAGATTTGGGGGTCTGAAAAGGGGGTTTGATCTTTCACTCAATAAACAAACAAATAAGTAAGTGACCCACAAGATGAATGCAGCTCACCCTGAACATAGGGAAGAGAACTCCAGAGGGATGACCAGGGTTGTACCAAAAAGCCTCACATAAAACCTGAATCCCATGAGAAATTTAGTATTTTAAGCCATTTAATACTTCCCATCTCCTAATCAGAATAGTACTGATTTTCTTTTCAGCCAAAGCACTTCAAACATACAAAAATACTTCAATCACAGCAAGCTTGAGGGCTCAAAGTTACACGTATGCCAAGAGGGTTTGGTGAAAGACAACCAAAAGCACCAGCAAAGACTTTTGGTCCAGTAGTGAGGTGCCCAGCTTGCCACAAGTACTTCCATGGCCCATACTGGGCCAAAAGCAGCATTGTGTGTTTATTTTATCAACAGCAAATTCACTTATCTTAAATATGCCTGACATCACCATTGCTCCACATCAGATGCCATTCTCCAGCTCTGTCTCCTCCTCTCCTCCAGGCTTCCAGTAAAATTAGACCTTGCATTAAACTTCCAGTAAAATAATTACAGTTGGCAGGTATTTTTCAACACTGATTTGGAAGCCAAGAAACCAAAGCAAAACAAAACAACATCAAGTCAAGCATTACTCAACTTCCCTCAGAAACAGCTTGTTCTGTAGATCAAATACTGTCACTGGCAGATGGTTTTGCTCTCCATTATTTCATGTGCTCTATGAACTTCACAAAAGCATTGGCTGTATACCTTACAAAATTTCCCTATGATAAAATAGGGGAAAATGTCTCAAGGCCTCCAAAACAAAAAATGATGACAGAGAGAAAAAGTCCTCCTCAAATGCAGTGGACATTTTTATTGCGGAGAAACAATGAAAGGAAAAAGGAAAGCAAGAAGGAGCTAGAATCCTTCACAAGATTTCTAAGCAGCATGCATCACCACCATCACTTTCTTCTGCATGCAGATGATATGCTAACAAGCCCTTTAGATAATTTAGTCCATATATATGCTGTGTAGGTGTTTGCTAAAACACTAATGCCAGCATCCAGTCACTACAACAGGTGTGCCTTCTACTTTATTCCATTAAAAATTGTTAGAAGTCACAGAAAAATATGACAAGAAAGAGAACCCCATTTTCAGAAGTATTTTAACTCAGTTCACCTCCACTTATTTTTCACCAGCAGCAAGGCTGTCGTTAGAGCTGTTTCCTCCTGGCATTGCTAACTCAGCAGTCCCTTGATTCCCACACTTTATCATTCCCCTTTCCTGTTTTTGTACTCACTGCTGCCTTTTGAGGATGCTGAGCAGGGGCAGGATGAAAAATTGAGACGAGAGCCCTCAGCTTTCTGAACAGCAACCTCAGGAAGCAAAGCATTTAACAAACACACTGGAATGCTGATCTTTAATCTTCAGGTCATTTAGCCAAAAACATGATGTACAGAAAGGAAAAAGTGATGTTCTAACAATCCCTGAGGTTTTCAAAACAACAATTCTGTCCATTCAGAGAATCATACCTAGCACCTTTTCCTCTGTCTATACCTACCACTTCTGTCTCATTCCACACTCTTTAAAAATTCAGGATGTTTAACAAAAAGTGAACCAGGTCTGACTGCAAACATCTTGTTTTGCCAGGATAACTCTCAAAATTGCCTAAGGGCTTGAGACACTCAGATGCTTTAACTACTAATTGAACAGGACACTGCATTTTCTATAGCTCTGAGATGGCTCTGAGACCTTTGTCAGTGGGTTTTTTCCCCCCCACACAAATACATAGCGAAGAGGATGGATCATTCTGGAGATGAGTCACTACTGAAACAACAGAATAAACTCCTGTGAAATGCTGCGAGGTTTCTGCTTAACATTCTCTAGCTCCTTTCTGGGATAATTTGGCAAGGTTCTGGCAAACGCTCCTCCCACAGAAATCAAGCAGCGAATCTGTCAGTGAAATTAATCTAGAAGTGCTTAATATTAATTTCAGTCTCCACTTACCTTCTCCTGCTGCTTCAAGTCTGCTTCCTCACAAAGCTGACAAAGGAGAATGAAAGTCACCGGGAGCAGGGTGGCTGCTGACACCAAACCCACAGCCAGGACAGATTTCCACTCCTCCAGACAAAGCCCCAGCACGTTTGCTACTGCCGGAATATGTACAATGCTACAATGTGGTTTAGATTGGCTTCCACTTGTAACAAGTTCAGCAGGAACATCTTTTGGCTAAAGCCAATTAACACATTGTAAAATAGTGGGGGAGTGAAAGGCAGGGGTAAGCGAGGCTTTGGTGCCAAGCAGTCAGCAGAAACCCGGACCCAAACCCAGAGCTTCCTGCTGCCATGGTCTGCGTGCACGACATCCACCCGCCCTCCCGAAATCCCGACAGACCTGTACACCCTCCCTGGGCACAGGCACGGCAGTAATTACTGCCACCCAATCCAATCTGCACACAGATCGCTAATTAACTCAGAACACGCAAAAGGTACCCACCCCTGAATCACAGGTGATGTCCCTGTCTGTCACCAGCGCTAATCTCAGGGTCATCAGGGGACACTGGCGCTTACCTGGACAGCTGCCCGATGCTGCAATCTGCCCCATTGTCCCTGCACGTGTCCTGCTACTTATTCATCCCTATTACCTTCTTATTTATCCCTGTTACTTTCTTATTTATCCTTATTACCTCCGGGATCTGCACGGCTCCCTGACAGGAGGGGGCAGCTGGGGGGGTCAGGCTCTGCTCCCAGGAACACGCATGGGACAAGAGGGAATAGCCTCAACCTGTGCCAGGGAAGGTTTAGATTGGGCATACTGGATTGAACATCAGGGAAAATGTCTTCATTCAAAGGGCAGTCAGGCCCTGGAACAGGCTGCCCAGGGCAGGGATGGAGTCACCATCCCTGGGGGCATTCACAAGACACGCAGATGTGGCACTTGGGGACATGGGATAGTGCTGGGGGAACAGCAGGACTTGATATTTTTAAACTTTAATGACTCTAAAATTGTACTTAAAAGCTACAATATAGATTATTATTATCATTTTTACAAATATGCCTTCAGTTATGGACACTTGCACCTTTTATTAGAGTTCCTTTGGAGGAACAGGTGCATTCCTACCATCCCTGCTCCCACATCTGCACAGAAGCACTTCAGGAGACTGGACGTGGCAAACCCTTTGTTCTTAGAGTCACTGCCCAATCACTTCAGTCATTTTATACTGGAATCTGATGCAGAATAGAATAAACTGCTTATTTACCATACAAATTATAGTAGGACTAAAAACATTCTGATTGGCTGTGCATAGTTGAGTAGGCAGAAAAGATGAGGAAAAATGCAATCTTAAAAAAAAGTGACCAACTCTGAAAGTAAATTAATTTTTCTACTGGCTTCAAAGAGACTAAATTAAGGGAGTTTCACCAAAACAAATCATTAAGTCTATAAACATGAAAGTGAGTTTTGTCACTAGCAAACATTTGTACACCACAGACACTGAGTAACAGCACACAAGGAACAAGTGCACTCACAGTGTGCTCAAAATTCACCACTTTGATTGAACTGTCAGTCCCTCAAGAGATGATAATCCATCATTCCTCAGAGACTGCAGGAATACAAGCACTTCCTTCAGCACTCGAAGGAGAGGAAAACGAGAAAACAATGTAAAACAAATTAAAGACAGGCAACCTCCCCCCCAAACCCAACAGAACAGTTGCTCCTTTTTGTGAATGCACTTTACACCTTCATTCCCCTGTGCTGAGCAGAGCTGGTTGGCATTTTTACATCATTTCACAGACAGGAAAGCAAAGGGCAAGTAGCACAGCAGAGGCAAAAGAAACTTCCACCTTTCCATCCCTCTGCTCCTATATCCATGGAAGAAACAGGCCTTTTTAATTTTCAAATTTCAGGGCAAACTTGCATTATATTCCTTTGCTTTTCCCAACTGTTGTTATCCCAAAAAGCTCAGCTGGGGATGTATAGAAACAAAGAAAGAAGCAATTCCTTCTTTAGGAAGCCTTCAGTGGAATCCCCCAATCCCCCAGCCATCCTACACAGACCCCACAAGCTCACCCCAAGACTTTAAAGGTGAGTTGACAATCCAGTTATTCCCAACAACTACATCCAGTCTATGAAATCCATTTCACCCTGCACCCAAGGGAAACCAAAAGCAGATACATGGGAGATGGTGTAGAATACAAAAAACCATCATGTAGTAACCATCACTCCCTCCTACCCCAACCCAAGTACAGGGGCAACTCTTCTCTCCTCAAAGAGTAACTAAAGTTGTAGGAAGTGCAAAGCAGCAAGTCAGCATGGACTGACCATCACAGCTGTCGGGCTCTCCTGTCCATTTCCTGTTCCTTCCCTCTTCCACACCTTGTGAGCTTTGGAAAACCATCCTCCTTGCTGAAAGGCACGACTACACTTCCCAGAACAACACCTGATCTCATCTGGTGTTTCCCTGCCCCAACATAACACAACTGGTAACGTGGCGAGGGGAAATTTAAGAAGAGGAAATGGGAAATGGTGCCAGTGCTGGAGAGAGGAAACTCCGTAAGAACAGCTTTTTGACTTGGAAGCAAAACTAACCAAAGAATTTCTTAAGAGCTTTATAGAAACACCTTAAAATTTTAAGCCAATAAAGAAGACCCCCATGGAACAACTTTTTGTTGCCTTAGACATTGCAGATAGCACGCACATGAGGCTCCCTGCCCAAAACCAGCACCGGAGCTCTCTGTCCTGGACACGAGGCCCTGCTGCACCCGCTCTGTGCCTTCCCTCCATTACCTCTGCTGACAAGCCAGCTCTTGTTCCCTGGTGTCCTGCCAGGACCTCTCCTGTCAAACATCCCGTGCGCCAGCACAAGTGGCAACATGAAACTGCACGAAAATTGGTGCTGCTCTGGCTTTTGCAGGTCACTGCAACACCACACAGCACGGGGAGGGGGGAAATAAAACAGAAACACCAACAAGCCTCATCTACAGAGCAGGGCCTTTAACCAGGCAAAGCTACTGGAATCACAAAGCACTGTATTCCAACAGTGCTAGCGCTCCCTCTTTCCCAACAGTGTGCCCACAATGAGACTGATTTCTTCTATCAACCCCATCCCAAGTTTAACAAGTGAAGTCTCATCCATTAAATTTCACCTGTACCCTCACTTCTCCCCTAAAAAACACACACTCAATTAGCTGCATTTAAGGTACCACAGAAAAATGGATTTTAACCAGAGTTCCTTTTTCTTCCTGTTGCTTTGCCTTTTACTTACTTATCTGCTTGTCTGTCTTGCAATCAAATCCCAGAATACAAACCAGCACCACTGAGAATCAGGGAACTAACACAAGTGGTGATTATTTTGCTGTAACACCAGTTATCTAAGTGATTTGTGGTAGAAAGAGAGAAGGTTTAGGGAACAAACAAGGGGTGCAGCCAGAGATCAAAAGAAATACTGCTCCTAAGTGGAATATTAACATTTCCCTGTGGAAGAGATGACAGGAAGATCAGTAAAGCACATTAAGCAGAATCACTGCAGTTCACAACTGGAATATTTTCAAGCTTTTTGGCTGATCTTTAGTATTTCAGAATTGAAGAAAAACCCTGACTGAATCTTTCCTCTTCTGCCTTGCCCATACCTAGTGGTGCTGTTCAGCATGATCCAAGTGATAAATTTTCTGTCTGGATCCAGCCCAACTCTATGTCACCCATTACAAGAGAAGGGTGCACAATGAAGAAAAACAGCACAAAGCCATGGCAGCCCACAGAAATCAGCTCTGGCCCTGAGCACTCACTCAGAAAGTTTTTATTCATAACACACGCCGTATGAAGGATGGGACAAAGAAGCATTTAATAATTTCTGCCCCTGACCACACACCTTGAGACAGCAATGCAAAGCACACGTGTGACCTGTTGAATTTCCATTCCAACACCAAGTGCCTCCTTCTGGTTTTGCTAGGCCGTGCCTCAGTTCCTCCTGCTCACGTTTCCAGCCTCATGCCATCAGCTGTTTAGCTCTTCACATTCATCTCAGCGCTCCACCTTGCCACCTCCTTGTTCATTACATGTATGAGCATTACACTCCCACTCTCCATGTCATTTTTCTGGTTACTGACACCAGCTCTGGATGGTGACAACCCAAACACAACATGCTCAGGCTCTGCCTTTACCCCAAAATGAAGACTCACACAAAATGAAATACCCAAGGCCAAGCTGGATGAGGCTTGGAGCAGCCTGGTCTAGTGGAAGGTGTCCCTGCCATTCCAAGGACTGGAATGATATAACCTTCAAGGCGCCTTCCAACCCAGGCCATGCTATGAGCATCTGTGAAACCTCCTTTGCTGGGCATCATGGTGGCCAACCATTACTCTGAACTTCTTCCTAGATTTAATTTCCTTCATTTTCTTCCTTAATTTTTAATGCATGCTAATCCCAAGGTACCTAAAGACTCCAGTCTGTATGAGGTAGGTAGGGACTGCAGAAAGGTGGTGGGAGCTGAAGCTGGGGGACAACCAAACACCAGATACGCAGGGGAGCCATACACCTTCTAAGAGGGCAACCAGAAAGACATGTGCTGAACCTCATCTATACAAATTTTCCTATTTGTAAACAAATTAACATAGCCACAATATATGACTGTACTTCTGTCTTCCGTGGCCAATGAGTCAGAATTGCTGTTTACAGTTATTAGCAATGCAACCCTGCATCCATCAGCACTGCCTTCGCCCTGCGGAGGAAGGGGAAGCTTCAAAAAACATCAGGAAATAGGCACGCACACCCCAGCCCCAGGACTGCACTCTGAGCATTAGTACTTGTCATACACAGCAAGAGGAAACACTCTCTGTCATAATTCTGAACTTTAAAATAGTATTTGACAAGCAAATCTCTTATGAGAACAGAATTAAGATACTGAGGTTCAAGCTGATCAAATGATTTTGAAAAATAATCCAGATTTCACTCTGAATTAAAAAAAAAAAACAAACAAAAACACTTCAAAAGCAAGAAAAAGAACCAGTTTTTATTTTTGTGATAGCAAAGCACAGAACAAGCTCAGAGCCTTACCACAAAGACACTGTTGTGGCTGCGGAGAGACTGGCTGGGCAACTCCCATCACAGCAGCTCCACAGTTCCCTGGGAAAAAGAGCTGTTGTCTCACAGTTCCCATCCCAGTACACCATTCCCTACCCCATGTCATTTTTTTCCTATTCCAGCAATATCTGGAAGTACATACATTTTCTCCTCCTTATCACAGGCTTTGAAGCTGTTTTAACAGTGCATGCTTGTTCTCTTTTTCCCCTAGTATTCCCTAAAACAAAGCAGCAAACAGGAGAGAAACCAGAGGAACTGCCACAGACAGATGGACACAGCATTCCTACATTTCCAGGTAATCACAAACAACTGAAGGTCTAAGGCACTGCCCCTGAGCCACTGTAATTTCCATCAGTTTTCAACTTAGTCCTAGAGCACCTCAAATCCTTCAACTACTCAACCTGGTGGCTAATGACCAGGTGGGGATGAGGAACAGGAGACTGGAGACAGCTTCCAACCCTCACCACCAACAGGCATACTCTGCCTTAAGGGCCAAAGTCACTCCCATCTTCTGCTTTCCATCACTCCTCTGACATTTAAATCAAGGCCCAAAACCAGTCCTGCAGTTTGATGATACTGAAAAGTCCCTGCACTCCTCCAGTGCTGGGGTTCTTCTCCCTCAACACTGGTCAGCACAGTCAGCACCACAGTTTAGTCTCTACTTGGACAAAACCTTATGGATATGGATCAATATGGATGGATGGATATGGATACAGCTCACAGAGTTTGATTTCACCAGCACTGAAGCAGCAGGCTGAAGCTCACATGCTACTTTCATTTTTGCACCCAGTCACACTTATTTTGAAAGCAATAAAACCATTTCAGCACAAAAATTCTGGCATCTTCATGACATGTCAGGGGAGATGGTAGCAGGTAAGGAATGGAAAATTTTAGACAAGGAAAAGAAGAATGGGAAATTGAACACTTAAGAAAGCAGAGAGGTCACCAATTTACCAATTAAAAGAATCCATCAGCAAACCAGACAGTGCCATCCACCAGGCAGCAACCATGAAACAGAAATCCAGAAGTCTTCAGAGCTGCCTCCACTCTTACTTGCAGCTTTATTCCTGAGGATATTCAGTCACAACCAAGATCAAAAGCAGAGCTGACCCCACATGCTAGGAAAGCTTTTGGGGGATAATTTCCTTATCCCTGTGGCATGTTTAATTCACCTGGGATCTTCCCTCCCACCTCTGCCTCTGACCAGGACAGCAACAAAACTTGCCTCCTGCTTGGCCAGAGACACCTCTGGAAGCAGCTGACACTGTGACTTTTCAAAGCACAGGATGATGCAAAAATGCTCCAGAAAAAGAGTTGTTTCTTCTGCATTTGGCTTAGGGCATAAAACATACAGGAACACAACAATGATCCTGGTTATTTACATTCCACTAAAGAGATAAGGGCTGTGACGAGGAGCAAGTGGGTTCTTCATGTGCTTTCCCAGGATAGCAGCAGCTCTTGGGAGAACAGGGTGGAAGAGAAGAGAGGAGGCATTGCCATCAGTCTCCACCACAGCCAGATCATTCCTGCACCTGAAATGAAGTGGTTCATTTCAAAATCAGGTCTTTAGACTGGTGGGGGTTCGCACCTTGGGTCTTCTTTTGGAGGGCAGGCAGGAGGGAAAAGGCAGCACTAAAACAGCTACTTGTCTTACTCATCACAACAGGAGTGAAGAAATCTGTCCTCAGCCACTGAAGGCATTATAAACCCCAGAAAAACAGGAGCCCTAAACATGGTACACCTAATGAACCCCTTCAGTGGGACCTCAGGTTTACTAACAAGGTTGAGGAGAACAAGAAACGCTCAGCCTTGTGAAGCTGCATTTAGCTGTACACTTATTTGGGGATTTTTTACAAGCATAATGGAAAATTATGCACTCGACTCTTCTCACAGTTGCCGTGGGATTCCGGGGACCTAATTTCCCTAAGACTATGAAAATCCCAGGCTTTGCTATGTAATGTTTGTTTGCCTTTACACTTCAATGTTAGTCTCTGAGCCTTCTTTCATCCACAGCAAATGCTTGGGTGCTGCAACTGAAATAGTTTGAAAACCAGTGATTGAGAGAAAACGGGCTGGAGCTTCTTAGATGTCTGGGGACTGGATGATAGTCCTGTGCTGCTGCCCAACCAGTTCTGCCTACAAAGGAAAGCCAGGCAGAGCCTGGAAGGGTTTGGACCAATTTTTCCCCAAGCAGCAACACCACTATGTGCTGATTCTGTCACATTTGCTATTGCTTCAACCTCAGCACCTTTAGAAGGCCAAAGCCCCGAGGCTTCGCCCAGCCAGTCCTCCCTGGAGGACAACACTCAGGGCAGGAACGCCATCCCAGTCCCACATCTGCAGGGGGACAGCACTCAGGGCAGGAACGCCATCCCAGTCCCACATCTGCAGGACAGCACTCAGGGCAGGAACGCCATCCCAGTCCCACATCTGCAGGACAGCACTCAGGGCCTGGCTGGCGCTGGACACGGGCAGGAAGGGCGATGGTCCCGCTCCCACCCTGGCAGCGGCTGGGCGGGAGGGAGCCGGAGGGAGCCGGGGCACAGCCCTAACTCCAGCTAAGCTGGGCGGCTGAATCAGCGCGGGTGGACAGCGATTTACTGCTGACACAGAGCTGCCATAAATCACCACCTTTCTGGAGCAAGCAGGAAGTTGCAGGGGTGACTTAGTCATCCTCCATCCTGACGCCATTCCAGGAGCAGAGCCACATACGTCCCCCGGCTTTGGGCTGTGCCCGTGGCCCAAAAATAGCTTTTAAGCCAAATCTTGCAGTCATCATTCAAAGCTGAAACCCTTTTATTTACACTCAGCAAGAACTCATGTATGTTTTTGACAATGCTGAGAGTAACCAGTGCTTAAATTATTTGCTTAGCAAAGGAGTCTATTTAACAACAAGTTACACCAAGTATGCAATGTTTTTTGACCCACATAGAAGCTAATAATTTGCATTTTATGGAACCACTTTGCATAGACAACCCATCCTAATGGCCACAGCTTACTGTACAAGAATTAATAATTGAAAAGCAACTCGTCAGCACTGTTATTTGCGTTACAGGTAACTCGCAAACCTCATTACACTGTCGCATTAAATTTCCAATGACCTTCTGGAAAGCTGCTCACCATGAGAGTCTTTTTTTAAGGCATGATCTCTCAGAATGCCAAGCAATTGCAGACAAAGTATGTGACAGCTACCCAGAGTCTGTGGGAAAGGCCAGGCAAAACACCCTGTCAGAAATCTATCAGCCTGATCCCCCTTTGGATGAAGAAGTGACTTTGACTTCATGAATCCCCCCTCTCTCCAGCCAGTCACTTGACCACGCTTCTCTCACAAATTTCTGCCTTAATGCCAGATTAATCCTTACTTCATCCAGTCCCCAGACATCTAAGAAGCTCCAGCTCTTTTTCTCTCAAATCATTGGTTTTCAAATTATTTCAGTTGCAGCACCCAAGCATTTGCTGTGGATGAAAGAAGGCTCAGAGACTAACATTGAAGTGTAAAGGCAAACAAACATTACATAGCAAAGCCTGGGATTTTCATAGTCTTAGGGAAATTAGGTCCCCTGAATCCCACGGCAACTGTGAGAAGAGTCGAGTGCATAATTTTCCATTATGCTTGTAAAAAATCCCCAAATAAGTGTACAGCTAAATGCAGCTTCACAAGGCTGAGCGTTTCTTGTTCTCCTCAACGTTGCTACTAAGCCTGACATCCCTTATTCCACGTTTTAAGGTCTGATTTTTCAGAACACAGCACAGAACGGTAGCTACAGGAGAAGCCAGCTCAGAGCCCTGTTGCTGGGGAAGGGCAGCAGAGCAGCCCCACATTTGGAGCTGCTCACCCACCGTCCTGTCCCGCTGACAGAGCCTCTCTGCGCTGGCATCACAGCCACTCCTCGCTGTGACGTCTTTGCTCAGGGCTGTGCCCTGTGCAATCTGCTCCAGAACATGCTCACTGACTCCTGCCATCCCCAAAGCTCCTCTGGCATGTTTCTGTGGACTGAAGCAGAAGATTTGGAGCAGCCAGGGGCTGATTTATCTCTGCGTGAACGCCTGCGGGTGTAGTTTGCGCAGCTCTCCCAAACAAAACATTTTCACTGCCATAGCAAAGGCCAACTTGCCCAAATCCAATTTGTTTGGTACTTAATTAGCATCTCTGCTGCAATGCTGGAGACAAAAGAAAGAAGCACTCCCCTCCTCCCATGAGCACCAGGACTTCTTAATCTCAAAGATACACCTTATCCAACAACCAGAGCAGAAAGAATACAGCTCCCTCTTACTATTAAACAGAGATCATCTCAGGAGCTTGTTCATCACGAGGTTTGGATTTTAATTTCAGCAGCCCTGGCTGATAGACTCCCACACCTAAAAACTAGGGAGTAATTTAAAAACATACATCATAAGAAAAAACAATTATATCCATTAGGCCTTCGAGTGGTAAAAAGAATAGAGATGGGATTAGAAAACCCTGGCTGGTTTTCCTTTCACCCACCAATCAAGCAATTCCCTGAAGTACTCACAGGAGTTTCTCCTCTCCACATTTCTGTGGCAGATGAAGGGTAGAGCCAGATCTGCTCCCCTGGATTCAGTCTGCCTATTCAGCAGCTTCAGATTCCTGCAAAAAGAAAGGCTCAGAAGGGACAGCTGAGCCCCTGGGCATCCATCAGACCACAACTCCTGCACGCACAGAGGAGGCACGGCTGCACTGGGAGCAGAGGAGCAGCAGCCTGTCCTTCAGCATCACATGGCTGGCCACGCTCAGCAGCCCAAACCACAGGCTGAAACAGCCCAGCCCAGGCCCTGGAGCCAGGCACAGCCATCGCTAACAAAAGAGCAGCTCCTGCACTCTCTGTCAGTGCATTTACTGCAGTCAGCCTGCCAGTGCATTACTGCACGTCAGCTGTGCTCCCTTCAGGATGCAGCTGGGGAGAGCAGGCCTGTGGATGAAATGAAGCAGCAGGATCCAAAGTGGATATTGCCAGAACAGAGAAACATCTTAGTCATCGCTCAACGTTGAAGCAGAATGGGCTTACAGCCCATTACCAGCCCTTAGAAAGACAGCATTTGTTTTGGTTTACCAGCCGATTCTTCCCTCAGACTGTTTTCCACTGGAGAAGTGCAAGTGTCTGCTACTCAGAGCTTTACTGAATAGCAATTTAAAAGGAATTCTCCAAACACAAAGGTGAAATTCAGCAAGCCTGGCTCCCCAGGAACAGCACACCAACATCATGAACATGCACAGGGCATGGAAAATGCTGCTGCCACTGCAAGAAAGGGAACACGAGCAACACGCTCCTTCCTCCATGTCTTCCTGCAAAAACAACCTCCCTGTCCAATATCCAAAATTGCACAGGCTCCACAAATCTAATTAGCCATGACTCCAAAACGCAGAGCTCTGTCTGTCTAAATGCACAAACATTAAAGTTGTTTTGCTTTTATTAATAAAATCTTGGGACAGGATGAGATAAAAATCCTAAGGAGGAAAGTCTAAGAGGTAAGTACCTCCCCCTCCCCAAGTAAAGAGCTGACTTTGTGTGACTAAACTGGGCAACCTAGATGAACTTTTCCTTGTTTATTATAAAAGCACAAGTTCACCAAGGTCCTTTTATGTCCTGATGTATGAAATTATTCCAGCTACATATAATTTCACAGAGCCAAAGGGGTGAGGCTATGGTATTTATAGATACATTCAGGGCTAGAATTTTGGTTAGCAGCAACATTTTTATGGCCTCAACACCTAACATACTTTTGGGAAAATGCCCACCTGTATATATAGATCCTGGGAATTCTTCCCTATTAAATACATACTTCAAGTGAACTTGCTCTTTATCTTTTCCCAAACTTGACAGATAAAGCCTGTGCTTTTCTCTTAGAGATAGAGAGACAGAAGGAGAAGAAACGGAGGCCACTTTCATAGCAAGAGGAAGGCCTCTAAGCCCACCCTGATGCTTCCAGAACATGTTCACTAGTTTGTTTTTTTATTCTCCAAAACAGGGCCTCAGATTTCCTAAGCAAATACCACACACTAAGACATGAATCTCTGTAAACAACTCAAAACACAGAGACAGACAGGGCTCCACCAAAAAAAGAGGAAGAACCGTTTTCTCTCATTCAGGTAACAAATTAGGAACTCACAATGGTTTAAAAACCTGTTTCTCCAAACTTCTAACCCAGAACCCTGCCTTGAAGTCTGCTCAGGACTGGATCAATACTGCAGGTGAATCACTTGGCACTGGCATCTCTTCACTCCAGAATTACCTTCCTCTGAAGCAAGCAACAGCAGACATGCAGGCAAGGGATGCTATTGGATTAACACTGCTCCAGAGATGTTATCCATATCCATATCCTGTTGTTGTGTATAGCATCATTATATAAGCATCTCTATTTTTGAAACAAAACGTTTGCCTGGTCAGTCTCTACTATTATCCCACCCGTAAACCATCAGGCTGAAATTCCACCCACTTTAATCATAAGTTTACAGGCTTTAGGGTGGAAAAGTAGTAGAAATTACAAGATCAAGAACCTCTATTTGCTTTAGAAACATGAAAATTCTACCCATTTTTATCAACAGGATTTCAGAAGCCACCACAATAAGGGCACTGCCCAGGCTTCCCAAGGAATGGGCATGGCCCCAAGGCTGCCAGAGCTCCAGGAGAGTTTGAATAATGCTCCCAGGGATGCACAGGGTGGGACTGGTGGGGTATCTCTGCAGGGACAGGGTTGGACTCCGTGATCCTGATGGGTCCCTTCCAGCTCAGGATACCCTTTGTATGATTCTGATAATAAATTACCAACCTTTGAAGAGCTTCTTTTAATAAAGCAAACACAACTTTACCACCAGCATCCAGAAGTCTGTGACCCAGAGGGCTCCTGGAACCCAGACAGACTCCTGAACCACCAGCACAAAAATAAATGCTGTAGGTCAATTCACAGCCAAAGGATCCTGCCTCCCTGCCACACAAAGAAAAAGTGGAATTTAAACCACAACTTTGTTACCACCCATCTATTCTTGAAATTGTTGAGGATGGCATGGTGGAAGCCAACCTATAGAACATTTCAGGGACTGAGTTACTGCTTTTTCTGCCTCATGCAGCACTTACTGGAATCTGTATTACTTAACTTCAAGCTCTTAAATACAACTTTAAAATTCCGTTCTCTGCATTCTTATGCATGCCCTAAAATGTTGCACCAGATCCCTTGCTAAGATTTACTTTGGTAAATCTTCCAACAATGTTGCTGAAGTTGCGCCTTGGCTTGCAGCAACTCTTTTGTCATCTGAGCATTTCTGAGCCAAGACTCACCCCAATCTATGTCAAGGATGCACAGCTGCAGAAATCACTTCTTGTATTTGAACTTTTTTTTGCATGCAGTCACCTAAATATGACAGCCATAATGGTACCTATGCATGAAATGTGACTGCAAACAGGGCTGGGATTATACCTCACTGCAAATATAAAGCAGTTATCCTCACCCACCTTCTAAGATCACTTAGCATCCCCACATACAGTTAATTTCTGTGTGAAAATCTAAAAAGAAATCGATTCTTCTAGAATCCAGATAAAATCATCACAAGGACTTCAAATGGAAAACTGTAAAATGAAAATATAAAATCCTTTTCAAACCAGACAATTATACCAGAAGTTAACCAGCACAGGAGGTTGTGAACACTAATGCCATGAAGTTTCTCAAAACTAATTAAGACATTCTTGTAGAGAAGACAATCCATCAGCAGCTATTAAACACAGTTTAATTCCTCCCTGGAGCTGCCAGCCCAAAGGTCTCCTAGAGTGGTGACTGCTACACGGGTTTACCAGGAGGAGAACTTCACTGTTCCAGTTTTTCTGTGCACCTGGGAGTGGTCCTGTCAGAAGAGCTACCAAGCAAGACAGACCTCTAGTCTGACACAGAGTAACTGCTCTTACTTCATTCACAAGATTGAAGCTGACAAGAGAGCAACCTGTTAATAAATCAGAGCTGAAGTAAACTCATACCAGTAAAAGAAATAGTCTTAACATGACTGACTGCATATCACATTCAACACTGCCTGCTCTGAACATCCTACAACACAGCCTTAATAATATTACCTATTCCCTGAAGTACCTCTTTAGATTCCAGTGTACCCAAAATGTGCTTGTGTACATTTATTGCAAATGTTATACAGCACACAGAGTAGTCAGTAGCACAGTGATAGACATTTGCAAGTGCCTGTGAAATCCCTTTGCAATTACATACCTGCTTATATAGAATTAAACACAGCCAGCAAGGAAATAAATAATAACAATAATAATAAACTCTTTCCAGAGTATTTTTGAGCATGTTTTCAAAATGTAGCCCTGTTCCATCCCCTGCTAGAGGATGGAAAAGCAGCACCCTCCAGGGTCCCTTCCCTTTCCCTGAATGAGGGGAAGATTGGAAGGCTCAGGCTCCACACCAACACAAGGCCTCTGGAAAACCGACTGCAGGAGCTGCTTACTCCTCCTTTCCCCCAAACACTGACACCATCACATCCTGTACTTTCAGAACCAGTTGCCCTCCTGGAGCAGCAGAGCCCAGGGAGCCCAGCTGCAGACGGGGGTCCCAGCGAGGCCTGCACACACCTATGGAGAGGGCCACGCTGACCAACACCTCCCTCTCCTCCCCACGCTCCGGACACTTCCCCACATCCCAGCCTGTCCCTTCCCCTCTCGGCTCCTGTCACCTCCAGCCCGGTGGCGATGCCTGCGCCAGCGTCTGCCCGTGTGCCATCACCTGCTCGCTGAGCAGATTCAGGGAGACAAGCCCTGAGAACCTCTCCTGCAGCAACGCCACCTCCACAACAGCGACAAGAAACAGCCAACTAATAATAATGAGGGGCTGCCAGCTTCAGCAAACGCGGCTGGAATTGTAGTTTTTGTTTAATTCAGGAAGCTTCCAGTTGAGCATCAGTCATCTTGCTTGACCCAGAGCCCGCACAGCACCCCAGGCACCAGTGGCTGTGCACAAAGACTTTCCACGAGGCCTTGGGCTGTCAACTAAATGAAGCCGAAAGTAACTTTGCCATGCGTGCAGGCAGCACCTAAGGCGCTGCAGAAGCTCCTGGAGCACAGGCAATCGATAGTAAGTATATCATAATCCCAAAGAGATTGCTAAAAATTTGTTTAGTACATTACTGTGTCCACTCATTGTGTTTCCATCCAGTATCTACAACACGCCAAGTGCAGCAGGTCTGCCCGATGTAAACAGCTACCCTAATCCACGCTGTTCTATAGATCGTGTTTACCCAAAGCTGAATGATCATTTCAACCTTTGTTAATCTGATTGCATAACAAACCACAGCAGCCTGAAATAACCAAGCTGCTCTCTCCAGCACACATTAGTTGAAATCAGTCATTTCAGCACCCCGCTTCTTCTCAAAAACGAAACAGACCAGCTCAGGGAGAAAGAAGAAAACAAACCAAGCACTTGACCACTGCTTTCGCAGCCACCCACCACACAGATCGCAGCACGCAGGTGCCACGGGCACATTTGCACCTGGAGCAGGCTGTGAGCACAAGGCAAAGCAAAATGTTCTCAAGCCCTGAGCTCCACTGCGCAACTGAAGCACAGGCACAGCTCGGGCGCAGGCTCGCGAGGAAACCATACAGCGTGGATTTCCAAAACATGAAATTGCACGTATATAAACAAAGGCTGTAATTTACATGGCAGATCCTATGAAAGCTTATCTGGCACATGACATCACACCCATAAATTACAACTTAAAGCACCTGTGCCAAACTGCTCCCACCCCAAAATGAACGTGATTAATATCATCTGCTCACCCATGCCCATGCCTCTTGGGAATAAACACACATGAAGTACCTCCCAAGACAGAGTAGTATTTAAAGATTCTTCAGACAATGAGAAGATTTATAATTATTATTGCATTGCATCATCACAAAGCCTTAAACAAATCAAGCTGCCTCATCATATGACACCTAAGATAATACAAGGTTAAACAGCATCAAGCAGTATCGGTTAACTTCACTTGTACCGAAGGGCAAATACCCCCCAGCCCCTGGGCACAGGGATCTTCAGCCTCACAGCTATTATTAAACAGCAAGTCAGACAAGCAAAAGCAAAACACACGGATTTCTTTGAAAAGGCCCAGAACCAGAATTTTTCCACTGAAATCCAACCAACCAGGGCGTAGGGAAAGTGAAGGGCAGGCGAATGGGGAACTGAATAAGGTGAGGGACGTGTTTCAGCATCTCTCAGCTTTAGTTCACTGGTCCATGATCAGCTTGGGAGAAATCAGAGGCGGTATCAGGAGCTAACATTACACTGCCTATCGATCACAGCCAGCTTTCCACAGCACACAACAGAATTTCTCCTCTGGACCGATGACAGCCGAGGAGGTTGCCTTATGGCACAACTGGCAGACAAGACGGGCATCAGCCGACTCTAACGAAAACACGCCCGAATACCTTTGTAAGGCAAAACCAGCCAAGTATCTCTGCTCCAGGCATAAATATCCGCTCCTCCGGGTCCGCAGCTACCCACAAACAATTGGTGATTATCGCGGTGCCCCCACGCTCCGCCCGCGCCGGGCACTGCCCCCGCAGCAGGCCCTGCGCCGGGAGCGGGGCTCTGCCCGCGCCAGCTGGGTCTGGGCCGTCTCCATCGCGCTCTGCCCGCACCGGATTCCCATTTCTGCGCGTTATTACCAATCTGACATCACCCCAGAGCAAGCACAGCCTGACATCTACAGTTAACTCGGTGATGGTGTAAGTGCCGCCCGGCGCACGAACGGCCGGTGTTGCAATACGCCGCCGCCGAACATCGAAAAAGAACGTAAATAGACACAGACACCGACACTCAGCCGCACGTACGGAACCCGCCGGAGCGCGGCTCGCAGGGCTCGCTCCCGCCCCGGCCGTGGAGCCGCAGCCGAGCCCCCGGCCGCGATGGCCCCGGCCCGGGGGCGCTCCGAGCCGCCCACCCGCAGCCATTTCCCCGCCGCGGCCGCGGGTCCGGCGCTCCCGGCGAGCCCGCTCCGCACAAAGCCCGCCGGGCCATGAATAAAACATCGCCCGGAGGCGGCGGCGAGGGGGGTCGGGATACGAGAAATAAGGCAACGGAAAGAGGAGCGGGGGAGCGGCCCCGCGGAGGATGGAGGGGCTCCCCCCGACCCCTGACCCGCGCTGTCCCGGCCCCGGGCGCTCACCTCGGCAGCCGCGCTCCGAGCGGCTCCCCCGGGCCGGAGCGGGCGGCGGGCGCGGGCGGCTGCGGCTCCCGGGCGGTGTGCGGCGGGGAGCGGAGC